>NC_092068.1:12487083-13097291 GCF_039877785.1 Chaetodon trifascialis | reverse complement strand
AAGGATTGAGAAGTCAGAGTATTTATGAAGCTTTCCGTCACCTGGCCTTTCTAAATGATGATTGTGAACAAGCCATAGACTAATTTAGGTCCTCTGTAAAAGTTATCTGAGAGCTCAGATCTCTTAGAGTGCCCAAACTGTTGCATGCCACTGTAGATATGTCTTCTTCACACCAAGAAGAACTCAATACCAGAACATTTTCAAATTTTTAACCTTTTATTGTAGATCCTGCTCATACTGAGCTTCTGTACTGACGACAGATGATCAGTCAATGTTTTCAGCCTCCTGGTAACGTTCAGAACAAATGTGGACCATTTGGTAAAAGGTTTTTTTTAAGTTGGCATGAATGTAACACAGAAAAAACTTACCCGAGGGCAGCGATCCGAAGAGCAGCTTTGCTTTTTCTCAACTGAATTTCTTTTAAATTTTCTAAACTTACTTTCTATTGAAAAAGTATGTAAATTTTGGCTTGTAATATAAATTAGAGAGTAGGTGTGCCTTTGCACTGTGTGTTTATGTACAGTTCGTAATAAAGCTAATCCTTTTTTATTATTGATTCTAAAAAAAACTTCTAATATTTCTTTCTAATTGTATTAAAGGTCAAACCTGGATACTGAGTTACATTGTTTTATTACTATGAAGATGTTATCTACAAAAAGAGACATGTCTGCCAAGGAATCCAACATGGGCTTGAATTTCAGTCCGATGACGTGTTTTTGAAATCTGTGCTGTCACACTGGAGTACTGACTGACTCTCAGGGCAGGGCAGAGTTGAAGAAACAAGCAGCAGTTTAGTTTTTGAACTTTCCTTCAAAAACTGAAACCTAACTACTGCCAAGTGTCACACAAACAACTTTGTCACTGGGCCGAGGAGCTAACACAACTAATAAAGTTTAAGACTGTCACCAGGAGGATTTTCAGCTCTTGTAAATGCCGGGAGTTGAGTTTCACTACTATTCATTGCCCTCATAAACATTAAAACCCTCGCTATCTTTGAGAAACAGCAGTGGCTTGGTATCTTTGAACAAATAAACGTTTCTGAGACTGCCTTCAAAGGCTTTCGAAAACAATCCAGACGTGACAATTGATACATTTCTGTATAATTCAAATCCTCCGAAGTAAAGCTGACCGCCGTGGTTTAAGGCCACATAGCGCTCAAACGGGTCGACGTCTTGGAAGAGGATTCTCTTACTGTTTAGAAACACCTGAATAATTGTGCTGTTTAAAGTAATGGAGACGTTGTGCCACCTGTTGCAACAGAGTGTGAGATTTGTGAAAGTGATCGGGGGGGAAAGTCTCTCCCCGAGGTTGACTGCGATCTTGAGGTGGCCGTTCTCGAGTCCGGCTGTGAGGTAGTCGTCGTCTTCGTGTTCAGCCTTTCCCATCCACATGATCAAACTGTCGTTTGAGCTTGTGTGGAAGCTGAAGGCAACCTGTGTGTATTTAATGTTTCTGGTGTTATATCTCGGGTCCCGGTATTTCACGTACGAGTTTCCCACAAACTTGAGAGTGTCTGTGGCTATTTCTGTGTCGCAGTACCTCCCTCCCCATCCTAAGGGGCATATGCAGCGGTATGAGGTGACACTGGATGGAGCACAGAAGGAACCATGTTTGCAGATGTTGTTGACACAGCTGACAGACTGGTTACACACAGAGCCAGTCCATGATGGTGGACATATGCATGTGAATGAGTCACTTCCTGTTGCCAGGCAGCGACCTCTGTTTTGGCAGACCTTGTACCCGCAGGCCGTCCCATCCCAGTCTCCTACGTTTGCTCCACTTGTTGCCCCCATCTCTGTTAGCTCAAACTCTTGACCATTGACTATAAGCTCTCTTAAGCCACCAGTGAAGCCCACTGGCTCCCCTTCAGTTGCATCTGTGGAGACGAAGCTCAGAGTGGACACGCCACCGACAAAGATGTCTGTAGCAACATCGAGCGTGGTCATCCCCTCTGTCCCATTCTCTCTAACCTCCTCGTTATCCAGACTCAGGAAGCCTCTGTGTCCAAACCGGCCAGCCTTCACCGTATGCCAGGTCCTTCCGTACCAGTCCACTCGTTTAACAGATTTCAGGATGTGGGTGCTGTCCCCAAGGTTGAATCTCAGCTGGACAAATCCTGATGTCAAGGAGAGGCAGAAGAAGTCTCCTGTTGAAAGAAAATAAAACAGCAGTCTAGCATGTCTGTCTGTCTGTCTGTCTGTCTGTCTGTCTGTCTGTCTGTCTGTCCGTCCAATATGCTACAATACCTCTTTTCAAATGCATGACATACTTGCATATAAAGAATAATTCAAGCTGAATTTTTCCTGGAAGGTGCAAAGTTTCTGTCATGTTTTATTAGTTCATTATATTACTGAAGCCATGGTAACAAAACATATAGTGATCCCAGTTCTTACACGGCATCACACACATCTTAATATTACACTTAAATTAAAAAAAAAAAAATGGTGGCTCTTATAAGGGAATTAAGAATCCTCACCAGCTCTGGCACTGAGATGTTGTGCAATATAGAAAAGGATGCCATCAGGTGATAAAGGCTGGAACTGCAGCTGCAGAGCAGTCTGGTGTCTAATACTCAAAGGTGGGAATGACATCCATGAAGACTGGTTACCGCTGAAGAATGGATCGCTGATGGTCACAGCTGAGAGGGCCAAACAATAGAGCAGTTAAATGACTGCGCAGTGAAGGTCTTGTCTCATTGAATAATAAATAAATAAATGAAGGTGTATCGTGAGACAGTCAGGGTTCAATGATGCAACCTTTCTCGCAGTAGAGTCCCGCAGTCCCCAGGGGGCATTGGCAGGTATATCCATTCGGTAGAGGGATGCAGGTGGAGCCGTGGGCACACAGAGGAGGGGGACTGTGTTCGGCATCACACACAGACACGGTCTCAGAACAGAGCGCTCCCTTCCATCCTAATGTGCACAGGCAACTGCAGACGGACACAGTCAGGCACTGTGAAAAGCTTGTAAACACTGTCATTTCCTTTCGCGATGCTTGCACCGTGTAACTGATCTTCTATAGGTAACTGATGCCTATAGTCACAATACATATGGGAATAAACACATAACACACAGTTGTTGGGTGCATTCGACTCAAACACTACACCTACATGTGTTATTCATGTGTGGGCTCATGTTTGTTTTCACTTACTACACAGATGAGCCGGAGTCCACACACGTCCCTCCGTTTCTGCAGTGGACATGAGCACATGGGGTGACGCCACACTGACCCACGCTGCGCCCGAAGGCTGGATGTCCCGCAGGCTGTCCCAGTAGTTGGAACTTTGCATCTCTTCTTGTGCAAAACTGCACATCAAAAATGCACCCTAAGAGAAGGACAAGCACACCTTATTATATGTACACACCAATTAAGGCCAGTTAATTTATTTGATGGTTGTTTTGTTGTGTGGCAAGACAGGATTTATATCAAGTATACCATGTCTTTCATGGTGGTATAAAATCGCTTGTCTATGCAGTTCACATCCAAGAGTCTTTTTCCCCCCTGTCATGAAGCATCTCCCTCATCATATTTGCTTTTTGCTTTCATAATTCAGTTTTATCAAGACAATATTTGTTTTGGCCTGTACCTGCAGAGCACAGGGCCTTCTATAAATATAAGGCCTGAGCACAAGCCTTGTAGTCATCTGCACATGCAGACTCCCTTCCCTCTGCTGCATTAGTCACCGGCATAAACAGGATGCAGGGGAAATGTCATGCTCATTCATGAATATTCATGGAATGATGCTGTCTACTTGGCAGACTCAAGTGATGGTTGCGGTGCTGCAAACACAGACCGCTGAAAAGCGAAGCAGATTCATAAGGAAGATTATAAAAGCTGGTTATTTTTGTTCTAGCGGCACACACTGCCTCTTGTAACCAAACCAAGAAACCTGAGGAGCCAAGTCTAGCAATTAGACCTGCCAGAGGAAAAACTGAAAGTAAAATATGAAGTTAAAAAAAAAGTTTTTGCACAAAACTGCCAAGTAGCTTCATAAAATATTTTCTACTACGCTCCTGTGGCTATCTTTAAAAATCCAAAAACGACAGATTCAAAAGGAAATGACCCTCGAGATCTGTAAGCAAGTCCGCTAAAAAAATATCTGCATCAAAGCAGCATGAAATGAGAGTTTTTTTAATAGAAAAGCTCGACAAACGCAAGCTTCCCCGCTTCTTGCAACTTGATCAACAGCTCAAATTGAGTAACTGATTTTTTTTTCCAGCAGCCACAGTACCTCCTCTGCCACCTTTCCACAGGGGAGTGTGGATCTGTTGATAACTGGGAGTGAAGTGTATTATCAGTGTGCTCACTGCCAGCCATCATGATTAGGGCTCGAGGAAGGTCACACAGATCTGATTAGACGCTCATGAGTTCTCATTACATCCCGAGCAAAAAGGTTATGGTTCCACTGGTGTCGCCTGGCTCAGGTAGTACACACCAGTATAGGGGCCCTGTGACAGTCTGATACAGCACGGGCAAACTGATGCTCTACCATAGCTGATTTGATTTTTGAGGGTTTATCTGGCGAGCAGAAAAGGGAATTATATGATGATAAATAAGCAAACGCACAAAATTGCTCCAGTCCTTCAACATAAAAAGCTCTTGTTCACCTCAAATGGATCTACCATGACATTTTATAATAACAAACTTCATTGCTGTAGTGCAGAGACTGCTGAATATGGTTATGATGATATTCATGGCAGTTGTCATCATTACAGTTATGGCAATTTTGCTCCACAGCTCTGCACATTAGCAGGCACATTGAATGCTCTCCAGAATACATTCCTACACGGGGTCACTTGAGAGAAAACATAAATGATGCTGATGATGACAGAGATTATTGGTATGGCACCCTGGCTGCAGTGACTTATCAGCAGTGGAATGGATTTGCACACAAGACTATGCTGGGAGTGATTAAAAGGTGCAGATACAATCAGCACCAAAGCTCTGTTTTGGCCTCATACACAGTCCGAGCCTGTAACTCCATTTTCATTACACACCTTCCCCTCTGCTTACAAAGAGATGGAGTTCCTGGGAGAAACTCCAAGCCCCAGTGCTCTCACTCCACACGGCAGTGTTTGGTTGTAATAAAGCCATGGCAGTCTTACCCTGAAAGCCATGACGGAACCTGGAGCCAAGTGGCAATAGTTCAGGGGTGTACTCATTATATCCACCCACAAAGAGCTGGGTGAAAACATTGAGGCTCATCAGGGGTCCTGGAGAAGATCCCGTTCGGTTGCGTTGTCCATCAACCTGAGAAAGACATGTCAACACTCAAGCCTTACATCTGTAGGCGTCGGCATCTAGAACAATTCATTTAAAAAAATCTGCCAAAGTTGAAAAAATCTATGACCTAGATTGATCATGGAGTTACTGAAGCAGTGTCCACTTATTAGCCACAATATCTGCAGTTCTATATTCCCATGTTTTTGCTCTCTGAACAGACTAAAATCTTCGAGGCATCGATTCCCCAGGGGACCTCGGCCCTTGCTGACTCGATAGCATCTCACGCTTCCTGCAGATTTTCCAGCCACACTTAAGATGATGTGAACATCCTGTTCTGCCTGATCACTGGACCAAAATGATTTGCTGTTACACAGAAACCTGCTGTGTTCCAAAAAAAAAACCATTTACCCATAACACCATTTACCAGCCTACCCGACCGCCATCGATAAATCTATAGTGTTTGTGTGTGCATGTACACAGCGCAATATATAAAGGTTGAACCATGTACGGTCAGGTGACAAATTAAAGGAAAAGGGTGAATACATGAGTGGAAATACTCCTCTTTTCTATTGTTTATTTTTAGTATTTATTTTGAGTTTATTGTTTACTGTAGTTGTTAGGACACATCTGTCTTTATTCTTTGTGCCTGTGCACTTTACTTTTTACTTGAAATTGTCTTGTCACACCGTGGGAAAGTGGGAAACGTAATTTCAATTCCTTTGTCTGGTACATGTGAAGAAATTGACAATAAAGCCGACTTTGACTTTTGACTGTGAAACAGGAGTCAGTGTGTGGTTTGATGAGATCAAATGAAGGAATATTGTTTAGAACAGGGGTTCCCAACCTTTTCGGCTTGTGACCCCTCGACAGTCACATACCTTCGTCTTCTATACTTCTCCACTGGTCTGTCATTCATTCTCTACATCGCTATTCTCTTCATGCACTTTTGCTGCTGTTTGCACGACCAGCAGTGCAACTAAAGAGTTAATTTTCCTTCTCATTTCATTTGTAGGATTTTTAGAAGCCTGAAGACCTAGAGGCATTGATTATTTCACAAGGAAAAGACCAGATAAGATACAAGCCAGAACACATAACATAATTCTGTTACAAGTTGTATTGAACAAAAACACATTATTTCTTTCTTAAGCCGTTAATTTTCTGCTGAGCTCTTCAGATTTACTCTTGAATGGTACTGACCCCAGGTTAGGAAGAATCATTTGAGAAGAATGGTGCATCAAATCTGTATATGTATACAGTATGCAGGAACCCTTTTTACACAATAGTCACTTTCCTCATCATCAAGTCACCTTCAGCCACCCTGTTTTCTTGGACCTTCCAAATGAAACAGTGTGAATGTTGATCCGGTGGTTGAGTCGATCACTGACTATGGTTGCAACGCCAGACCCAAGGTTGAATTTATGCACAACTCTCCCATTTCGTAGTCCCAAAACAAGGAAGTCATCGCCATCGTTTCCTGGAAAACACATAAAAAGTATGCCAATGAGCACAGTAGACAAATATATATGAAACATCAGACATTTCCTGCTGAGCATCCTCAAAACCTCAAACAGAAACAAGTGCTTTCAGCAGAAACACTTATAAACACTAAACAAACATTTAGAATACATGATAGATTTGTTTGCTCAAAGAAAAATTTCACATTTCCATGTGTTTCATGTATTGTATTATCACATTATGTTTTCCACTCTGCTTATTCAATTCCATGTAACCTGATCACTGCTTTGAAATAATTAACATTCCTTGGTGGTGGTGATCAAAAGAAGCCACTTCATTAAACCAATTATCATGTGAATTGTTCACATTTCATCTATTCTCATATTGTGCCTTTGAATTTGTACCATTTCCAACTGTGCTGCTCACACGCCTGACAACTATTTCATTATTCATACTGCTCTTATTTTGTTTCGCCTCCACCTTGATGAATTGTGCTCTCGAGAGAAAACAAGTGCAGGAGATCCACCAGATCTTGTGTTTTTTCTTCCTCTTCTATCTTTGATGAAATATGTTGGTGACAATGACACAACGGTTACCTGCTCCCAAATCTGACCCCACAGAGAGGAGATCCTAATTTAAAGTGATGGCTGCTGACAGCATCACATTGCACCTACACCTCAAACTCTGTTTCATTCAATTAACACTGATACCTTTGAGATGCTTGGTTCATATGTTCATTTTATGCGAGCAGTTCCAACATGCTCCCTTTGAAAGTCAAGAACAACAACAGTTTAGCTGGAAATTAACTAATTGCTTGACTGCGGGAGGACTCGCTATTAATGTCTCCAAATCTGCCAAGAAAGAAAATCCTCTTGATTAGAGGATCTCAGAGGAGAGTGGAAATCTATTAGATAGCACATTATCATACACAGTGAGTGAAACCCCTCAAAATGGCAAGAGCATGTCTTTTAAAATCACTAATGGAGTTTGACAAGCAAAATCCAAGGAGATGTCTCAAAGTTGTTTTCCTCCTCTTATTTGACCGCAAGAATAATTTGAAATTGCTGCTCGGGTGTCTAGTTTGGAGCTCACCTTGTCCTTTATGCCCAGCGAACAGCATCAGGTTGTCTCTCACAGCCGATGAATTGTCGGCGAGCGTGAACTTCAGCTTGAACTCGTAGTAGAAACTGAGGCTGGGGATGGAGGAATAAGCCACAAAGGAAGTGTAACCAAACTCGTCGCTTCCACTGAATCTGGCACGAGTTATATTGATGGCTGCAAAACAAACACAGTCACAAACACTTTTATTCCATATTTGTGTTCAAGCGGTGGCTGGTTGGGGTGTCTGTGTGGGGTAATCTTTTTTGAATCAGGAGAAAACAGGTCTTGATTCATCATCTCCCTCACGGGTTACCAAAAGATGGCACTATTGCTACACATTACATACCGGGGGCGAGGGAAACATTTTCTTTTCTGAATGCTATTACATGATGACCTGTTTTCAAATACTATAACCTCTTCAGCCCTATTCTATTTTCATTAATAGCTGTTTAGGACGGGTTCTGGCAAGCAAGCATCGTTTCATGCTCAATGTTCACAAGTGTGGCACAATAATCCCAGTGATATTCAATTACAATCTCAAGTTTACTCACTCAGAATGCACGGTTGATTCAATAATGCTCTCTCTTGTTCTCCTGCTCAGCATTTCCATTGACTTGATTTAACGCTGGGGATTCAATGTAAATCTCTCTGCGCTCATTCAAAATTACATGCTGCTGTGTATTTTTTATATTTTTTTCCACAGCACTGAGGATTCAAACACAGAACTGCACTCCTCCTTCACTGGAAACACCTTGCATATTCTTCTGCAGCCCCAGGCGATGGCTAAGAGGGGTTCCGAGCTCCCCTCTGCGACTGCCCTCAGCTCTGTTTGGCTGCTAAATTATTAATAAAGCTGGAAATGCTTCTGTTATCATCTCTAGCCTGATAGAGCTTTATTTGCCTGTTGTTCCATGGCATGGTCTGAGCTTTGCAGCTACAGCTTATTTTTACGCCTTGGTGTGTGAGCTCTTGCCACTCTTTCAGGCCAGATGCAAACATGTAAACCATTGTTCCCAAATTAAATGACCTTGAGCTATTTGTTCACGGATGAATTATCCTTGAGCCCGCTGTACAAATTAAGTCTGTATCTGAACTGATCCAAACTGATATTAGCACATTTTAGATAAGAGGAATTAATAAAAAATAACAGTATTACAAATACAATATGAAGCTATTCTCTTAGTCAATAACTGTTTTATATTGAATAATATTTGATCTTGTATTTATGGAATTTTTATTAGGATTTCTTATCAAAACTGCTTTATTTATGAACATATTCTAAGTACCTAATCATATCTGTGACATATTAATTGTGTGTTAAACATCTAAGTCTTAACCTTTGAGGACACAGTTTGTAATGCTGTTATATTAGTTTCACTGTATTGCACATGTTTGTTGGATACAGTGTCCACAGAAGTTTCACAAAACTAACATTGCATTTGCATTTCATTCTGCATGTGGTCTTGATTTTGAGTTAATTCCCTGCAATTTCCAAAATAAAACTCCCCATCTACATCTTATTCAACAGACACTAAAAGACATTAAAGTTCCATATTTCAGAAGTGTCCTGCAGGCAGCTTTAATCTCATACAGTAACTCTAAGCTTATGAAAAGGTTGACTTAACTATCAGTTACCTTTGGGTGTGCTAAACTGCATTCATTCAAAACCACAAAGGTCCATAATAACTCTTTTGATGTAAGAGGTGATAGGACTGTGGGAGTGAATTACTGCGTAAATCTTCTGTCATTCATTCCTCTCATTCAACCATTCTGCATACAGGCACTTATTCTCAGACATGTGGCACCAGCATTAGATGCCATGTGTAAATTCAAAATCAATAGAAATCCCTGAGGTCTATTGGTTTACACTTATGTGTTCCCGCTCATAGTTTCTGTTAGCTAACACAGTACAAAACTCTGTAACTAGTGGTTACAGAACATATTATTATCAAAGAAGCTAATGGACTGCCTCCATGACATGTATCCATCTGTGGATTATACCGCCGCACTGTGTCAAGTAACATTTCATAGCATTTCCACTTTGCTGGGTATCTGTGTAATAACCTGCAGGAGTAGCAGGAGAAAAACAGAATGATTTGTGGCAACAGATGCAAATGCATTCTGACAAAAACAGCATGTGTACGGTGAAACTGGGAAACCAATACTTGCCCTGATTTAGAGATACTGTCTAGAATATAGTATTATATCCTTTTCAGTCTCAGAACAACGCAAGGCTAACAGAAATGTCGGTAAATCAATACTAAACTGAAATGCTGATGCAGAATAATGCTGCACAGTGTTTAGGCACACACATTAAAACCACTGAAAATGGATTGTGTAAAATGTGTCTATGAGAATATGATGCACTAAAAAAAGCTGGCATTACATAACTGCACTTGGCTGTAATTTGTTGATTGCGAGACTGTTAAAATCAGTGTTAGTATTATTTTTGTTTTGTGCACTCGGACCTGTCACATCCTTGACTGGAAACATGTGAAATTAAAATGATAATCACAGCCAGCAACATTATAATTAGCAAACAAAGCTAATATTCAAGACAGACTGAATAAACTATGACTGTATTTGAGAAATAAGAAGTGCTAGTACTGCGCTGTAGGGCTACTAGTGGCACTGTATATTTCACATGTGATGTATTGTCCTCAATGTTTTTCTCCTTTAAATCTAAACATGGATCTTGAACAGGAGGTATGGGCAAGTTGTGTACAAAGATCGAGCATTAATAATTCTGATTGAAATCATCTTAAACATCCATTAATGTTTCATGAACTCAACTCTTGAGGCTCCCCAGCATCAATAGCACTTCCTAGTCTTCCCTTTCCTCTATTTCCTGCTTGTTCACACACAAACCTTATGAATTAAAGTGCACATGGGAACCAAGACTTGAAAATATTATGTGTAGAAAAACACATTTTGCTTTCATGTTTCCTGCTGGACAAACAACTTTAGCCTTTTCTCAAATAGAGAGAGAGAGGACAGCGACCACATTATCACTGACAGTATTTTGCTAGAAGTACCAAATACAGACAAGCCCACAGAGGCAGGGGACCTCAGGAGTGATCAGTTTTGACTCTGATCTTATCTGATGTTATCAGGATTAAAATTCAAATGCCAGCCATATACTTAGTGTGACACTGGAAGGTTAGATTACTCTGTTTGGCATGTGGGTGCTGCGAGTCTGTCAGGGGCTGTGACATGGCTGAGCGACTTATATGCCAAGCGCCCTGCTGCTCCTACAGTCAGTTTAGTCAAGCAAAACCCTTTGTTTGTGAGAGGCACGATCTGTGAAGCCCCTTTCCTATGGGCTTATAGATAATCACAAATCAGATTCACATTTCCTATATGTTCCAGTTCATCCTGAATTAGCGATTAGTTTTTGTGACTGCGCTGTTTTCCAAAGACGATAAACAAGACGTGCTAGCCGCTCTGTGAGGCTGTACAGTAGTGGTTTGAGCTAAATGCTGATGTCGGCGTAGTAACACTGACAGTGCTAACACGCTCATGTTTTAGCATGTATATTCACCATTGTCACTGTCTTAGTTTAGCATGTTAGCGTGCTAACACTTACTAATTAGCATTAACCACAAATGAAAATGTCAGGCTTGCAAGTATTAATGTGTTCTGTTAATCAGTTGCTCCAGTGGTTTTTCAACAATTGCAGCTTGTAGCTATAGGGTGCGTTCACAATGTCTCACCTTACGTGCAGACACATGCTTTTGTCTGTCAGTATAAAACAGCACAGAGGCAGGCAATGTTATGTCCCTTTTTCCCTGCAGTTAGATAACTGCACAACCATTATTAACTCAGTGAGGGTCAGAATGCTAACAGCTTAGAAATTATCATTAGTTTTAGTTAGCCAGTAAGAATTTTATGAAGCTTGAAACAAATGGCTGTGGAGGTGTGATAGAAAGTTATTATACGCCAGTACCGTGTTATACCGTAGTTTATGATGAAATGAAAAATAAGTGACCATAGATGTACAGAAGTGACAGTGACATCATTGGTAATGTGAGAACACATCAGCACCCCGCTGCACAGCAGAAGCCTGACATTTTAAGGAAAAAGTTCCTCAGAAAAGTTGCTTTAAGTCACACTGATGAAGTTACAGTTGTTGGGAAATAAGATCTTATGAACTAAGTCTTTTGGAATATTCAGCAAAGCAGCCGCAAGTTTTGCCGTGATTGTCTGACTCCATTGCTGGAGGAAGACGTTTCTGCCTTTTCAGCACAATTTAGTTTTATTAATCCCTTTACTTAACAACAGGCTCTCATTCTACCAACTGCTCAGGGCTCTCATTCACCAACTGTTTGCAGATCAGCCTCTTAATAAAGCTGCTAAGTCTATGCCGCACTGATCTGCAAAAGGTCTTACACTTGGACTCAAGGTTCAAAGGTTCAAAGGCCTCATTTCAGTCCTAGTTTTAATTGATTGTTTTTAACTCAATGTTGTGCTCCATTTTAAATATTGTATTTATCTCTTTTATTTATTTCTTCTATTTTATTGCTATATTTTTATTGTTGACTTGATGTCACTATTCTGTGTTTTTTTGTCTGCTGCTGTTTTATTTTGTATCTCGACACCATTGTGAATGAGCATACCTCTTCCATGGCCTTTCAGAGTGAAATAAATGGATCCGTGTGCTGCTGCAACACTTACGCTCCTCACACAGCAGACCTTGTCTTCCATAGGGGCAGAGACATACGGCCTCCAAGGGCGACTTTGGGATGCATGTGGCTCCATGACCGCAGGGGTTGCGCTCACAGGCGCTGAACTGGCACAGTCGGCCCGTGTAGAGCGGGGGGCACTCACAGAACCAGTCCTCGGCATCACTAAACATGAAGACATAGAGGGAGATATCATTAGCCCAGAGGTGAAAATGGACCATGACATTACAGCAGCATGTCCAGATGCTTTACAAGCTCACATGGTGGCCTACAGAACACACAGGGAGAAAGGCGATGATCAAACATCCCACCCCATGACGCATGAAAGACTTGAAAAAATGTGAAGAGCAAATGTGTCCAGCCTGATGGAATACCTGTGATCTATGAGATCTGCTGAAACACAAGCATTTGAGTAAATGTGGAGAGCGTGGTGGAGAAATAAGGATGTTGTCATAGATTTAATCATCTTAGCAGAGGCAGAAATAACTTCACACGTCTTTTGGTAAATGTAAACACACGCAGCCTAAAAAATTACAGCAGATGATTAGTAGCATGTCAGAAAACTTACAGGGAGAACTTGTACAAGATATTCGATGTGTTCTTTCCTCGATTCATATGCGTGTGCTTCCTCTCTTGGCACGAAGAGGAGGGTGATCTAGCATGCAAAGTAATATGCAGACAGGGACTTTAGAAAATGCTCTGAGATGTGCACAACTTTGAAAGGTATAATATCAGATAGAGGGAGCATTGGTGGGGTTTCAAATCTATAAATTAATAATGTGTTTTGAGCAGCAGCAGCACTGCAGGATGTAGTTTGCTCCTTGAGAAACTGGCTTCTTGAAATAAAATATTTACATTCTGTCACCGTAGTTGAGCATTGTTAGATATGGCTGTATTGAAGTACAAAAGAATGGTGTGTAATACAGTCAAAAATTTCCAGTGTATGATTATTAACAGGCTGCTTAAGGCAATTTTGAGACATTTTAAGGCACAGTGAAACACAGCTACACGTTGTCGCCGCCAATTGTGTGACCATTATTTTGAGAACAATAGTCACAGATTAAAATTGCCACAAATTGAACAGAACAGGCATTGTTACTAGTATAATCGTTGACAACTTGAATCAAATATTTAATGGAGCACCTCCTGGCGCAGTCTCTATGCTTCGCTTCTTGCAGCGTTGCTAATTTGTCCCTCGCATTGTCAGTCGATGTTTGCGTTTAAATGTTGGTGGCACACAAAATGAGTGGGTTTTGCTTGAGATGCTCCACTTTCCTCCAGTCAAAAAAACATGCAGATTTGGTGAAGTGGAGAATTTAAATTGTTGGTAGATATGAATAAAAGTGTGAATATGATTGTCTGCCCAACACTGTCCAAGAGTATAAAACAAAAATGATGGATGGATACACAAATTAACATATTTTTATGACTGCAGGAAAGTTTTCCACACATGATTTCACGCATTATTTAAAAATCATGGTCAATTCTAAACTTGCCTCTCTGTGGAGAAATTTCAACAAACAGGTTTGGTGAGGACATATTTATTCATTTCTGTCTTTTTACAAAAAGATTCTATATATTGTTTGTGTGAAATATTCCAAGGACAGCAAGGAAAATGTGAGCTGCAGTTTTATTGAAAAGAAATATAAAAAACGGGCACATAATACAAAGGAATCCAGCAACACGACAATATTGACCTTGAAAGTATTTACTACCTTCATTCGGTAAACAACAGTTCTCTTCAGATGCGTCGGAAGCAGCTGAACTAAATCACATGTAATTTAAGGCAACATACTGTAATGACTTGTCAGACGTCTTGTATAGAAGCACTAAAAGCGGGCAGCAGGTACTGCTGCCTCCAAAAATGTGAAGTGTAGAAAGAGGAGGAGAGGGAGCACAGTTGAAAACACTTGAGTTTTAATTGGCCTAATAAAAAACTTGGCTATGTGGGGTGACAAAAGGTTACTTTAATTTGGCTGAGGCAATCACTTCGATTATGAAACTGTAGTGATGTTTGCACAGTCATTTGAATATGTTAATCACAAATGCATTAAGCTGGTATTTGCCATATACTTCATGCCATTCAAAGACCGCTCTGCTACAATACGTTGTAGGCTCGCTAAATTAGTAAGGAAGACTACATTTTAACTCTAATAAGTACCAGATAAAATGATGAATAAGAGACCGCTTAGCTTATGATATCCCTTCAGCTAGAACAATAAGCTGTGCAGCCACATACATCCTCAGATTTCATCCCTTCTTTTCAAGTGCTTGTTGGTATGCAAATACACTTCTTACAGTAAGGCACTGATGAGGCTCTGCTGCCATAGCAGTCTTCAGTTCTCAGGATGAAAGCTTTTAACCCACTTTATCCTTTGTTAAAATAAAAAGGACCACTGGGTTTAGCAGAAATTATTTATAGAGAATAACTGCTTTGGTCCTGAAACGCTATTTGCTTTCCAGTATTGTAAACAGCCAATTGGACACCGTTATACTACAGACACTATAATTCTTAGTGGGTGGGAGGGAAAATCATTTGAAAGCTGATGAGTTCCTCACTCAATTATTTGTCTTGTGAATTTGAGCAAAGGGATGAAGTGGAATTTACACGTGGCATTCACCTGACGTACGCCGGCTCCTGTTTTAGCAGACGGCTGTTCGATATTTCTCTAACCTCTTCCAGGCACCCTGATGTCTGTTAAGTCTCCATCACAGAGTCTTTTGAAACCTACTGCCATAGAGGAGCACACTTTAGATGACACTTGAAATAAAATCCTTATAGAAAGGAGGCATAAAGCGTGAGGGAACTGTTCTCAAGGGATCAGACAGTATTTCTACGGTCCAACCTAGAACACACCGCGCTCCGCAGAAAGCTCTGCTTTTCTGTAACACTTTTAAAGTATATTCACATGTTTAAACTCCAGACTTTTCAAATGTGCCAGCATATATATTTCTAAACTGCTGATATATTGACTGAAAACAAAAAGAAAAAAACCTTAGCATACCTGTTAACAAACTGAGCGTGTTGCCTCCATGTCTTAAAATAAAGATGTTACATTGATTTAACATTTCTTCACTTAACACGGGTTCAGACAGAAGAATTAGTACCACCGTGTTTTTGACACGAGTAAGAATCAGCTGTCAATTAAACCTGGGAGAGATTTTGTGAAATATTTTCTCTAAGAACACAAAATGTGTCCACTGCGTTCACTACATGCTGTGATGTAGCACTATCACTGGTCACCTCTCTCACCAGCACACAGGTAGCAATAGCAAGTCATCGGACCAAATGATGTGAAGTTCCACCTACTTTTGTGAACCGACATTTGCCAAGAAAACAAAAAGGCAAAATGTTGAGCTGCATTGTTGCTGGAGCCAAAACTGAAGCAGTGTTTAAAGGGAAGAAGGAGACAAAAAAAAAACCCCAAAATGCTCAAACTATCACAGACATGACAAAGAGGTGAGAGACAAAAAAAAACAAAAACGTCTGAAAGAAGGAAACACAGCTATTAAGTGAAAAATGATGTGCATGCTGAAGACTGGCTGGTGCTGGATGAATAAAATGCCAAATGAAATAAGATGACACCTCATTGTGGAGAACAGATTCCTTTAACTGGAGATCACAATGTTCCCCACAAAAGCTACCTGCAGGTGATGCCTTCAAGGACTCGTGCCTGCACTTATAGAATCTTGTATGTTTTAAGAATAAGGTTTGAGTTTTGGGTTCTACTGAGATCACAAAACAATTACTTCATGTCTACTAATGAAGTCGTACCCCATCACTAATACAGTGTTGCATAAAATTCAGTCCAAACAGTTTACGGGTCATCTGTTTATGTAAGTATTGCCTGTGTGTATCCAAAGCCTTATATGACTTATTCTGCAACCCTCCATTGTTGTTGAAGAACAATTAAAAACACACCAGTCGGCCCCATCATTGCACTGGGTGACATGTTCCTTCATTACCACGAACACTAGCACTGTTATGAGGGGAGGAAGTCATAAAAGTGAACTGATAAAAGAGGAGGTGATGAAAATGCACGTGATTTGGAAAATAGAGGGGTGAAAATGGAAGTGTAATGAAAACGGAGTGATAAAATATCAAGTGATTTAAGCCAATTCAATTAGATTAGTCATGATATGATGAAAACAGAGCCATATTTCATCATTTTTCCTCATCATTTTCCATTTGTCACTGACAAAACAAAATTGGCAGTTATCTTTTAAAGAAAGTGGTCTCGACTGACTCAACTGAAGAAAATGGAGGTGATGAAAATGTCAACCGATTTGACAAACTCGATTATCATTCATTTTTTAAACAGTTTTGCTCTGATAATCCGCTGCCTTGTTACTGAACATTAACCATTCACAATAACAAACCGACATTTATCATTTACAGCACACAATTTTTTGTCACTTTTGCAACCAAAACCCCCTGAGATCTCTTCCTAACCCTAACCAAAGTTTTTTTTTTTTTTTGTCAAATCAATTGACAATTTATCACAGTTTTTTCAATTAATGTACATTTCATCACTTTGGCCATAATTTCCTAAGAATTCTCTTTACTTTCATTTTCTTTTTTCTTTCTTTTCGTGAGTTTTTGTTACTTCCTCCCTCGAGGCTGCTTTCCTTTGATGATAAATGGCAATTTTGTGTTGTCAGTGATGAATGAAGAAAATAAGAAAATGATGAAACATGGCTCTTGCCTGTTTTCATCATACCACTACTTTAATCAAATGGGCTCCATATGGATCAAATCACATGATATTTTATCACTCCATTTTTCATTTCACATCCATGTTTAAAGCTTTTTTTTCCAGCTCACATGCATGTTCATCATCATATGATCATCATCATCATATTTCTATTTAGAAATGTCTTGTGGAGAGTCTTCATGAACACAAATTGAACGTTCCGAAGACATAAAAATAACATATTTGACCTTTGTATTTAATTGTATGTATAGAATTGTCTTCATCCGGAGTCAGAGGTCTGATCTGGTCTGAAAGAAAAATCAAAAGCAGAGGCATTTCCTGTCCCTCCGTGTTTTCATACTGAGCCATGTGAGACTTGTCCCCAAGTCATTTTAATACTTATATAATCATTATCAGTTACTTCTAAGTATGTCAAGGTTACACAGAAACTCACTTTTAAACAAGAGAATGTATAAAAATAAACAATTTGGCCAAAAAACACCATCGCACAGTTGTTTTGAAGGCACTCGTCCTCCAAAATTCAAAGACACAAATACAATAAACACTGTAATGAGCAAGTTTTCTCTGGAAATATTCTTCAGGGACTGTAATCACACACGGGATGATAGCTATGTTTGTTTCTCATGGTGAATTAAAATAATTGTTTCTTGGACCTTGAGTTATTTTATAGGTACTTTGAAACAAGCATAGCTGGAACTCTGATTAAGATAAAATCAGTTTCACTTTCTTTGCGAATAACAGGCTGTGAAATGGAGCATCGGGACAATTCACCAATAAGTGGAGGTTTGTGCCACCGAAGCCGGACCATCTCATAACGAGGAAGGGAATGTCTCTGCTGCAGCCAATCAGTAGGAAGTAATTCTGTCTACATGGGTGTGTGTGTGTGTGTGTGTGTGTGTGTGTGTGTGTGTGTGTGTGTGTGTGTGTGTGTGTGTGTGTGTGTGTGAGCAAATGTCCATCCTCTACTTGGTAACAGTGGATCTATTTATGTGATCTGTCACAAGAGGTCACCATCTGATGAAAACTTTAAAGCAGCTATAATTAATTCTATGATTATTATACCATTTTCTGTACAGTAAAATATGAAGCTATTGTTAGTGACTGTTAGCTTAGCTTAGCATTACAACTGGAAACAGGGGGAACAGCTAGTCTAAAGCCATATACAAAGGCAGCAAAATCTGCCTATCAGCACCTCTAAAGCTCGTTAATTGATAGATTATATCTCAAGTTGGCTCATGTTCCAGAGGCCCGCTATAGACGCCCATACAAAAGCACAAAGAGACGCCATCAGTCAGGGAACAGGACGCAAGTGCAAGCCTCTCACACTGCACCCCCACAACTGGTCACAGGTACATCTGTATATCAGTATAACACAGGAGGGATTGTGCAGATGTATGTATTTTTCTCATAGTCTAATCTAGAGATGATGGCATGCTGCATTTCAGAAATAATTATCTGACTGTGGAAAGGAAAGTGTTCACATTTTGCTCTGATCAAATATTCTTTTTCTTACTGATGTTCTTGTTTGTCAAAGAGGAACTGCAAAGTACTTTCTGCAGGTATGTGTGCAGCTTGCTTCCGTTTCAATATTTCCATTTGCTGCATTTACGGTCAGTCTACTAACATGTTCTCAGCAACCCGCAGCTGAGGTTTATAAATGACACAGATCCCGCATCACAGAGCTGGTACTGAAGAATAAAAAGGGCATTGTCCCTCAGCGTTCACTGTCTGGCTTTTCACATGGATGTCACTTAACTATCTAATATGTATGTATCACCCACCGACCACAAGCCATTATCCTCTCAGCTCTAATATTGATATTTCTACATGCCTAAGTGAACAGAAAACCACATAAAAAGGACAGCGCTGAAATCACCCCAACTGAACCTACAATCAAAATCCTTTTTCATTCTATTATATTGTGGCAATCCAGGGCGACTAACAGAATGAAGAGAGCTCTGTGAACTCCTGGTGACCCCTGCATGCTGTGTGGTTCAAGAGGATACTGCATTAACGTGTATTCATCACACAGATAATTGCAAGGCCCCCTCTTTTGCACATGACAAGCCAATGTGACCACAATGCCACTGGCTCTTAATTGGTATTCTTAGAGCCATTCATATTCCAATATTCATGGTGCCCCCTTCCATTTCTTGTTTAATAAAAGCAACTGTTAATTTATAGTGTCATAACACAATGAAGAAGACATTTAGAGTAGCTATTTTCTGGATTACCTAAGGTGAAGGAGCATCATATGTAGTTAATGCATACTTAAAAAGACAGGCAAAATTGCTGGTAAGTGGAGTGTGATGGCAGTCTGATGAGCTGTACTAGATAAGATGAAGGAAGAATAGATCTTCGCACATTTAGTCTAGCACGAGGGACTAAGTTTGGCACAGGGATTACCTTTACTGGGCCAACAAAATACTGCAGATTTATAGAGACATGAGAAGGAACAGAACATGCCTACCTTTCTCCTTTAGTGCACAGCCACTCAAAGAATTGGTAAATACTCTGTCTGATTATCACATATTTCCATGTAAAATCAAGGTAATGACACACTACGAATCATCATTACAAGGTACATATTCCTCTGGCTCGCCAGTAGAGAGACACTCTGTGGTATGGACAACAATATTAAAAAGTGAAGACATCATAAAGTGAGGGCCAAAAAAAGCTGAAACCATCGCTCCAATCATCTTTGAAGCTGGAATAACAAACATGTTCGCAAACAGCTGCTAATTTACGCATCCATGCAACAGTAGCAATCACGTGGAGTCCTGTTTGTGTCCACCTGATGATTTTAAGGTCAGCTTTCGCCCTCATTTTAGCTCTACATTGATTCTCTGACACACAGCAGCTGAATTCTCCACTGATCACCTGCTAGTCACTAATTTTCTAGCTGTCTGCCGGCTGGTTGATGCTGTGCAGGTAGTGTACAGTGGGTTTTTACAGCTGCTGTGGCTGAAAACAACACTGAGAATGAGAAAAACAGTAAATCTGTGGGCTGTCGAGCCAAAATAATGCACTGATAAATGCTAAAACACTCCATAGAGTAGAGGAGAACTATGAAGTGCAATGATTGGGGTTCATCAGTATGTGCGACTGCTTTCACATACAAGTAGTCATGTGATCTATTAATATAGAAATATTTATCGCAGCAGATTTAAGAATTTAGTTCTAGATAAGTT
Source organism: Chaetodon trifascialis (assembly GCF_039877785.1). Classification (NCBI taxonomy): domain Eukaryota; kingdom Metazoa; phylum Chordata; class Actinopteri; order Chaetodontiformes; family Chaetodontidae; genus Chaetodon; species Chaetodon trifascialis. The sequence goes on along the minus strand of NC_092068.1, from coordinate 13,076,924 downwards.
CCTCTGGCAACACTGGCAATATTATTAAGTTACTTGAGTTCCTCCTCTGCCAGATAAGAAACTGCTGTAGGACATTTTGGCAAGATGGTTTGTTTCCTGTATTAAATGTCATATGAAGTCAAAACCAAAAGCAGAGGTCATCAGCAGGCGGTAGACTGAAAATTTTGAACAGAGCAGAAAGCTAAAGAAAACCAGAAGATGGTCAACAACTAGCTGACCTCTCTTATAGCCCCTTATCACCAATGCGAACCCAGTGCTAGATCTGTTGTCCTGACTCCTCACAGAGGCATTGCTGAAGTGAGGGAGAGCAGGCGCCATCACGCTGAAGCCGGCACTTTCCTTTCCGCCTGACTCTCTGCTATTGCATATTTATTTTGTGTTGTACATTTAATTGGTGCAGTGTTCCAAACTCTCGGAGAACTCAAACTTTCAACAACACTGAAAAATTAATCAACTTGCAAAGCTGCAGCCCTTGAGACAGTTTGTTTATTGTCAAAAATATCTGCAAACTCAGTAGCATGCAACTTTTACCAACTTGCATGTTGCACACTTTATCCCTAAAAAAATTTTAATTTTATATTCCAGATTCAGATCATCTTTAAACAAAATAGTTACATCATGTGTTGACAATCATCCATAGAGATGTCCCAATCCAATATTTCACCCTTTGATGCAATTTATAATCAATTTATGTTGACTGATGCTGAGTCCCAGTCCAATATTTCCCAGAGCACAGTTAGCCCAGAAGTAGGCCTAAATTGAAATTAGTCCAAAAGTAGATAAGATAAGCTTGACAGTTCTGCATTAAGAAATGGTTGGAGCTGGGAAGGGGAGCTGTTGCCAAAACTGTCATTTCATTCGCTGGCTGACTGGGTACGTGTGTGCTCAAAGCACCCATTGCACAGCCACAGCTCCATTCATGTTTTCAGAGATTGGGAAAACAATTTAAACTGGAATATGTATTCCTACAATAGAAACACTAGCTGTGACAGTCCTGCCTCACACTGAGTCACGTGGCCAAGAGGAGACGGCTGGACTAACATGGAGATGGAATGACTCTCCTACAAACACACTACATCTTTTTCATGACCTTGGTTGTTTATAGTACAAGCACATCCAGTAAACACTTCTTAAAATTTTGTTTGATTCATGCATGAGAAACACTAGTTCACCTAATTGCTGGAGTTATTACTGAAGGAAAATGCATTAAAAACTGGATTTTATATTCTTGGCTGTCGGGGTTAAAGGAAGCTTGGTGTTTTTCAGTAATGTAAAAGGTGACCTAGTACCTGACACAAGTTCCTCCGTTACGACAGGGAAGGTGTTGGCAGACAGGTGGGTCACAGTTCTTGATGTTTCTCCCTTTTGCCGCCTCGCCCACCAGGTAAATCTCCTCTGAGTTGACCTGAAGTTCCCTGATACAGCCAATGAATCTCCTCGCTCCCTTTGCGCTCCCATCATGCATCTCCCAGTGGGACGAAACATCCCCAAGAAATATGGGCCCAAACGTTCCCTGCAAAAATATAAAAAGAAAAAAAAAAAAAAATGGTGGAAAGCCATGATCAGTGTGATCGCTTAGTAAATCACACTAAATCAATATATGTCTCCCTTCAAGTACAAGATGTGCAGCCAAAAACAGGCTCTCAATATCAGTGTGTGTGTGTGTGTGTGTGCATGTATTAACATTATTATTACATAAGCAGGACCTTACTATAATTTAAGATCAACAAGAAAGATTAACATGATCAGCTACTGTTACTCTCCAGTTTAACATGACCCAGACAAGAAACTGGAGTTATAATCTTTGCTTTTTTCAGTCCTAATGACATCATATGATAATGCCCATCCTGATACAAAGCGAGAGACATACAATATCTGAAAAATACTGCAAGCTTTCTTTGATGTGCAAGGTAATTGGGTAGAATTAATGTAGATAAGTTCTGTGAACGTGCAGCTTATTGTACCATAACGGTCAATTTAACAAGTGAGGCATAATTGTGTCTGCTACTAAAGTAAAGCCGCATTAAAAAAATGTAGCACAAGACTGTCTCATATTAGCACTAAATTACATATATTTCATTCACAGCAGTGACCTCCGCTTTCTCAAATGAGTACTGAATCCTGCTTTCTATTTGAAAGGTTTACATAACACTTTCATACTCACTCCGTGCAATGATTCATTTATGAAAGACAAATCAACGCTTATCACAGCTTCATTACACATTCTTTCACATTACGTAACATGGTGACAGTGGATTTCAAAATAAAACTCCCCTGAGTCTATGTGGTTTTCTGTTTAATGTATGAATAGTGATATAATTTATAGTAGACAGAGTAAATCTCCTGCCCTCAGTAATTTCTATAATAATAAGATTACAAGTACAGACTGAACCACTATAATTTAAACACTTTCAAAACTTTGGTAGAAACAAACAGCGTGTAATGTGGATGTGGGTACATTCGAAAATCCTGTTGACTTGTCAAACATTTTCCATCCCTCCAGCAGAAATAACAAAACAATACAAATAAACTGTCTTTATTTTGACAGTTGCCAATTGCTCTGGAAGGTGGGTACTGACTGTACTCACTATCCTAGTTTATGCTTGTTCGCATGAAAACTTAATAAAGAATACAGAAAATCTCTTTTTTTAACGACACTTTGAACACAACAATTTACTCCCTGTCGTTTTGAAATAATAAGAATTTATATGGCTTTGTCTCTCAAGTGTAACAATTATCATGCTGCTTGAGGAAAGGTGTTGGACAGCTGCAGTGGAGGTGTTCAGTGCAGCGACGGCGAGGTGTTGGATCACATACGCAAGCATTTGGGATGTTGGCTTAATGCAAGCTTTAACTGACATAACTGCTGCATATTTGAAAGCCTGCGAAAAAGCAGAGATGACAGGGTTCACAGGAATGTGTGTTTAATGTCACCGCAAGGTTAAGAGCCTGAAAACCATCTTTAACAAAGCTGAAGATTCAAATAAAATAAGCGACTGTGGCTGGATACTTTTATTGTGAGCTAAATTGTATTTTATGTGATACGACCAGCTATGAGCCACTGGAGCTGAGTGATGAAGATGGGCTGATATGGAATGACTTTACGGTGTCCTCAAGTGTGTTTACCATGTTTATGAGAGGAGTTCATTTGATACAATATTCATGACTGATGTAAGTGGACTCAGAGTGAGTTCTTGAGTGCTGTTTGCGGATTCTTGAGTTCCATCTGAAGGTAATACCAGTAAATACAGCTTCCATTTCATTTTATTTCTACATAGTGTTCTTATGTACATGTGCTCCTGTTTAGATGAGCAACTTGAAAAATACAGCATCTCCAGGCAAAAACTGTTGGGCAGAAAATTGTTATAGAGCACAAAAAGCTTGCTTTATGAACACGGCCTCAGTTAAAAATGTAGCACTCAGACTTCCAAGGCAAGATATGATCAATATGTTCACAATATTGAAATAAGACATCTCTGCTGTATGTGGGCTTCCAGTCTAAACTGCCAAAGGAGACAGTAGCTTTGACTTGTTAAAGTGCATTCACAGTCCAGTGTTTCTATTACCACTCATAGTTTGACAAATACCACATTTATTTTGGTAATGTTTGTGAGAAGTGCTGCACTGACATCGTCTAAACTGCCTGATGAGCCTCAGCAGTCGAGACTGGAAGCTGCTTCATGATCTCTCTGAGGTCTGCAGCTCAGCCATGTGTGAGTGCTGGGTTGAACCCTTCTCAAGCTCCTCTGCGGGTTCACAATGTCAAGTCACATCAATTTTATTCATGTAGCCTAAAATCACAAATTTGCCTCAAAGGGTTTTACACATTGTATTTTAGAGGACACCCTTTTTCCTAAGACCCCCGACAACCACACACAACAGGCTAGAATGTGAACTGCACAAATTTGCCTGCTAGTAGCTTCTTTTATTTCTTTATTTCAACATGTGTGAGCTTTCTGCTTTTCCTACCGTAAATGATTTTAATTAATTAGCTCAAAGCCCAACTGTGGCATGCCAGCAAATATAAACCTTTGTCTAATTTGTGTATAAGTCTCGTTGTGTTTAATGTGACTGGTGTTAAGTGCTAACCCCCATTCATTCACTATATCTTTAAATCATGGTAGGCTACATTAGCCTTCTATAAACGCAGGCAAAGGATAACTGGCTACCAAAGTGCAATATAATTGTGGTAAAGATACTTGTGTAATGAATGTGTTATCAAGGAACAAGAGAATAAAAAGGAAACATCTTGGCATCTCAAATTAGAAGACCATAAATCACATTGAGGGAGGGGAGGCATGTTGAGCCTGTGGGAAGGTTGGAGTCCCTCTCTGCATCTTTGAAAATGCAAAAACAAAATCATTCATTAATAACAAATATAGATGTTGTTCATCAAATTAATGAACCAGAGTGAAAAGACCAGCCTGTGATTAACAAGTGAAACTAGCTTAGTGATACTTACATTCTTGCCCTTAAGGACATTATTTGCCAAGTGTGATCATCTCGCCAAATGATGTAACAGGTGTGCATGTTTTTAATGGGAGCTCCTGTTCCTCATTCATGAAGCAACTGCTGTTACTTAAAAACAGTGAGCAGGGCTAACTTTAAAAACATATGGCTAATCTGCTCATGATGCTGCTGTCATTAGTTCTATAGGTGATTAAAGGCAAACTATATAAATTGCAAACTCAGACAATTAACTGTATGTCTACTGGCAGCAGCTGGGTGCTTTTAGCTCATATAAACCGACAGATTCGCACTGTTTACAGTATCCTTTATCCTGATATAGCACTGATCTAGTGTCAGTACCAGCACCAAAACAAATTCTGTTTTCAACACTTTACTATGAGGAACAAAAGTTTTTCAATAAAAAAACATTTATTTTTCAGAATGTAAACTTTTTATCACTGAACAAATATCCAGTTTTAAATGTCTAAACAAAAGCACTTTAAAATAGGCAACCTGCTAAAAAATGAGCCTGAGGCTGCTTTGAGACTGACAAAAAAAGCAGACCAGTCACGCAGTGGGGCTGCCAAAGCAGAGGGCTCAAGACAAATAATGCAGTGCCGTCGTCCAGCAAAGAAGCTGAACCTGGTTCAGCTTGTGCTGAAATGCATCATCCAGGAAGGTGCTGTGCAAGTGCAGAAGATTACTTTGTAACACGAACGCCGTAGTAAATACTATTTACCTCTTGAGTGGCGTAATGAAATCTAAAATGATTGCAGCTGTGCTAACTTTCCAGAGCAGTAACATCCTCCCTCATAATATTAAAAACTATTGTGCAGTGTTTTGGCACCTGATTAGCCTTCAGACTCACAGATCTAAGACTCAAACTGCAGTTCCAATGCAACCCTGTTTTTTGATCTGAATGCCCACTTAATTCATACTGAAAAGCACAAAACACACTGCATTGAATAGGTTTAACCTCAAATGCACCTGATTCCAGAAAAGTTGGATAAGATTGTATTAAATAAGTGAATACAGTGACAAATATATTTCTTGGAGCAAGGAAAAATGCTAATCCAAAAACTATGATCGGTCTGCAAATAGCTTCAAAATTCATTGACATTCATGAACAGAGCAGTGAATAACGGGCCGTAACGGCTGTATTTCCCCTGATTGTTGATTGAAGTTATGCATGGCGACATGTATTTACTATTCTGATTAACATTTTAATATGTCTAAGGAGGAGATACAAAAGACATGAGTGTGGGTTAGAAATGCTCATTTAAGAAAATTGTTGTGGCACAAAGGGTTGATTTGACTGCAGGCAGGTCAGGTTACCTCTGACATGGGGTGAGACACGTATTCCTCGAGACGCTGAGCTGTGCCATTATCTGCAGCTATTTCAATCATACATGACCCTCCTTGTTTGCCAACAGGCAGATGGTATCTGTTGAGAGAGAACAGAGAGAGAGACCAGGTCAGTTAGAACGGCTGCGATATCTGATACAATAAATCCAGCAAAGCATGAAAACATTGTGGTGGAGTCAGACGGAGGAGTCACAGCAGTGAAGCTACTAATGTGACCATTGAGACTATAGTATAAACTGACAGTGTACGACTTCTTACACCTTATACACTATTTTCTGAGAGGCTTTACGCACTGATAGATTGGGTTGGAAGCAATGGTGCGTTTGTGTCTTACGCTACCACCCAAAACCCAGGAGAGACGAGAGAACAGCTTTCACAGCTGGATTTAAATAATAAGTCCAGAAATAGGGTTCTGCTCAGTGTTGTGGTGATTTTAGGTTGTTGTGCATCTCAGCAGATATGAAATTCCCATAATAAACACACTATAGATACCACTAAGATAGTCTAGACCAGCCAGAACCAATTGAACATACACGATCTAGTCTAATGCATGATATGTATTACTATTCCAATATACAAAAACAACAACAATGATAATTATAATAATAACAAACAAGCAAATCAGCCCGCAAAGCACTATCATGAGTGTAAGTGCTCATTATGTCATTCAGGATTAATTTATGATAAAAATGAGGGCACAAACTAGATATACATTATAAACCTAATGAGTAGGAAGACAATTTTATCATTTGACCCTCTGAGTCTCTCTGGGGAAATATACGATTGTACAAGTCATTAATGTTGCAGCCATAATGTTAAGTAGCTGGTCTACTTGTGTCATATTCCAGCTTTGGCAAAGTCAAGTGATTCCCTCTCTCTAATTCATCATTGGCTTCATACCGGTAATATACAATCGCAGCCTCTTTACAGGGCTGCACATTATGCAAAGGGTCCGTGCCGTGAAAACACGTTTCTGTTACAGGGTAATCTATATGATGTATGCTTTTTTTTTGTCATCCCATTGATTTACTCACCGTTTGCCTTTGAACATGTGATGCAAGTAACACATCTCTTATCTGCTAAATTTGATTCTGCTAAATTTATTTATTCATTCTTTGTGATCGCACCACTGTTGATGTGGAAAAACCCCCTCAAATGTCTGCTTTAATGGCCAGATGGAAACAATCAGGGCAATCGCCCTCCTGCTAATTTGAAACAGCCTTCCAGGACACCTCCCTGAGGCAATCACATGCATGCAACTTCAGATAGGACTAATTACAGGTATGTAAATCATGAGAGCTGTTTTATACACACACTGAAAAATTAAGGGATATTTAACTCTGCAAAAAACAAAATGCCACCTAATATCCAGAGCCATCACCATCCTCAAGGTGCCTGATGTGTGTCTGAGGCCATTCCCCCTTTCTCTTAAAACTAAATTGCTCTTTATTTTCAGGAACTTCAAGTCAACAGAACATGTGTTGCTGAGATATGAAACATCACAATATTGTTACAACACTTTTGCAGAGGATATGTGAGAAATATTTTGGTGCTTACTGTGGTAGCTTTTTATTTGGCCTGCTAATGCTGCAAAGGCTGTCCCTGTGAGACACGGAGAGCATGCTCACTAAGCAAACAGGATGATGCTACTTGATGAGCTCTCATGAGCACATTGAATGCTCCACCGGGCTAATTTACATTGGTCTTGCTCTAAGGCAAAAATGACTATTTATAAAGATGACTGTGACTACTTTACTTGGTCTAGTAGCTAGATAGCCTGGAATATGGCCCACAGCCCCACATCATCATCACCACCGCCGCACATGCAGACATACAAACAGAAAACCACAATGGATTACATTACACAAACAAACATATGAGTGAATCAGAGGAGAAAGAGGCTGGGGTTTGTCTCATGCAGAGATGAAGCACTATGTAATTTCTTATTGGGCTCCCTGTGCACCATTCATTGCTGGGTCTCATAGGACCAGCAGCAGCAAATTCCCAACTTGAGGTAAACAAATAATAACATATGAATATTTCATTTTCTTCAAACACACAAAACCACAATATAGCAGTGATCATTCCTATTACTCCATCATCATTCATGAATTTCTTCATCTGGCTAATGTGATAATCATAAGTGATTTGTCATCTCTAACAACCTCATTTAGATTGTGCCTCGTGTGCGACTAATTCAGTGCAACTGCAACTTTCCTGAGGATCACCACTGAAATATCACCTGCAATGTTCAGGCTACCTTTACAAGACGGTATTTGTTAAACCTGATGCTAAGGGGTTTGTCTTCACAATCCCACTTGAGCGTGCCTCCGTCACAGTCCCCTGCAGGAAATTAATAATGAGGGAGGATCATCATTAAAATATTACTATTGCATAAAACATCTGACAGTATTGGCAACAGATGGCAGTAAAACATCATGCACTGCACTGGTGCCCTTGCAACACTTTTCACTGGCTGACAGGCAAGATGTACTTCTTTTTTTTAAATGACTTATTTATCTAATCATATTTCAGATTGTTACAAAAAGCAAATGATAATGTGGAACACATTCATTGTAAATTCAGAATTTGCAAGTCATTTAGTGATTTAGAGTCAAGGGTCTATTAGTTCTGAAACAATGCTCAGTAGTGTTTCATACCTAACGTAAATGGGTCACACACATTACAGCCTATATAAGGAAGACAAGCACCACCTGTTACTTTGATTTTCTTTTTAGCACAACAGGCAAGAGAATTATATATTAGATGTGACTGAAGAGAGAGAAAATAAGCCCCCATATGTTTAATAATCATGTATTATTGTGCAAAATCATACTACACCACAGCACCTACTGCACAGGATGTCAGGAGGGCTGTTTGTTGGTTTTTCCTTAAGTGCAACAAGCCCTGCATCAGACCATAATCTACACCTACACTGACTGTAATGCCTGCTCTGGCTCTGGTGCAGTGACTTCCTCACACGCAGCACTGCAGCATTTGCTGCATAATTTGTGCTGTGACTGGCAAGCCTCAATTAATTTGGGTAGCCTGTGTTCTATCATTATATCTCCAGCAATACAATTAGACAGCACACAGCAAGCTTCTTGGCATTGTGGGGCTTCACAAAGGAAATTCCCAGTGAGCAGGCAGGGCTGCTGGTTGCTTCTTCAATGAATCTTTCATGGGTACTTGTCAATACAGTGCTGAGTGCAGTGTGATGGATAAACATACGCTACCTCAGATCTGGCATTGTGTTAGAGGATGTGGATTTAAAAACAACATGCTTAATATCAAGACCTCACTTTTAAGCGAGTTGCACATATGGCCATATGGTGTGGCACATCCCCAAAATAAACGTTGTTTCCCCATTACTCTTCCAGCGTTGCAAACCCAGTGGGGGAAGTGCCAAGGATGGGTTCTGTCCAATGTTAGTTCAGAGAAGTAATCAATGGCTGCTTACTAATTACTTTTCCAAACTGCAAAGGGATTACTTCACCCATTGCTCAGATAAACACTAATTACAGGAGCAATTATTTTACTTTTGAGTTACCTACAAAACACACACCCATGTGTACCAAAATGCGGAGGAGATCGATGGACACTAAATAGCCCTCTTAGTTCTTTATTAGCAGGTATGTTACTGAGCGAGCTGACAGAGGTGAACAGGTGTTTCTGACTCCGACAGAACTTGAACTCAGAACACTTTCTTTCAGTGTCTTACATTTCTGTGATGTCAATTCATCGAAGTCAGACTCTGCATTTGTTGTGAAATTTGCAACTATTTTGAAATTCTTTTCAGTGTTTCTTCTCACGGCACTCGCCCATTTTCTTCCTCTTACAGCAGCTGTTGCTAGGCAACATTTCACATGCGTATTTTTACCTCAAAACAATACTGAATGGTTAGTGAAGAGACTATTAAATACAAGTTTTAAAAGAGTCATGAAATAACTGTGAGAATTCGAGGGCAGCTAATGATGAATGCTTTTTCTGTTCGGGCTCCAACCATGTGGAGTAGTTTACCTCAGGACTCCATAATTCACTGCCCCCTACTCTATTGTTTGGCTTTTTATCAATTATTTTATCTGTTGCTTATCTGATCTGTAAGCTTATTTACTTTTAGCTGTTTTATTTCTGATTTTATTTGATGACTGTGATTTGATATGAGATTGTTCTCCTTCGTTCTTGTTTGTGAAGCACTTTGTGACGGTAGTTTTCAAAAGTGCAGTCTGAATCAAGTTATCATCATTATAACTGTTCTGTTTGAATTTCACATGTAATGCAAGTACAAGCATTTTCATCGGTTCAACAGCTTAATGTGCTTCATTATATTGGAGTGAAAAATCACAGTGACTGTGACACATTACTTATTTATAAAAGCATTGCCCACAACACAGTGGATTCTCTGTTATAGATGAGCAGTCCTGTATCGTGTTTGGACTTTTAAAGGAAGAACAAATTGCTTCAGTAGGTTTGAGACTTGAGGCAGGGAAGGCTGGATGATTCACAAATGTATAACCTTTCTGGTATGCCCTTTGTCACAGGCCAAAAAAAGTTCATGCCCCCACCCAAGCGTAACCCTCTGTGAGGTCACCCATTGGCTTGTGGACTTGAGTTTGGCATTACAGCCGTTACCATCTCGCTTTTTTGAGCCAGAAGTGGCCATATTTGAACATGAAGGTGGAGCTGGGGAGGACTGCTACGCCTCAATCCTGATTGGAACTCACTGAGAACTCGAGGACTTGACAATTACGAAGTAGCCACGCCGTAAAACAAACCCCTGTTTATCCTCTATTTTACTATAAATGGGACGATAACTTCTTAAAGGAACATCATGACCTTTGGAGACGACTTGAAAGTAGCGATTGAGACCATGAATTTGTTTGGAAATTGTTCACTGAGGTCATAAAAAGTAAGATGTAGGGTCATTTTTTCTCAAAAGCTTATGTCCAATCAGACCTCTTTTTGCAGCCAGTGGAGTGGCCCCCTGTTGGCCATCAGAAACAATACAGGTTTAAGGCACTTCCACATTGGCGATGAATAAAAATCCTACTTGAATTTTAGTGAAATAAAGGTCAGCATCAGTAGACTCTGGTTTGTTCATTTTCCCTACACAGATCACGTTCATTCAACTTTGTTTTCCTCCATATTTTTCCCCTGTTCATCCATGCCCCCCCACAGCAGTGGCTCTATGACTGCCCACTGTTTTCAGGAGACAGACTGCACTGCTGGCGCTGAAAGGCAGGACGGATAGGGAAATTTGTGATGGTGTTGTTGTGGAGCACTGAATTTCTACTTAAGCCGACAGTAATTGTGCATTATAAGGTATTTTACACACAAAGATGTGGGGAGGATTAAAAAGCGACACTCCTCCAATTTTACACATAAGGATCAGCTTACTTGTCACAGGGAGTTCTACCCAGTCTGTAAAAACATTTGTACAACGTCTTCTGTGGCTCTGGAGGAGCTTTTGAAAGTCTGAGAAAATAGCGGTAATGATGTAAATGGGGTTATCTAGGATTGGGCTACAGACTTCAAATTCTCAACAGAAGGCCAGGGCTACAAACTTCTTAGCTCCTGTGTCATCAATCATCCATTAGTCATAGGTTTGCTGGATTGATAGCTTGCTCACCCTGTCCACGTCCATGTGTCCTTGAGCAATTGACACTGAAAGCAAAGTGCTCATGACTTGCTGTATGTATGTGCTGTATTAATGTTATTTTGAATCAAATTCACAGAGATCATTTCGGTCCTCTACTTTCCATGATCAAGCATTATATTGACATTCAATAGCATCCAACTAAGGAGTTCAGAAAACCATGAAAAAACTGCAGACAAAATGGGCACATATTGACGTACGGCTCCCAGTGACACAAAATATCCAGTGTATTTTAAACAGAAATCACACGAACGTCAATACAGACATCGGCACGAACATCAAAACCCATGAGATGCTCGACCCAAAATCCTCTTAAAAAAGCATATTCCCAGTAAGTCAGAATCATACTTGAGACACTATTCCCATTCCTTTGACTGGAGAGAAAAAAGTAAAAGTGGCATAAATTTGAATAATATCTGCCAGGGCCTCTGAGTTCACCTGTGACAAGGAAAGAAATGTGATGCTGCAGAAATGCTATGTGTCATCCTTGTTAATCTTTGACTGTGTGTGAATGAAACTGACTCCAAACAGTGAATGCTAAGCACGACGGGATTCAACCAATAATGCTCACACCCTCACGAATGACCAGGAGAGCATTCGGAGTCTGCCCCTCTCAAACTTTAATCTAAGCAGCATTTCCTCAAACATCCCCAAAGGAAAACTTTACAACATCAAAAAACCAAAGCCAACAACAAACGTGTCCTCCTCAAATGAAAAATGACAGAGCCTCCATGCCTGCTTACTCCCCTTTGTGAAATTATAAAGCAGCACAGGGCATTTCAGAAGTGGCCTTTTGTCTTGCCAACTTTACAGCCTGTATGGGATTGGAGTACTACAAATGGGTTGTAGATTTAATTGTAAAAAATTCAATATTTACAGAAACAGAAAACATACTTAAGAGTTGCTGTGATATAGTAATATTCTGATATATCTACTATCAGTCTGTCTGTCCATTACGCATTCTTTCAGTGAAAAACACAATGCACTGTAACACCATTACACGCTATTGATGCAGTGCATGAATAAAATTAAGTTATAATATTCCAAGTTCCTCAAACCAAACCTGCTGTTTCTACACAGACTGCAGTTTTAGACAGAGTGCAAATAAATCAAATTCAAGCTGTTCTCTGCTCATTTTAAAGAACGGTGTACCCACTATGTTTCATGTGTATGACAGCCTGTTTGGATAGTCTCGATCGTTTTCCTGCAGTCTTGCTCTACAAAAGCTGCTCTACAAAAGGAAAATGTGATTCATTCAATTACGTTTACTGTAAGAACAGGCTGCTAAATTCTTGATTAAATATTCACACTGTCTTTCATCCCTTTGTTGGGGATGATTAGTGAGATCAAGTGGTGTAAGACTGCTGAACAGTCCTCTGTGGCTCCAAGAGGACTGCAAATAGGGCTGGGCCAAGAAAAACTGAGATTCCCTCACAGCGTTTCATGAGTTTTGGAATACATATATGTTCTAATTTATTGACATACATTACCCACAGTGGTGTGCCATATCATAGATTTCATAATGACATAATGATGTCATGCCGTTATCCGCAGCAACGATGAGCATAGCTGAAAACAAAAGTAGTGTTATTGCTACCGGTGGAGGAGTTCCAAAAAGGGGAGCAACCACAGCAGTGTGGAAGTGTTTTGCTTACAAAAGTTCAGATGTACAACTAGGTATGTTAATATGTAAGAAGTGCAAGAAGACTGTAACAACAAAAGTCAATACAACACAGCGGTTAAGTACAAAGGGAGCCCTGAGGAGAGCTTGACAGCTATTGTGAGTTTTAAACCTAAAACATTTTTCACTATTTTGTTATATCGTCAAGAATATTGTTATGATTGCATTGTTTTAAGGACATATTGCCTCTTATTACCTTAATGGTGCTAATACTGGAGTGTGAACAATGTGGCGCTAAAACATTTCAGCCTCAGCAACAGCTGTGTAGATCACCCACTAGAGGGCTTTTAATGTCATTTAAATAAACCCCCCACATTGTTTAATGTGTTGTTTTGTGCTCATCATCGTAACCACTTGTGGCAACAATTATGTCATTATCAAAACTGCAGCACATAAATGCCCAGCATGGATAAACATCAAGACAATGAAGTGCTATTTTTTTGCATTGTATGCTGTCACATGCTCAATGGAGATGTCACATCACTTCTTTACGTCGACAATGCTGCATCAGTGCAAAAGCCGTCTACGTATGTGTGTTACATGGGCAAGTCAATGTGGTGGAACTGCGTACATATGAAAACAAAAGGCAAATGTTTCTTCTTCCGATGTTCTGTGTCATCAGAGCACTGTTTGAGATGACAATAAGGCTGGTGGGCTGAAAATAAGAGAGTGTGAGTGGTGGAAGACAGAAAAGAAATATCTAAAAAAGAGGGAGATGAGTCTGTGTTACAGCGACATCAGACAGTCTGTATTTTCCCTGTTTGGAACTTGGATTATTTACAGTTAAATACAATCACTGGCCTGAACTACATAGATGCTGACAGCAAGTCAAAGCAGCTGCATTCAGTGTTGCCAACTATCATCCAAGGAAAGTACGCATTCACTGCTTAAACATGACTAGATGATGTCATGCGCTCATTTGCATATGAATACAATTGCTGAACCGACAAAGCATAAATAGAGGCAGAGCTCAGCAGCAGGGCCTCTCTCATTTCACCCACTGGCTCACTCTGCCCCACGGTGCCTGAGCTGTAAGCTTGTGTGTGCACAACGGAGACAGAAGATCAGCTGTGCATGAGGAAGCATTGTGATCACACCTACAGTATTTGGATGAGACAAGCAAGTAGTGCAAATGCATGGATCAGGTTCAACATTTGGTACCAAATCTGTTGCCAAATGCTCAGGAGTCAACTGTTTTTCCCTGATAATCCAAGAGAGCAGCCACATTTGCTGCTTATGGCTTTTAAGGACTAATTGAACCTGGGGAGGTCTCTAAAATAAATAGCTAAATCTAGTGACAAGTGTTGGAAGTTGGCGGAAACAATTGCTTTTGATTATTATGTAAATATTGTGTAACTAAGATACTACCATGTGACTCCAGTTGAGTTACTGCAATGTGTTACTGAGGCTCAACAAGCACTTACATACTGGGTTATTTCTTTTTATGTTTTGTATTACATTATGAGGATTTTTTTGTGTCATGCATTAAATCTAGAGGTTTAGTTGTGTTTCTTAGCTGCTCATATTTTCTTATGCATCTTGTCCTGTTTAAAAAGGGTTAAATCTGAGCTTTGTCATGGGATTCAGGCTTTTTGAAACAGAACAGTATATGGATATAATAGTACTGCTAAATGTAATTTAAAGTCACTTGAATGCTGTGGTGAAGTGTGCAGCTTAAATGTTAATAATCTGGACAGATATGGAGTGTCATGGATCCATGGTGCTTTGAACTTTTCTTATGTGAAGTATGTGCAGTGCAGCCCGTATTAGATCATAACAATTTCTGAAGTATAAGAAAATTACAGGCCATTCAGAAAGTGTAAGGTTTGTCTACTGTATGTAGTCAAGATTACAGGGTCTCAGGCACTTAAAGGAAAACTCTCCACAGCCATTTGCCAAACTGGCCAATTTTCTCAGCAGATTGAATATCAAAGGTTAATGATCCTAAATCTCTACGTGAACTATCCGAAAGTGATCTACAAGATGCCGGGGATGGTCACAGATATTTTGTCCATTTTTCACAGCATTGAGCAAGTTGCTTTCAAAATGTAATATATAAGACATTCATGTTTATTTTCATTTAAAAGTAATAAGTTACTTCACAGTATCACTGTCTGTGTGGAGTAATGCATTACTGATTACAATACTTTTGCACTGGGGCTATGACTAGTGTTATATTTGGCTCTACTGTATATGATGCTTCGTAATAATAAGGCTATAGCCAGGATGGCCTCAGCATGACCTCGTCTCTATGGCAACATCAGCTTACCTTATGACTGTTTTTGACAGGAATTTTGCTGACAAACCTCATCAGATCAGTTTTTTCTACATGCTCACCTCATACAACAGATATGCTCTCATTTCAATCTGTGCAGCTGTCTGCACCGGCTCAGTGCAGGCTCGAGTTTCAGCGGTGTCTCATGGGCGTAACATGACCTGAAGCATTTTTTTATTTATTTTTGACAATATGTGCTGAAATGCAAAGTTGATGCCCAACAACACTACACTGAATAAATATTTATCTACATTTTGGAATCGAGGCGCAGCGGAGTGTGCTGCACTCTAGACAGACAGTCACACATGCACATGCACACACGCACGAGCACACATACTTGTGATTTCATCATTGTTGGACACATTACATTGACTTACATTCATTTCCTGGAGGCTGACCCGAACTAAAACCATAACCACTACCAACCTAACCCTAACCTTAACACCAGTCTACATCCTAAAATGCAATGGTGTACACTATATAATACTTGTGTTTTGTATCTAATTACAGAGGCTTTGAGGGGTTTGTTCCTTGTATTGGACATCATAAAAGGGTTGACATTGCTTAGAGCTGCTGAATATTTAATTGGTAACGCATTACTTGACACGGCAATATAATGTTATTGAAGTCTGATTATCATTGCGGTGAATAACATAGCTACCACCACAACGAAATACCTCGCTAGAATTATGTTAGTTTTGTGCCATTGGGTGTAACACAACAGTGTGTTGGTCAAAAACAATAAAACCAAAATAAGTTTCAGAAAAAATTGATATGTGATTACAATTTCTGTACATAACTCTCTGAAGGAGACAGCTGACTGTAAGTGCTCACCCAGCAGGCAGTTTTCTTTGTTTATGTGACTTTGACATTTTGACACGTCGGGGACTGCACTGTTGCTGAGGAGTGCTGAGATCCAGGGCATTAGGGTTGGGATTTGTCTGATGTAGTGAGCTTTCATTGCAATTCTGTATTACTGTAGACTCACTTCTCTGATCAGCACTGATCTGTACAGCTACTGGACAGACAAGCTTTCACAGGACTTTATCAAAGAGACCATGACAGGAAATCAGAGTGGGGAGCACTGAGCACTGCTCATGGTTTTTAAGTCTCTAAATAAGTACATGTGCACATTTACAAAAAATACATTGTGTTTATTGATTTTGTTTGTTGATTTTCTTTTTCTTTTAGAGGGGGGGCGCTATTTGATTGTGTGATGCAGAGATCAATCATCTGGAAAGGTGAAAATTTTAAATCTTTGCTAAATCGCTGATATCGTCTGCTCTTGGTTGCTTCTTGATAGTGACAAACATTTTATGCAGACCTGGCACTTCTGCACCTCTTACACAAAGACATGCTGACTTATGAAAGCAAGTCTAACTGTCATGTCTGATAACACACATATCATGTTCAATACTGATTACATAATGTGTTACTGAAAAACAGAGATAATGATTTTGGCAATAGAATATCAATGAACAGTGAGGAATGTATGAGAGATAAATCATACCGGACTGTGATTGGCATCCATCTGTTATTATTGATGTTCTGGCCAGCATCTGCACTCAGAACCTGGCTGCCACCACACCCAAGGTTAGCAACAGGACTTCCATCTTGAAGGAACACATGAAGAAACTGATCTCCAAAGTTCTGCTCCTGAGCTGTAATAGTAAGAAAATATGGTTAGTGAAGAGTCTGTTTTTCTGTATTACCAAATTCAATAAATTATGTAAGCTACAATATATCTGACACAATTTCAGGCTTAACTCTCAGCATACTGAATACAGAAAATTAGTGTGAAATAAAACAAATGATGGGGGCACGGTCAGAAGCAGAAAACAGTTTGTTATGAACATAGTGGTGTGGTAAGTGGATGGACAGATAGGACCTTTTGCTTTTGACTTTAACTTATGTAAACATATAATATATATAATGGTGTTATATTGTACATGCTAACATAAGAAAGCAGGACTCAGAGGAACATAGAACAACAAGAAGCCTTGCTAGTTAAACCTGATAAATGTCAGCATGTTGACGACAAGGCCATACTTGTGATCAATACCTGGCATCTAAAAACCCAAGGGAGGATTTCCTGCCTGCCAACAAATGCCACTGCACAGCCAAAGGGTATGCCTTTGTTTAGACAGGGGCTTTCAAGAACCTAGTTCAAATTGTTGTGTTCTCCACATAACATGCCAATAAAAACACTGTGAACAAGCAGTGCAGTTGAACACTGTAATTCATTACAATGAACTTCCCCAGACCTAATAAACTCTAAATGCTCCAAGGCTTAAAGAACAGGCTCTCTCAGCATGCAGTACTACTCAATTTTTTTCTTCAAGTATTCAGCTTGGATTGACCAAGTGGCACACGAGTCAGTCACTCTTAGCCAAGTGATAAGTAAGAAGATAACAGAAAAAGACAACAGTCAGAGAGCAATCTACCCAAAGGGCTTGAAGGGCTCATCTGAAAAGTTCTGGAGAACCACCATTCTTACTGAGGGACAAATAAACTTTTCACTGGATACCTCCACCTGCAAGGGCTTGTAAGAAATGATTGAGGAAAGAGGGGACAGAGGACTGATTAAAGATCAATCCCTACAGAAATCCCTTGGACAAGAAGTTTCAGAGTCTGTTCTAGTAGAACCTGCAAGAAAGTAACCACATGGCTCCTCTACCGTCACACCACCTGTGACACTGGACCTCAGTGTCAGTCAGTCCTTGACGCACCAGCATGCTCCTCTCAGGTTCTCAGCTATGAAAGCTATCTCCATTTGGGCATCAAACATAAAGCACTGCCCACTTGAACAATGGTTCACAGCAGAATGTACCAGGACTGCAGCAATATGAGCTGAATCATCATGCTGTCTGGCGCTACTATGATAACTATCAGCCGTGTGAGACTCCCCAGTACAGGAAACGTTTCTATGTTTATACAAATATCTCCAAGTGTGGACTGTCATGGGTTAGCACAAGGAGATGGGATTTCTACCTCAAGAGGGAATGATTCATTTTTGTTGACCTGTTCCAGTAGGGTTATGTGTTTAATTCTGATCTGCTGATCTTGTCATTACAGTTTTAATGGAGGTGAAAGACAACAGGCTAAATAAGCAAGAGCTTATCCTCTGCACAGATGTTCCTTTCCCCTTGGATTACTGTTAGGTCTGTTCCCACCTGGTTACAAGGAGAATGACCACCAGATGCAGCTTCAAGTGCTACTTGGGCTTCCATGAAAACAATGGTAGGTGCTTGAATTTTTGTTTATGAATATTAACAGGAGAGTCACAAGATGAGAGAAATGATGGCAAAAAACCCTGCATCTTATGTCCACTTTGTCTAATCTATGACTGGGCATTCTCTGCAAAAACAGCTTCCCCCTTTTTAAAAATCAGTGCAGTCGGTCTTGCTTTCCTCCATGCTCCAAATCAGCCTGCTGATGAGGGTAAGAAACGATTTCTGTTTCTGTTTACTGCTAATATAGGTTGTGAGACAGGATGTCATCATTAGATATGCCACTTCCCAGACTCCAGTACATTATATCACAATGGGAGTTGTGCTGGGCTTGCAGAGTCTCTTGCAAGTGAGACAGTGTGGTGGGGGAGTGACAGACAGCGGCAGCATTAATCCTCCCACACGGGTCTTCAGGAAGGAGGTGGAGAGGGAGTGCATGCCATTCCTGCACTGCTGAAGACATGAGCAGAGGGCAGGTAACATAAGAATGCAGCTCTGTGAAGTAGACAGAGATAGAGAGACCCTGCCACTCTTTCGCCACTGGCAGGGAAGACATGTTTGCAGGGCAGTAGACAGAACATGAATACTTCCCTGTTAGAAAGACCTAAAATGTTTCTATGTTTTCAACAAGGCACAATTCAGCTGAATTAGAGAGACTGTCAGGGAACCGAAAATCCAGAGGGAGCTACTGAGTAGGAGCAACACAAGCAGGGCTGACCCCTTGGATTTCACAATGACAATGATAATTGAGCCTGGACTCTGAAGAGAGGGGCAGGCTGGTGTAGACATAGACAGAAGTGTGTGGGCTGCAGAGACAGATGTGTCTGCCATCTCTCGTGAGGTAATGGCACTGGGTGGAGGCTTGGACACCAGAGGAAAATTAAACAAAAGCTGAGATTGTTGGTTCAAGGCTGCATGGCAACTGATATGAAAGCACTGAAAAATTCCTCCAGGGTGTGAAGGGCAACCAGGAAATCCCCATCTCTTTGTCAGAGAGAGGCTCTGCTTAGCTTAATATACTGCAGTCTGATAATGCATTTTCTAAGAAGACTTGGAGGTCTTCCCTGTCATAAGACTCAACAGGGATGCACTTAACGGTGCTATATTACTAACTGCTGTTGCCAAATGGACCACAGGAGGAATATCTTGTTAAGACAATCCACCGTTTCCTCATCCTTGTTATGTGGAAGACTCTTATTCCCTGACAAAAGAGCAGCATTAGGGACAAAGAAGGCAGCCACAGCCTTGTTTTTTATTCTTATTTGCTTGCAGCATTTAGCAAATTTCCATCCTACTTGAAGAGACTGATTTAGTCATTTTCTCTTTCTAAAGGTGGACTTTGTATGTGAAGTTCCCCAGGGATCAATTCTGGGTCCCCTGCTGTTCAGTTACACCATGCTGCCAGCAGGCCATATCCTCCACAGACATATTTGTTAATATAGCTATTACAGCTGTTTTAACAAGAAAGACATATTTTTATCACATGTCACCAGCCATAAGATCCATGCATTCTCTTCCTTTACATTTTAGAAATTAGTACGAAATGTAACCTCTTGTCTACAAAAGCCTGCACGGCTCCACAGTACATCGCTGACATGCGTGCCATTATAAAACCATCCAGGCTCTCCAGTTATCTGGTAGAGGCCCCAGAGTTTTCCCAAGGGTTAAACCAAAAGTTGACAAAGCTACTTTTAAATTCCATGCTTCTCGCTGCTCAAATGGTTCAAAATCATCCGAAAACAAACAAACAAAAACCCAAAACAAAACAAACAAAAAAAGCTATGCATCGATTAGCCTTGTTTTTGTTATTATTGTTTCAATTTACAGTTATTGCTTTTAATTATATTTGTTAGCATACTACGTCTTTGAGTGTGTATATTTCTAATGTTTTGTCTAATATCTGTCCTCTAAAGCCAATTTCACTTCCCTTGGAATAAAATGTACATCTGCATGATCTAATACAATCATGCAGGTGGTCTTGTACTGGAGTACATTATACTGAGAGCACAGCACATCAGTTATCAAACACAATATAATTGAATCAATACCTCTATGACAGTCTTAAAAGCGGACAACAAAACCTGAATATTTTAGGCATCATTAATGTAGACTGTATAGTAGAACCCTTGTATTGGAATACATCACACTGTAAAGGTGTATCTAATAAAGTGGATCCTGAGAGTATAAATCAAGTTCGCTCGTTTGTTTGAATGTCCTGATGCACTCTTTGCAGCAATCTGTGTCAGCAGAAGGGCAGAGCTCAAGAAAGTGTACAATTTAGTTCATTCATTTACTCCGACAATAAAGTTGCAACTGATGAGTAAGACCAGAGGCCTTTTTTTGCACATATTTGTGATTTGATATTTCAGTATTTGCCTTGTTGGAAACAGATGTATTTACTTCTCTGCATTCATCTACTTCTTTGCACGGTTTGACAAGGTAAACAGTCATTTGTCATATTTTAACCTTATATTTGGCTGGTAAATGTGTATGGGCTTTGTGATGATGAGAGGGGGGGCTACTGAAAATCTCTCATGTTCTTTTCTTGCGAGCAAACCTTCAGTCTGTGGCATGAAATGAGGCTATTTAATGTTTTCTGCTTATTCACAGACAGAAGGCTTCATATCCCAACCTTGACTTCCCTGTCTCAAACAATTATTTTTGACACAATCATTGTCTGTTTACGGTGCTGTTTAAAGAGGTCTTTTTTCTTCTCTCTTTGAAAAAAAAAACACCTTTCAGACAATGGAAACATGCATCAAACACTGTGTTATACTGCATAAATGTGACTGTCAGAGACTGTTTTTAGCAGCAGTAAGAGGAGGCTGAGAGAAGGTACAACTAGGAATGTGACTTGAGGTAGCAAACAAGCAAAGAGGCAGTATTTAATTTTTAATTTTCATTTGATGCTTACTTTCATCAGTGACATTCTAGCAAAGGTCTGCCCAAGCTGGTTGAGATGCTGACAAATTATGTGACACCGAATAGTGGGAGAGACTGAAAGGTGCAAGTCTGAGGTTTTTCTTTTTGATGCTGTGAACCCACAATGGCGAATAAATCCTGTAAATTCTTCAATTGTTGGATGGAAGTTCACAAGAAAAAAGCCAGTGTTTGGTACTTTATTGTAGCTTTCTGAAATACATTTTCTGTATATCTAGTATTCAAAAATATCTTTAAAAATGTTTGTGTGGACAAGTAAAAACATAATTATGCTTAGCATATAATCACTGCTATCACTGCCAAGCTACAGATTCAGTGGAGACTGCCTAGAGTTAATGAATGTGGCAGCAAAGACAACAAAAATCACACAGACGCAACTTCTTTCTGCAACAATGAGCCTTTGTCTCCTTTTCAAACTGGTTGTTTCCGCTTAAGCTATAACTCATTTGCTGACAAATATTATTTACTATAGAAGTCAATGTTGCCCCATCTTTTATTTTTCTATTTTTCTTCTGTAAGGTTATTGTTCCCTGTTGTCCCCATGGCCCTGTTACTCTGCACCGAGCCTAACAGAGCGTTCGTCCTTTTGTCAGTGCCTGTCACCTGTTCTCTCTCTCGCTCTCTCTTTATCTCTCTCTCTCTCCCCCTCACCCCACCTACTCCTATTTCTCTTCTCAAGCTGACAATTGAAGTCCAGGGGGAGACTCACATGTTTGCTTCAGGGAGAGGTGTATAAAGGGGAGCGGAGAATAAGGAGCAGGTCTGGCTAAGAGATTCACAGCATCTCAATGCATGTCTTTTGGTTGTCTTCTGATTAACTTTGTCTGTTTGATCTCTGGAGTCTTTTCAGTTCCTATCCTGTGATATGAAAAAGATGGTGCGCTGTAAGCCAGGAAGCATTACTAGATAAAAGGCACTGTGCCCTCTATATATGCTTTCTGAACATTCATCTCTCTTCATGACAAGGCCCACATTCTGTTTTCTGGCTTTCAGATGCTGCAGCAGTGGAATATTGTAAATATGATTTGGACTGAAGAAAGGAGTGTGGGTACTGATTTGATTGAAGTGACCATCTTAAAATCATAAATATGAAACTTTCACATTTCTTCAGATGTATTCTTGAGATTGGTGAAAGCTCTTCTGAGGTGACGATGGCATCATGTTGTCATTATTTTTCAAACTAATCTATAGAGGAAATCAGTGAAGACTCACACAAGCAGTGACTTGTGATCAGCGCAGCCAGATAAGTGGTGGCTGTGGATACAAGAGGCAGCTAATATGACAGATAGGAGGTGGATGATTCTAACTGACTTGACACATATCACACCTAAATAGCTAACTTCATGCATTTTCCAATGTGGTCTTCCTCTAGCTAGTGCCACTGAGGTGTTCTTCATCTGTTCATATTTTAATCTCCGGTAATAAACTGTACCAGTGTTTTTATTTCTCTTTAATCCAAATGAATTCATGTATTAAATATCACAGCTGTAGAATATATTGATCATGTCCATGTCTTTATTATTACTGATCTGAAATGCAAAAAACATTTTCTGTTGTTGTTCTGCTCCTGTTCATGTCCACTGCACACAAAGGGACATGAAAATAAGTAATCAGAAAGGAATGACTTGCATTGTTTGAGCACCATCTCTTTGGTGTATGTCTAAGTTTATGAGTATTTCATATAAAATGTATGGCTTTTGGCATTTGCATTGAAAAGTATCTTGAGGAAAAACATGACTGAAAAATACACCTCAGGTCTGTACAGCTGTATTCTTTTTGTTCGTGTAATGTGCTGTTTTTCCAAAAACATCCCAAAACAAGCATTAAGCTTGTGTGCTTGCATAAAGCATACTAAAAGCTTTGCTTTGCAATTATTCTGCCACTCTGTTCTCAAACCTGTCATTTCACAGTTTCAAGTATTTCTTGAATAGTGTCTTCTAAATATTCCAAAATACAAAACACTGAATTCAACAACAAATGATTAATAGGCTAGTGTAAGCAGACATATAATGGCCACACTTACATTTGAAGGGAGAAACGCTTGAATGTTTTATTGAAAAGCTCCTACACCGAATTGGAAACTCTTAAATTTTTGATCACTCTCATTAGGTATCTGTGTCTAACATACACACAGACAACTCCATAGACGACTACCATTGTCTATGTGTATTTAAGGCTTAGCTGGTTGACCTTTCAAGTGTACCAACCATATATAAAACACTAATTTAGAGTCCTTTAGGCTCTGTGAGCTGGCTAATTAATAGCTCCTTTTAACACAAAGATTTAAGTCTTTGGTGGAACCCTCAGCAGCCATTACGGGAGGCCAATGTCAGCCCAGAAAGAGAAATGTCAAGCTACTATGACTCTAAGGAATACAAGACTGTTTTATAGTACAGTAAAACCACCAAAACTTTTAAGTGTATTTGCACACTGGCTTACAATGTTAAAGGGAAATAACAGATCTCAGTGAGTTCTTCCAGCTGCCTGTTAAAAATGCTGATGTACTAGAACAAATTAATACAACATTTAATACATTAGAAATGACTTGCTTGAAATTGCGTGCAGTGTCACTAACATCACATTTTGGGTTTTTTGGGAAGCATGTTGCCCCCCTGGGTTTGAGCTTACTGCTCACCATCAAAAATAACTGCAGTTATTAGAGGCCAGAAAATCTAGATTTTGATGAAAGCAGGGGAAGCGCAGGTGAACCCTGCTGTATTGCAATGTTTTAAAAGGTCTGTAAATGCAAATGAGAGGCCATGAACCTGTAGACAATGTCACAGATAAGCGGGTGATCTAGGTTACACCAGAAAGATGAATGTTGTGA
This sequence comes from Chaetodon trifascialis, assembly GCF_039877785.1. NCBI lineage: Eukaryota > Metazoa > Chordata > Actinopteri > Chaetodontiformes > Chaetodontidae > Chaetodon > Chaetodon trifascialis. Next base: position 13,052,501 of record NC_092068.1, on the reverse strand, counting down.
TGTCAGTGCCAGGTTAGTGCAGAATAAATCACCTGCGATCGCCACACAATGCATGGCGACTTGCTGCACCTCACTTGCTGGGGTGTCACATGCTGTTTCACTATTTCCAAAATAATGGCAGAGATGTGTTCTGTTTATGGTTTCAAAGTTGCAAAAGGAGAAGTGGTGAGCCTTCATGTGTTACCCAAGGATCCAAAAATCCGAGAGCCAAACTGTGGCCTGCAGTAGCCTTTTTTCATGGCACCGTTTTATGATAAAACTTCAGGCCCAGTGCTGTTCCATCCATTTATCCTGGAGACACAGCAAGTACGAGCCAACATATTGGTCAATCAGTGAGCTTATTTTTGTTGTGTTTTGTCCGTTGACTGTCCAAACAACTCCGCAGTGTGCTAGATAATGTTAGCCAACATTAGCCTGCCAAGTTACATGATGATTCATATCAAATGCTGACAGGACACTTTATACTGCTTGGGGGTGTTGATGAAGAAAGTGATGGCAAACATTCGTCAAACAGTTTGTCTGACAGCTGAGCTGCAGATGAGGTCTGTGTTTGATGAGCAGAGTCAAAGCTGCAGGCAAGCAGTGGAGGGGTGGGTGGAGACGGAGGCGGGGACTACTTAGAACCTCGCATAAAACATGAAGGCAAAGGTAAAGAGTTACGACTCGGCCAATGTAAGGCATGAAGGGATTTTCTTCATGGAAAAAACTTCTTAATATACAATTCTGATGAACATAGGTGAGTTTTTAGAGGTGTAACCAATGCTGTGAGAAACTTTAACATATGCACCCATACGCTGAACAGATGCACTGTATAATACACACAAAGGCGGATAAATCTAGCTCAGTTCTCATGGGTCAGCTTTCTCAAGCCCTAAAAAATTACCACAAATTTACTGACTCCTCTCCTCCCAAAACAATACACTATTGTTATAAGGGTCTACTCAGTGGCTGTCAGACTTACCTATCCACATCTGTAACAAAAGAGACTGTGTATGTGTGCACGTGCAGGTGTGGGAACAAAAGGAGTGGGCAGGAGGTAGATGTACAATGTAGAGCTCACGGTAGACGTAAAGGGTCAGCCCACTGCTCGCTCAGTGACCAACCGGGTCCCGCCTTCTTATGAGGATTCCTTTGTTCGCTTTTAGGTTATAGCTCAGATCATCAGCAGCACAACAAAACTCACAGCTCACAGCTCTTCACAAAAGCAAGGCTATGTGCTGTCCTTCACCACACTTTTCCCTTTTCTCCCATTCTTTCTTAATCACGCGACACGTGGCCTTATTCACAAGATGACTTTATGACGTGGTTGAAAGGACTTTTACAAAAAGCATCCTATGAATGTCCTTGACTGCATGAACGGACCTGCGCCTACAGTCATGGAAAAAGTTATTAGACCACCCTTGTTTTCTTCAATTTCTTGTTCATTTTAATGCCTGGACAAATATAGTGATAACAACAAAAATAGCTTATAAGAGTTTAATTTAAAAGCTGATATCTAGCCATTTTCTATGGTTTTCTTGATAATAACCAAAATCACTGAAGTTCTTACATCAATAGCTATGGCATTGTACTGCCAAAAACAGTGCTTTTAGGCTTTCCATGTTTTCTTTTCTGCCTGTTAGTCACATGACACACACAGGAGTTAGCCCTGTATGTGACCTGGTTCATTCGCCCTTCACACAATTGCATTTGCCCTGCTCCACCCATACTGAAACAACCCCAGATCATCACTGACCCACTCCCATGTTTTACTGTAGGGGCAAGACAGTCTGGTTTGTAGGCTTCTCCAGGCTTCCTCCTAACCAGCAAGTTGGCTGGAGTAGGCATCAACTCAAAATTGGATTCATCACTGAAAAGAACCTTAGCCCAATCATCAACAGTCTGATCCTTGTGATCCCTAGCAAAGAGTAACGGGGCCCTCCTCTGCCTTTCATTGATGAAGGGCTTTTCCTTGCCCTGTGTGACTTCAGACCAGCTTCAAGAAGTTGGTTTCGAACTGTCCTTGCTGAACAAGTCACATTTCTCAACAGTGCCTACTCATTTTTAAGGTCCCTGGAGGTTTGACGACGATTCCTGACACAGGAACGGATGAGTGCACGGTCCTCTTGTGGGGCATAAAGATGTTTCCTGCCTCGACCAGCTGGCAATTTGGTAGTACCAGGTTCGGCTTGCTTTTTCTTGGTGTAATGAACGGCTGTCTTGGAGATCTTTAGTTTTTTGGCTACCTGTCTCTCACTCAATTTACCAATTTCCAGCAGTGCCAAGATGGCTGCCTTTGTGGCTTCACATAATTATTTTGTTTTAAGCATTATGTGAGAGCTGGCAGCTTCTGAGTTGTGCTACGGCTTGAATGTAAGCAGGAAACCACTCGAGGCCTTTGCATGTGCAGTGCTGCTTATGACATGAAATGGCCTCACACACCCTGGGAATACAATTAAGCTTAAGCATGTCAAATAGGACATAAAGTATCACGGAATCAGCTGCATTTTTTGTCGTGTTCATTGTATTCTTCAGGTAATATACCTTTAGTGGTATCAGGCATTAAAATGAACAAGAAATTGAAGAAAACAAGGGTGCACTAATATCTTTTTCCATGACCGTAAGTTGCAGCCATGAGAAAAGCTGGTCAGATTCTCTTAAAGACAAACATGAGTCTCAGTGCTTCCTTGCCTTTCTCCTGTAGCCTTGGAAACACACGACCCACCTCTGTGTCCCAAAGTTCCCTCCAACCAAGAGATGACTCATGGTGCTGGTGACTTCTTTCTATCTGTCCTGCAGTTTTTATGATTAATGTTTGGGATTGATGAGAACATGTATTCTATAAAAATTATACTGAAACACCACAGGCAGTTGGTTTAATTCACTCTTTTACTCATCTCTTGTGTAATCCTCCTCGACACTGTGAATATGTTATTGAACTTGAATCCGTCCAGCTTTCATTCAGTGGCTTCTTGTCTTTTCTTCCTGCCTTTTCTATACCACCGTAGCTGTTGCTAAGCATCCTCCTCACAAGCACTCGGAAAGAGTATCATATTTCCAACATCTCAATAAAGTCAGAGGCTGATTAACACAGCACAGCCGCATTCATCATTTCTGCATTATGGGTGATTGAAACAGAAGAGGCTGAGAGCAATAACAATACTGAGTAGAAGCATGTCAGTAATAGAAGTTTTGCACTCGACATGGATTGGCAGCACAGTGTAGACTAGCTTCTCTGTGTTGAGGGGCTCGCATCACTTTAGAGCACATATTTGTTTTCTGCGAGTAAATTCAAATCTAGCTGTGCTGGAAATATCTTAATATGGCATCAGAGACATCATTTAGCCCACAGCTTGTTGAACATCAAATATTTGTTTTCAAGTTTGACATTTTGAGAAACATGCTTAATTATTTTCTTGCCAAGAGTTAGATAAGAACAAGGATGGTACTTTTCATGTCTGCGCAGTTAGATGAAGCTACAAACAGCAGCTTATCTTTGCATGAAGAGGAGGGCGGGGGCTACGAGCATTGTAAAAGCAGCAAGCTGTGCTGTTCAGGTGGGGTATGTGCTTAGATAATTCTTGGCAAGGTGCAGTGACTTTGTGGAGTCTTGCCATCACTGAGTGGTTATAAGGCAACCACCACTGACTCCAGGAAGTGACTGCACCCGGCCAAGAAATACTCTGACACATACCATAACATGTTAATAACTGAGCTTTAGAGGAGCTAGTAGGTAGGGTTTGTTATATGCATATTATATTATATATATTTATACATGTATATTCTGCAAAATGTTGAACTGTTTGTTTCATTAAAAGCTGTTGTTAAGAGAAAATGTGATGCATCCAGTCATTGCAAATACAGCAACATATTAACCACTAAAAATAGTATTATGTAAAGCACTAGAAGATGATGGCTTGCGCTGTAGCTTAAACAAAATAAGACAAGTCTTCTGCAATCACAAGGCCAAAATGTAAAGAAAAATGTGCATTAAAAACATATGCTTTCCAAGCTTTGCCTGTGCTTGCTTTTGCAGTTTTTTTGGTGCTTTTTAACGTTCGTGATAAGAAGAGATTGTACTCACTGTAGAGGATCGTGCCCTGTGTTGATCTTGTTTTCACTGTCAAATGGAGAATAACAGCAGTGTCCTTGAGATTATTACTCGCACCAGAAGGCTGGAAAAGGGATGCAAGAGGCTGCAGTTCCAAATAAGACGTCCCATCGAACGAGGGGATATACACTGTGGTGTCTAAAAACAAAAACAAACACAAAGTGATGAAACGCATTTAGAAAAGCAGAGGAGTAAAATCCTATTACTCAATTTATTCACATTTGTACTAATTACATTTATATACAAATGAAGAACAGCCAATCTAGTAAAAGCAATGTCCTACAGTGTTTTTTCTTTTAGTCAAGAGAGGAGCAAGAATTGGCTGGTGTATGCCAGCACTGCACTGATAGCTTGCCTGTAAGCAAAGTCAGCAGGGTCTTGTCAGGACTATGTTCTAGTGTGTTATTTCCCACTGGATGAAAAAGGAGTATGACTTTAAGGAGAGGTAGAGGAGGTACCAGCTCAGGTCATCAACCCCACAAGCCAGTGATGATCTGTTGGCTTTTACACAAAGGACGCAGTACACCTGCTGGATAGCTTGCTGTTCAGGTGCATGACAGTCAAGTCAAAATAGGCCACCCCGTCCTTAGCTCAGGGGATACTACTCTCAGAGTCCAGCTCTCAAGGAAAGCTGCGTTTTTTTTCTCAGCTGAGACCTGAGAGAAGATATAGCAAAAACTTTTCATTGTAAGAGAAATATGAATATCCTCTCATGGCTCTTGTGTTCACTTTTTTTGGAGCTTTGATGTCTGATCAAATGGATTCTTAAAGCAGACCTGTGAATGACTGACAACATTTAGAACAGACTCGACAGTCAAAGAAAAGCAATATGAGGAATTCTGATAAAGATGTGACATATAGTCGTGAACTTAAAGTTGGAAGTTTCCATGATTGGCTTAATGGTGGCAACGGTAGAGAGCTGAGGTTCAAGAAACGTGGTTTCAGCTGTTAAGACATCTAAATATCATAACTCAGTGTACAGGTTCATATACTGTGATTATGTGAAATCGCGTTAAGGCTTGTTCCAGTAGGAAACGGGCGACTGTGTTTCATCGTGTTGCTTCAAGATTCAATAGAAGAAAATCAAAGTACAATTTTGCTCTGCAGTTTTGTCACCTACTATTGGACAGTCAAAGAAGAGACGACTACGCTGCTGCTCTTCTTCTGTAATTCACTATTAGACTGCTTGATCTGTGAGTCAGACACTCCTGGTGGACAGTGGCGCAGTGGGTTTATTTATGGCAGCAGGGACAACACAATTCCTGAGTATCAGTCATTCATGTCAACAGGCGATTCTGAAAATGGCCTTAATGAGGCTAAGAAAAGGAGCCCAGCTATACAGTAAGTGAAAATATAAACAAGGTGAATTGCAAGGTGTGACAGTAAGGACTGCACTGTAGCCTGTGGGCAAACAACATGCAGACGTGGTCCAGTTTAATGATCAGTTACAAGACCAACACCTGAGAGGAGTCTCTGGTCGTACCGTTTCTCAAATGGTCATAATCTTGTTACTTTGCCTGTGTGCTCTGCCACTTTCCAATGCTTGCTCTTTTCCTGACCCATCACAACAGATGACTCCTCTGAGATGTGCAGAGAATTATGTGGAGCAGACATGAAAGCCAATACTTCAAATTACAAAGAGAAAATAAAAAACTGTTTCTTTTGTTGTGGAAGGAGCAGTTTCCTTGGGCTGAAAATGATGAATCAATCCTGTAATATTTGTTGGCAATTTCTGAGTAAGGCAGATTGAGCTGGCTCATTTTTAAAGGCACCAGCAATTACAGCAAACACACACTAGATGCCCACAAAGAGAGTTGGCAGCACCTAGCCAGTGTGTTGGCAAAGCAGGAAGCCGACAACCCCTCATCAGGTCCCATTAATGTCAAACACAAAAACAGAAAAGCTCAACACCCTAAAAATGTCTTTGTTGTTTGCTTTTTTAAAAGTTATTTGTTATTTCTCCTCACTACATTATACAGGAAAGATTCTCGCTGGCTTTATCTATGAAAATATTACCTGCACCAGGGGACATATTTTTCATATTTTATAATTTTTGTGAAAATTAGACCCATCAAATGTAATCACAGTAAATAAAGTACCTGCTGTTGTCGTTTTGCTGTTGAATATTGCTGGAAGTGCACAAATAAATTGTATTTATGTTGTTTAAAAAGAATATGAGTTACTAGTGGAGCAAAAGGTAAATGCGAAATATCAAAAAAAAGTGAATCTGGACACAACTAATTTGAGAAAAACAGCTTTTGAAATAGCTGACACCAGAACAAAATGACACCTTAAATGAGAAAAAAAGAGTGCCCACTCTTATTTGGATTGATGTCGTGGTTCAGTAAAAGTTGTTGAAAAGACATAACTGGGACAAAACTGCGCTCTCAACTTTCATTTTATCATTCCTCTATGGCCAACATCCTACATCACAGCTTCAAATGTGCGAGAAGTAAGGACATAAGGTAATGAGCTGTAGAAGGAGGTCATGATCAATACAGACCAAGTCTGAATAATTTGCTGCCTCGCTGCGTTCGTCTCTTTTGCCTGCCTCCTTACCTTGCGGCCATTTACTCCGTAACTAATTTTTGTGGTCACTTAGCTTTCAACTGAATGCTTACATACTTGACAGAATGTCTTTGGCAAGGTCTACGACCTACTGTGTCTTCTTTGAAGAGACAATTTATCATAGCTTAAAACTGTGACATACTCAGATGAACTGGCTTTATCTTGACAAAAGCTGTCTTATGGTTGGCTACTTGATATCAAATACTCACTCAACCACCAGGCACTGGCCTGGATTACGGCACACACCACCAGAGGTGCAGCCCATGGATCCACACATAAGAGAGCAAGACTCATAGCTCACACACATTGAGTTTCTTATGCACAGGCTGCACATAAGATACCTACTCAATTTGACAGACAAGAATGTCTGAAAGCTGCTTCGGATTCATAGTTTTCATGTCCTAAAAAGAAAACACAAACTATATGATTTTAGTGATTATTTGCTCATACATGAAAAATAAACAGGTAAACAGGTTCAGGTTCAGGTGATGATTGGGTATGAAAGGGGCATCCTGGAAAGGCTCACTCATTCACAAGTGAGGATGAAGCGAGGTTCACCACTTTGTGATAAATATAAAGGGTTTTACCACATGGGCTTGGAAACACTTCGTAAAACTGTCAACGGTAAACACATTTTGTTTGCAAATGACTGAATTCTGTTTTTCATTTATGTTTTACACAGCGTCCCAGCTTTCTTGGAAATGGGATTGTATAATTAATTTATACGACAATGTGAAAATAATGTGACAATGTGAAAGGAACTGCTCCTTGTGATGAACCCACAGACAATTATCAGCTGAATCTGCAGCTCCTCTCGGTCTAACTGAGCTTTATAACGAGATTCTGCTCATTATTTAGCCGTCCAGCTCCCAACTTCTCCATTTTGTTCGCTCTCACTGTCTCATAGCTTCATTTTTACCCACAGCTCGCTGTTGTTTCCTGCGAAAAAGCTCTAACAACCAACTGTACATTACCTGGTCAGTCCCAAACAGCAGGCAGACACATTTAGCAAGCAGCTGGTGGACATAGTGCAGAATTTAGCAGCTCAAGAGCCAGATATTTATCTCTGGAAGTGGTAGAGACCCAAAAAACCAGAGCTAAAAGAGAGTGAATATTGAACATACATTCATCAGATGACCAGAAATAAAACTCTAATCCTGATGTTGCTTTGTAACTGCTCAGTACCAAAAGTAATAGTACACATGATGCAAAACGGCCCATATTATTATTATATACCTGTATAATACTGTAGGATTATTATTATTTATAATGCATTTAGCGGTGCTTAAACACTGTAGTTGATCAAGGTGAAGTTAACTGTAACTAATTTACATACTGCTTGGTTTAAACTAAACTAAACTAAACTAAACTACAGCAGTACATTTTGTTTAATTAGATTTAATAATCTTAATCGTCATTGTATGTTTTGTATGAAAAACTTCAATCTGCAAAGTAACTATAGCTGACAGTATTAGTAGCATACTTGTACTTATTTTACTATAAGTACAAGTATAGTAGTAGAGTAAAAAGCACCAAGTAGCAAAAAAGTGGAAATACAAGTGGTGGAGGAAGTGGAAGTACAAGTATCTCAAAGGTTTATTAAGGTACAACACTTCAGTAAAAGCACTTTGTTACGTTTAACCACTGCAGCTACACATATATACTTACATTCTCCCCCCTATGCGTCCATGTACAATGCAGAGCCATGCAGACATATGCATGCATGTGCACAGTTGAGTACATCTATTGCTTTTACTGCTTTTATCTGGAAGCTGTCTGACCCATTTGCTCAATTGCTTTAATGTGTTTGTAAAAGCCTAAGCAGCAGTGGGGGCTACAAAATTAGCTTCAGCTATATCCTCTTTATTCATCACATCTGTTTCATTTCCTCTTCCTATGAACCAATTTTATCTGTATGCTCCATGTTAAATGAATAAACAATCAATAAAACATACTTCTATAATACTGGTTTTCAAAATATTGTGGCACTTATATACCCATGACAGGTTAGTGCAAGTTTTTCCCATTCTGATCCAAGGCTATAAGGATAGAAGATGCTGCACAGATTCTAACACCTTAACGAGTCTGTCATCTGTGATTTCTGGCTATAGAAATTAAATTGACTTGACTATATCCCAAATCATTATTTTTTCTTTTATGTTCAGCCTGGGAGAGTGCGTATACATCTACACTGTACTCTTCATGAACTGTTAAGTCAAATCATCAACTATGAGGCATTAAGCACATTATAGCTTCTTGAACAATTATATAAGAGGCTGCAAAAACCCATGTGCATCGTGATATTTCTCTTAGTTACACACTGTATGACATGTCAGCATTTCATCTAGGACACAAACAAGTCTGCATCATTAGTCATCGGGTAGGGTGACGTATCTATAATTAGCTGAGAGCAGGGGTGACTTGCTTTATTCTTCTCTTGTGTCTATTCTTAATTCAACAAGATGTGAGGACAAGGTTGTCACCCAGCAAAGTTGCTGTAGCACTACACACTCACAGACTTTGTCAGCATATAAACAGCCTCCGGACTCCGTCTGCGGGCTATCAGAACTAGTGTGGCAAAGCACATCGCTGGATGGGTGCTCATATGAGATTGCACTCTGTTAAACCTGAGAGACTGAACTGCTTTTGAGGAGGAGCAATTCCTCAAACTCAGCAGAAATGACTCTAAAAGGCCACTGCCGGTATTTAAAGGAAAAGTTTATGTGTGACAAGTTGAAGAATAAGCAGGAGCTGACTTTATGGTCATGGAGGGAAAAGGCTGAGGGTAAATCCCATTACTTTTCTTCAAAAAATGATTGATTGGAAAAAAAGCAAAAGTAAAAATACACATTTGTGAGAATGCATTAGCAAATCAAGCATAACATCTGATTACTTTCACGGGTGTGGTGGTGCAAATTTACTCTATATATTGAGTTATTATGCATCATTACATCACACAGTCAGGTTAAAATGCATATCTGGGCAAACAAGGTTAATTTCCAGTAGGAAAGGTTAGCCTTAAGCTGCACATTATCACACAGACCATGTGTCCATGCAGGCATATGCAGTGATATTTTGTGGCACACCAGCAGTTACCATTCTATAAACCTGAAAGCTGATGAGAAATAAATGAATGAATAAATGACTGAATGAATCAATGAATGAGTCATATTATTCTCTCCTAGCAGTTTAGAAGTTGGCCAAAACACCTTTAATAACTGGCTTAGCAAAGCAGCGTCACTGTCATGTAAGCGGAGGGGGGCGCCGCTTTCTTCGACATAGCTGTCTCCCACGGGAAAAACAAATGAGAGTGAAGTCTTAAAAATAGCATAATTTTTGTTACAATGCCTGGAGAGACAAATGACATTTCAGTGGATTACTTAAACACCTGCAAATTAGCATTTTTAGAACACATGGCAGAGGTGTCAAATAAAGGTGTCAGGTGAACAGAGGCTGCTCAAACCACGTTAATAACTGTTAACATCAACTTTGGGCTCATTCTGTCAGATTCCCATATATTGTGTAAATACAAGGTTAAACTATGAATCTAAATTATGTTCAAGGGCTGTGAAAGTGAAGATCAATCAACTTTGTCATTACTGAAACTCTTTGTAATGCAAATTTGCATTGCTCAAAATATTCCCCAGGCTTAAAATGTAAAGCACATATGACATTTGGTGGCTGCTGTCAAGCAGAACTCCTTATTTGAAACCAATGCCTGAAAGTATTGTTTGGGCAATGCTCTACCAGCCACTACCACTAGTGTACTATGTTAATAGAGTTCCAGTTGAAATTCATTCATTTTTGAAGCAATTAATATCAGAACTTAATTTCAGACCAGGATAGGATTTTGTTGCATAGCAAATGAAGTTATCATTACCTCCATGAGTTGTTTGAAAATGCTGTTTGGCATTGTTTTAAATGTTTTCTACTGTCTTGTTTCAAAACATAAATTTTATAAAATGGTCTGAATTCTGCACTTCATGGTTAGAAACAGCTTTGTATTATAATGCGGAGCTAATTTGTCCTTATATAGTATGGAGAAATCTAATTTGATTCACTCTTAGAGGAGAAAAAGCCTTTAAGGTAAGGACTAAGTGGTGTATTTGGCAGATGAACTGCTATTCTAGCCAATTTTAGCTGCGCAGCAGCATGGATGTATACAGTAGATGCTGCATTCAGACCCCTGCATTCATTTTGCTCCGAGGTTCAGACCTGTTCAAAGGAAAAATGATGATTATATGATTTTGATGATTTGATGATTTCGTGCTATTATTGGACGTTTTAACATGCCAGCAGGGAATAAAATTTGACAGATGAGAAGTTCTTCTACAGTATTTTACTGTTAGAAATGTGATGAATTTGGTTTGTCACAAGAAGTAATCCTTAAGCTAACTTACATTTGTATTGTTCATCTCTCTTGTATGAGCATGCTACTGTGAGTCATTTATTTTGAGTTGTTAACAACTGTATGATTATTTTATCAGAGTGTGTAAGTGTTACACTGCAACTCTGAACAACGCTGCTGTTTATAGGCTAGACAACATGTGGCTTAAAATGGAAATGAGCAAAATGTGTGAATTTTTCCCTGAAATGTAATTAAAATCAGATCTGTGAAGCCTGCGACAAGTTTACCTCATCTTTTAACGTTAGTGTTTGTTGTAAGTACATCATTTTTATAATGTCTTGATTTCTTTTCCAAAATTAAGAACAAATTAGCATCATGGCAGCTGTTTTCAATGCAGTACGACAAAAGACTAGAAAGTATATATATGGAGTTCAAGTTGATCTGAAATATTAAAGGAATATTACTGTTTATATGTACATAAGATAAAGTATTTTAGCACTGCAATGCATGTCTGGCATTTATGAAAAGTGGTTTAAAATTTACTCTGTTGTGATGATTTTCAGTAGGGATAGACCTCCTGCCTCCATAGGCTTACAAGAGGTGCAGCTTTGCCAGACCAATCACATAACCTGTAACCTGGGTAGAATTTAGCTAAAAATCCTAATATGCTGGTGTTTTTGGTTTGAATGCCAAATACTCCACATGTGGAGAAGCCCAAAGCTTGACAGTCCTGCTGTGCAACTCTCAGTTTGAGATCATTTGCATCCCAGTCGTAATCACCTGTACCAAAATCCTCCTACTTAGCAAGAGACAGGTGAAACAAATGCACATACCACAGCTAATTTAACACATGTAACTGGAATCAACATATTCAATCTATATCTTTTAATCCACGATGGAGGATTAACCATGTAGCTAGTGTATGGGAGTGACTGTAGCTATCATAACACACCATCTGAATTGTCTCTCACTTGTGAGCTGCTTGGCTTGCCTTATCAAGCACACGAGCAATTAATTCACAACTCTAGCGCGACGGCTGTTGTCGCTAACACAGAATGACTACAACAGCAAAATACAAGAAGCTGTTGTCTACACTGTCAGAGCACATCACGCATGGCAATATAGGCAGAAAGGGATGTCAGTACCTACATCATAGAGTAAGGTGCACAGAGGAGAAATCTGCAAAGGAGAAACTCCTTAGTACGCCTGTCTAGCACTGCGGTCTCCTTAATATTGGCGTCGTAGTGGTTCGTACAAAATAATTATTTTTGGTGGAGTTAGGGGTGAGAGCTTTAGCTGAAGGTTGAGCAAGTGCTGCAAGGTCGCTTTCTCATTCTCAATGAGCGTCGGAGGTGAACATGGACACACAGCGATGGTTCAAGCTGCTTATACGGATCTTTCATTTCATTAATCATATCCTGAATAATTCACATCACTCAAAATTCCTATTGCAGCCGACTCTATTCTCCCTCATAGTGAAACCTATTAGCCAAAGAGGCTCAGCATATATTAACCAACATAATTTGTTGGCTGGCTCCTGATGATACCACTGCGGAGGTCACAGTACAGTAGGTTTTTTAAGCTTTTACTATGTGTGTGTGTGTGTGTGTGTGTGTGTGTGTGTGTGTGTGTTATAAATCAAAATCACATATACAAACTGTCAGCTAAAAACAAAACAAAATCAAAGCTTACCTTTCTCACAAAAAGTTCCAGTAAAATGAAGCGGGCAGTGACAGGAAGGCAGAGCTCCAGCAGGCAGCTGCAGCTGATGACATGTTCCTCCGTTGCGGCAGAGACCGTCACGGCAAACTTGTGGTTCTTGCAGAGATTGTTCTGGTGTTTGTGTGGGAGCTGCCATTGCTGTTGTGTTCACCCTGTCAGAGGTGGTTGATTGAGTCGTCAAACTAGAAGAAGTTGTTGTGGGGGCTTCTGTGGCATACGAAGTATATCTATAAAATTGAACAAAAGTTTGCCTGGTTAAGTGGATCAAAAACCCAAAGAAATGAGAGACAAATTAATTTGGAAGAAGAGATCCTGATGTTTTTACCTGCATTGGTCTATGTTGCTGCCGGCAATGGCGTCAGATGTGTAAAAGCTCCTCACTTTATTTATTTCAATTATTTCAATGCAGCCAGTGTAGTTGTGGAAAGGCTTCGCTCTCTAAGGGAAAAAACAATTCATCAATTCATTACGCAATTCATTGTTTTTAATGGTAGATATTATGCGACATTCATGTAACATTTAAGCACATATGTCCTAATGATTTCAACAGGCAGGTGTAAGTCTTACCTGATTGGGTAGATGTTGTTGCGGCAGACCACCTGTGAAGACGTGGTTTATCCTTTGTATCATGTGTCCTAACCAGTAATTGCTGGCTGCACTTTTGATTTTCTCATGACCAGAAAGAGTTAGCTCTGCTTCACAGGGAGTCAGGTACTGTCTGTAAATGAGTATGAATCATTATTGTTTTCACATGAGCACACGCATCACTGTTGTCTCTCTTTGGACAGCTTCACTAAACAAAATTTAATAAATCTAAATGTATTCCTTCAAGTTAAAAAGGTGCGAAGCTTTGATAAGAAAATTATTTATCCCCATAGAAACCAAAGTTTCTATGGCTTCATCAAGAAAAGAGAAGGATTTTCAAACCATTAGACTACAGGGAAAATGCCTTTAAGATGAGCTGCTGCAAAGGAGAACAGCAACAATCTTGCAGATAATATGAATTGGTCAATGCATTGCCATTAACTTTAGAAAACTCTAGTAGTATTGATATATAAACACTTGGCATGTGAAGATCAGAAATCTTAATAGTCATCTGAGAAGTAAAGTGAAATCGAACGCTGAGATTTAAAAACAGAGGTAAACACATGGAATTGTTTTGTTTACTCTGTTAATACACTCATTAACCACAGACCTTTTCTGAGACACTCCTGCTAAAGTCCACTTTGTTTTCTCTAGATATATTTTGTGCCTTCACGCAACTATTTTGGACCCACCCCACAGCCATTCACAGATTTCAAAAACCAATTCTCCACTTTGAAACAACAGGGGAGAGCAGATAATTACCTAAGTGCAGATTCTGGACTAACCGTTTGCAGCTTGAGGGTACTTGGGCCACAGATGCACAGTCTCCTCTCCAGTGTCTCCTGATACCCCTTGTTCCCCGAGTGGAAGTTAGGAGGTCCATGAAGCAATCTAGTCTGATTTGTTAAGCCTGTACTTTGCAGGCTGTTGCATATGCCGGCAAAACACTCGGGGCACTAACTCCGAGCTGCATAAGTCCTTCCTCTAGAGCCAGCGTGGAGAAGCGGTTAATTTAGAAGCAGTCTGCCAGAGCGGCCTGGCCAGCAGCCAGAGGGCACTGTGCTCACTGTCCTTGAGAAGTCAGCCCCACTGGGTTTCTATTTAACATATTGAAAAGCGTCTTTGACGGGAAGATATATTAAAAGTCTATAATGAGTTAGGCGGTGACGTTGAGGATGGCCATGGTGTTGTAGCTCTGGGTCAAATCAGACAAAGATGGACGGACTCGGCCATCAGACAATTACAAAGAATTTGCTTTGTGACACCACAAACCATTTTTCCATACTCCCAACCCTCTAGTTATGACAGCTCTCTTTCTTGCAATGTCTCCAAGGGGTTGGTACAGAACATTATGATTGATTCATACTGCTGTTGTATTTTTCTTGCAGACAAAAAAAAAAAAAAACAGGGGGTGGAGCCTCATAGCCCTTAAAGCTGATAGGCCTTTCCAGATGCACTTGCATATTTAGGGCAGTGCAGCTTTGTGCCAAGAAATATGAGGCAACCTTCCCACTAAGCTTTGTTTCGACAGGAAATAATTTGCTCACCTTTGGCACAGTACATTCATAATGACCTTCAGTACTTTACCTCTTATCTGTTTTAAAATCTTGAGAAAAACCTTAATTCATTTCTTAGTTGGTCTCTCTATCTCAGGCTTTTAGATCAGTGCAACAAAAGAGAGAAGTGCAAAAATCATTATCTCTACCCAAACAGAACTTCTGCTAAAAAGTGATGAAAAGGCCTCTCTGCATTTAAGCAGAGAGTATAGGGACTTAATTTAACATTAAGTAAACTGATTTGATACGAGTTGAACATTAGCCACTTTATTTCAGCTTCCTGCTCATACATAATAAACTTTGTGTCTTGAAACTAAACCACAATCTTTCTCATGTCAGAATATAATGGAGAGGGCTGGCAGCGAGACTGCACATGGGCTTAGGAACAATATAACTAAAGGGGCCACAGCCTCACTTTAAATCATTTAAACATTGATTTTGTGCTCGGCTCTTGCTTGTTAATCTTTTCGTAATGAAAAACTGCAAATGAAGACTTTAGAACAGCCAATAAAACATGGTCAGTGATCACTAATGCATTTTAATAGGCACATTCTGACGTTTGTTTTAGTTCTTTAAAATGGTGAGCCCATTTGCCCATTTGTAATAAAATCTAAATTCTCAGTCTGGTGATTCCTGCCAATTACATATCTTCCCCCACTATTAGTTACAACCCCCCCCCCCCCCCCCCCCGCCCCCCCCAAAAAAGAAAAAAAAAATTGTCACACTTGAAATGAAGGGATAACCAAGGATAAAGTTAATACCACCTGAGGTGCAAAGACTATTTGAACAAAACTTGCATATTATGAAGTAGCTTATCATGGGTGTGTCTCTTCATTCTCAATAGAAAACATGGTCTCGCCTGTGACAGATACATAAAATACTGCATCTTGGCTTGTCTTTATTAATACACCCTGCAAATTAAAAGCTGTAAAATGAAATTGTAATGTGTTTACTTCTGATATGACATGTTTTTACTCGCATTTCATTTCTAAAAGAAAACGGCTTAACATGAATTGACAACACACGTGAATATTCACACTCACAAGGTTGACTGAAAAGGACAAAAAAAGAACATACCTGATATTAACAGCGTGATCCTTGCCATCGTTAACATGAATAGATGTACTGATCCGTGTAACCTCGTCCTCCTCGTTACAACAAAAGGCGTACTAAAACATTTGAGAGAGCGTTTTTAAAGACTATGAACTGTATAAACCATGAGGGAAATCGATGTGGTGCACCACAGCTATTTAACTCAAGCTCCTACCTGCAAGAGCCCATCCAGGATGAAGAGTTTCATGAAGAAGAAATCACCGTTCACAGGCCCTTGGTCCACATAGAGTATAGTTCCCTGGGCGGCTTGAGTTTGAAATCTCAGAGTAATGTTGTTGAGCGTGCTCAGGTCAATACCCTCAAACTCCAGGTATGAATTCCCAAAGTACTGAAGGTAGCTGGAATCTAAGAAATAAAAAAATACAGAAAGCTGAAATCATTCACTTCCTCCACAGGGAGGTCAGTGCACGAGGTGAGATACAGAACAGCAACCTCAGAATTATTTAAGATTCAGAGCCAGGCTAAGGACACCTCAGCAGGGCAGCTACCACTGAGGCTTGACCATGGACTTTCTGGTTGTGGGTGCACACACTGCTGTCTTTTACTCCATAAAATGTAAATGTACCCATCAAACAACCTTGGCATCATGGATGGAATACAGCTTAAAGAGATTAGTGCAGGCGATTTAGTGTGGGAAGTAGAGGCAAAAAAATAGATGATTATTATTTTGAAAGCAGGAGAAAAGGCTTTGAGGGCTCTCGGTAGCATCACAGTTTTTACTTTTGCTCACTGTACAGCCATACTGTAAATAGTCTTATTTGCCAAAAAGCTGTGAAGCATGCAAATGGCACTATATTAGCTGAGAGAGGAATCTTGGCTGAAATGAACGTATTCGTACAAGTTTATTACATGCCTCATTTTATAGTGGAATAACTTGGCTTATATCATCCATGAGAATGGGCAATTACGGGATATTTCAGTAAAAGTTCCACTGCCCGCAAGCTTATTGGGGGTAGTGACGCAGACAAACTTAAAAGACTGACTCAGACCGCAATAGGAGGCAAGCATTAGGGCTGCTCATGCTCAATATATTTCTCATTTGAAGGAAGTAGTGCAATTTGTTTGGCAAAAAGTCAAACCCGAGAGGCTCTTACAATGAGAGGCATTCCTGGATGCACCTGTCTCATGCTCTGTCTGTTCTTATCTGGGGGAAAAAAAAATCATTACACTAGAGAAATCAGCAAAGCTCCTTTAAAGTTGTTGCCGTGATTAATCGGGCAGCAGCAAGTGAGACCTTTATCAATATTTGTTACACGTCAACTCCTAATAGGCCAGACGCTCTTTGATCTGACAGTGGGCCCCTCAGGGCATTTGGCAAACAAGCTAACCTAAATACCCCCGTTTTCTCTGGAGAGCCATATGACCAATACCCTGAGGAAAATCCCCTAACAAAAAAAATTGAGAATTATCAGGAGCAGACCTACTGTGATCTGTGAATTAATGAGGATAAATGCACACAGCAACAATGCTGCGCTGTCTTCGGCTTCACTCCTGACAATGGGGTTTGCCAATGCTGATGATAGAAAATTACCCCTCAGAGACAAAGCTATTCATTAATTTTAAAGCCTTGTTTAGTCTGTTGTAGTCTTTGATGCAGTCTGAGGCGGTTGCCAGGAGGCAGTATCGTACCTCATTAGCAGTTAGCTTCAGTCTCTCCTTTAAAGGTCTCCTGTTTTTAACCACTATCCTACATTCTCACACCAGATTCCTCATCCTCACGCTTCGAGTCACTGGTCGGTTAAATCTAAATTGAAAATATGTACAACTTAAACTGCATCCCTTTCTTTTCATGTTCAATATCTTGTTATGCACAGACTCTGTACTTTCTTCACTACTGTTATACAAGAAGGAAAAGGAGGACTAACATAATGCTGACCAGGAAGTTTGTCACCGCTGTACCCTGATCTAACGCTTTTCTAGGTTCAATAAGGGAAATAAAGTTGTCTCACTGGGAATATTCCTTGACATAAATCTTTCAGATCAGATTTAATTAGGACCTGTCTTAATACATGTCCATAAAAGAGGTGAGAAAATTGATGACTCATAGTTAATGTAACTTAGAGAGGTGGAGCATGTTGCAGCACAGACTGTGTGCAGATGTCATTCAGGTTAAAGTACAAGATATTCCACGAGAACAATATATTTGGAGAAATACGAACTTTAGATCAATTAAAAAGAGGATAGACTTTGGACAGCAAGATTTAATTGATATAGACGTAATGTCCCATTTATTTTAAAAAAGCCGGCATGTGAGTCCTGGTTTGCGCCTGATTTATTGGCTGAAGTAATAGACTGACTGATTGAACGTGTCGCAGGACAGAGATAAAATACTGCTGAGGACCATTCTTGGACCCTTGCAATTTCAGAGCCCCGAGGGAAGGCAAAAGGTCATCCTGTACTGTACCCACAAAACTGGCAGAAAATGTCTTATATTCAATGTATGTTATGCAAGATGATTTAGTTGAATATCATAATACTGCTGAGCTTTACAGAGGAATCAGTTCCTAATATATATATATAGCTTTTTTATTATCTTTTTATTGTCTAATTATATCTTCGTTTGGTTTTAAAAATGAATGAATGAAATCAATGAAATCACTCCAATGTACTGACAGTTACTGTACATCACTCAGGCCACAAACTGCAGCTGAAAAGACACATTTAAACACAGCTTTTTTCATCTTGCCAAGCCTTTATGAATATTCAGAGATGTGCACGTAATGTGCATATCATTATGACTCACTGGCAAAGTTGTGTCATTGAATATATCAAAATTGTTGTAGGCACACTAATCAGGCACTGTCAACTCAATTTTGAACAAACTATAATTAAAAAAAAACAAACAAACATGCTAACATAAATGAGGGCTATGCAGAAAAAAATGCATGCATGTTAGACTGAAGGTTAACAAGGTGACTGCCCCGAGACAGGTGGCGCATGTTTAAAAGGGCCCTCTGGCTAACCTCTTACTCATCAAGTTGATTTTGTGGAGCTTAAGCAATTTCATTTCAGCTACTCGTGGCAGCAAAAGATAACAGCTTCACCTGTGCTGTGGTGATCACTCCAAGGAAAGTCAACCAAATTGTGGCTTAGCAGCAGTAAGCCTCCCTCCACCGTCCTTTCTAGATTCCCATCAGCTCTCACATTGTAGAGCTAAAATA
Organism: Chaetodon trifascialis; assembly: GCF_039877785.1. Taxonomy (NCBI): domain Eukaryota; kingdom Metazoa; phylum Chordata; class Actinopteri; order Chaetodontiformes; family Chaetodontidae; genus Chaetodon; species Chaetodon trifascialis. The sequence continues at coordinate 13,033,358 of NC_092068.1, read as the reverse complement.
CTGTGTAGCTCAGCATTGCATGAAGAGTGATAGGGGAAAAAAAGACACCCAGAAGACAATCATCTAATGCTACTTTTTTGTTGCTACTAGTTTGCATCTGAACTGAACTGACTTTTTTTCTCTAAAAATTAATATATGCATAAAAATTCTCACCAAATTCATGTTATTTAGATGTTAACAAGAAACTGTATCCACTACTGTCAGTGGACCATATAAACTACCCTCTCTATGTTTAAATTCCATTGACTTGCTATATTTCAAAGGTTGCCAAGCAGTCTTAGGTTTAAAGGAGCACTGTCTGAGTCTATTTCAAGCAGCACCAAGGGCACTGCATGCGTTTAGATGGTGACCTAGTTAGATAAACTCATGAGTTTCTGGGTCCTCTTACTTTAAAACTTATTTACTTTGATTATGCACGTATATGTAAAAGAATAAAGAGATGTTTCGGTGTGTAGAAGCTTGGGTTTGTTTTTCTTTACCAGTATGTTGTGTGTATATTTAACCCTCTCTAAACCGCTGCACAGGATGAGGGCTGGATCAGGTGCAGTGGGGAGGACTCCATTATGTTTGGCCCACAGTGATTTTCAGAGTGTCGCACTGAATTGGTTCAAGCTCGTCTGTGTTCAATAGATCTGTTTTACAGCTCTGTGAACAGTTTCAAAGGTAGACAGACCTCATCTGTCAAGGAGTAACAATCTGCCCAGTGCTCCCAATTCCTCCTCTCACATAGATGACTGAATCCAATACCAATAATGTTGAACATATTGTGTTCTGTGTCTGTCATTTGAGTGTTAAAGGATATAGTGTCAAATAATGATTGGATTTATCACTCTTTGAAATTATTATTTTCAAATAGAAACAGAAAATGTACCTCAGCGGCCAACACAAATCTAGCTTTTCACAGAATTTTTTTTCCCACCAGAGCTATACAAACTATGACAATCTCTCAATCAAACCAAATATATCATTTCCTGCCATGTTCCAAAGGCTCCAAAATCACATTTGGAGTAGCAGCTCAGCAGGAGTCTCCTCTCATTCGAAACTGGCAAAACCTCGTGCAGCAAAACTGCTTGGTGGGAAGGACGAGGGAAGGACAGCTTTGTAATTTGTCAAAATAACAATTAAAAAAAAAAAAAAAAATCCTGGAACACCTTCGGTACAAATTGATTGGTGTAATGGCTTATCAATTGAAATAATTTAGTGACACATTCTTGCGTGCATAATGTTAATGGAAGTAATAGCATAGTAATGGGAGCAATGACTTGATTGAGAAACATTAATTTACGCTAATACACTACCATATTTCAGCTGATCCATCATCAAGGAAGCAGGTGTTATTCTTTGTAGTGAAATAATTGTCCATTACAACAATTCCCTTCCCAGAAACCAGTAAGTCATATTGATATTGATCTAAAGCTCTTCCTCACACAAGAGAGGTAACATTAAAAGTAATGCATAACAACTGTGAACGTGCAGGCAAGTTAAAAAATGACAAACCAAATTGAACTGAAGCAATACTGAAATATCTTAACTGTATGCAGCCTTTGAAGTTATTCGTCTTAAACAGCTAGGACCTAAAATAAACTGCATTTCAATCTGCTTAAAAGAGGATAATGCAGAATGTTGTATATTGGTGGAAGAAGCACTCGGATCCTCTACTTAAGTGAAAAGAACAATACAACAATGTAAAAATACTGCATTCCAGGTAAAACTGTACAACCTTATAGCATTTATAATAATACTTGAGTAAGAGTACATAAGTACAATTACCATAATATAGAATAGTATCAAATACTGTATTAAATCAAAATATTATATGATCATATATCATTAAATTGTTATTAATGATGTAAAAGTGTGTAAGCAGCATTTTATAGGGCACCTGGAAAGCCCACCTCAAAGTTCAGCTGCAATAAATATGTATTTGTTTTTTAGACTTCTCTCGAATCGCTTTCTTTTTTTGTGAAATATTGGATAATTTTACCTCTTTGTTCTTCAGGCAGTTACTTAGATGAAACCATATGAGGAGAAACGTCTCTTTGGTGAAAGTGCAAAAACTAATGAACCCCATGTATGCACACACTGATACTCACTGGCCGTCTGTGTATTTATTGTTGTTTATTTTTCTTACCATCTAATGACACAAATGCTACACTCATGCTCATACTCACACTCATACACCAATAGAAAGCTACGATTCTCATGAGTCGATTGATTCAAACCATTTCAAAATACATTCACAACAGCAGGCGCAATAAACGCCAACAACACAAAAACAAACGTTTTTAAAATTGAAGCAACATTGAGACAACTCAAGAACAGCTATCAGTTTACTTTGGGTATGCTTTGGATAGATGTTTTAGGGAATTTTTTACTGGACTAGTATGGGGTTAAAATTATTATTGTTGCATTAAGATTCCAAGAAGCTGCCACTCGGGCCCCTGCGCCTATGAATAAATGTAGTGGATATTTCCCTCTGAAATGTAGTGGAACAAAAGCATAAAAGAGCATAAAATGGGTAACTGCATGCTCTTGTTTGTACATGCCTGCACAGTGTGGTCTGTACCTGAGGATTGCACAGCTGCTGGTGTTGGTTTGAGTGTTGGCGTCGGCACTCTGGGTGTGGAGCCGCGAGTGATGTTCTTGACTGCAGTCGTCAAGGGAACAGCATCCGTAACAGGAGGCAGGCAGCTGACCTTGTTGATGCCATCTACACAGGAAAATGCTTCTGGACATGGATTCAACAGGCAGTCATCATAGTTGTGCTCACAGTTCCTCCCCTGTGAATGCAAAATAAACAAATTTTAAATGTGTGGAGTAACTCTGCCATGAGATGCTAAATGGGACATGATGTTTACAACTTGAATAATAAAGGTTGCATATTAAGAACAGAACATTATGTAACAAGGCTTTTTCTTGAATGTGATGCAAGATAGTATCTGATTACAGACAATTTAGATTATTTTCATTTTTATGTGCAACATAAATACATATTATTATTAACATATGTCATATTATTTTCCTGAGTACCTTTTGGATGTAAATTGTTTAGTAAATAGAAAAAGGCACGTCATCCTGTTATCTGTGCGAGACAGGCATCAGATTCACCTGCTTTACAGTGAGAACAAATGATGATCTGACTACATACAAGAAAGAAAAAGGCAGTCTCTCATTTTTAACATGGAGTAAACTAGTGCCAAGAGTTGAGGGTTCAAGAGGGTAAAGGTTGATAACAAGCATAATTAAAAAAAAGAAAAAAAGATGGAGATAGGAATAAGGCGGGGGGCCTCACCACAAATCCAGGACGACAGAAACAGGTGTAGCCATAGCCTGGATCATTCTGAATGCATATCCCCTGGTTGCAGGGCTGTGGAAGGCACTCATTAATGTCATCCTCACAGTGAAGGCCTGTCCAACCTGCCAGGAACAAAAGCCCACAGAGTGCCGTGGTGAGCCCAGGCTCTCCCACTTCCACCCTCTGAAGTGAATATCAATCAGATTCTCCTACATTGATTTGCTTCTTTTTGGGTTCACACACATACAAAGACAAGAAAAGGCTTTCACTAAAGAGTAAGATGCCACATACATTTTAATGAGCCCCGGCTGTATCGTCTTTTTATCACTGTCTTTTTTAGTACTGTATGGCTACAAATTTCTCCCTGGAGAAAAGTAGTTTTGCAGGGCTTTGAGGCACAGAAGTTATGTAGACATTATGGTAACCTTTAGTGACACTTTATGTGGCCCATTTCAATCCAATATGGGTGTTCTGTAAGTATTAACATGGTTTACATATGGTAAACTGTACGCGACCACATCTGGGGTGCAGTAAAAAAAAAAAAGTCATCTAGTCTATGTCTTAGTAATCTTGTTCTTGAGCCACAAAGGTTTCCTGTTAGAGGACTCTGAAAGGAAAATAAACTGCTTCGGTTGCCTCATTTCAAAGCAAATTGAGAGACTCACAGGATGTTTGAGTGACTCACCTGACCTGCAGTGGCAGACATAGCTATTAATAAGATCTTGGCAAATGGCACCGTTGTGGCAGGGCGCTGAGCAACATTCGTTAACATCCACTTCACAGAAATCCCCCATGAAACCTGGTGGACAGCTAAGGAAACATATCATACTTTAAAACCATGAGGCTGTCTCACAGAGCTGTCACTTCCTTCTTGTGGGTCTGTTACACTGTATCTGTAAGAACTGCTGGTTTTCATTATTTATCAGAAAGTACCACAACTTTTTCTAGTCAGTTGCTTCTTATTTCAGAGTATATTATTAAAAAGACTTTTTTTTTTTTTTAAATCTTCAGAGATACAGAAGTGGAATCAGTAAAGCAGGCGATAAACTGGAGAGAGGGTTCATTTTAAAGTGCAGCAGTGGGTTGTCCACACACCAACTCACATTAACCTAAGTGCACTGCTCCTGGGCAATATAATGTGGGACCACAGGGTATCAAAATCATATAAAATATATATAAAAACAAAAATCTCACTGACATGATCTGCTATCATTTGCTGATACATAAAAAATGAATGTTAGGAGTAAAATTCACTCTTTTTACAGCAGAGGGCCATGTGTAATACAGCTGGACTAAAATGTGATTCGGCTCATCAGTATTAAACTGTAGCCTTAATAGAAGTATTATCCATTCCATGATGCCAAAAAGAGGTTTTTACAGAAACAAAGTAAATGAATCTTTAGGGTCAGCTGGTTGGTTAGGAGCAAGTAATATGTCTGTGTCAACATTCACAAACATGATTTGATTTCAAAAAGACACGATTTCCTGTTTATTTATGATTTCAAGCCCCTGGATAATATTCTCATACTGGATCTATGGGGACTTACAAAGTATCTGTTAGTGTGTTGTAACTGTCACAGAGACGATTTCTACATTACTGTAATATTTCACAATACTACCGTAGTAATTTATGTTTCTGTGACGGTTGTGATTTTATTGAACCTTCATTTTGTTCTTTAGCACACAACCCCGAGTCCAAAAAAGTTGTGAGGCTGTATAAAACACAAATAAAACAGAAAGTGATAACTTGCTAATCCATTTTGACATACACTCTGAATTTGATGCAGCAACACGTTCAAATATGTTGGGACAGGATCAACAAAAGTCTGGGAAAGCTATATGCTGGAAAGTGGAATGCTCCAAAAACACCTGTTTGGAAGATTCCACAGGTAAACAGGTTCATTGGTAACACGTGAGAGTATCATGATTGGGTATGTAAAGAGCATCCTGGAAAGTCTCAGAGGATGGAGTGTTGCTGGCAAACAGTTTATTTTCAAATGACTGTATTCTTTGTTTATGTTCTACACAGCATCCCAACTTTTTTTTTTTTAATCAAGGCTATACGTTAAACATGCCTACAAAATAGTATCCTACTTTCTATTGAACTCAGCAGTTTATTCCTTGTATCACTATAAGTGTGATGATGTTTGATTTCTATATTAACATATCCTCCTCGCTTTTATTGCATTACACCACATCTGAACAACTCGAGTCTGTACATCCAGATGCTCTCCAAAAAATGTTAATTCATGTGTCTAACATGCACACGGTCCCCTTAATATTCAGAATAAATCCAACCAGAAATACACAAATCAACAGTGACAGACTCACGACAAAATATTTTAGAGTTCTTGGACCAGGCATTGTCACACCACCAGAGTGTGTTAGTTCACAGAAAACACACTTCTGCAGAGTTAATGGATGATGTTGCCAGTGCACCCCTCTCAAGCTAAGGGCCCCGGCAGGACTAAATCAATATGGCGCTCTATGTGTTATTGTCATTAGCACATAGATGGTCATGGTCCAGCGTGCCAAACAATGCTGCAAACTCCAGTTAAGTTTACAGATCACAAACTTAAAATTGGAGACCTTATTTGAGGAGAAGATAAAACAGAATGGATTAATTCAGCAGTGCAGAAAATCCACAATGAAACAAAGTGGAAATATTTAGGTGTGGCAATGGCTTTCTATTGTGGAGCTGGTGATTTGCACAGGATAAGCTACACCTTCAGCAAAGAGAGGTACCACTCAATTCTGCAGATGTCATTCCCACTGGCCTCAAGTTTTGTAGGAGCGCAGTCATTTTCCAGATGGACAATGAGCCTGATGAGCATCAAAGCTACCTGAGGCCACTGAAGACCGAGGTCTGCTGGCTTGCATAGATTTCAAATTTACAGTCACCAGGCCTCAAACCTATTGAACATCTTCAGGATTATTTGACTCCAGAAAAGGTGACATAAGCAGAATGTTGGGAAAGAAACAATACAGATTCTCAGAAAATTACAAAAAAGCTCAGTAAAAGCTACCAAACTCTATATTCATGAGGCTAACATTCCTCTTTTGGAATGTGACTTCTGTTGTTAACTGGGATCTGTGAGGCACAGTTGCTTTAATCATGCAACACTGCAACATCAGAAAACGGGCAAAGGGTTTCATGCATAATCTCTTGGCTGACCGGCATAACAGAGAATAGAGTGCCTTTGAGGACATTTGTGGAACAGGTGCAGAATTGAATATGAACCACTTCACACATAACATGCAGATAAAACAACACTGCATTTTCATGTTTTGTAGATGCAGTCTGGCCAAGAAACTGCATGAAATTGCATGCCTGATTTTATATTTTTGCCCATTAGTCAGTGTACTAGCCTGGCCAAACCCTCCCCACTGAGGTGGAAGAAATATGTAGATAAACAAAACATTGTTGCCTCTCAAAAAATCTTTGAATGGGATTTTAAAGTCGCAGGAGCCTTCTCCACCAAAAACACCACGCTGGAAATTGCTGACATCTTTTAACTAACACTACACAGACAACAGCTAAATTGGCATAACACACAATGTGTGAACACAGTGGTAAATGGGCAAAATGCTGGCTCTCCATCCATAAATCAAATTATGTCTGTAAGTAAGCCCAAAATAACAACAACTCGGTCAAAAATGACAAATTGCTGAATCTAAATAAAGTCAATAACCAGTTAATAATGCACTGATACCACAATAAATTTCATTTGATGTCCACATTCAGCAAAAGAATCCTCTGTTCTGGAAAGAGCATGCAATGCACAATCCTCATTTTGCAGCTCAGCAGGACATTAAAAAGGACACTCTTGCCCTTGCACACATTTACCTGTAAATGCACAGCATATACTACAGTGCCTCCCTGTAACACATACACAAATTGGCCTACAATGAAGTAAACACTATAAAAAATGCCGTGCTGAGGCAGTAGGCAGTCTGGTGTGTCAATACTGCAAAGTGCACCCACATATGTGGAGTCGCGGTAGTCTCGGATCCATTAAATCATGACAGTGAGCAGCCGCACACCAGCACAATGTTAGACAATGTAATTAACTGTATGGCATCCAGGGAGCTGCTGTGTCAAATATGCACACTCTTACGACATCCACCTTGTATTCAGATACACTTCATCACTCAAGGGAGAGCGTGTCAGCAATTAAAAAGTAATGATTCACTTGTGACCAACACGGAAGACAGCTAGGCACGTACTGTGGCATCATTCTTGCGAGACAAGATGCATATTTAGAGACAAGCATAATTGATGGAATAGAATAAGGGAGCATGTAAAATCATATTTTAAAGCGTTTTTCAAATTTGACAAATTCACCTGTGAACAACAACTCCTTGATGTTGTCAGTATTGACTGCTTACTAAGGCCTGCACGCTTAATTATTGCTGCTTCCTTCCTGTCATATATTCAGTTTATGGTGATAACTCACTCACAATTTCCAATCATTTTTAGATTCTTAACTGAAGTGGACAAAAGCAGGCTTCTTAATTACAGGCAGCGACCAAAGATTTGGGGTTTTAGGATAACCCACGTGCTTGGCAGCGTGATGTAATGTTGGCATGTAACCTCTTCAAATCCAATAAAAAGCTGGGTAGAGCTGCTGACGTTAACCTCTGTGGTCAATTAGAAAATCAAACTGTGGCCATGTTGGGTTTTAGGCGAGTTAAGACAGTTAAAACTGTACATGAGGACACATTTAAACTATCCGTGCAGGCTGCACTCAGCAGGGCATGCTGTTCCAATCAGCTCATAATACGATGGGCACAATGACTTAGTGACATTACATCAAAAGGATAAGACTTTAAACAGTGGTCCAACTCACCTGCATGTAAAGTTCGACCCTTCTCCATCTATGCAGGTGGCTCCATTGAAACACAGTGAGACATTAAAAGCGGCATCTTTGCAGACATCTACATCATTCTCACAAGATTTCCCTGTGTAACCATCGTGACAGAAGCATGCATATTTATCAATGAGATCCACACACGAGCCCCCATTCAAACAGGGACTGGGAGCACAGTCCTGTGAATGAAAAAGACATCAGATGCTTACTGGAGTGAGGCACTGTACCAGTAACACTCAATATTTTGACAGATAGAAGCATTAAATGGATAATTTGCCATCTAAAATATATAATGTGTGGTTAAGTACTTAAAGAGCAGATAACCAGAGTATCCAGTGAACTGAATGCACACAAAGACCCTAAAAGCATATCAATGTTTTATCTCTTGAGTCCAGTACAGGCTGTGGCTTTAATCAATTAAGCATTAGCAATTTCTTTTAATCAGATATTTGTACACTGCTTACATGATCCTGGAAGTTCAATTGACTTATCTTGCAGAAAAATCAATAGAGTTAGTAATACCAAAGGCCACACAGAGATAAAAAAAAAACTCTCAAGAAATTCCTCTTGAACATCCAGCAGGTTTATTAATGAAGCTCAACTCACATCAATGTTTGTTTCACATCTGCTGCCAGTCCATCCAGATTCACAGAGACAGGAGTAGGAATATATTCCATCCTTACAGCTGAGAAGGTCACAACAGATAGGGTTAGAACTGAGTCCCCAAAAGTACACTATTTTATAAAATCAACTAAAAAGCATTCATATATGCAGGGCTTTTGCTGCATAGTTCATGCAGAATGCTTCAAGAGAGAGACAGTCTATTGAATGAGTGAGTATTTCCCCTTCAACAGAATTAATGACTATAATTCAGAGACCACTGAGACAACCTGTAAGTGCGTCACATTAGCTCCTTAGAACATGTGACATATGTCTCCACTCACTGCTCTGGCAAGGAGTATAATTAAAAATAATTCCATGCCATTTCTGCATAATTTGCAAGGTTTCTGTTTTAAATGACACAGAGAAATCTTTACCTCCCATGAAGACAAGGCGCTGACATGCATTCATCAATGTTGGTTTCACAGTGGAGCCCACTGAAGCCATCAGGACACAAGCAGCGGTATCGATTAGGTGCGTCAATACATCGCCCACGATTTTGGCATGGGTTTGAAGCACACTCATCGATGTTAACGCCACACCGTGGCCCTAGGAAGTGAAGCATATTTCAAGACATTATGTGTTTAGCAAATTAATAAGAGAATTTTTTTTTCATTTTTTTTATTTTAATACTTCAGTTCTCAAACTGCAAAAACACATCACAGTATAGTAGGTTTGATTCCTCTGTGAATCTGTGTGAGTCAATTTCAATTAAAAATTATATTAAATTTTTCTTACCTCAAAACATTCATATAAGTCTTTGTAAACCAAAGTGCAATCTGTCAATAAGTACTGATTGATCAGTAATCCGCAAGCAAATCAAATATATAATGAAAGTGTTGACTGCTGTGACGATTTCTAGTTTCAAATTTCTGCAAAATCACTCTAGAAAAACATCCATATAAAAAATAGAAGCATTCAGTTTGCAGTTAACAGATTGCAAGATGCAAAACAAGCAGTATGGTCTTTAAGAGCAAAGCACTGTGTGAGCGTACTGTCCAGAAAAAGCTGCCTCACCGGCATGACATGTTTTTTCCTCGCTGGTCTCTTTAGTACCTTTGATATAAAGTGATCACAGACTGACAGGGATGGTAAACACGAGCATGCTGTATATAACTGGCACTGCATTAAAAGATTTCTGGGTTTTGCAACTCGAGTGTTTTTTTTACCTCAAGTTACCTCTCGCTCACATTATTTCTTCTGTTACTGACAACATACCTTGAATGCTTTTAATGAAAAGGATTTGAGATGTATAATTCAAAGTGGCTTTAACTTCTGTGTCATGAGTCTGTTTGACACTTCATTAATTATTACACAGAGAAACATCCTTTAGTTTTCTCCTGGCATTAGCTTTAATTATCAGTATCCAGCTTAAATAGCAAGTAAATCAAAGCATGAAGCAGAAATATTATCTCCTCCTGGAAGTTTCAACCAAGTTTTAAACCTTAGTTGTCTATATGTGAACTTGTTCAAACGGATTACGAATTTTAAGGGATGAATAGGGATTATGATGATAGTAGGACTAATGACAAGGAGCAGTTTGTTATATGCAGCATATAAATATAACCACATATCACATTAATTCCCCATACTAAAGACTAAAGATCTTATTCTGGCTTGCGACAGTAAACAGGCATTAAAATGTTCATTCACTAATATCTTTTTGAGTAATTTATTAAGTAAAAAAATGCCAAATATTATTGGTTCTGGCTTCTCAAAACAAGAGCTTTTTCTGCTGTTCTCCATTTTTATGACTGCATATTGAATGTCTTTAGGTTTCAGTCTGTTGGTCACATGAAACAAAGCAAGTTGAAGACATCGCCTTGGCTTAATTAATTATAATTAACAGATTATTGGATAATGAACAAAATCTTTAGTTGCAGCCCTTATCTAGAGAGTAATTCACACTTAGATGTCAAGTCTAAATTTGGCAAAAACTAGCCTGCACTGGCTTGAAATGTTCTTGTTATTGTGTCCCACTGATAATAGAGTGCTAATAGGAGGTGCAGAAGATCAAAGTAACAATAAACAGTTGATGAAAATAAATCATTCCTCTAAAAATAACTTAATATAAGGATGCATGACATCTGTAAATGGCCACTTTGTGGGCTTTAATGTCCACGCGAGGGCTCAGTGAATTGCAGCACTGAACTGAAGAAAACATGTGTCACATCCTCAAAACACTGTGTGTCCTTACAGCTGACTACACAGTACCACGTCTTTGAAGGCAGAAAGGAACACATGAATTATCCTCAAAACAACTTACTGTATGTCTTCACCCTCCATCAGCTTCACTAAGTAAGTCAGCTTTATTCAGAGAGTTGATGATATTCATTATTTATGCAGACCGCACAAAAATAGCAACAAGATCACAAAAGAAATGAAGGGGAGGGGAGGGCTCAAGCTGTGAGGGAAACACCAAATAACACAAGCCGTCAAAATTAGCCTCCTTCCTGCCAACTAATCAGAACACAGGTTGGGAAAACACATGACTGTTTATAGAAGTCGAAATTATAGCATGTGCTGTTTCAAAGGCATCCACAAAAGTGACTAGTTCTGCTGAGGAGTTAAAAATGAATTCCTGTGTTGTAGCTAATTTTACATGAGGCCATTTTTGTGATGTTTTTCACTTTTTCATTTGAGATTTCTAAGTAGATGAAACATGATGACTGATCATTGTTTATCAATTGGTTCATTTTTCATCCATTGGTTGAGACAGATGTAAACAAACATGGACAGCAAGAATATATTTATTACTTCCTGTGTTTTACCATGAAAGAGAATGAATAAGCTGCTTTTGGTGTACACAAATCTAGCATGTTTGATCGTTACAGAGTGTAAAACGGATCCTTTCTTGTGCCAAACTGATAACTTCTTTCATTTAGCCAAAAGGAAAAATGCGCTGCAACTGGAAAATTCACAGTTTATGACTGCAAAGGTTAAAAACAATCCCTGAACCTCAAAATAATAACAGAAAGCTGTGGCAGAAAATGAACTATGGGTAATGTGATACACAAGTGTGACGAAGGAAATGGAGCAATAAGTGAAAAATGATGGTCTGAAAATCTCTTATTCATTTAATACACACATTTTTATGACACTTTCTTTCTTTTTCACATTATCCATAGACTGATGCTCCCGTTCTCCTCACATTCTGATGTTTTTATTTAGGTTAGAAGTCATAAAACACTTCAGGCTCTGCGCTGGCATTTTACACTCAATCTAAAACATTAAGAGGACAGAAGCACAAATGAGACATGGAATTACATGCTGAATATCTAATGCTGCAGACTGGTCACCAAAGGTCTGAAATAGCCTTAAAAATTATGATACTTACTAAGATGAACAAATTTGAGTAATTAAAACAAGTGTCTTGCTTGTCCGGTATCGCGTGAGGGATTAGTGAGAGAAGGATATGTAATCTGAAATCAAAAGAACTGAGGCTTAATTGTGATAAGCCCTTAAAATGGAGATGAACTGTTTTCTTAACAGTGCTGTACTGACGCTTTTGTTTCTGAGAAAAGAATTGACGCATTTAAAGCACTGAGCCCAACAACATGAATCACGAAGTAACACCAGAGCTGTCTCAGCCTTTAATTGATACAATTAGTAAATTGAGTTGAGATGTTTGCACGAGCTGAACATGTTTTTCCATCCACATTAAATGTGCACTACGTCTCCAGAGCAACAGATCTCTGTGCACACAAAATATTAGTCTTTAGGTTCACCCAGCAGAAGACTGAATTTACTGAGGCCAAGCAGCATCACAAGGGCCAGAACATCATCAGCCAACAATGTGCTGACTGAGGAAGCTGCAACAATGTGCTGATTGCACTGTACCATCACTCAAGGGAACACGCTCCTTAATGACGGGTGGAGAAGAGAAAAGAGAAGGTGACGAATAGTGTGCTTAAACCGTGATTTATATAAACAAGATTACCCATTAATCATGTTGTTGTAATGACTTCTGACCTCAGTTCGGAAAACGCCTGTGCACAGTTAAATACATTGTTGGGATAGCAGCACTTTTTAGACAAAATATCCTAAATAATGATCAGACAGCTGTGATCCAGGCAGCTGCCAAGGCTCTTACTGAACAAAAAAGGGTATCCTTTATAGTGCTTGTCAAAATGACACATACTGAAGCAGTATATAAAAATAAAGCATCAATGTGATCAGAGCCGTAACTAAAAACAGTTGTGGAACAGTGATTCATATTGACACCCAATTTGCAAAGAAATGCAAGATAAAAATAAGAAAAGTTTAATCTTAATGTCTCCCTTGTGTACCGACTCTTAGAGAGGTAAGAAATGATGAAAGAAACTGGTGGAAGTGTCAAAAATGTGAATTTTCTGGCTTTGTTTTTCAGGTATTTCTGAACATTTTACATGTACCATCACTTTAGAAAAGAGAGGTTATTAGCTGGTTTACTAAAAGAGCAGAAAATACAGATGCACTGACTCACTGACCAACAATATGAATAGTGATGCAGGCGGGAATGAAGTGTCATTACAGCTTAATCACATCCATGAAAGTGAGTAGATATAGCACTAGACTGATGTATTAGTAAGCAGCTTCAACTGTTCCAGTCAAAATGAATGTTGGCATTCGATATGCAAAAAATACCCCTTGACTTCCCTGATGGCTGAAGCAAATAATACGATAATACCATCAAATGACACAATGAGTTACAGTACTTCAGTGATAGAGGAGATGACACATCATAGCATCAAAGCAGAATAACATTTCAGTCGATTCCAATCACGCTGCAGAAACACAACGCGATGAATCACCGTAAGACGGCAAATTGTCTATCAGACTGGAGTAAAAAGAAGTTCCACGCAGCTACTGTTCTGCCACGAGCCTCTTTGTGTTTTTTGGGGAAAAGTTGCAATGCTGTTACATGTGTTACGGGATCAAATATTTTGTATGAGTTCCAGTTGGTTTGAGCCAATCCAAACCGTATCCTCTGGCCGCTTGCTCTCTTGGGGAACCCTGTTTCCTCAGATGAGCTTAAAGCAACAGAAAAAGTAATGACTTGTACTATGCTGTATGTAGGCCTAATAATAAAAGCTGCTTCTGTGGGAATTGGGCCATGTGTGTCAGGTTCTGCTCTCCAGAGTAGCAATACCTCAGAGACTTTCCCCCTCTCTCAACTGGGGAAGGATAAATTGATGATACAGTGTGGAAGACAAATGAAATTAATCTTCCCGGTACCTGACAGGGATCGGCTTTAGAGTGCACACACACACATGTACACACACAGGCACGCACGTGGGCGCTAAAATAGCTTGATATCTGTGGAAAATAAGACAAATGGACTGAAGTGAAACAACAATGGCATTCTTAGACTAAAGAGGCTGAATAAAATGAAATAAAGGCAACGAACAGACACTGAGACGTTTTCATCAGATAAAGCAGGTGATGTGAACTTCCCTCTTGTTGGCTTTACTGAAAAGCAGGCACTGTATCTTCCAGAGGCAGACGGGCTAATTAAAAGCAAGCATTGTGAAGCAGTTTTTTACACTAAGCCAGATCTGTGTCAGAGTTGCCTCAGTAGCGTGTGGCCGCGGGAGTCACGGTAAGCTTTTTAGACTCTCATATTGATCTTCATGTCACCTGAGGGCGAAAGAGCTACCTGAGTATCCAGGGCGACAGACACACTTGAAGCCCCCGGGCGTGTTGATACAGATGCCCTCGTGTAGGCAAGGTGAAACTTCACACTCATTCACATCCAGGTCACACAGTGTTCCAAAATAACCAGGAGGGCAAATGCAGCGGAACCTGAGGAAGATGTGATAACACTCAATCATTAGGAAATACAGTCCAGCGACGGCCAGACTGTAGGCAATAATGACAGCGTGCTTTTAGGTTTAGCTCTCTAAAATAAGCAGAATGATTTTCCTCAGTAAAAACTGCACACAGTTACTTAAAAAAAAGAGCGTGTGGCCAAACCCAGCAAGACAAACTGCCGATTCAGACCAGTTTTTTTTTTTTATTCTCAAACTGACCGACAGCTCTTCACACAAAAATTAACAATATGCTGGCAACTAAGCCTCGCTGTGTGTGGCTTCATTTCAACCATGTTTGAAGACTTATTACTACAGGGAAGAGCTTAACCTGTCCGATAATGTGGTTTACTCAATTCAAATCCCTCTCCGCAGCCGTCGGTGGAGTCTAATATCCCCTGACCACACACCTCAGAGGAGACGGTTATCCTACTTGTGAGCGAGATAAAAAGATAACATGTCATTAGGCACCTCTGTGCGAAAATCTAAACCATATCGTTTGATTAGTTAAACATCATTTTTCATCAGTTATGTCATATCAAATTTGAGTAATATGCTTATTGTCATGTGGGAAAACAGGAGTCGCTAACTATGCAAACTATACAGGCTAGATTTAACACATTCAGCACACTGTATTTGTTCTACTCATAGTATTTTAAGGAAAAGGGTGGAGACAGCAAGAGTTCAATCAGTACACTGACGAGTCTGATTCATCATCACAGTACAGACGGACCTGTTCGCCTTGTTGGGTCAGGGAGATGGAGATAGCGCGCAGTGTTTGCGGTGGGCGGCGAGGTTAAAACACACCTGATGTGAACTCCCTGCACTGTGCAATCAGGGAGAGCGCTCTGTGCAGGGCCGGGTCACATGGGAGCGAAATCATGACGGGAGACAAACTGGAGACAAACCATTTAGGACTCAAATTGGCCCTGGGACTTCTCTACCCATCTGTCCAACTAAGCCTGGAAGCCCCGGGGCTCCCATTAAGCACAGCAGAGAGAAGCACCAGTGGAGTAAAGCCCAATCTAGATACATGATGTGTTCCTGCTGAATTCGCTCTGTGTCTTTAGAATAGCAGCTTATGTGTGTCAAGGATGAAGACAGGCTTGTTATATAAACCGGAACACTTTGAAGAGGAGCACCACAGCCTTGTGTTTCCTTTGGTGAACGTTTTTGTTCATTCGGCTTTCAAATCAAACTCAGGAAATGAATTCCGCCTGGCCTTTCCTGATATGTGCAATTTCTTAAAAGCACACAACGAATAAAGGCTAAGGTGTTTATATTCATACTTACTTGTTCACAAGGTCTTGACAAACACCAGTGTTGCGGCAGGGGCTAGAGGCGCACTCATTGATGTCTTCCTCGCAGTGAAGGCCAGAAAATCCCATCTTACAATCACAGCTGGAGATGAAAAAAGGATTGATATTGATATTTTGTCCCAGCTGGAAAAAAAGGAGATTTGTTTCCGAATGGCATATGCACAGAAAAAAATCATTAGAAGCTTAATGATATTAATTACACATCATTTTTGGTGTGATTGCACAAACACGGCATAACACACAGGCCTGGATATTGACTCGTTAACAAAAACCAAAGCCTGCATGACGAGAGAAATTAAGGCAGGTTTTTTTTGGAGACATTAAACAATTTGACCCCATTTCAACCTAAAAAGGCATATTACTAAATCCATTCCAATATGTTTTTAAAAAAGGGCCATAAGCTCAGAACATATCCATTAGCTCGGGGTACTCCAGTCTCAAAATAACAGTACAATGGCCTGAAACCTGTTCAAGAATGATGGTTGCTGGTACCGGCACTCTGGATTTACAGATGTTTAAAGTCCATCGCTGCAAAGCCTGACATTTTCGTGCCACCTACGAAACGAAAAGCTGGTTATGGCTAACGCTCGTTACCTGTAGCTGTTGACCCGGTCCACGCAGTCGCCCTGGTTTTGGCATGGATTTGAGCTACACTCATTGGTGTCAATTTCACACCAACTTCCTTCAAATCCTGAAAGATAGATGAGATGGTCATGGATCAGCAAGCCCCACTACATCCTGAAAACGTCAGGGCCGATGATAACAAAGGCCCCAGTGAATGCCATTTTAATGGAACTAGTAGCCCCTGTAGCATATCTCATCTTCCAGCTCTCAGCACTCACTGTTTCCCCTTTGAGAGAGTGTAAGTCTAATAATACTTTACTGCCACAGACAGATTGGTCTGAGGGTTAGTGGTTTGGGGTTTGGGAGGTGTGTGTTTGTGTGCGCCACCGTGCATGTGTGTGCGTGTGTGTGTGAGAGAAAGCGAGGGAGTAGGGGGACATCTTGTTAAGTTAGGGTAAGAGGGAGAAGCTAAGCCCAAGAGCTCTTTTGCCCTTGTTCATTAGGGGGTTGAGGGCCAGGATGGCTAAGCAGATCAGCATGGATGTTTTGTTGTACTTCTGAAGGCAGCCTGGGAGCCTTTTAATGTTCTGCCTGTCAGTATTCCTCTGGTGCTTGGTCTGGTCCAGAAGGTGGGCTTTCTGCTGAACATGTCCAAGTAAATGACTTAGTTTTATGAAGAGAAATTGAATGAATTATTTTTTTAAAAAAAGGGAGAAATGAATCCCTAAAGACTGTTGTATGGAGGCAAATAATGGCCATAAAGATCTGAATTTTACAAGCAACTGGATCCATGTATAAATAAATAACACTGAATTTATAGCATTGAAATAACCACTGGCTTTCATTAATGTGGTCTGAATTCCCCTGTTTACAGATTCCAATAGTAAATTTATTTGGATCTAAACCGTACAAAAACTCTACTTTCAGACAGTAAAATTAAATATACGGCATTCACACCTGAACATCCAGGAAACAAAGAAGAACAAATCAAGCCTAGTTTATCTTCTTATGGCCATCATGTGCTTCCATACCACTGATTTCCAGCTTTCTGTGACTGTTTCTGCCACTGCATTTGTCTATGGTATGAGCAATGATACAAAGATACCATTTTCTCTACAACACTTTTATCAAACTCTGCGCTCAGACTTCCAAAGACTGCTGTGTTTTACCTGCAGAGCACCATCTGCCACCCATAATTAAAGGCGATACAAGCATATAACAAAGTGTGAATAAAACTAGCTTAAAATGAGTGTTAGTGCTGTTATTGTTTCTTTGTCTCATTACGTTCTGCTTCAAGTGAGAATTAAGTATATATTTGAACAATATGAAAATGCTTTTAACTACTGATTAATACAGTGTGAATTTCTTAAGGTCACTATAGAAGTCTCAGCATCTCCTGCGCTGTATGTAATGATACCATAAATCAGGTGGTAACACTGTATAATACCCTGTAATGGCAACAATGATGTTTCTCATTTCAGTGTTTTCAGAATCTACTGTGAACCACAGATGGCAGAAAATTATATAGATCATAAATTTCTCAGTGCAGATAAATGCAGCAATTGTAAGCCATTATTTGTGCATTGCTATTCACCCAGATGAAACTCAGCACTGTTGATTAAGTGTTGCTGAATAAAAAATCACTTAAAAATGGAGAGCATTCAGCAGCCCTCACTGCACGTTTTTAATCAGCTGAATCAACTACAATCACTATGTTTAAAATAAAGAAAGACAAATTTCCAATCCAACTAGAGCCATGCTAGCGGAAAAAGGTAAGACAGCGACAGTGACGCAGCTCCGTGAATCTTGCCACGTTACGAATGAGAGGGAATCCATGAGACCACAGAGAGCACAGAGCATCTTGTGAATTATGGGACAGCACAGGTTTCCCAAGCTGGTCTGTCAGTCAAAGCGATGGTGGAGCACCTCGGGGACTATTTCGAATGTCACCGCAATGTAATGCATCTTCTGCCACTAGCAGTGACTGGAGGCTTCTCTTTGACAGAGTACAGAGAGGGATACCCAAGGCGCGTCCTCACGTAGTCATTCCATCATCTGGCTGGAGCTGCAGCATGTGATCACTGCTCCTGCCAGTGAACGTCTCCGAGGAGAAGAAATTGCGGGTAATCCCCTGCGGATAGTAAACTAACTTTGATGGACGTTTCAATTGAAATATAAGTGATGTCTTCATTTTAACAGTATGAATTTGGTTTGGACTGCTACATTTGTGACTACAGTCTTCTTATCAGGATTGCTGTCAGTCTGATGTAACAGTTTCTCAGAGGGGGCACACTGAAAATGATCCACAGCTTGTGCAATATAGATTATGGTCTTTGTGGTGTCGTTGAAGTACATCAAATCTCAGACGTCACTGATCGTTTAATCTATGTATGATTGTCATGATGAAACTACAATGCATCATCACTCCAGGTTTTCTGTCAGCTGAACTGTGTTGAGTTTCAGCCTTAGATTGTCGTGCTCCATTTGGCCGATCTGCATAATACGTCTTATGGCAGAACACAGCGCTCAGATCCTTTTAATATTCACCCAAACAGGACCATGGAGTTCTGTTTGCATTTGAAAATCTGACCTCCAATCATAACACACTCATTAGCACAATCTGTCATCTTTCTAGAACCCAGAACCAGACTTTTAAATGACGCACTAAAAACACGCATCCTGTACAGCATGTCCCATAAATAAAACAGCGATCCAAAGGCCATATAATACAGTGGAGAAAAAGCACAAGATGACAGACAGACAGACAGACAGACAGACAGACAGACAGACAGACAGACAGACAGACAGACAGACATTTAGGCTGTTAGTCAATTTCACAGATTGATTTTATATATTTTTTTAAACTAAATCCTTAAAAATTTCTGTGATGATGACAGAGACTAAGATATCACGACAGATGATCAATTGCAGGTAATCCTGCGGGCACTGTTAATAGTATGGATTTTGGTTGTGCATGATGACAGATCAAATTGTGCTAATTCATATTTGCATGCAATGTGTTACCATCAACATCTAACGGAGCAGTCTGCCATAAAATTTAGCGAGCACGACCTGAGAGGTTCATTTTTTTTATTTTGAACTCCTCATGGGCTTTCTTATGTGCTGCCCACACGCCATATTGTCAACCTGGCACTGAAAATATTTCATCATAATAAACATAAACAACTCTACGACATGGGTTACTTAAATATACTGTAGACATCAGCTCTAAAAAAGAATGAACATAGGAGCATAAACGGATTTCTGTAATGCCCTTGTTCGGCAGTCCACAGTTGGCCTGTCAGCAAAAACACTACACTACTGTTTAACTGAGCAAGGACTAATACAAGGGAAATGAATGATACTCTTAAGACTAACATTATAGTATTGTATGTGCTTGCAATGACTTTTTGTTGACATGAAAAATGTGCCACCACTGTAGCAGTCTGCATTCACACAGAAAGCAAAAAACAGAAGCAAAAGAATGAAGAATGTGGCCACACTGCATCGTCACTGCAAAGAGAGCAACTTGATGGAGCGTTGCTGTATTTTTTGGTTTGTTTCTGGATCCATTACATAATTTATGTGCTGTCTATTCAGAATCACAACCGATAAGATGATCACTGTGTTATAGAGCTGTCAGTTCCAGAAAGTTGGTCCACGGCAGAATTCTTTGCCCGTAAGAACAGACACATTTGCCACAGGCAGACACGTCATCAATCCTGTGCAACAAACAACTACATTTAAAAAACAAACAGAAATGGACGGACAGAGCACATATCAATTAGTCTTCACTGCTGTGGTTCTCCTAATCAGGGACTATAGCAAGCTTGTGAGTCCTTCACACGCACTGACCAAAAACTGGGTTACTTGAATAAGTGGGTTAAGAAAAGAAATCTCTTTGCGTGTAAACACCAGCGACTGCAGCCAATTTACCCCACTGCTACGCACCTGGACCACCATTTTGGCGCCGCTAATGACGGCATAATGATTAAACACTGAGTTTATTTAAAATGTGTTGACCGTACAGCTGTTAAGGACCCAGGTCTATTTTTATACATTATGCATAAATGTAGACACTAACCTTTCTCACAGTGGGGCATAAGTACTTAACTCACAGTACACTCTGATGTTTTCACCTGTGCCTTTATGTTTACTTGTACTAAACGTTACTTGGTGTAAGATGACTACAGTGCTTAATGAAGGCTCTTTCGTTAATTAAACTCTTTGCAGCCACTGTGCATGACTAATTTGAACTTTGGCCGTGATCATCCATGCTTTTCTACTTATAAAAGCATCCATTGCGTAAAACCAGAAAACAGCAACATGTTCAAAGAGAAGTGAAAAGAGCCATGTGGAACAGCCTGGGTGCAGGTTTGTTGTCTCGGGGGTCTCTACTAAAGACAGCAACCTCCATTAAACACCCTAAAATAATGGAAATACGCGAGCTGGCTCCAATTGTGTGCCTCTGTTACGTATATCATCCACACTTCATAAGCCTGCCACTGTATTCAATTACAAACTCGTTTTAAAATTTGAGTAAATCACTATGTCCTCTCTTAACAGTGTCCTCTACGGGCCAGCTGTCATAATCTAAATGAAAGAGTACTCTCAACTTGATACAAATGCAGATGCACTAAGCTCCATGAGATGCAGTGATTGCTCTGGTGACTGTGTTTTGCTGTGAGTTCTGCCTCTCAGGCTACACACAGGCCGCCTTTAGCCATTTGATTGGTGGAGCTTGCTGGAGCTCTGCGTAGCCTGGCAGCTTAGCCAATAGCAGACACTAATCAGTGATGGAAAAATAAAGAAAAAAGACTTTTATTTACACATGTTTATTAACAGATATGCGTATTTTATGATATAATCCCTATGTAACTGAAACTATGCATTCATATATAGTAAACTCCATGACTTCACTGTGTCATCTGAAACTAGCCCCATGCCCCTACTGTAGCTATGCCACATAAAAGGAGTTTATTCTCTCAACACTGGTTCAACTCCACAGATTTACACAGAGACCATTTGGGTATGTTTACCTGCTGTGAAGCATTCAGGGGTTAAATACCAATATGTTAGAAGCTACTGATGAGAAGAGAATTTTCATGAAGGGAAAACCTCTGACACCACTATGTGCTCATTAATTTGTTTATTTTTTTTCTTCCTCTGACCTTCTTTGATGCAGCTGTTGTTTGGGCAGGTTAAAAGGGTCTCCAAGCTGAAATGAAAGAGAAGAAACACCTTTTGCCCTCAGCAATGGAATATCAGTAGAGTGCTGAAACCTTTACTCACTGAAGGGGCACACTCTCATACCGAGACTGCACTCCTGTTACATTTTAATATTTTGTTGCCTCACTTTCCGAATGTTAGACAAGACACTACTGGATGCGCTTCTCCAAATGGAGCTGTGATTTACATGCTGTGAAATTTGCCTAAAATACAGTATGGTCTTTAACTGCCTCTTGCATGGACCATTATTCTGTGAGAGAGATTTCTTTGAAATATATTCGATCTCAATAATATACTATGAGGGGCATGGATATTGTGAGGGCGTACTTTCACAGTATATTGGTTTAGTTACATTAAACTTAGGTAATGAGTCAAAATACAACACATATTTTCATTTTATAGCTCTATACTGTAAGCCAGTGTCATATAGCCACTCTGCACCCTGACACACAAATAAAGCTCTCATAAATGTTGTTAAATGTCTAATATGAAGCAAGATAGTGAATGTGGTTTGCTTGAAATGAACTGAATGCATAAAGATGATAAGTGCTGAGTGAAGGAAAAAGATCGATACATCTGCCGGGGCATCTGGTTTATAAACTGAGACACATCAACTATAAGTCATATTGTCTCCATCCTCTATAAAAAAGAATAATCGCTTAAAATGAATGCAGCAAGGAGAGACTTTTTCAACACATCTTTGGCAACACATGTTCTCAACACATCTTTTTCAATATCATATTAAGTATGTGTCAGTTCTCTTTTTGGCACGGCTTCACGGTAGCTCATTAACCAACTGTTTGGTAGGACACAATCTCAATCTTGTGGAAGGTGAAGGCTAGTGTAGCATGCCATGCAAATAAAGGGGTTTGTTCTCCATCTGGCCAGGAACACCTCTGGGGATATTCTGAGCCATGGAGACCAAATGGTTTTTGCATGTGAAGGGACCACACAATGTTTCTGAATTAATTCACAATACTGCACTCCACTTCATGCAACAGACCAGAGGCAAACAGACCGTCCCTTTGTCAAATACCTCATGTTTAATGCCAAAATCTACCAATTTGTCACCCAAAACCTGATGAAAAGGTGGTAAAAGGCATAGGCACATTCTGTCCATCCATCCATCCATCCATCCATCCATCCATCCATCCATCCATCCATCCATCCATCATCTATAACTGCTTATCCTTTGGAGGGTTGCAGGGGGTTGGAGCCAATCCCAGCTGACGCTGGGCGAGAGGCGGGGTAACCCTGAACAGTTCATCGCAGGGGGAGGCACATTGTAATACAGATGAAAATGATATACTGTAGCATATTATGAAGTATTTAATAAATCTGAACCATTAAGTGCTACAGTCACATATTGTTCTTTCTATTATGCAAATACAGAAATGTAGGACATTATTTCTTTCAGTCATCAACCCAAACGCCATTTCAAAGGACGGTTGAATAAAAAGGAATGGGACATTGATACACTTTGCTTTCCTCGAAATGTTTTGAGATGTCGTCTGTACATGTCTCGACTGAATTGTCATTGGTTTTACACGGCAGCGGACTGTCTGGTTCATAACCTCAACTATTGTGTACTTTATCCTGAGGTGGCAATCTCTGTTTATCTGACTGTGAGGATTATTTATAATCACGAGATAAAGCTCCATTGTAGTTTTGTATCATTTTGCAGCATTATGAAACTCTTGGATTGTCCTTTGTGTTTCCGTGTCTTCTGGTTGAAGTTGAAATAGTTCAAATGTGTAATCGATTCTATATTTTTATGTACTATAAACACAATCTGAGGCAACAATGTTGACAGTAATAGATAAAAAACATGGTCCTTAGATTTTGGACTGTAAACTAATAATATTCACCATAATAACATCAATAATTTGTAGTTTAAACATCCTAAATCACATTTCGACCAAGAATGTCGCAGTTAGCATGTGCAAACTGCCTTCTGTGCAAGCACTTCAGCAAACTGAGCAAGGACACCTGAGCCTACAGATCGTGTACAGGACTGAGAGTGTAATGTAACTCTGCCTTGTACCGTAATCTGTGTTGAGTGATGCTATGCGTGTTTGTTTCATTTGTTGTGGTTGTCGGCCAGTAACCCTCACCCCAACCTCTACCCTAACTCTCCCATTTTCAGGTTGCTCTTCTATCAGGCTTGGCACTCCCTGCTGAGGCTCCTCATTAAGAGGAAAGTGGAACATCTGTGCTGGTCAGGCAAGATGACTTAGGCCTCCTGGCCAGAGCCTCAGCGGAGAGTCACTGCTAGGAAGAACAAAAACTTCCTACAGGAGCCCTCCACCATCAAGAGAGGATAACTGCTTCCCTTATATTTTCTTTAAAGAAGATTCTTTCAGCTGGCTCTGGTTTTATTCTGGCCTCCAGGTTCTCACAGCATACCTTTGTAGACAAAACTCATTTCCATTGTGGCTGTGTTTTACAAATCCCTTTAATGCGACTCCCAGTAGGCACCTCCTAATGGCTGCCTTTTAGTTCCTGTTGAACTGACGAATAGTAAAGTTGCCACATCACCCGTTTTGTGAGACTGATATAGTCTAGTGAAGTGTCTTGGGGAAACTATGACCACACATTTAGCTTGAAAACACATTCAGCACAGCAAGTTTGAGAAAAAAAAAAGATCATTAAACCCACTGTGAAGGTGCTTATCTTTAATAAAAGACCCCTGTCAACTGCTATCAGATGTTGTTATAAGACTGGCCACGAAAAGTTTGACAGCGACTATCCACTATCACAGTATTACCATTGTCTCCTGGGTATCTGCACATCACAAACCATTGCCTCTCCAGTTAATAACTAGCCAAGAAGTAGCATGTAGCCAGAATCTAAACACAAGACCAGACACAGGAAAAAAAATTGAAGCTTTAAAAACAATACCTAACAACTAAGGTGAACAAGGCAGTCTTTTCTTACTTATGTCTATGTCCTTCACATTCAGCGCATTGGAAAACAATATTCGACAGCAACCATTCTGTTTTGTTGTGTTTTATTTGCAGCATATAAACTAGAGCCGACTGATATGAATTTTTTGAGGCTGCTACTGCACATCATATATATTGTGCAAGAGCCGTAATAATAATAATACTAATATAAAAAAAGAATAATTCTTATAGATTTGGATCCCTTAAATTACTTTTTCTAATGTAAGTCTATGTAATGTGCCTAAAAGTGATGAAAACCTGTGTGTGTGTGTGTGTGTGTGTGTGTGTGTGTGTGTGTGTGTGTGTGTGTGCGTGCACCGACAATATATTGGCTTTGCTTTTTAGCTCAAATATAATATAATATAGGGTGGCACGGTGGAATTAGCAGGTAGTGCGCGTGCCTCACAGCAAGAAGGTCGCCAGTTCGATCCCCGGGCAGGGCCTTTCTGTGTGAAGTTTGCATGTTCTTCCTGTGCATGTGTGGGTTCTCTCCGGTTACTCCGGCTTCCTCCCACAGACCAAAAACATGCTCATTAGGTTAATTGGTGACTCTAAAATTGGCCCTAGGTGTGAGTGTGAATGGTTGTTTGTCTTGTGTGCTGCCCTGCGATCGACTGGCGACCGGTTCAGGGTGTACCCCGCCTCTCACTCGTTGACAGCTGGGATAGGCTCCAGCCCCCTGCAACCCCGAAAGGGATAGGCGGTATAGAAAATGGATGGATGGATAATATATTATAACATAACCTACAATAAATATGCAAAAAATCTCACAACATCTAAATGATGCAATGATCAACAATGACTTCAGGTCGAAATTGGTAAAATAATATATTTCACCTGCACTTCACTAACCCCTGCAACTGCAAACGCACCCCAAGTCTAGACAACTGATGGACTCCATAATAAATCCTCGTTAACAGCACAAACCTTCATGTCTACCCTCAGGCATGTTTCGCCGTGGTGCAGCTGCCATGATTTCCAACTGTGCCCACGTATGAGAGCACACACTGTCTCTATTTGAATGTGGACAATGTGGATTCAACTAAGCTGCAGTTGGAGGACATTTGGGCTGTACAACAATTGTGGACTAGTGCTATAATGTTTTCATTTCATTACTGAGGTTCAGTATCTAAAAGCAAATGAGAGGTTTTGAATTTTAATGCAATTTTGTTGTGCACATAAGCTTGTTTTACTTACATACTACATACTATGGCAGCAGTATGTACTGTATCTTAAGCCAATTACACAACTAAGGTCTGACTAAGACGTACGCCATCCCATTTCATATTAACGCATTAAAATCCTGTCTCTTTAATTCAGCTCATTTTCTCACCCTGCTGCCCCTCTAGCACACAGCATGCAAAGCAGCGAATGAGCACAACTGAATGCCATGGACAAAATGGCTAATTGGTGATTACTTCACAACAAGTTAACCTTGCTAATGTTTACTGTGCGGTGTCCATCTTGAGTGTGGGGGATGAGATTTGTTTATGGCAGTAAATCTGGCAGACACAGGCAGACATATTCTAATTTAATTAGGCCTGGGAATAATGTAAAGCCTACACAATTTCCTTGACAAATAACCTACACTGAATGGTAAATAACAAGTCTGTAAAACTGTTGCACTGGAATCAAGCCATGGGTTGTATAACAGCTCTGTGTTTGTTGAGTAGTAGCTATGTAGGATGGATTTATGGTGAATAATAATGGAGTGTAGTGAGTCACAATGCTTGTGTGAAGTGAAAACGACCAAGCCCACGCAAAGCTCTTGGTGTAATGTATGCAGCCAGCACCTAATTTCCTATTCCTCTCCAAGGAAGCCTTCTGAAACTAACCCAGTCGCTCTATTTATATCTGGCAACATCTTTTCATCTTCATGCTGATAGAGCCATTAGGTACAGCACAACCCTATAGCATCTTAACCTGCTCCCTGATAAGTCTGAATGTTAAAACACATCATTTATAATTCCTAAGATGTGAGGTGGAACTTCCTACCAGTTTATTTTCAACAAAGTAAGTGGTCATTTCCAAGGCTCCATCACTTAAATGTTGCATTTTTACAAAGCTGACAGGGCTTGTGGATTGAATATAGACAGTGGAGAAGTGAATATAACAAACTCTTTCACTGTGAAAATGTGTTATTTAAGTCCAACGTCACAGGCCTGAATTCAAGCTGACCACTTGAAACAGCCATTTCTTAATTCATTAAAAGGCTGGTGGCACATACCTACAAATGACGTACCAGAGGAGCACTAAATTCTGCTTTGTTTGAACATGCTTTTAGGTGAAAGGACATTGTTAGTGAGCAAGGATACCAATTTATACATGAAACATGAAACTGCATGTTGCTCATGGGTCTGTTGGGCTTTGTTAGTTTGGATTTCTTAGATGGCTTCCTAGTGTAACCTCCTAGTATAATTAGATATTTGCTGTCAATCTACAGAAGAGTTTGATGTTGATTTCAGCAGGGTTCTGCAAGGTACTATTTCTATAAATAAGCATCATATGAGGAGGCACTATATAATGCATACACACTGAGGATACAGATCAGTATGTCGAACACTAGCAGCTGATTCACCATGAACTGGAAATAGAAATAGTTTGGTGTATTGGTTATTTAAAGTCATCAGGAGAAGTCAAAACAAGGTAAAGTTGGCAAGTTGGCAAGCTGTTCTCATAATGAGTAAAAAGGCCAAAAGTCACCCTTGTCTGGCTCTGTAAAAACCCAAGAAATGTCTTGCAATCAATACAACACCAACTTTTTGGCAAGGCAGATTTGATCATTATGCTAACCACCCTCTTTAAACCACGGCCAGCCAATGACCAGATTCCAGCTACATGGACTACTGTAGGAAGACATTCACTCTTTTTTTCAGAGGTGTCAGGAGTCCAGGTCAACATATGACTCATGCACTAGGAAATAACATTAAGTGTCTCTGTTGAAAGCTCATACATTTGAGTGAAGACACAAATGATGGCAACGTGTGACAGGAATATTTTTCATCTTCCTTTGCTAGAACCCCTTGATCTATGACGTACATGTTGATTCATTTCTGAAATTGTGTTTTTTGTGATTCGCAAGTGGTGATTGTGTATGCACTACACAGTAACCTATCAAACAAAATGGTATATTTACAGTTGAAAAGTGGATTGAAAGAGAAATAAAAACAGGACCATTTGTACGAGGCTGTGGCAGTGTGTTCTCTCACCAGCTGGGCATCTGCAGGAGGCTGTTCCATTGGAGCGTGTCAGGCAGGTGGAGTTGTTCAGGCAGGGATTGTGTAGAGGGTCGCAGGGGTCATAAGGCTGGTTGCACAAGGGGCCACTGAAGAAGGGGGGACAGGTGCAGGAGAACTCCCCAGGTACGTCTGACTCCTGACACTCAGCTCCGTTTAGACAGGGTCCAGAGTCACACTCATTCACGTCCTCACCGCAGTCCACACCTGTCCAGCCCGGGGAGCACAAACACCTCGGATACACCAGAGAGGACATAAGGCACCGTCATTTTGGAATAAATTAAAGTGAATCATATATAAATAAAGAATTGTTTAGAAGTTTACTTAGGGTAAAGAGTGTCATTCTCTCTGGGACAATGTGCTAAAAATGGATATAGCAGCAGCACGGTGGGGTGCTGCAAATAAACTACCACATGGCACATACTTTTTTAAAATTCAAATGATCCACAGGACACATTTTTCTGCAAAACAAGTACACAGTGCGCACGCATTGGCACTGCACTCCTGGATCCTTGTGTGCGACCGTGCAGGGAATTTACAGGTTAATTGAACCACTGGTCAGAGCATCTTTTCATTCTGGACAGCTGAATGTAGGACACAGGAGGTTAGAGCACTGAGTGGGGATTTAATGGAAATGTATGCGTGCTAGACACAGAGAGAGACGGGGACAGAAAAACACAGAGAGAACCAGAGTGTGTGTGAGTCTGAAGTAGCTGCTCTTAAGGCAGGTGAATATTCCACTTGGTGGCAGTGAGTACCCGGGCACTACCAACCACTCCACCTTGCATTCCTTTTCATCCTCCAACTTTTCCACCTGAAGCAGTTTTACGTCTCCCCAGCGAGAAGGGGGGCATTAGCTGATGCAGATACACCAGCTTTTCCCTCCAATGAGTCACAGATCCCCTGAAACCTTTTCATGCTGTGAGCCATTGATTGACTCATTTGTTTTACCTGCCATCTGCAATTCATTATCTCTGCTGCCCGTGGAAGGACATATTGCTATCTCTGAACGGCTTCTTTTTCTGCATTTATTAAGTGACTGATGCACCTCGTGAGGACAGTGCCCTCAAGCCAGCACGCACACCTACTTGTAGCTGTTGAGAAGGTCTGTGCAGGTGGCGTTGTTTTTGCAGGGCTGCGATAAACATTCATCAATTTCTTGTTGGCAGAACTCCCCCTCCCAGCCGGAATGACACACACACTCATAACTCTGCAATACAAAAAAAAAGAAGCCGTACTAGATTAACACTGACATATAGTGACACATAATATCTGCACTTGTCTTGCTCGAGTCGAGGTATTTCTAATGATAATACACGTCATTAAAGACACCGTCTAATGAAAATGAGCATCTTGGAACTGCAGTGTACCAATGATGTCTCACAAAAATACATTCAGACAGCCAGGGTTTCATAGGTGACATATCTAAAGAATCAATCCTGTCAACGTTCAAGGTGAGGCTACGGTGAAATGAGGGGTATCGGAGGAGAAGTCTATTTTCTGAGCTAAGTTGCACTGTTTTTCCAAATGATAGCAGAGATGTGTTCTGTTTTTGGTTGCAAAGTTGCAAAAAGGAGAATTGGTGAGGCTTCATATATTATGAAAGGATCTGGAAATCCAAGAGCCAAAGTTA
Source organism: Chaetodon trifascialis (assembly GCF_039877785.1). Classification (NCBI taxonomy): domain Eukaryota; kingdom Metazoa; phylum Chordata; class Actinopteri; order Chaetodontiformes; family Chaetodontidae; genus Chaetodon; species Chaetodon trifascialis. The sequence continues at coordinate 13,003,817 of NC_092068.1, read as the reverse complement.
GCCTTACAAGTTAGATGATGATTCATGTCAAATGCTGACGGGACACTTTATATCGCTTGAGGGTGTTGATGAAGAAAGCCACAGCAGACGTTACTCATAACAGTTTGTTAGATAGCTGAGCTGCTGATGAGGTTTGTGATTTTGAAGAGCAGAGTCGAAGGTGCAGGCAAACAGCGGAGGGGCGGGTGGAGACAGAGGCGGGGACTACTTAGATCCGCACATACAACGTGGTGCCAAAGGTGGAGAGTTACATCTAAGCCAATTTAAGGCATGAAGAGATTTTTTTCATAGAAAAACTTGTAAATATGTAATTATGATAAGTTTTTAGGGGTTTAAATGAGAGAAACTTTAAAATATACCTAAAAAAGGACTACATATAGATATGGTGCTGTTAATTAAGCTGCTATGGAGCATTCAGAGAGAATTCTTGCTTATCACATTCTTGCTTGTTACATTTTAGTAAACAAACGGTGCATTGCTTAATATACATGATTAAATACATCTCAATTTTCTCAAAAATACTGCAGAATAAAACCTCCCACTCACGAAAAGATCTTTCCTGTGGAAATCTGTTTAAAGTGTGGCAGAGTCATGCTTGTCTTAAATTTTCACATTACTGTTATGCAAATGTATTCCTTCTACCACCCACCTGCTGGATAATATACAAGCCTGTTTTTTTCTTGCCATTCAAGGTATATGGTACAAGCCTTTATCAAGCATACAATATCACCACTGCATATTTTGCGTGGAAAGGAATTTCTGCTAATGTTAAATATGTCATATTTAGACCTGTAAGAATTTATTCCTATAACCAGTGAATATGCTGTTTCTACTGTACATTAAGAAACAGATTTATATACAGCTCCTACCTTTGCTTTCTTTTTTTATTTTTCTGCCTTCCATTCAGAGCAGTATGCGGAACGCTCGTCCTTTATTCTATCATTGCAATCTGCATTATGATAATTAATCACGGCACCACAGATGCATGGTTTGTTGTCTGTTAGTTTCCAAGGTAGCAGTTTCATTTAATTTTCTCTGTGCATATAGAATGAATGCAGTCATATGGTCAAGGATTTTTCAGGAGTCCTCACTGCCAACATCCTGGCTAAAGGTCCCGGGTGCTGCTGGTTGAATGCATGCTAATCTGTATTTCATACACTGGAGGGGTGCCGTTAAACTTTGTCTGATATAATTTGTACACTGTGGGCCCTATGGTGGTGGGGGGAAAATGCCGTCATCTCATGATAAATTAGATACCTCCAGGAGACTCCAATTCCTTACCCCTGGCAATAGAACATAATCTCATTTTTGCTGCTAAGTCACCTTCAGGGACTGCAATTCTCCAAAATAAGCTAAAGCTCTGTGGGACAAAATGTTCAGAGAGAGAAATAGCTGCACTGTAAACAAGAACTATGTGAAGGGGTTTCCAAAAACTGTCCCTATTTGAATAATGAGTTGAGAAAAATATATATATAATGGCAAAACAGAGAACAGTATGACTGTACTGGCTGAGATTTCATTATATCGCTCATATCACACCCGATTCACTTATTACGCAGTGTCCTTTCATCTGGAGTGTTTAGTTTATCCCAGAAAATTACACTGAATTGTCTAGCCGGGATTCTGTGCTGGGACAATTTTTAAACCTTATCACAGAATTTATTCATTTTATTCACTATTTCATGATATAATAGGTATGCACCGATACTAATATCAATATAAAGTGTCAGGTCTGATACTGTGCTCATGTACTAGTAATTGTAATCATAAAAGTACTCTGACACATTGGTACCTTTACCTTTTTACGGTAATGTGGCATTAACCTCTCATCAGTTGAGCAGGTAGGAGGAGGAGAAGCATTGTCAGCAGATTGGAGATATTTTAGGTTAAGAGATGCTGACAAGAGTAGAGCCGGCTGCTCTACTAAATTGTTAAGAGGAGAGGTGAAAAGTAGCTCCTTTAACACAAGCAATCTGATAAAACATCTACAAAACCAACACAACGCAGAGCACAATGAGTTTGCTAATGATAGCAGTGGGAAACAGCAACAAACAACTTTGCAGCAAACGCTGGAGAATCGAGAGAAATTGCCAACCCACGGGCGGTAAAAATAACAGAAGCTCTTAACCAGTATGTTGCTTTTGATGACCAGCCACTGTCGTACATAATATGGGATTTCTGGGGCTGAGATCTGAGATTCCCAGTCGTCAAACATCAAGCAGAAGCAGGCTCTGGGAATATTTTGGTCTGAGTATGAGCTCCCTGAGAATCTCTCCGCTCACTAGTGGACACTTCTGGAAAAGACTCTGTATGTTTGGGCTCCATTTGAGCAGCCAGCATGAAGAGTGAGCTCTTCCAATGCTTTGGAATCAGATGAGATTCATGCTGTGACAGAGACTTTTGACCAAAGAAACAGGCGATGCTGCCAAGAGACGCTCCACTGACATAGAAAAAAACCCTACTACACTGCAACTGTACTCCAAGGTGAAGTGTCTGTCTGTCTGTCTGTCTGTCTGTCTGTCTGTCTGTCTGTCTGTCTGTCTGTCTATTAGTACCAATATGTGTACTGATATCTGTATCAGAAAGCACCACATCATTTAGTCAAGTAGGACATGTTCCTGGACCAACATTACAATCAACCAATCACAGTCCTCTGACATCATCAGCGTGCTGCTCCAGTGGTTCTCTCAAAATTCAGAAGTCCACTAGATTTTCCAAACTGAAGTTTCTACAAATGAGCAATGTCTTCACAAAAACTGAATAAAATCTTGAACAGCATGTCTATAAGTCATTCATTTTTTATCTTTATAGTCTAGGACCTACCTAGAGCTGTAGGCAAATGTCCTACTTGGCTAAATCACGTCAGAAACTACACAAATGTAAGTACTTGTACTTGGTTTGGAGAAAAAAAAGTGGTGTCTGTGTATGTCTAATATAATATAGCAAGGAAAAAGGAGCATTTGTCCAACAGTATTCCACTTTCATAAAACAAACATGACTTGATAACCACATAAGAGCGTGCCAGTTTGCTTCAGGTAGTGCTTTTGAACACAAGAGGGGGAAACAAAATTTGTTTGTTCACAAATTAAAACGTAAAATTACAACATGTTGGCTTTGAAACCTCAAAGCATGGTTTAACAATCCATAGTCTGGTTTTAAGCATTTTTGACCATTAAAAAAAGTTCAGTGCCACAAATTGAAAACATAACATTTGGTTTTGAAAATCTCATAATTAAAAAATAATAATAATAATAATAAATGAGAAATGATAATAAAAGGTTAAATGTTTGGTGTTAAAACTTTAGAAAAAAATCATTTGTGTTGTTCTACAATTAATAGCGGAAAAGTTCTGTAGCTGTCACCCTGTATGTCTGCAGGGTTCTGCGGGCTCACAACTGAAGCGTGCTCTTTTTATTAAATAGATCTCATCTTTCTTGCATAGATTATGCACTCTTGTTCAAGAACACAGACTTATTCTAAACCAAAACATTAGGTCTAGGCTATACACCAGAAGTTATCTGTCTTTGTCAAATGAAAAAAACAGCACAAAACCAAAGACTTTATCTATGACACATCTGTTTCACTACTGCAATCTGTTAGCAAATAAGCAGCTGTTGGGAAAAAGCCCCTGGTACTCATTGCACAGTTTGTGAGCAGCATTCAGCTCCCAAGGCCTTTTTGCAGCTGCAGATCAATGTTATTTGCTTAAAAAACACTTGAATAACTACAGCAGTAGAGCTGCGCCTTGCAAAAAGAAAGTCTTAAAATGTTCCTTTAAACCCAACGGTGTGCATTTGTAGAAACGCCACCAGTAGAGAAGGGCCAGCACACTTGGAATAAAATCTACTCAGAAGAAGTCATTTACAAAATCACTTTATGGTTGATGCACAATTTACAGCCTAAATTTCACAAACTAAATTTTCATTTATCATTTTAACAAGCATTTGTAGAAAATCAACTCAGCCCTGCAGCTACAAGACAAGCCCATCTTGTTCATCCTACGTAAACATCCCACCACTGTCGTCCAATCCAAAGTCTTCTAAATTAGCTTAGCTACGACTGTTTAAGATGTGGCTAATGAGCTGTACGGACTATATAAAAATGATTAAACAAAAATATAAAATAAAAACTATGGTGCTCTTGTTTTATGATACACTCTATACATTAATCCTAAAGATTAGTAAGCAAATGACAATAAAAATATTAATTGTTTTGGCTATCTACTTGCGAAAAACCACATTCTGTTCAAAAGCTGGACACTTTAGTGAACATGCATTTCATGTTTAATACACCCATTGCAAACTGTGGTTTTGACAACCTTTTGGTCATTGTAGCACATTTCAGCTCAGAAGGCATAAAACGCATAATTGGCATGATTTGTCTCTTAGGAGATATAATAATGAGCTGCATTCATTAGTAATTTCCTGCTCCTATCTGGTCTCACCCAGACACTTGAAACTTGGGACATATTTGCACCTCCTTTTTTCCAATGAGACCAGTAAAGTCTGCCACATCTGCCTACAATATATAGAACCCAGAGCCATGTTGCCATATTTCAGTCTTTTTAAAAATACACCACTATTCATGTGGTAGCACAGTTGTTAATATCTTACTGCAATAGATGTGCTTTCAAACATTAACTGCATGACAGGTAATAGACAGTGTCTTATGTGAGTCAGGTCCTGTCAACATTTTATGATAAACTGTAATGTTTGAAATGAGTTATCAACTGCAGTGATTTACAGGACGTTGGGCTGTTTTAAAGGCTCTCAAAAGCCATTATATCAGTTATACTGCCAAACAAAAACAAACAAAAAAAAAAAAAACGTGTCTACTTACCAGATGGAGGTCCTTACATATTGAGTTGGTACTGCACATACTGTTCACACAGTCATCAATGTCTTGCTCACATCTCAGCCCAGCATAACCAGGATTGCAAAGGCAGTAAAAGCCGTCTACAACTGAAACAAAATCAGTGGGACAGTTACAGCACCTTGCATCATAAATTAATTCTCTCAGCTCTCAGAAGGTCCTGTTAATGTGCTACATATCTGTACAGGTAAGTGCTGATTATGAGCATAAAGCACATTCACCACTGTGAATTCATCTTTTTAATGGATATGACCGTGAAAATAAACGGCTTGTGCTGTATCACCCCAACATGTTGTTGCTAAATCCATGTTACCTCCTCCTGCATCAGTCTGACAGATTCTGACACTCTAACCATCTTCAAATGAACCTGTCTGCAATGGCCATTCAGTCCTCTTTTCTCCTACTACTTTCCTCGTCCCCCGTCTGTACTTATCCCACTCGTTCTCAATGAAAGCCTGAAAGCCCAGTCATTTGTTTTCACACTCTCAACACACTTGCAACACACTGAATGAGGCGGAAAGAGTTGCAACAGAGGGAGAGAGCCCATTTCAGGGCCATTCTTTATTCAGATGTTACAAATGTGCCAATTTCTTCCATCAGAAGTTAGATTCTCCCACGTCTAATAATCCATTCCTTCCTCTCTTTAATTATTAATGACGTTGAAGCGGGATGCATCATTCTGTTTCTCCAACACAACACTGGTGTACAGGCAGCCAGTGACAGAGGTAATTGCAGTTCTTACAGGAGTGAATTTATTACTTCCCCAGTCAGGGTCCCAGGATTCTTCATTATCCCAAAGATTTACCACGTAATCTATGCTGTCACTCTGTCTTGGTGCGTGTAGCTGCTATTACTCTCATTAAATGCTTTAGGTCCTGGGTGGCAGCAGCATTACTCATCTCAGCCACTGTAGCTATGCAGTGCTCTCCCTGGTGGCTGGCTGGCTGCTGCTGAGCGCCGGCCAATAGGTCCTAGAGGCCTGCCTCACTAACCTAAGGTGAACTGGCTGCTCTCAAGATGAGTCAAAACAGCTGGCCGAGGTGTACTGGAGCACAGTGAAGGATAGGATACTCTTAGATACAGTAGTGATCCACGGCTGTCACTGTTTCGTTCCGGCAAAAACCAGCTGAAGCAACACTGGCAGGATTTGTTCAGATGCCATGAAGGCTGGAACTTCATACTACAACACAAATATTTTTGTAACTGAGAGATATCTGATTTGACTTCACAGTAAATATATATATTGCAATCACTGACCAACAGGTGATAAATGATCCTTAACTTTGGACGTTTATTTTGATCAATGAGTTTTTAATCAATATGCCAGAGATGGAATACACAGGGCTAAAATCTTATCAGACAACCACAGGAGGAAAAATAATATTCTGCCTTGAGCTTCGATTGTATTAATTTTGTCATTCATCATCCATTAGTCAAATCACAACGCAACATTGATTAATTGATTTCCTTTTACAGTTACATTAAGGAACTAATCAAGCCTACTCCAGCAGGTAATATCAGATGGAATAACTCCACTCGTAACACCCTTATTAGCTGCAATGGTGACCCAATTGAAAACTTGCTGTCAGACTGCAAGTGAGCAAAACAAAATTTGACATAGCCACCGTGTGTGCGTGTGTGTGTGTTTTAGTAAGCATGTTGGCAAGATTGGCTGTTTCTTACCATCATAGCAGAAGCCGTGAAAACAGGGGCTGGAACTGCACTCATCCACATTGATTTCACAGCGGGGGCCAGTGAAGCCCCGGCGACAGTGACAGCGGAAACCCAAAGGGAAATGGTCCTGATCCAACTCCTCCACACACACTGCGCCATTCTCGCACGGATTACTGGCCTCACAGGGTAAGAACTCACAATTATGACCTGGGGTGAGGCAAAGAAACACACGTTGGAGGACAATCCAGCCGACGACAATCTGTGTAGAAGTACAATGGAAATGTTAACCTGGGGATGTAAAAGATTAAGCTCATACTGTGTCTGTTACTATTACTCTTTCCCCAGGCAGCAGAGATCTAATTAAAACAGAATGTAAACGAGCAAAATGATAAACACAAATGACCAGAATATTTGCAATCATGGATTCCTCACAGATACTGTACAGTCAAACACTCAGGACGCTGTGCATTTCAGAACTGTTAAAGCTAACACTCAGAGTTTTGATTTCTTCCATTTCTGTGTCTGAACAAAGGCAATGAAGTTGAATCTGATTGGCGGTCATGCTCCATGCTGATTTAAAACATGGCCAATTGCATTCAGTACATAGTGGTGAGACTAAACTAAAATACTTACCATGATAAATACACCTGCTAAACATCTCCAAATTAGCATTGTGAGCATGTTAGCAAGCTCATGCACTGCTATGCCTAAGCCTCACCACCAGTTACGGGTGGTGTATCTAGTTGTATCATCTGTTTTCAGTTGAGCCGACAAGATGAAGTGACCATTTCAATTCAGGACCAGGCAATATGTTCAGGAATATGTGATAGTAAAGCTCCATGAAGCAATATTTGGATAGAAACACTGAAATGACTCTCTGTAGTACGAAAGGGGTGCTAGGCCAATCTCAATGAGAATCAACAACAGAGCTGGAGTGCAACAACGTTTCCACTGCCAAGACCCTTGTTTTAGGATTATCACTCTTGTACTGTGGCTACCCACCATTTGGAGACACTAAAGAACAATATATGCAGTGTGTGTATACAGACTGGGAGAACGAGTGGAAGTAGCATTGTGTTTTAAATCAAAGACAAAAGAATTTCCATTTGCTTTAGACACACTTTGCTTCTCAGATGTGTGGTCTCTAATGAGGAAGATGGATGAGGTGCTGATTGAGTTTAACAACAACATGGAAGAAACCAAGTGATTTGTGCAGATTGAGACTGAAAACTGAATATTGTGATTTACTTTGCTACATAGTACATACTGTGTCCTTTTGCTTTAATGTTTAAGACAGACAATGAAACAGAAATTGTTATAGATTCACAGCTCATTGGCACTCGGAGGCATATTGTGTCTAAGAGTATACTTATATTTGGATTTATTAATAATTTCTTTTAACTTTGACTATGGAAAGTAAGCACATCATGGCGTGGTCTCTACCGTGCCTTATTGAAGGGTTAGACTGATATAGGTAAGTCCCATTTCTGCTGCATTTCCTATAGTCCTTTGAATTAAAGCTGAAGACTTCCATTGTCATTTTCTTTAGGGCTCTGAATCTCCTTATGCTGTCAGTGTGTCTTTGAAGTGGCTTTTTGTAATTTCCATGTGCCTTTTTCAAGAGTCATTTCCTCCTGGCCATTCTGCTGTAAAGCCTAGATTTGTGAAGTGCTGCCCCGACTGTTGTCCTTGCAGGAAGATCTCATAGCCAACGAGCTCATTAGATCTGTCGGAGAGGTCCTTGAGTTTTTTGACCAAGGTCCTTCTTGACTGGTTGCTCAGTTGGTTATCATGAGTGTGTCTAGGAAGAGCCGAGATGGATGTTTTTACATTTATTCATGACGGAGCCTTTTGTTCTCCCCAGAAATCCCACTTCAAGAATTTTAACTTCATGGTAGAGTTTCCTCTCCAACACGCACAGATAACGGTGGCATTTTTAATAAAGACAAACAGCTTCTGTTTTGCTGTAAAATCATATTCAGAAAATTGCAGTCATTACCAATACTGGACATCAACAAGCTGTGCCAACAACTAAACATCATAAATCAATTTTTTATGTTTGATTATGTTTTTTCTGTCCAAGTACAGGTGGCATACTGCCAGTTTAATCCTAAATCCTAAAATAATAACCCACTGATAATTAAATAATGCACGCTGCAATATGCTATCATTATTGTGCACAAACATAGTAAATTAAACACATAAATTAGACGTGAGACAAGATTTTAATGATAGAGTGTTTTAACTTTGATTAACTAGTGATGGCCATTATTAAAACTAGATGCATGTTTCGGCTACAAACTGTGCTCATTCATTAAACCCAGAGCTTCTCCCCATCTCCTCGTCTCTTGTAAAATTAGAGAAAATAAATGTGAGTCTGGAAATTAGCACGAATCACCCATCAGCATGTTTCTCCCGTTGATATGTGATGATAATACCATACAGACTCTCTGACTGAACAATGGAAATTGTCATTTGTGTGGCAGAAGCCAGTATCAAAGCTCACATGTCACTAATTGCTCAAGTTTTCTTCATTTAATCACAGGTAGCAAATGAAGATGTACCGTTTTGTTAAGACATGTGAAGTGAGTTCAGACAGGTGAAAATAATAGTATGTGAAGTTAATTAACTTTGCTTTTTGTCCCCATTCCCTCAGTGCTCATTACCTTTAAATGGAGCCACACATTGGCAGAAGTAATTACCAGGCTGGTCAATGCAAGTGGCTCCATTCTTGCAGGGAGATGAAGCACACTCATCAATGTCAAGTTCACACTTTGTACCTTTGACAGAAAAGAACACAGATTGATAGATATGTTATATCCAAGGGTCACCGACATAAAGTTGGCAGTTCTAAAACAGTCAATGTTTAGATGACAGAACGCTGTCAGTGTTGTAGATTGTCCTACAAGCTTGTTAACATCACTTCAGAACAGGAGGTGAACGTGTTAAATAAACAATATAAACCTGAAGTAATTGGGTCAGGGTTCTTCTGTATGTGTATATCACACATACAGAGGATGGGGAAGCTGCACTCTAGTGCTGAATACAGCTATAAAACCTGAGAGGGCTCCCTATGGTGCTGCAACATGGAATCAAACAGCAAAGAATATCCTCACAGCAAGACCTCCATTTCAGAATTAATGTCTGAACATTCAAAAAAGTTTTCTTTAACGTATCATTCAGGGAGATAAAAAAGGACAGCGCTGCAACCACTTTCACTGTACTGTGAATCCTGCTCTGTGGGAATTATTAGCAATTATTAGGAAACTGTTGCTGTGTTTGGTCTTTCCACATGGAAATACATCATCTTTCTAGTAGAGTCATTACTCATCTTTGTACTCTTAACATTGCCATCACAGCTCCACAAGTAAGGAAATATTTAAATAATAAATTAGAATAATTATGCAAGTATTCAACTGCTGTACAATTAAGAGAAAGTGTTGACTCCTCTTTACACGAAAAATATCTGATGCATCATTTATAAATAAGGATACGACTGCCTCAATGTGGGTTTTTTTTTTTTTTTGGCGACAGACAAAAAAATACAAATAAACCTTTTCCAAATGTAGGTCTGTGTAATTATACCCTAAAACAAACTTCTGTTTCCTTGCCTGAACATGATAAATGAACTGACTGGTGTTTTCATTCACAATTAGTGAATGAAAAGTCTCCTTCCCCAGTTTGGCAGTCATGCTCCATGTTGATTTAAAACGTGGCAAATTGCATTCAGTACGTGGTGGTGAGACTGAAGTGTGGTGCAATGCTAACGCTCTCCACTAAAATGCTCACTGTGGTAAATACATCACCATGTTAGCACTGTGAGCATGTTAGCATGTTCTTGTTATTTAGCTCAAAGCACTGCTGTGCATGAGTTCAGCGTCTGAAAGGACTGAGCAGGATGTGAACACAACCTGTATAATATAATATAGTCTAATACAATAGCCATGCAATACCTCTGTTAACCTTACACTGTAAAGCTTAAACCTCTGACAAGTGTTGATTAATGTTTGGTACCATGCTTTGTGGGTTTTTTTTTGTTTTGGAGCACAATCCAAAATATTTCCATATATCCCATTATGGGTAGAATGGTTTCATATCAGCTGGAAGCTACTGTGTACATGCACTGCAGTGTACATATTTCATCCAGGTAAAAATATACAAAAATACTCCTTACCCAAATATATAAAGTGTGTTCACTAACCTGTAAAGCCAGGCATGCAGACACATCCATATCCATGCACAAGGTCAACACATGTGGCATTGTGCAGACAGGGGGAAGATATGCACTCATCTATGTTGACTTCACAATAGTCTCCTGCAAAGACACATTTAAACAAGTCAGTGGTCAAAATGCGCCATACTGCCGCTTTGATTTGTAAACTTTTATGACTCATGCTTTTACAGTTTCCCTCAACTTTGTAAAATATATGTTGCATTTGATTTAAAGCCTCTTCACGTTGATGACTGGTGACATCTTCAATCCCTCGGTTGCAGTATATTAAGACAGTTGTCACAAAAATTAACTCAGCCAGATATTTCACGTGGAATAAACACATTTTTACTGTTCTGCTAGCAAAATGAATTTGACAATGATATATTTTGAATATTCAACACAAACAGGGGATTTAAATGCAGATGTCAAAGTTTTAACAGCGAAACAAATGTAGTGTTCCTGTACAAAAAACAACATTTATTTTGTATACGACACAAAGAACTGTTCATGTAATGTAGAATATAGATTATTCTCTTGGTGATTCTCATTTTCTCTGACAATAGAAAGCAGATCAGCTGCACACAGTAAGTAAGCCTCGAAATGACTTTTCTGCAGCACTATTTTACACATTTACAGTCTCTGCAAGCTTTGGAGGAGGCTGTTATAGTGTGAAATTCTAAAATCGGTAGAGGTCTTTGAATTACAGCAGCACAGTGTACTGTTTGTGCTGCTCTTATAACATGCGGACTGAGGGTTAGCACAAGTTAAGTGTTGACGCACTGAGGTTCTCGAACAGATGCTGTCAATACTGATGCTCAGTTCAGCCAAAAACACTTCGATCTCTCTGAAAGACTTTGGAGAAATGCAAAAATTTGTATGAATCCACTTATTGCTGGCAGATGTTACAGCAGGTTTGCTCGCTTTCGTACTTTCTGTATACACATCACTATTTGTCTCGGTCTATTCTCCGAATTGACCTCATAATTGGATTCCTAGTATAAACCAACTGCATTCAGAAATTAAATCCTATTACACGATTGTTTTCAGAGTTATTGTCAGATTACCATAAAATTTGGTCTGGATGTTCATGGTTCCAAGAGGATGATTACAGCTCCATGGATTTCCTCTAGTTCAAACACCTGGCCATGAAATTTACTGGTCAAATTAATGCTCCCTGGGGGATAAACCCATCTACAGTTTTTGGAGGACAAATAGTCAACTTTATACATAAAATATCAAAAACAAATCTCTAGACTTCCATAGAATTTGTTCTGGATATTGGTCTCCAGTGGTTGACTCTTGACCTCTCTGCTGGTACCACCATCAGGCCAGTTAATACAGTAATGCCATGCAGCTTGCTGAACACATTTCTGCTCCCACTGGAATAAACCCTTTGGATTTTATTGACTCCATGTCCTTTATTCAGTCATTGCCCAAAAGATAAATATTACAATTTAGCCTCAATTCTGGTAAAACAACTTGAGTCAAGCAAAACGAAGACTGCTATAATTTCATTCTTCTGTCCAACACTCACATATTATGGGGTGCAATGAATACCGCAGGCTCTAGTGGTCTGGTAGCGATGCTTTTGAGTGCTAGTTTTGTTGAGGAAAGGATAAGCACTAGAAAAATCTGAACAGTATAAACTAGAAGGGCTCTCAGAGCACAGACCTCCGCCAAAGCCAACAGTACACTTTTCTATGATATACAAATCTGCAAATGCGAATTCATGGCCAGCCTTATTGTTTTTTCTCATGAAGTGTAAAGTTTGAGCACTTGATTGCAGACAATTCACATTTGGTTGTGAGAAAGAGTACAATAAGTTGCATGATGTGTGTGTGTATTGACACTTCCATGGCTGCACCACCGAGGTCAACAACTGCTTTCTGTATGATGTTTGAGCAACAAGTGTTGGCTACCCCAGAGGATTACGGGCACCCGTGAATGTGGATTGTGATGTGGAGTCATGACAGTAACAATATTGCATACAACAATGTATATTCACTAACATCCTAAAACATAGTGGTATCACTATATAGTCCATATTTTCTATTTTTTTCAGGTGCAAGGTTCAAAATTGTTGTTTCCCTAAGTGTATCATCCATGGAAGTATTTGTGATTTTGACCAGAGTATTTACAGTAAACGCATAAAATGAGTTTTCAAGTTAAGACACCCACACGATTAAGCACATCACCTGCCACACACCATGAGCAGAGAGCCATGTCCCTCTCCACATAAAAAAATATAGTCCTGATGGGATTTATGTGGCTCCTCTGGAACCGTACCTCAATAAAAGGTTTCTATTATTGAGAGGCATCAAGACTGAGGGGAATGATGGAATGTAATCAAAAATTGTTTGCTGCCGTAAATCCTAAAAACGCACAGACTGACAGCCAGGGCATAGGACACCTTTCCATTCCTGCAATATATCTATAATAGCACCTGCAATTTAGGGAAAAGTGCAATAAGAGTTATGACTAAAGCCCCTCTGATTGCAGTCAATCATGCTGTTTAATGAGTGTATTAGCAGGCACATTTTGACAGATTCAACTTTACACTGTTTACACTGATGTTCTGTTTGTCATACTATGTGACATCACATCATATTTCATGTAAAGTATTTGAATGGCATGGAAATAGAAAGTGATCAACACTTGGCTGGACAGACTTGTTCCATGTACTGCATTGACACAAACTGTGATAGTACACAACACAAATAACATTAAACATACTTTACATAAACCCTGTTCTGTTATTCCACCTGAAATTAAATGAACTGGCCTGCATGTGCTGTATTGACTGTTCTTACTGTTCTTGTCTTCCTTATGTTGTTTTACCAGTGTCTTTTTATCTTAATAATAACAATCAATAACAATAATAATAATAATAATAATAAACATAATTAAAAGTGCACCCATACATGTTAAATTACATCTTGTCGGCATTATGTTGGAATTACATCTGTTCAAGAAGCTTCAGTAGCAAATTAGAAATTCATAAGAAAAAGTTTGGGGCTGTTTTAATGACTACTGTTGTTATGGTAACCAAGTGTGCAATTTCTAGATGAAGATTAACTGGTTTTATAACATGTAATAACATTATAAAAATAAGTCATCTAACTAATTCAAGCCTCATTCATGACCAGTTATATGACACTGTAAGTTAAAACTGTCTGTATGAGTAATGTGTTGCTGATTACAATACTTTTGCATTTCCAAAATAACTGCAGAAGTGGAACTAATATTATATTTGGCTATACAAAACAGCTATATTATGGTATAATAATAATAATCACTACCTCAGCATAGCCTTGTCTCTATGGCAACGTTAGTTTACCCTCTGACTGGTATTTTACTGACAAGCTTTAGCAGAACCGTTTTCCTCCTCGTGTCAAACAACAGATGCGCTCTCATTTTAATCTATGCAGCTGTCTGCATCGGCTCCACGCTGGCTTGAGTCTAAGCTGTATCTCATAACCATAACAAGACCTAAAGTGTCTATTTTATCAACAATGAACACTTAAATGTGAAGTTGATACCCAAATAAGGCACAGATAAATACACTGTGTGTAACACAGTCATTTGTAAAATACCTGTGGTTCCAAGAGGACACTGGCAGCTGAACGAGTTGAGCTCATCAATGCAGGAGCCTCCATTTTGACAAGGCAGGCTGAGACATTCATTCACTTCAATCTCGCACCTATTTCCTAAGAAAGTATGAAAGGTGCACAACATGTTGACACAGTGCTTCTGTGAATAAATTGACACTTTAACTCACAAAGAATACTCACTTACCGATAAATCCAGGTGCACAGAAGCAACTGTAGCCACTGAGAGCATCTTTACAAATGCTCAGGACTCCACATGGCTTTTCTTCACAGTCATCAATGTTTATCTCACAAAACTGGCCTGTTAAACCTGCAGACAGAGAAGATGTTCAGTGGGATGTCTCCATTTCAGAGGAGTTATGACTGCTGGCTGTTTATACGAACACTGCAGAGTAAAGATCTCTAGTAATGATCATATGATTAGTCCTTAAGAATTCTAATTACAGAGCCAAATAATAACGGTTTGATGTTCTTCCTGTCTCCAATTTCTGTCTAATGTACAACATGTCCAATTACATTTCATTAATTAATGACTAAAGTATTGAGGTGTGATACCAGCTGATTCATAAAATTGAGTGTGAATTACTGCAATGCAATAAAAGTAAAGTTAATTTCCTTTTTTTAACTGATACAATCTAAATATTACCTTAGAAATATTAGGTGGCATCTGCCACACTCTGAGTAAAACGTTATATAATGACGGTATATTCCACTGATTGCAAACTTTTCCTTTGATAAAACAGCAAGAGGAGACGTTTGGGTCCTAAGTGGGCAAACAGGTATTCCAAGCATCATCACTGCTTTGAAGTCAGCTCACAACCTGATGAACTGAGCCCTGACTTGCACATTTCATAAGGCTGTTGCGTGTTGTTGCTTAAGGCCAAAGAGATTAGACTCCCACAGAGAAGGAAGCTGAACAAGGGAAAGCATCAAACCGGGAGTGTGTCTGCTATGTGCATGCTTCATTCGAGGAACTGCCTCCATTTGAAACAAGCCCCTGCTGGATGGTGAAACCTACCTGGTAAACAATCACACTTGAACCCCCCCGATAGATCCACACACGCTGAGCCGTGCTGACACAGACCATCAGCACAGTGGTTTATAGGTGTTTTGCAGTGCAGCCCCGTGTACCCATGTTGACACACACATCTATAAGTATTTGCCAACTCTTCACAGTGGAGCGTCCCTTCAGGGTCGCAAGGATTTGACACACATTGGTTCACAGATGAGGAGCAGTCATTGCCATGGAATCCTGTAAGAGGTGGGATCAAAGAAGTGATTGATGTGCTGTGCTGTGTACAGTATCCCCCTGCCTTCCCACGTCTGGCACACACCGTAGATTGTGATTTCACGTAATGCCGTCATCGCCAGTATTTTTCCTCACTGCTGATTTACATATTTTATCCAGCTAGAGCCTGAAGCACTAAAACCAAGGAGGGATTTCTGCAACAGTACAACCCACAGAAGGGAAAAAAACTGTGGTGTGTGTGGCTTTTTTTCACCAATTGTAACCAATTTGTGGATTTGTACATGTGCTCGCTAATGGCATTCACTTACAGTAGGTAAAAGCTGTTTTGGTGATACCACAGTAATCAACACTAATATGTTTTCATGTGAACAAAGGGCTGAATGAATGATTCATGTAGACTAAGGCAAGAAGAGCACATGACACACTGGTTATAATGATTATATTGCTTAGTACTATTTTGTGCTGAGCACATTATCACGTTTACATTTCTAGATGAAATTACTGCAGAAATGATTAAAGATCAAGCAGCGAGTTTGATCCATACATCAAAACAAAGAGCGAGCTGAACAAATCTATGAACAACTCTACTGTATAAATGCGCCTGTTCAATACCTGGAGGGCAAATACAGAGTATTTCCCCAGCTAAGCTGTGAGTGCAGGTTCCTCCATTTTTGCAGAACTCGACATCTGATGCACATGGAGAGACAGACACGGAGCAATTCTTACCTAAAAGGTAAATAAAGTTTGCTAATTAAGCGCAATAAAGATAAACACCACCAACAACAAAAAAAAATCACCAACATAATGACACATCTCAAACGAAAGTGTGTGACTGCAGAGAGTGACAACCATGAACGTGGTGAAGCAGCATGATGTGAGGTAAGTGTGTGTTCAGTAATGGAGTCAGTAGGGGTGATACTTTAGCGTAACTGCCATATCTTTGTACTTTGAGTGTATTTCAGTTTCTTCCCACAGCCAAAGCCACAGATACTTTATTTAGTCTATTTTCCGCAGGCCTATAGTGTTACAGTACAAGTATGTACAAAACTCTGTGCTAGTAATGTACATTTTAGCATTTTGTCAGCTTGAATCAGTATTACTGTAAATGTTCCTGTGCTGGCTTCAATGAAAGATAGACAGCACCCTCTTTAGATTTTTTTAAACAATAAATTATCTTAAATTCTACATTGTTCTATATTCAGTTGGCACGGGAGGAGAAACAAAGATATCTTTATAGCCCATCAGCTGCAGTCTGTCTGAGATTGGTGAATGAGCTCTTAGATTAGACAGTGGGAGCACTCTGATGGTTATCACTGCTGAAGAGTCATCAATCTGCACTATTTTCATTAAAACCTAAACTATGAAAATGATGACACAGATAACTCACCAGCAAAGCCCGAAGGACAGATGCACTCATAGTCTGCAACCAGGTCAATACATGTGGAATTATTGGCGCAGTATCCATGGACACATTCATCATAGTTGATTTCACAGTTCAACCCCCCAAACCCTGGCAAAAAGAGAGAAAGAAAAATCTCATCAGAGATGGCTCGTGAATGTCAGTAAAATACCAGAGTTGAAAAGATACTAATTACTATCAAGTTGCACCGAAAAGCAATTTATTACTGTTGTGAAATTTTGCTTGACTTTTCACCGCAAACTTGTCACAAGTAAACAAGTACATAATACGAAGACCAGACTGCATCACAGTCTGAAAGTGAGGGGATAAATTAGACTTTGTCGTATTGTGTGTGAATGCTGGATTAACATTTTTTTGTATGGAGAGTTAAATCAGCACATTTGATATTTTGAGAATAAAAGGTTAAAGTCACAAAGTAAAAGTGAGCGCCGCCAATTTCTGACATTTTAGTCCCCCATAAATATATTCCACCGCATGGTCACGCTACAAAATGACTATCATTAGCACTGTCACACACTGCAGCTACAGGAGGCCCATGACTAATGCTTGGCTATCAGCACCATCGGTGCAGGTCAAATTCTCATCATTTCTCAAACTGACCATGGAACCAATTTCCACCTCTCTCCATGTCATAAAATTTGACAATTATCCTGACTTCATTAAAAATGCATAACAGGCTTCACCAGCAATCAAGGTTTAATCAGAGGTACGTCTCACAGGTAAGATGTCAACTGGACCAAGAAATTATTGGAAAAATAGCTGAGATTCATTCCCTCTTTCTGCACTGATGCGAGTGACAGTTTATGATGGAGTGATTTTGGGAGAAATTTAAAGCAAATATTTGTTGATTTTTCTGTCAGCCAGGAAACATGAGAAACTGTGTCATTGACGCTGATTAGCTCCTGCTCTTTGGCTCAAAGTGTGCTAATCAGCTAAATGACCTGTTGAGTTGATAAATTTGGTTTAAGGAAAAATTCCAACTTATTGAAATGATTAGAAAATAGTCCATTGTCTCTCATTAGGTCCAAGAGGCAAGATATTACTATATTCCAAACAACTGTCCCTTTTCCTCCTTCTTTACTTCTTTAATTCATTGGGGAAAAGGTTCCAGTCCAGCCTGGAAATGCCTTTTTCATTTGAGCCACAGTCATAACTCCAGCGCTGAAACTGGTCGGCTGCACGCTTAAAAACCAACAAAGGTCTGAATTAGCCACATAATCGTATCAGCTCTACTATTGGGGGATCTAACTGCATTGCAACTTACCCTCTGAGCAGAAACACTGATACCGGTCAATGCCGTCCACACAGCTACCACCGTTCTGGCATGGCTTTGACTCACATTCGTTGAGATTTACTTCACAGAATAACCCTCCAAACCCTGCAGCATATATATATAAAAACACTGTTATTGGAATTCTTTTGCCCACTTTCATTCCTCAGCCAATTAGGATCAGCATGACTTTGTTATCGCAAACAAAAGCTGGTTTTCAAAGGCTGTATTGATTCAAAGAGCTTGCTGGGCACATGCAGACTCAGTTCACTGGATCATTTAATCATGTTTAATAAGAGCCAGTCATTGCCCTTCTGATTTATTACATTAAACAAGCCAAATCCAGTGATTTTTAAGATCAAAGTCAATCTATACACAAAGGGAACCACATGAAACAAATACCATGCATCAGTGCACATGTGTAAATGCACACGGACACACAGGCCATTAAAGAGATATGAAACATGTCAGTGTTTAAGGGACATTATTGCTGGTGCTACACAGGCTATTTGTGGGTCAACCTGACACTGATCTACCAAAGAGCATTTGTTCTATCATTGTGTACAATGTAAATGTTTCACAGAGTCAGCTGAGGACTAAACGGAGCATAATGGATGCATCTGGAGATGCACTTCACAGCTAGGGATGTGCAAAAATGAATATAAAAAGAACAGTCAGAATAAGCAGTTTTCCTCCAAAATAATACTGTAGCATTACACAGAAACAAGAGCAACAACCAAACAAAAACAAGTGCTGCATTGCGAAAACCTACTGTATAACAAAAACTGCCTCATGCCAAGTGGGCTTTTAAACAACAGCTTTTAGAGCTCACATAATTTTTTGGCAAAAATAAGTCTTGCTCTGCAAAGTTGTTCCTTCGAAATAGATGCTAATGTAAAACAAGTAATGCTGCTGTCGGAAACTGTTTATTGGCTGTAAAAACAATTATTGCCCAGTGAAATCTGATCTTCAAACACTTGAATTACTAAAAGAATCTGTGAAGATCTTCTGCAGCGACCTTCAAATCAAGCCAGGACTGTATTTCCCATTTTTTCATTGCACTTGATAAATATGAAATACGCAGAAATCATGCATGCAAAATCCACCATTTTCAGTTCATCCAACGTTCTCAATCAAGGCTACGATCTGGTGTGTGTGCTAAACATTAGGTCAAAAGGTTGACAGCGTGGGGTACACAGTGAAGTGCAGGAGGGTATGAATAACATTTTTTTTGGAAGCCGAGGCCGCAAACCTGAAACATTAAGACAAGACAGCATCTCGCAGTTTGCCCTTGAGAAGCGATCTGGGTAGAGCAGCTCACTGCAGGTTGCTTTCATTTACATAAGAAATCACTCACAATCCTTCACTTTGACATCTGCCGAGCATAAGTGCAACAGGAGTAATGGAGTTACGGTTATTGATTGGGTTACATGAACTTCTATGTAATAGCCATTCATTTGAAAAGAGATAGCGGAGCTGGTGTGGAGTCCTGTCGACTGAATTATGATTGGCTTGGCAGGAAAAATGTTTTTATTTCAAATACTGTTAACTGTATCCAGGAATGAGCTGCATGACTTCCTGTGCATGTGCACACAGTGCTATACTGGCACTCTGTCACTTGCTATATATCCTCGACTTTCAAGACTCTGAAGTCTGGTTACCT
This sequence comes from Chaetodon trifascialis, assembly GCF_039877785.1. Taxonomy (NCBI): domain Eukaryota; kingdom Metazoa; phylum Chordata; class Actinopteri; order Chaetodontiformes; family Chaetodontidae; genus Chaetodon; species Chaetodon trifascialis. Next base: position 12,983,848 of record NC_092068.1, on the reverse strand, counting down.
CTGGCAAGCTTCAGAGTATCTAATAGGTCAAGCCTCTTCCACTTGCTCCAGTGTTATCCCTGTCACTGCTGGCAGCTCCGGCTGTGATAAAACTGTCATCCTCGTGGAGGGGATCAGAGGGACTTGACTGACACACACACACAAAATTCAGTTTTTTTGTAGGAATTTTCAATTTAATCTGTGTAAATGAGCATAAGCACATGATTATCAGATGATTATGAAGGTGTAAAAACACCTGTGAAGATCCTCAGTCATCCAGGTCATGGTTATCCAAGGAGGGTTGAATCAAGGGCAACTGGACTTGTTTGCAGAAACCTGAAAAGCCCCCTGGAGGAGAGGAGAAATGTTTTCAAGTTTCTATATCCCAGTCCAGCTGCCCTTGATTCAACCCTCCTTGGACAAGATGTGAAAACTCTCTGCACCAGTTTTGGGACACATGAGAAGGACTCGTCGTGCAGTCTTGATCTGATGAAACAAAAAAGTGGACACGCTTCTTGATCTACAGACAGCTTAACATTAGCTGAAGCTGCAGTATTTACCATACAGCAACATACTCCTTTTAGTACAGAGAACTTGGTCAGTAAGCAACAGAAAATGTTCTCAGTGTCACCATGTGCTCATTTTCCACCTATTAATACACCCACATGACAAATATAACACCTGTTCAAGGCTTGCTCACCTCTTTCACATATGCATGAGACATTCTGTCCACCCTTGGTCTCAGCACATATTAATGTGTGTTTGCTACATATCCCAAATGAGCAGAGGTCAATATCCACAGAGCAATCTTTCCCCTTGAACCCTGTAGTGAAAAATGAGAAGGGAGTGAATGAAATGGAGAATGGAAGTGCAGCTAAACCCTGGAAAATAAGAAATAAGGGCTGAATTCAGAAAACAGTAACAAACATTGTGCAACATTTATTTATGTATGTTTTATTGGGCAAAGACACCTTTTCTTTAGCGGATTAATGGGGGTATTGATTCTTCCCCTTGCAATCTACCTGCTATGCAGTATGCTAATTGAGTGAATAATTGACAGAGACCCACCACACCAAACTGATCTATATCACATTTATCTGCCCCACCAAATGCATGTCTGCATGTCACTGATAGATACCCATGTCAATATCTATTGTTGTAAATAAAGCACAGACAGATGGTGTGACTGATACTCATTACGTGTTTGCACAAATAAAGATGACTTAAAGGGAGAGTCCTGAAATAGATTACTGTGTTTTTCGCTGACATCACACTGTCCAACCTGTGCCTATAAAGTCATGTAAAACACTGCTTCCAAAAAAGTCCAAAAAGCTAAATCTTTTTGACATATAATCAATTGAAAACAGCACAAAGACAATATACTTCATGTTTTGCCTCATCAGCTTCATTGATTTTTGCATAAATGCTTATTCTGAATTTGATACAAGCAACACGTTTCAAGTTGGGCGCAACTAAAGACTGGGAAAGTAGTGGAAAGCTCCAAAAACACCTGTTTGGATCATTCCACAGGTAAACGGGTTCCTTGGTAACAGGTGATAGTATCATGACTGGGTATGAAAGGGACATCCTGGAAAGACTCAGTCGTTCACAAGCAAGGATGGAGTGAGGTTCATCACTTTAAGAACATGATTCTACTACATGGTGAGTTTGTTTGAAAATGATTTCATTCTGTTTTTATTGATGTTTTATACGGCGTCCTAATTTCTTGGGAATCGGGGTTATAGGGAAAAACATGAAGATCTTTTACATTTAATTTACATTTAATTGTTACTTTCACAAAGGCTTTAGGGAGTCTAGTGGAATATTTGGGCTTTTAAGTGCAAAATGTTCCAAATTCAAACTCAAGCTAACCAAAAACCTCTTTAAACCAGAAGCCTCTAAACAGGAAGAATTTACCCATATCTCCATCACTTTAATCTGTGTGCAGTCGCTGTCTGCAAAGTAGGTCTCACTCAGTGAAATATTTCTAACATCACTTCCTAATGCCTTTTATCAAGACTTCAGTACACTTCAGTCTGCACTTTCTTTACATTGTAACCTGCATTCAAAGCAGCAGACTTTACTTCAGCACATCTATCTAGATGTTTGATGACCTTCCAACTACCCTTTTCTCATCATATTATGTATTGCCTTGACTAGTTAATGGACAGCTATTGCCTCCAACAGAGTGTTTCAGAAGTGTTTAATAACCAATTGTGCGTGCAATTCACTCTGAGGTTAATGTTGCATGAAGGAATGTCACATTTACAGTGTCACCATCTCCAAATGGGACTCCCTCTTCAGACAACTACCAGTGGCTCAGCCCAACTCTGCTGCAGAAAGAAAGGCGCAAAGTAAAACTGTTTTTCATTTTATCTCAAAATGCACACCATTAATAAGACATACTGTAATGAATTGTGGAATACACTGAAGTCCTCACGTACTGATGTTCAGTGGTTAATGATAACAACCATGGATCATAACTATTCCTTGGCTCAGAGAACTGTGTTCATCAGCAAATTTAATCACCTCTCATCAACAATGTTCTGATTGCTTCACTGAGCTGAAAAACTGAAAATCATGTTCTTGGATAGAAATCACCGAATAAATAAATAAAATGAGTAACTGTTATATACGATTATGAAAACTGCATCCGCACCAAAAGGTTTTGGGCTTTCTTTGTTGGGATGTGTGTGTTAGCCGGATAAATACAACACAGAATTCAATGAAATTTGGTGTGAAGTCAGGTACATTGAGGAAAGAGTGATTGGTTTTCACTCCTACTGTCAAATTTTTTTCTGGATTAAATGTTTGTCTGACCATTCCTTCTACGTGTGACCAGTCTCTACTAAATTTGGTACAAAGATTATTGAAAAAGTCACATCATAGTGTGACACCAAACCATTTTCCTGGTGTTGGTTTGAAACTTCTTGTAGATGTATGCTCAAATAAAAAGTCGAACTTGCTGAATGTCTTTTGCAGTACCCAAATTCAGATTAGATTAAGACATGCGCATTGCAAGTCACCTAGAAAGAAATAGTGGCACGACAGCAACATTATGAATTTAAATAGTACTTCATGGTCATGAGTGACTCAGTCATGACAGGATTTGGGCATTCTCCAAAAATCCATGGCTGCCATCAGTTAATTAGCATGATTGCCAATCATGATGTGTGTTTTGATGCAGATCCAGATGCAGATTAAACATTGGAGGACTGCGCAAACTTGGCTGGTATACAGGAGAGCTTTCTGGTGTACTTCTTGCATCATTTCGTCAAAATAATAATAATAAAAAAAAGGCTACAATGACAAAAGTGCAGTACTGTACTATAGCTAAAAACAGGAAATGGTGGCAAAAATGGGTCTGAGCGCAGGATTGGAAAATAGTGATAGTCTTTTCTGATTCTCTCTTTGCTTTTGTAGGGAGAAGCAAGCGAACCTAACAGGCCATTTATCTAATTGAATTTCTGAAAAGATAAAGTGATCAAAAACACCTGTCCATAAATCTGTCAATGGAATCAAAACAGTAATGGAAGCTTTATAGACACATTGGTGTTCTGTTTTGGCCCAAATCTAATTTGAGCAAAAGGCAGAAAAACAATGAGAGCAGATTATTTACAGTGATGCATTTACTGCATCCGTAATGTCATAAAAATACACCATGTAACATGTGCTGTACTGTACTGTGAGTCAGTGCAGTGCATGTTTAAATGACTTCACCTACATTTGTGTTGATTGATCACGCAGAAGAATAGAGGCCTATTTGGCTGAGGGACATGCACAGAGAACCAAAATAAGATGTACAATGACAACAAAACAGTGCTGACATTGTGTCATTACATCAAATTTAACCATCCTAAGCATGAGGGTTGACTTTCAGAGGAACACAAAAACAAAACATCAAGCATGACCCGTGCAGCTCTTCTGCCTTTGTGGAATATATTAAGAAAATAATTTACCAAAACAGACACAGCCAGAATGTATTTTGTGTCCTGTCAACACCTATGCTTTGTAGATTTTATTTTTCAAATATTTGTCTGTAATCCTGTTCTGTGGATTGTGGCTGTTTACCGTCGAATGTGACATTGGACTTGTAATGCCAAGTGGGCTGGCGGCAGCATTCTGACTCGTGCAATCAAGGAGTGATTAAGTATTTTATTAGGGCGTCGTAAAATCAGCAGCACACTGAGGAATGCAGCACCACCCTCTATTATGGACTGATTAAGGATGCTTTCTGGAACATGTCTTATAAAATATTTGGAATATCGAAAGGTATAAAACACAGCGTCACAGCAGAAGTGCTGGAAACTGAACCTCAGTCTAATTAGGGGAGTCATGTTGATATGCAAAGAAAACTTGCAGGTCGACTGAAGTCGATTTTAACCTGGACTCCAAAACATAAAAGGTGAAAAACTAATCTTTTTTTTTTCAAACTGTAACCCATAATAGAGACTTCTATTAGCTTGTGTGGAGCCTTTTAGGTGCTTATTTCCACTGGTTTCTAGCCTGCATGCAAACTTTCAAAAGACTGGGGTAACTGATAATTCCAGACTTTGCTATCTTTGGATGCACATCTTGAACAAAAACTGAAAAATGATCCAAATAAACAAACAAGTTTGTAGAATCCCAAGGCACAGTATACAGAAAATGAATAGCATGATATTTTTGTAAACATGTACCAAGTACTTGGTACTTACCAAGAGGACAATGACAAATGTAGTCATTTATCAGATCCATACACGAGCCTCCATTTAGACAAGGCTGCGACCAGCAATCATTTACATTCTCAGAGCAGGTCCTTCCTGCAGGATAAAGACAGAGAAACAAATCAACTCTGTTTAACGTCACATGGAACACAGTTTAAAATATGCTTTAACCAATACATTTTACCGTCACTGTGGACATTTAATAATTACAGCTCTAATACAGGAATAGTGATTCTAACCACAACAATATTCAGAGCAGATGCAGTACAAATTCCTGTTTATTTTCTAAACAATGAGCAGCACCTGGTTTATTGAAGACAGGATTTTATTTCATGAGGCAGCTGATTACCTCAATCTCTACTGGCTCAAAATGTGATTGAATCATTATGTGTTCAGCGTGTTGCAGCTTGTATGTATGCACAAATAGTGTAACCTCAATTTCAGTATCCTCTAGGCAAGAGTTAGATATGGGATTGATTTAAGATTTTACTGACAAATTTAAAGCTCCTCTGTGTCTGGCCTGTGGCGGTATTTCAGACCTCTGAGTTCTCTATGAGCTGGAGAGCTCATAGAGAGCTAACAGCCTGACATCCTCAGGCACTGCTCCTCTATCTGCACTGTTGTCTACACCAAAGGTAACTGTACTTTTGCCATCATGACCCCACACACTGGCAAATGCTCTGTTAATCATGTACTGTAAGATACTCACATAATTAAGGCAGCCGCTGAGTGTACCTCCAGTCTAAGTGTACTGTACAGGACACGCTTTATACTACACACTCTGTGATACTGAGCCACATCATTATGCCAATATTAATGAATTCAACTGCTTAGACATTTCTGCACTGTTCAGTTTAGACAATTTCATCACACATGGCCAAGATTGGTAATGTTAACAGTCCACAATAGGCCAAATGTCTAAAAAACAGACAGACTGTTTTGAAGGTACATCATCTAACCCCAAATATAACTGGTTTATTTGCATTTTGGCATGGTTATATATAATATAAACATTTTTACAATATTTACTCTGCAAGTTTAAACATAAGAAAGTTTAACTGAGTCAATTTAGCCTTAAAGACATCTGGTAAACATGGCACAGATGTTGTGTGAATATCAAAAACTGGTGCGTTCATTAACAGTGTTAAATGAATGCATACCTCCAAGCTACAAGCTTTTGCCTGTGGTTAAGTTCTAAATAATTATTCAGTCATACAAGCAAATTATCTTTATTACTACATTCATTATTGCAATGAAATGGACCCGATTTTTATGTCACTATAAATCTGGTTAATGCATAATGCATAATGATTTACACAAGAAGATCAAGTTCCCAATATTATCAAAGAGCATTAGCATTTTTTCTGTTCGTATGTCTGAATTTCAATCATTTCAACATATAGTGATTCCAATTTCCCAGCTAAGCAAATCATATGTAATTCAACCTGCATATTTTACCAGACCACTGACACATAACAAAATTCAGTATGAAAACTGCATCTAATGTTCAATAATCTTGCACTTTCCGAGTGAATGCTGCATATTTCTGTCTCCAGTATCTAAACATTTGAGCACTAAATCCTGCTCTAAAACCCAGTGTTCCTGTGGCTGGCTATACTAATGGCTGTAAATAGGCTCACATTCGTATCAGATGGTCTCATACCCTCAAATCCTGGGGGACAGTAGCAGCGATAATCACTGATTAGGTCCACACAGGTAGCTCCACTTGCACAAGGGAAGCTGTTGCACTCATTTGTTTCCAGTTCACAGAGCACCCCTTCAAATCCAAGCATGCAACGGCAGGTGAAGTTGTGCTGCTGGTCCAGGCAAACACCATGTTCAGAGCAGAGATGGCCAACACAGTAATCAATGTCCTCTTCACAGTAGATGCCTGTGTATCCTCTGGGACAAAGGCAGCTAACAATAGATCAAAGAGAATTTCTTAATACTGTATAGAGTAAGAGGAATTCCTTCAACCCTGAAGGAAGAGAACAGCAAATGTCACAGCTTTTACAATCATTGACATTCTGGTGCCTGGATGGCCCGAAGACAATCAAGATTTGAACACTCACCTGTAACCATCAATCTCATCCACACAAGTTGCTCCATTCTGACACCAATGTCGAACACAATCATTGACATTTATACGGCAGTTCTGACCAGACCAACCAGGTTTGCAGATGCAGGTGTAGCTACTGGCATCATTCAGCACACATCGTCCTCCATTGGCACATGGCTGTGGATAGAAGTGAGAGCTGTTAGATACATATGTCATGAGATAAGAGTCACGCCGCTTCATGTGTAAAAATGAAATCGCTTCATCTTGTATTATAATATGTTAGACTGGACTGAGCCCTTTCTGGGCAGAAATATAACCATCACTTTACAATTCAACCCCTTATCATTTCTTGCTCCTGGCTGCCTGAGAATGAGCTTCATTACAGCCACATGACACACTCATGAATACTGATTCATGCTTTAGACTGGGTTCACTCAGTATTCCATGTAGCATCTACATCATGTCTTACAAGACAAGATCAATGGTCATTGCGGGCTAAACCTCCCAAGTGTTCAGTGTAATAAAACAGATACGCCTGCTAGCTGGTACATGTGTATATATAGTAGAGGGGAAACAAAGGGGCAAGGGAAGCGCTGGCTTGTGGAACGGTGTATAATGCAGACATCATGGCATTTCTGTCAGGCGGCCAACACAAGCCTTTCTCCACAGTGAGTGATCATCTCCATCTGTCATCTGAAGTAGATCCTCTGGTCAGGTTTGCTTGCTTTTCTAAATGCAGAGGATGGATTCATCTACGTGCAAAGAAAGCTGTGCATTCAAAAACACAGACATTCAGGCAAATCTTCAGCGGCACTCATCTGTGTCAGGTGGCTGCGGCCTTTTCAGTGCTGTAAATATGTTCTCATTGTGCACGCCAAGAGCAAAACACTGACAAACAATCACACAGTTCCAGCTTTGTCTTCTTGCAACATGACTGCCTGAAAATCTGCAAGATGTGTAAGCACATTTAAACTAAATAAAGGACATAAAATGTGCTTCAATGACTTTAAATATGCAGCAGACTGCCTGTGAATACTGTGAATACACTTCAACTATATAGTCACTAACCAGGTGTTTTTGTGTGTAGAGTTGGTTAATGAGCCAGAATCTGTTATTTAATGACATTTATTGGTTCTTTTATGTTTCAAATGTATCAATAAAAGTCACAAGAATGCAGCAAATTCCCTCATTAGTCAAGAATTTAATACAGCTTTCTTCTCGGTTAAACCAACATACTCCAGAGCTTCAGCACCAGCTGATTGCTGTGTTTATGGATTATCGCATTTGCCGTCAATCTTCCTGTGGGACTTATGCTTATTTTTATCCCTGTGTATAACAAAGGATTATCCCACATTTTATGAATAAGATACTGCATTAATATTTGATAGTTTCTCACTTAAGTCTTCAGTGTTATAATTCAGGTGGTGGTGACAGTTTGCAGATCTTTTCCCGGTCACTGTAAATAACTGTGAATATTCCTACATTATTACTTAACATAGGAAAGTTGAAGTGTTTTAAGCCAGAACAGACTTCTGCAGGGTCACCCTGAAATGCATTCATAATGTACCATCAGCTCCATTAGATATCAGTGTGATTGTTCTGGTGAGTTCTATGTGAGTTCTGTGTTCAAAAAAGATGAAACAGCGTGTGGAAATGTACAAAAAACTTCCTCATTCAGTTGCTTGTTAAGGTTGCCCGCTATTGTGACAGAGAATGCATAGAAATAGCCTGAAGAGACACAAACAGAAGATAAGAAGCTCTTTAAACATGTATCAGACTTAAGAGGGATACAGAGCAGCAGATGAGGACAAACCAACTTTTAAATAGTTGTTACTCACTTGAAGGTTTTGCGGGCAGGGTACACGGCACATATACTTAAGGCCATCTGAGAGATCCAAACACTGAGTCTCTGGCGGACATGTATTGTTGGGTAGAGTGCAAGCGTCTATGTCAACTTCACAATTCTTTCCCAGAAAACCTGATAGAAAAGATTTAATACAGTTAAGGGTTTTTTGAGGAGTAGGACAGTTTCATTTTTAAGTTTGAATATGCAGTTTCATAACGTGCTTCTTCTTGTTCCCCTGTTTGTTCACCTAATCCCTTTGTGCTATTTTAATTTTAATACTCATCTGTAACTATTATCAGATATGTGGACAACAAAAAATGGTTGCTTAGCATCACAGCAGACACTCGTCCCAAAAGGAGAAACCTTCTAGGTTTGGAAATATCTGATTTCTCCCCAGAGATGATTGGTGTTTGGCATAACCAATAGTTTAATATACCATGAGCTCAAATGAATTAATGCTCTAAGCTTTAGGAAAGTGAGAACTGTGCACTAGATCAGCTTTACACATAGATTGTTGTTGAGGAAACATGTATTATTGAGTTGGTACAATATAATAAATGCAGTGGTAGGTAGGGCTTGCAGGAAGAACGCAGTCAACTTATAATTCCACCCATGTCTCAAGACTTTTGTACTGTGGTCCAGCACTCAACAGACCATTTTCTTAGATTGTAGGAGTCACTTCACCATGGGAAGATGAAGCAGATGACGCATATGAGCGGAAGAGGCTTAGGTTTGCTGAGATAACAGATGAGATTTAGTAGCAAGACTGGAAAGCCAGGGTACGCCCTGTGGAATTTCGTTACCATGGATCTGTGGCCACATCTAGTACCAGTTTACTCAGGGAGTTAGGGATTCATGATCAGGGATTATGGCAGGCTGCAAAGGCAGCTTCAGAGGCAGCTGAAAGAGCAACTGATGGCTCTGGCTGAAAAGAAAAGGCACCAGCTTGTGTGCAAACGATGGATATCTTTCTCGTGTTTAAGATAGGAGATACAGCAAATATCAGTGTCAGTGGTCAAACAACACAGTACTCGCTGTATAATAGTCTAACATGAGCTCTTTTTAGCATCGGTCTAAAATATACAATTTAGGCTGACAGTTGATTTAATAATCAGAGGGCATCCTCGGTAAATTTGTGAAACATGCATGTTGGTCCTGATCGGTGCTCTGAGCAGGTGTAACGGGGGCGGCCGTGATCACCGTTGAGCCTGCTGGGGTGTCATGGGTCTAATTCAACTTGACATATGTGACGGGAGGCTCCCTCTCGATAACCCCAGTGACATAGCCATCAGCCCACCCCCTCATTCCTCTAACGTCACAGCAAGATTTCCACACAGACGCTGACTCAAAAAGCAGTCCCATCAGATGTGGTGTGAAAATGAGCATTAAAATACTGACATCTGCTTTTTTTTTTTTTTTTGTAAATCACTGATCAAACAATGAACATAAGGATCACCATTATCATCACCAACACAGCTGACATAAAGAGATCCATCATTCTGAAATGCTTTTCCCAACCTGCTAAATCCCTATTTGTTACTGAAATAGAAATGAGCTTAAAAGATTTGAAGTCAGAGGCTGTAATCTCAGCTTTTTCATTACCAGCATTTTTGACATAAGGTTTCTGTGCTATTCTTACATTGTTAATTATTATTAGAAAGTCCTTGGCTCAAGCCTGCTGGCCTTTTAAAGAGTTTGCAAGTTCTCCTTGTGTCTGCAAAGGCTTCCTCCAGTTTTCTCCCTCAGTTCAAAGACATGCCAGCTAAGTGAACTGGAAACTCTAAATTCCCTGTAGGTATGACTTTGTTTTTCTGTGTGTGTGTTAGACCTGAGACCGACGAGCAACCTGTCCAGGGTTTGCCCCACGTCTCATCCAGTGCATGCTGGCAGAGTCTCCAGCTCCCCCACAACTCTGAACAGGACGAGCTTTATAGGAAATGGATGGATGAACACTTCAGGCTATCATTCAAAATTTTTTAACCTATAGTGAGTTGCACATAGACACTTCAAGGGCTGACATAATTCATCAGCTGACGAAAATACAATGGCACATCTGAATGTCACCTTAAATAGTGACACTAATGTGCCTTGCTTCAGCAAATGATGAGATGGACGGACTCTCTGACCCACGTGTCATTAACACTGGTATTGTCCTTCAATGCTTAATTAAGCAACCGTGAACAAACACAATACCCATCAATGTTACATTTCCCCGAAAGAGCCCAAAACATTCGCTGGGAAAAAGCAGCTAAATATAACAAATTCTTGTGAGGAAAAACATCACCTGGCTACAAAGATGATCTGCCCACAGTGTCTTTGGTCTGTCTGTGCAGTAAAATGTTCCAGTAAATCGGGCAAGAGCAGCATTTGCCAGACACACTAGCCCTGCCAACATCATGAAGCTCCCACGGGTGGTCCATCAGTTTACGTTCAGTGAATGTAAATTCAGGCTCAGCCCGTCAGGCACAATAAGCAATTACAGGAAAATTAATGGCAGTTTCATAATATAATATCATGAAACTCTCATTAATATATTTGCACAATTTGGTTATATTATTGAGCTCTGGCAATGAGCTTAGTGATTTTTCTCAGCTGTCAATCACAGGCTAAGGCTGTGAACTGATACTGTGAACAGTGTGACCCTGGCTGCGCCTTGCTGCCTCTATACTGCAAGATGGAGCATGTTGTGATCAGAGGACCAGCCACTTGTACTTTCATTAAAAAAGCCATTTGATAGCTTTATGTAAGCATATTGGAAAAGAAAAAAAAAACAAATTTGGAATCTATTAAATAAATGAAAAAATAAGCCAAGAATAGAAGAATATTTTCAGTACAGAAATATGATTTGTGTGATGAATTAAATCATGCTGACTTCCCTAGCTTTACTTCCTCAGGCAGGATGTGTCACAGTCGAGGGACCCCGCCGGCAAAGGCTAATCACCTTTGGTTTTCAGTATACACTGAGATGGCCAGAGGGGCCCTGGCTGAGGATCTTAGGCCACATTTGCTGCATAAGAGTTAAAAAGCTCAGCAGTACTGCCTGCTACAACAGCTAATACAGCTACCACTAAAATGTTATTGCAGAGATCTCGCTCTGGCCATAGCCCAACATACCTGTAGGACATTGGCATTCATAGTGTCCTAGCAAGTCAGAGCATGTGGCATTGTGCTGACAGGGGCTGGAGTCGCATTCGTCAATCTCGGTCTCACAGTTTGCTCCTGAGAAAAGAGAGAGAAATGAGTTGCATTTACGTCACATTAACCTTTTCACGTGAGTGATAACATGTTACACGTGTCATTACCTGTATATTGCATATTTAAAATCCAACTTTGCCAAAAAGCCCCCTTTCTTGTATGAAAGCAAGATCCCAAGAAAAAAAAAACGTTTTTTTTTTTTTTTTTTGTCCAACCAGGGGTCACCATCTGAGTCCTACAGCATCTTAGTAAAGGAATGTCTGTCACCTAATTATGGCTTCAGGAGAAAAGGTGTTTTAACTGTTTCAGGCATCTCTTTAAGGAACATTTTGGGAAATACACTTATTCACTTCCTTGCCGAGAGCTAGATGAAAAAATTGAAGTCATTCTCATGTCTGCACTCCAAAGCCAGCAGCCAATTAACTTAACTTAACATAAAGACTGGAAGCATGGAGAAACAGCTACCCTGGCTCTTGCCAAAAAGTACAAAGAAATCTGCCTACCAACAATGGCAAAGTGCACTAATTAACATGTATCTCGTTTGTTCAATCAGTGCAAAAACCGAAGTATAAAAACAAGTTGGGGCTTTGCAGGGAGATTATTTCTAGGCTGGGAGCACTCACAGCCTGGAGTCGTGTCATCACTGTGACGTTGCCAGGCAGGTGTTAGTTGTTTTCAGTGTTGTGCCTGAATGTGTTCATTGAACGATAGTTCATGAACTTGTTCATATTTGGGCGAACGTGAACTAAACGTACTGTATTACTGCCTGATGAACGTTACTGTGGACTCATTTATTCTGGTGTCTGTGAACGGCACACTCTCTCAGTTTAACTTTCTTCAGTAGGGTGCCAGATTTCTATAGAGCCATCCAGGCGAAAACCTGGCTAAAAACACCGTAAACAGGCCTTAATATGTAGCAGCAAAAACGCCCAATCTGGCAACACCAGCCACCAGTGTCACACCGCTGCATGCGTCATCAAAACAAAAAGCAGCATGAAGGTGACAAAGCAGCAAGGAGGCGTCGTATGATCATTAAACAAGTTTTATGACAAGGTTGGTGAGGATGGGAAAAATCCTTAGTTACAGTGTTAAAACTGATAAAATAATTGCGGTCTGTGGTTCTATATGGGCTGTGGCAATGATTTTGAAAAATAATAGCTCGCAGCAACATATGGAAAAAAAGAACTATGAACTAGTTCATTGTTGGAACGGTGAACTTACTTAAAAATTTTGAATTATGAACTATGAACTGAACTAGTTCATTTTAAAATTTGTGAGCTGAACTTTGAACTAGTTCATGTAGAGAGTGAACTTTCCCAACACTGGTTGTTTTTACCTTTGGACAGAGCCAGGCTAGCCATTTTCCTCATTCCAGTTGCTGAAGCAATGAAACAAGGCCGGAACAATAGTGTGCTGAACCATCAGACCCCCTTTAAAGTGTCAAGATTAGAAAATGTAACAGAGACTATATAGCTTTTCCCCCTGCTTGCAGTCTTTATGCTAAGCTAAGCCTATTCACCGCTGGCTTCATATTTAGCAGATAGATATGAGAAGGGTATTGATTTTCTACGACTAATAAAACTTTTGGCAAAAAAAATGAATAAGCACATTTCCAGAAATGTGGCACAGATCTTCCTTTTAAAAGAATCTGCAGAATTCAGGTGCTGAGGCCTGTAAACACAGAGAGAGATGTTAGAGAAAATATACCCCTGGTTGGACAAGTTCACTTTCTTGTTGAGAAAATGGACACTTAATAACGAGCTCTGTCCCGGCTGAAGAGAGCTGACGAGGTGGGGAATGCAGGTTGCTTGAGAGGAGATTTGTTTGGTGCTCAGCTGCCTCAGCAGCTGCTAGTTCTGCCGCTGTGGTTGGGGGTGGGTGTCTTCCAGTGCAGGTTATTAATTTAAAATGTCCTATCATCAATAACAGCGCAGCAATGACATGTAGTGAAAGTCCCTTCTTGACAGTGGCACCCTCATGCTCCAGCACAAACACCATGATTGATATCATCTGCTCGGTAGTTGCTACAGGTCATTATATACAAAACATGCCATGCTGTGCGCCAGCAAATTATACAAATTTGTCCTACTAAAATCTGCAAAACGCCCACGCTCATTTACGGCTGGGAATAAAATCTATTATGTGGTGTTTGAGCTTTTTATTGAATTTGGATTACAAGAAGTATGGTGATTTAAGATTCGAAATGTGTGTACTGCAGTGTCTTAAAAGTCTAAAAATGATCAAATTGAAAAAAAACAAAAAAAAACAAAAAACCTTGATGATGAAGGACAATACCAGCTGAAGGTTCTTTTCATTGAACTTCAGCAAAACACTTCTTGCTCTTGTGCACAATCATTATTTCACTACAGGTTCCTTCAAGGCAATAAAGCCAGATAAAGGTTTAAATGCAAACACCTCTCAGACCACTTCAGGTGAAGAATTACAGATGGTTTGAGACTTTTAAGCACACTCCTGGATGTTAGGTGGATTGTAAACTTGCATTTAACTGCATGTGTTTTACAATTAAAACTGAAATTAATATGAGACCATGCAAAGTTGTTGTTCTATGAAAAATAAAGTCTTCAAAAATGAAATGTGAGTGCGGTGGCTTGAGTAATGTATCCTGAGCTATGATCTATGATAGAGTGGGGTTTCTGGGCAAAGCCTGAAATTAAATTGGCCTTTCTACGCTGCATGGCTCGGAATTCCAAAGCAAAAATCCCAAGATGCCAGAAAATGATGAATTCTATCAGTCACTAAGACCTGCCATGGCGTAAGAGACAATTTTCCATTACTGAAGTGGCAACAGATTTCAGCTTTGAACAGAGGAAAAAAAGCGTGTTCATGTAGTGCTATGTAAGGGCTTATCTGACTGACAGGTGAGTGTGTCAGGACTTAAAGCTAGATTGGGAAATACGCTATAGGCCAAAGCCAGAGTGCACTGGGGAAGGAAAAAAAACAAAACACATTCACTGGTTGTTTAAGCAATAAAACAACAGTAGAACCATACTCTGCGGCGCCATCATAACCCCAACAGTATAACATATACAGTATGCAATGCAGCAAGCATCTGTGTTGTTCCATACTGTCAATACTGTGCCATTCCATCATGGCATTGATCAGGAATATACAATGCTCAGCAAGGACGCAGTCTGTGTTTGGTTTTTTTTCACCAGATAATGTCAAGAATAGAAAATGTGAGAAAGTCTATATAGAAATGTTTACACATTGTATTATGCTAATGACTCTCCCATAAAGTCTCTGTTAGTTACGTCAGTATTAGCTTATTTATAGGTATGCACTGATGTTTCTATGTGGGCTGTGCACTGTTCTTGGAAATTAACCTGTCATTACTAAAGGCCATTGCATGGTCTCCAGGTCAGGGAGGTTTTGAAGCAATGACGGACAAAAATGACACCTCCGTTTCTATGTTTGTTCAGTCTTTTTAAGGCATAGTAAATGAAAAGGGTTCCACTTTCTCCCCCCTTAAATCTCATACTCTGTAGCAACCCCTTTTGCTTTTGTGTATCTGCCTTGTTCCCTTGTTTTTTTAGAACCGTTGTCACTGATAGCTTAACAACTTTCGGCCATGTTCCGAGCTGGCAGCTAATTAGGAAGGAGTTTGCCAGAGTACTTGGATTAAATGCAGTCAGCAGCAGGCCTTAGAAATGTCAAGTAGGCAAGGCTACTGGTAAATAAGCTTCAAGGTTAAAAAAATCACTTCATCAAGAGAACTGGCCTTTGCTTAAAATCAGTGGTTTGAAAATCACAAGCCAACTGCAGATTTCTTATCTAAAATATTATAATTTTTCAATTCATTAAAGACATTCGATTATGTCCAGTGCTACTTTTGGCACTTTTCTGTTTGGATGTAGACAAATTAAAAGTGTTTTGCATCAGGTACAGTCTTTCTTGACGTTGCTTATGCTGGAAAGCAGCAACTGTTAATAGCACTAATAATAAAAAATGGAATGATCCCTCTGGGGTGTTTCTGTTTTTCCTTGTCCACCTCCTCAGGGTTATCAGAGTTCAGAGGTCAGTTATGGAGCAGCAGCCAGTGAGCTGACTGTGATTCAGTCTTATGAGACATTAATCAGAGTGGATGCTTGCAAACATGAACCTAAAACTGAGTTAAAGAGTGACCTCTACTCTCATTATGCTGCCCTGATGACCCATGTGCAATCAATGTACGGTATCAGAGACCTTTGAATGAACCCAAATGTGACCCCCTGTTCACAGACAACTGCTCTCAGATGTGACAGGTATTAGCCCACTGTGCTACTCGGAGACAAGCGTCCAAATTACTTAATGTCAGCTATGTGGATATTAGCAAAAAACGCTTCTGGAAATTAAATGAATTTGTTGTGAATGTTTGTTTAAAAAGTTTTAAAAATCAATCATAATTGCTTGAAAACTCTGTGGCAGCGAAAATGAACAGCTCATTATAATACTGCTAACATAATACACTTTCAGCCCACTTGGTTAGCTGCGTTGTCAAAACCAAAGCAGTGTTGCATAACAAAGAAGGCGATCCAAGTACCGGAGCTAACCTAAGCTAATGATAACCTAGCTTACCTGCTCAAGATGAAATGGAAGTGCTCTGAAGTAGAAAGGTAAAAGGCTACTTTTAAAATGGGACAAACTACAGCTACCACACCCACAATTAACTTACATATACCGGTTTTATCAATGCTTCTCTGCCCGACACATGAAAACTCACCTTGAAATAGTATGGCTAATGTGTTAGCTAATGTGTTAGCCATAACAACTGGTGCTTCTCTGCACCTATTGGTCAAAAATGGCCTAAAGTCTGTTTGTGGTCAGTTTAATCCAAGGTTAGTTTTACAAGTGAATTTACTGGTAATGGTAATAATAGTAATAATAACTGTAGTATGAGTCAGCATATTTTTAGAGGCTTCACTGTTTGGTGTTCCTTCAAAGACCGTTTGATGGAGTTGGATGGTGGTTGGGTCGAGGTAACGAGAGATTTTGGTATACTTGAGGTTGGGTTGAGCTCCATAAATCACCAGAAACACCAGACGAAGAGTTCTTTTAGGGCTTCTTCCTGAGAGATCTCATTTTTTTATGCTTATTCTACTATATTTCTTCATAGATTATAACATTTTCTTCCTTATCTCAATCTTATTTTACATTCATTTTTTATTTTCTTTTATGCCCATTCTGTTTTTTTCTATGTGCAGTAGTGAGTTCTACAATGACAAAGCAGCAGAAAAGAATACATTTCCTTTGCAAAGCTTTTTATATGACATAAAATCATAATGGACACCTGCCAGCCAATCGGAAACCAATATTTCCTGTCACCAGAGAATAAATACATTTATTTTAGCATGGTAGAAATCATGCACTTATGATGGAATACATCATGTTTCTCCTGCCTTGTTTAGGTTTTAAGCCATTTCTATGCCATCGGCCTTAAATGCCAACAAAAGGCTGAATAGAAACATTTATAATTTATGGATTGCTCTCAGCATGAGATCTCTGTGTCAAATGTCGTGCATCAGGCTGCAGAGTCACTGTCTGAAAGGAATAACATATCCAGAAAATAACTGCCGTCACTCCCTGTGTTGCATGTCTGCCTCATATCTTCTCAGAATTGTGCGCACATTGCATATCCGGGATGTTTAAATAACAACAAAGTCTATAAATGTCACGAAAGAACACAGCTGTGCCAACAGCATGTAACTGTCAAGCTATACCTGTTCATGTCAGATTTTCCCCAAACATCAATCAGTCATTCCTTGCCCCATGACCAACCTTCCCACAAGGGTTTGTACAAATCGATCTGTATTTTGAGATATCCTGCCAACGGACAGACAGATGGAAGGGGGCAAAAACAGATAATAAAGCAAAGATATCTCACCTGTGAAGCCGGGGGGACATTTGCAGGTGTGCTGTGGGGGAGATGATGGCTGACTTGTTGTAATGCATGTGGCTCCATTCAAACAGCGGTTTGGTTTTATCAGGCAGGCATCGCCTACATATTGACAAAACTCTCCAAACCATCCTGGGGCACAAACACACTGCAGGAAAACAGTAGAAGATCAGGGTAGAGTACATGAACTTTGCAGCCTGTACCAACAAAATTTATTACACAAAGGAGTGTGTATTAGAGCAACAATATATTTTTCATTGCTTTTTACCACAATGCCCTGTTTTTCTATTTAAACAATGACTTTCTGTTTGGTGGTACTCACCTCCACATTATGTGAACAGCATAGGAATCATGTCCCATTTTACCCTTGGGGAGCATGAATAAAAATGAAAACAATTTGCACACTCTTCATAGATTGGGGCTGTAAACACACTCAAATAAAAGGGTCAGGTCACCCAAATTACAAAAAGCCCTACATTCTCACCTACCTTGACTGAAATATACCTGCTCAGATTTAGATTAATTTGCTCAGGTTTTGAGATATTCTCCCGTGAAATTAAAAAAACACGATGGAGGTGAGTGGAGTTTACAGTACTTGCAGCATTAAGAAATAACCTTTCACCATATCATTTGCAAGCATAATTGAAACCCCATCTAATAATATTTTAAAAATCAACAATTTAGTTGAGTTGAACTTTAATTAAATGAGCTGACTCATTTATCAAGAATGAAGGAAAATAGATTAATTAAACGTCCTCAATCAGCATGCTCATTCAAGCTCCATCCCACATGGTAGGAGAGAGCTAGCAAAAACTAGCAGCAGATGTTAAAGTTAGAGACTGTGTGCTTTACTTAAGGCTACCATCTGCTGGTTAACTGAAAAATCCTCAAACATAGACAATATATTCCCCCCAGTAATATAATCAGAGCAGTAGTGTTGGTATGGGCTGCACATGTGATGGAAGAATGCAATGTGCACGTATTCAGGCTGTAATTTTACTTCATTTCTGATCAAAGGAATGCAGAAGAATTAGCTGTACATGTGATGGAAGTGTGTGCTGCTGAATTGAATACAGATTAGAGTTTAATTATATGGGAACACTGTCAATACATGCCATAAGAACGAGTATTGCTTTTTTGTGTAATTTCAACATCACGACCAATGAACAATATTGTGATGGAGGCAAAAATCTGTGTGCATGTACTACCACAGTGCTGTAGGAGAGTAATGGGTACTCTAAGTGATAAAATGTTAGTTTTTATTTGCATGAACCCTTTTAGGCTGCAAATGAGCACTTTAACCTTGCTCATGTTTTCATTATAAATCCAATGTGTTGGAGTGGAGATCCCCCCCAAAAAAAACAACAACAAAAAAAAAAACCTGTCAAATTCTTGTCCAAAAGGTCTCTTCTGTACACTTAACGATAAAATCCATTCTATGTGACCTCTATCTTTGTCCTGTCTGTACAGAGCATCTTCATGACAAAAGGGGGTGAAATTAGTGAATTACCTTTAATGAACCACACAATGGTTTTTCACACTCAAAGGAAAACCTCATCAAAAATATGAATAAAAAATAAAAACAGAAGAAGCAATGGCCCATTTGCAGTGAGCAACACTTTTGATTATGTCCGACCCCCACCTACACAGAGCATCTAAAAGTGGATTTTAGATTAAGAACACTCTCAGTGGTCTAATGGAACAAGACTGATGGAGAATAATTAGGAGCTATGGGGCATTACAGAGCAGTCTCAGGTGTTATAACAAATACAGACGTTTGAGGAGACTGAGCAATAGGGAGGCAAATTAGACCAGAACCTGTCTGTCTGAGCAATGCGTCCACATACTCACAATGATTAATGGCTTAGAATTAGATTATTGCTGTCTATAGACATCTTCACCCAGTCTGTCATTCTTTGCTGTTGTATTTCAATTAATGACAGGTTTTCTGACGTAGACCAAAGATGGAAGGAGCTTTTATGCTGTAACATGCAGTAGCCTGTAGATGCATTCAATACATCTTAAGTATCTATAGGCACTCTTATGTTTACATTTTATGGATTAATGCATCATTAAAATGTATTAATCCATAAAATGCATCATTAAAGAAATTGCATTATTTAGTCTTTGAAAATTATTACAAATGATACAAAATTTTAAAAAATGACTGCTAAAACAAAAAAAAATTATATGTATCACAGCTGTGCTTATGAATATGCTTTTACTGTAATTAAGATGCAGCATGAGTCATATTTTGTGTGCTTATAGGAGCATTTCATTAGGACTGAAACACTGAACTACTTACCTGATATCCGCCAATTATGCTCATGCACAATCCGTCATTTAGGCAGTTGATACTGAGGAGCCTGCAGTAGTCAATTATTTCTTCACAATTCTTCCCGGAAAACCCTCTCAGACATCTGTTAAGAGGAGGTCAGTGTCATCAGAATCAATTCACCCTCAGCCTTGAGCACTAATAAGCCTTGGTTTTTTTTGTTTTGGTTTTTTTTTTACAAGAGAGGTGGGGTTATAATTTCTACACGGCCTGTTTGTGATACAGACGTGGGTGAGACTGGGTGTGCAAATGATTCGTCCAATTTTCATGACCTGGATTGCCAAATGGGTGGAGTTAGCTTATCAGGACAAATTAAGCTCCACTTAAAATCAGAAATACAACCACTCTCACTCCTCAGTTAAGTTCTCTACTAATTTTCATTTACTGTATTTTTCACTCTAATTTAATTCAAAATTCTTAAAGTATAAGAGCTGTCATAATGGGAAAAATGAAATAACAGCATGCAAGTACTGGATGTCCATTATTAAGTGTACAGCCATCACGTGACATCAGATCTCCACAGTTATAACATAGAGTCTTGGAGCCAGCATCTGAATGAATGTGTTGAGTACTAATCAGTGCTGCCATCTGGCACAGGACTGTATAATAACTTGATTTAAAAGACATTGGATGTAAGGTAGAATGGAGAGCTCAGTAGAGCCCAGTCACCATGAATATCCTGTCTCATCAAACCTGAAAACATATTCATATGAATCCCACTGGTGACTCACCATCTTGTCTGTCAGAAAGGTGTTTCATATGGGTGTTTGCTTAACAATATATCACACAGCCATATTTGAGTATATATCTGCGATAGTACAACTTATATGGACAAAGACGAGCAGCTGTAGAAGCACCTACAGGAGTTTTAGTCTGCTCTAAAAAACAGGTTTCAGAGTGATAATTAGCATCAAAGGCAGACTGTGATCGAGTAGAAGTATGTATCCTCCAAGAGACTTTGAGAGGCAAACTGCTGTAAGTTTAAATGGCAAGTCTGGCCTTCACTGCCTTTGTTGGTTTAGAGTTGAGTCATTACTATATAGAACGGCTGGCAATGCTTTGTTGCTTTTTCTTTTTTTTTAATCAATATGATTTAAATAAGAATTGACCAATGTCATTTCTTTTTCTATTTAAAGGATTAAGATGCCATATTTTTTTTTTATGTCAAACCCCCCCCACCCCCCAAGCTAACAATGTCACAGTCCATTTCTCAATACTGTACAGCACATGGTGTCATTTTTCAGAAAGCTACATAATTTCCTGAAAGTGACGGGCACTGTATTTTTTTGCAAACATAACTTAAGCAGGTGTAAATAGTCCATATTTGTCAGGAGCTTTTTGCAGCTGTGGATTAATGCACATTTGGTGTGCAAGTCAGTATTTACAGCTCAGGGAGGGTGTAAGATCTGTAGGATTGACTCAGAATAACATTACGCAATAATATGAAATACAGTAGTTCCCATTTTACACTTCCCATGTTCTAGGAAATGATCCAGTGAAACATTGTGGCTCAGTGATGTTTTTAATAATGCTTTTTTTTTTTTAAATACTTTTTCAAAAATAATGGAGGTCTATGGCACAGAGAAATAAGCTAGGCTTTGGATACACAGACAAGACTTAAGTCAGTCGGATCCGCTCATTGTTGGTTTGGGTCTTTACATGGGATTTGTTGACAAGAAAAATATTGAATATCACCAGCCAACAATGAGGCTTGAGTTTCTGCCAGGTAGGTATGTATTAGTATTCAAGCTTTTAAGTCAAATGTAAAGCCTAATCACATTAAAAGGATGGAAGAAGAAAAAAAAAAACAGAGACCTATTTTCATTCACTCTCAGTGGGAGACACATTCACAAGACATTCCAATCATCTAGAAAGGGGACTGTGAGAGTGGCCTCTATTAGATCCCTGTATGTGTTTCACCTGCAGACATAATCATTTCCCCTGGACACACAGGTGGCATTGTTGAGACATGGTGATGGGCTGCACAGGTTCTGCTGCCTCCTGCATGCTGGGACCACATTACCATCTGCACAGACACATTCAGAGGCCTGTATACAGGGGCAAAACAAACCAGGTCATCTTTCATCTTGGGAAAACAGGGTTAGATTACACAATGGTGCATAAGATCCGCAACTGTAGGAGCATTATCAATAAGCGGGCCATTCACTGTAGTGATAGAATTGGGCCTTGACTGGCTCATATTATTGTTACTGATCTCTACAATTACATGCAATCTAATCTAAGCAGGCAAGTAAATAATAGGTTTTATATATGTTTTAATATGAGTTTTAGAAATCATACCAGGCTAATGAATGCTAATGGTCTGGGAACCCACAGTTAAAGAGATTTGAATTTCATATTAAGCCTCTAGAAAAATATATATGTCAAGCTGCAGCAGTATCACGCATTATTTTGATGAATGTCCCTTTTAGTCTGCTCTACTCTGGTATTCTTAGGTGGGTTGTGAAAATGTGTATAGTGCACTTGGCAAACTGTAATGAACAAAACAAAGGTCAGAGAAAGACAATTAGACCATTACTGTATTTTCTCTGGTGTATCCTCGAGAACATTACAAACACCTTTGCAAAATGTATGACCACAGTAGCATTTCCAATGAAAGGTGAAAATTGCAGCAGGCATCCAATTACTAAAATCATTCGATGAGAGCCATTTCAAACTGGCACTTAAGGATGCACCGGGTCATTCAATCAAAAGGCCAGAGGAAGCAAACCCTCTTTCCCATAGCTCATCTTCAGGAGGAAATATTAATTGCTGCTGCAGCCTTCAAGATGAAGCCATTTGATCTTGTTTCAACAAACTATATTAATTTCCATGTGCCATTCCTTGTTTATGCCCCACTGAGATAAAACAAATGAGGGAAATTAAGTCCTCACATGCTCCCCTGCAGTGCAAATCTGTTCCTCCTGACATGCATATGACATGCAATTGAAGTCAACTCGGGAGTCGCAGTAAAGGCCCCCAAATCTTTCTGGGCAATGACAAACAAATCCTTTGGGGCTCTCCTCACATACACCACCATTTCTGCATGGATTTGGATCACAGGGGGCTTTCCTCTTCTCACAAGGTGGTCCTGCAAAATAAACAGCACAAAATTGTTCCACCTTTAGTCAGATGAGGAATTTATGTCTGGAAACTATTATGTATAAAAACCTGTGAACTTGTGTCGTCTGCCAAGCCAACGTCGACACATTCTACTTAAAACTACTAATTCACATGTGGTGAGCTTGGAAAGTCACATGGGACAGGTGTGAAAATACCTTCAAAGCAATCAAATGAAATTTATGCCTGAAAAGACTTGACTGACATGATTTATGATCCATGGAGGAATGTGTGATTGACGTGTTTCATCAGTAATTAGACAGGATGAAGGCATACTCAGGACCGCTTCTTGTCACTAAGCATGTGCACGCAAATATTCTCATAATTACACAAAACTAAGACTAACTGCACATAGTGTCACTGCTGTCAACAATGGCCTCTGATCGATGATATACTGTGGAGCAGAACCTAAATGCCCATTTCTGTGGGAAATAAAAAAAACCACCAAAATGATCCAGCACAAGGAAATCATGCTTCAATCAAGCTCAGGAAATGACTAAATTATTTACTGTAGTACTTGGTAGTGTACAGAATTGTTCTGCCCAATAGAGTCACATCATTCATTCATCCATTGTCTGTACCCGACTATCCCTTTTCGGGTTGCGGGGGGGCTGGAGCCTATCCCAGCTGTCAACAGGCGAGAGGCGGGGTACACCCTGAACCGGTCGCCAGTCGATCGCAGGGCAACATATACAGACAGACAACATTCACACTCACACTCACACCTAAGGACAATTTTAGAGTCACCAAGTAACCTAATGAGCATGTTTTTGGTCTGTGGGAGGAAGCTGGAGTGCCCAGAGAGAACCCACGCATGCACAGGAAGCACATGCAAACTTCACACAGAAAGGCCCTGCCCGACCCGGGGATCGAACCGGCGACCTTCTTGCTGTGAGGCACGCGCACTACCTGCTTCCACCGTGCCGCCCCAGTAACAGCATTCATTTCCACCCAATTCACTTCAGGGAAACCAAACTTAGCTGTGAACAGCTAACAACTAACAAACCTAAAAACTATTAGGTTTGGTTCACCTAAAAATGCATGGTTTTCTCAGACAGCTGTAAACAGGGACCTGAGTGAGTGCTCTTGTGTTTTTCTTGCTTTGGAGAATTGCCTCCAACTCAGGGCGTTGGGTTTCATGCTGTGTGTGTGTGTGTGTGTGTGTGTGTGTGTGTGTGTGTGTGTGTGTGTGTGTGTGTGTGTGTGTGTGTGTGTGTGTGTGTGTGTGTGTGTATGTATTAAAGTTTGTGCTTGTACAGCATAGCAGGGCTGGTCTGGTCTGCAGCTGCCATCCCATGAAGTCAGGGCTTGTGGAGTATAAATGAGCATTTGGGTCAGCACCATGGTCAGACTGTCAGCTGTTTGACGGCACGGTAAACACTGAGAAGACACTTGAAACGGAGTGAAGAAGCATGTGGTTCCCACCTGCGTCCGTTACCTATGTCCTGGTAACTGGTGACATATTTTCCTCAGTAAAGCAGCTTCATTGTCTTTTCAGTCAATGTCATATTGGAACAGGCGTAATGCATGAATGGAGCATAAGGAGGATACAATACACAGACGCCAAACACGAAACACAATGATTATCTTGTAATTTTCTCTAATGCACTTATATTCACTTTATTGGATATAGGACATCTTATTACTGCACTGACCACTTATGCTATGCTAATAAACTTGCCTCCGAACTATATACAATATTATATAATACTGTATAGCAACATACTACGTTTTCCCCAAGAATGTGCTTGTATTCATTATTAATATTTACTGCATTATTAAATATCTTTGTGCTTGCAGCACTGAGCGCAGAATATTCAATTGCTTTATTAAAATGACTACAGGTCAAAAACAATGCAGCCATTATTATTGCTGTTTCCACTATTATTATCATTATTACTACACAACAGTTTATATATTGATTATTTAAAATAGGGAATGAAAAAATGACTCAGAGTTCCCAACTTGGAAAGTCTGATATTTCGATCCTGTCAGTGCACAAAAATAAGCCGACGCCTCTGTGCCACATGCAGGAATAAAAGAAAGTCGTCGTAAAGATGCATAAATGATTTTCATGGAGGATTTTCACTGAACTGTAAACTAAGTAACTCAGTGCTGCAGCAAGGTTCATAAGCATGTTCCGAGATGAAGAAATTCTGAACTAAGCTGTAGCCAGGAGTTTTCTAAATACTGCAGTACCACAACACTTTCACCACCAGCAGCTTAAGCAGAGACAGGGTAAGGCTGTAGTGACATTGTATGCAAAGGATAAAATTAGACTGAATTCACTGGAGGTTCAAGGTGAATAAAATTTGATGTTATTCCCTGGTGAGGGTTTTCATTTTTGTGTTCCTCACAAGGTGCCTACACATTTATCTTTCCAGTGACTCTTTCTGTGCATATTTTCTTTAATCCCCCTGCTGATACAAGTGCTCATGTCCCAGAGGCTCCTCATAGCCTCCTCTGTGGGCATCAATCTTACTATGTACAACTTCAGGGCTTGCTTTTTCCTCAACTCATTTTCCACCAGAAATTGAGTTTTCATAACTGGTCCACTAAAAGTTGCGCCAATATAAACTACTATATTTTTAGGAAGACTTCCATCTGCCACGTGTATTTATGACATAGATAAAGGTTGGAGCACGCTCTGCACTCAAGAGAGAATATCCTAATATGTGATCATTTTAGTTTAGGTCATGCACGGTAAAATATATTTATTTTTTTACCATCATTTGTGCTACCACATCACCTCAAACACCCTTATCATTGCAGAGATTATGAAACACAGCAATGTAATATAAATAAGCAACATTGTGTTGGTATCGAGTTAAATAGTTTAGCAAGGGTAATGACTGTGCATGGTGTAAATTAAACTTTGGAAATTTCACATTACTACCAAGAAGAACAATTAACACCTTATACCAAACACAAACGGTCCCATAAAGATGGTAATACCTTGCAACAAATACCCCAGAGGTAGTGCAGAGGAGAGTCAAATCAAAAGAAAATCTCATTTGAAACGTCCCATGAGTTTGGCTCATTATTCTGTGCGCATAGACTTTGGCCTATGAGGGCAGCCAGCGCTGGAGCAGCCACTAACTTCCAGTTGATTAATGAGGCAACTGCAGCAGGGAGGTAGAGGAAGCACAAGCTCCACAGAACTCCCAAGAAGCTGATGCGACAGCAGGACACCATGACTATGCAAAAGCACCCAGTGGAGTGCTCTTACTTGAGAGAGCAGCAGCAATTAAAGCAAATTAGATAAAATCTGCAAAGGCAAAGGGTGAATGTAACTCACCAATTTGTTTCTGATGTGAATTATATGAATTATCCATTCAGAGTCAGATGAGGGCGGACATTTTTACAATGCCCACTGTTTTCTCTGGTTTTACCAAATGTCTTCTTATATCAGTAATTCATTGGACACGAAAATGTCCTTTTCTAATTCTCAGCTGTGTCAGGTCGTCACTGACAGCTCGTCTTAAAAATCTTTTACATTTTACCAAAAAACGCATCATGTTTTATCAACAAAATAATGCTAAAGTTAATTTAAATTCTTTGACATTGGTGTACAGTGTGTTTTAGTGCCACTAAGTAAGAAATCCACGGATGAGGGGCTGTAATATTCTAAAGAAAACATGTGACATTTAAGGAAACTATGTCAGGCATAAACGAGGGAAAAATCAATTCATACGCGACTATTTTGACAATCAAGTAATTCAATGTCTGATTATAGACATCTAGCTTTCAGGTCAGCTTACATTCGGCATTCACTACATACAGGAATATGAAAACAAAGCAATAACGATCTATCCTGTAATCTTCTCTTTTAAATGTTAAGTAAGTTCAGAGTTGTTCTCGAAAACATCTGATACTCCCCTTCCCTCCCTGTACTGTGCTTTCTTCTTTTACTGTATCGACTTAATCTCCTCTCTCAGATCCGGATGCCAGACACTACTGGAAGTAACCTTGGAACCACTTCTCCAAAATAATAAGCTGAAAGCATGGGCTGGACTGGAAAGGCAAAGCTATGACACTTCAAGAATGCTGCCAGGACAAATTGTGCTGCAAACAAAACAATGAATCAATGTGAAGAGCCACCTGCGGTTTTTACTCCAGGAAGTTCACTGCAGGCTTGGTTTTACAGCAGACAGTGATATCCAGGGCAACCGGAGGACTACCCAGGTCTTGTAACCCATTTGTGTATGATACCCATTAACCTAAGTGTACGTTACTGGAGCAAATGAGACTCATTACCTAAATAATAGGTGAAGCTGAAACATCTCATAAACATGCTCACCAGATCAAGAGTGCCACCCAACGCTCAAACACAAGCCTCCGGCAACTTGTCTAAATCACACAGCACAATTTCTCTGCCAATGAAAGATATGCTACAATTGTGTCTGACTCTCTTTTATAAATGATTCATGGGGAGACGTATTAGTGTACTTAAGCACTGACTTGGCTGAAGTGGGTATTATGAGCTGAACAGACCACCAAAACCATGAGCATAAAACACAGAGTGAGACAGAATGTCATAGAAATTAGAA
The DNA here is from genome assembly GCF_039877785.1 of Chaetodon trifascialis. NCBI lineage: Eukaryota > Metazoa > Chordata > Actinopteri > Chaetodontiformes > Chaetodontidae > Chaetodon > Chaetodon trifascialis. The sequence goes on along the minus strand of NC_092068.1, from coordinate 12,956,165 downwards.
AGCAGAGAGCTGTAACGTTGAACACTGGCATGAATCACATTTTTAGGTCTGCTCTATCTTCTTAGACCAGGGTACATTAAATAATCAAACATACAAAAAAAAATATGAATAATGTTAAGTTCTTAAACATACGATTCCCTTTTCAACCCAATCACCAGAATGAACGTTGGCATTGTATGTTGAAACTTATGTTCTTTATGTTCAAACTTAACATTTCTTTATATTCAAATTGTCAATTCTATGTTATGACAAGGCTGTGGTTAAGGTCTGGTAAGGTTGAAGCGCAAAAACCACTTGCTTAGGGTTAGGAAAAGATCGTGTTACGGCATGGAAATATCTCAACGTCTTGTGAAAAACACCCGGTTCAGTCGACACAAACATGGTCCTGGCAGTAGTCTGTAGGAAGGCTCACAGAAGTTGACCAGCATCAAAGTTCTGATTTAACATGCTCAGCAGAAACAATGTGCAGTAAATCCCCCTTTAATTGATCGCTGTAAACCTTTGTTTTATCAACTGCGACACGCTCAGTTAGCCAGCAGTTTAGCCCCGGCTTTTTACAACCGCATGTCACCGGTCGTAACATCAGGCATTTGACTTGAAGTGGCTGCTTCATATATTATGATGACAAATATAACATCAAGTGGTATCAGGTTTAAAGCCCACAAGGAAATACTGATCTTTAAAAGATATATGGCTTTTGTAGTTTTCAGCTTTGACCTTTCCAAAGATGGTTGCCCCTTGGAGGCAAATGACATGATTGTGCATCAGGAACTGGGATGCAGCAAAATCCTTCCCACTGCCTTAAGTAAACAGCATCCTGAAGAAGTGATTGGTTATCTATAACTCGCCTGTCAGGGATGAGGAGTGTAGACTGACATTCAATGATGATGTTTTCATTGTCATCCTGTGGTGACAAGACAATTCATCTACATTATAGCACCAACCAACGGAAGAAGAGCAGCTTACCAGAGAATCCTGTGTCACACGTGCATTTGAAGGAGGCAGGCAACACTTGAATGCACGTCCCATTTTCACAAATTCTCTCACAGTTTTCTTTCCCGATGACTTCCGAGCAGTTAACCCCTGAAACAAATGGCAATTCAGATGAGCACAGAAACACGCAGAGACGGAGAGGATATTCTTGGATTATGAAGTTTGTGTGCATGCACTGTAGTTGATGCTATTTATTTGAATTTCTAATTGAAAAAATGAAAATGAGATCAGTACTAACACGGCTGAGGAGAGTACAGTACACACTGGCTGTAAAGAGATTAAGAAAGAAGTCATTTGGAATGCAAGCTGGTTTAATATTAATTCTGTTTGCATTACATGTGAGTGCTGGGGTCTATGCTGAATAACATGAACTTGATGTCTCCAATAAATGTATAATTGAGGAGGCAGCTTGCATTAAATTTACTTTTATAAAGTTTAAAGTTACTTTTATATTCTTCCAGTTACTCTTGACTAATCTGAGAGTAGAATTCTGTCAAATGCATCAGTCAGATTATACAAAACATACAAACATGATGGGTTCCTCCGGCAAGATGAAGCTCTTTCACGCAGACATAACTCATGGCATCAAATAATAATATCGGATTTAAAACGATTTCATTGTAGAACAGAGGTAAATATCGTAAAGTGTGTTACATTTTCAGATGTTTTTGATCCAGCTCTGATTAAGGAGAGAACTCTACAAATGGGATCGGTGGGTTTTGCCCTTACCTGTAAAATGTGGAGGACACAGACATTTATATGTTCTGTGGTTTGGATCTGTGGATCCATTGCTCAAACAAACTCCTTTGTTTTCACAAGGGTTATCCAAACAAGCATCAGACTTTTCACAGAACCTCCCAGAGTAGTGGTGGTGGCATCGACAGTGGTATGCGCCATCCAAGAGTCCTGTTTGACAAATACCGCTCCCCGAACAAAGTCGCAGCAGAGGAGAAGCCTGACAAAGCTGCACTTTAACAGACACATTGAGCCTTAAGCCAAGCTTGCACAGGTGCGCGTCTCCCTCATGCAGAGCGATGAAGTAATGATGACCCGGGACGAGCCACTTGGCCTCAACTTGCTCACTTTCATTTATATTGTGTGGGAAGAGAAACTGATCTTCCAGCTGTCCATTTGCGGAACAGCTTTCAAAGTTGTTTTCCGACACACTGAGGAGTCTGATGCCATACGACTTTAGCGTTTCATCAGCAGACATCAGCAGTTTGTCTCCATGTTGCAGCTGAAGTGGGCATATCTGTGGGAAGTTGAAAGGGTGTGTAGTTGACTCCTCTCCCCCATGAAAATCCCAACACTCAGAAACGCTGCTACAGATGTTTCCTATGAGAGTCCAGTTCATTTGGATTGTGTGCTGTTTAAGGTGCCATTCAAGTGAAGCTTGTCTGTTGCAAACTGTTTGGCAGTGGATCGTGTGGACAGCCACAAAGATGGCAATCAAGTGAAACGATGAAGCCTCCATGTTCCCACTCTCTTAACTATTTAATTCAAGTCAATCCTGAACTTTTAAATGCAACTTGTGTCATCTGGAGAATGGATGAGGTAAATGCATTGTATCTGCTCCAAGAGGTCCACATGAATAGTAGCAACCTGAAAAAAACAAGGATTGTGATTAATGATTTGCAAAACAAAGACAATCTACAAAACCATCACATCTTTCTATTATCTTATTCTTACAGCTCAAAAACAAGACAAGGGACCCAGAGACCACACGGCTATCATGAACACTTTGTTTCATTGTAACACATTGACTTGAGCGAGTCTAGCAGAGCTGTCATAATCATATGCAGTGCTGCTGACCACCAAGTGTGTCACAGCAGCCTCGGCCTGCCTGAGGTTTCTACAGAGAGTGACAATGTCGGATAAAATATTCTCTATCCCTTGCCGGTGCCTCAGTGTCTAGCAGTGAGATGAGTTAAAGCAGACAGCATTGTCTTTTTTCCCTCAGGCCCTTTTCATACGTGTGCACGAGATAAAACAACAAAGAGATGCCTCCCTGCAAGAGAGAAACTCTCTTGATCAGCTCACATGGGCTGATATGAATAAGTGCATGGTGATAAGTAATAAAGCATTGAATATGGAACACCAATATCAATAGAGGTTGGAGTGATAGAGTGAATATGATTGCAAGTATTGTCAGGACGGCTGTGCGTGCACCCAGAAGATCTCATTTACATGAGATGAAGTTGACTATTGTGTTTCCCCGAACAAACCCGAACACTGTCACCTGATATCTGAAGAAAAAATAAAGAGGACAAAAAGAGGACAAAATGTGAAACTGGTTTGTATAGTTTCTATTCATTATTAGCACAACAAATAGCACTAGTAGTTTATCTATTTTCCGTTTCATCTTTTATTTAAAGCTGCTTTTATTAATATTTCTATTTTAACAATGAATCAAATGACTATGTCCCATGTCCCTCACAGTGATTAATCTATACAAAGAATTATCCCTTCGGCACTTCAACGTAGGCTTTTATGGACTTTAACTTTAATGTTTTGGGAGTCAGCAGGCAGCTGTTTTCAGTGGAAAATCTCCAAAAGCTCATTGTGCACCACCTGCCCAACCCCAAAGGGACACAGAGGAGACTCATGACGGACAGCTACGATCTGCAAGGCGAGGGCCACATTAACAATGGAGACCACTGAAGAGGTCAGCAGTCACGTCTCTGGGTTTTCACTAGCCTTGCTAGCTTGTCTGCCTCTACTGTAGATGTTAATCAGCGAACAAGCACATGGACCAACTGTGCATGATAAATTAAGACTCATCAGTAGGCCTACATCAAAGCTTGTTAATCGACCTGCTGTGTTTCTTTATTCATTTACCTATTCAGCTCTGACAAAATGTGATTCAAATGTAATCAATGAAAAAAAGTCAACCTCTTTAAACTGACTTCATAACCTTCATGAATATTTATATAAATGTAACTTAAACCCCCAAAATGATCCCTTCCACGCAGGTTAAATAGGATTTCTGTAAGGTTCCTCCTTTCACAAAACTTTTCCTCCTGTGTTCGATTGCACTCGGAACTCGGAAAGATCCGGGTCGGACTTCCGAGGTAAATGCATTTCATTGTGCAACCTTGGAAAACACGGCCAGCCACAGTAGGTTGATGTTTGTTTGGATGTCTTTCGCGCATTTAAAAAAACTTCTGGGGAAGTACATGAGCTACTTAAGGGAGAGAGAGAGAGAAACAGCATATGCTGTAAGTTGAGGTCGGAGGTCAGATCTTTCCGAATTTCGGGAGAAATTGCAAATATTGCAAATCCCACCACTCATTAGATAAAAGTAGATGGAAAAATAGGGTCTAGGTTGAAAAAAAACAACAACAAAGAATCTAATTCGATGCCAGTATCATGGCGGCACAGTGACGCAACAGGTAGTGCGCGTGCCTCACAGCAAGAAGGTCGCCAGTTCGATCCCCGGGTCGGGTGGGTCTGTGTGAAGCTTGCATGTTCTTCCCGTGCATGCATAGGTTCTCTCTGGGTGCATTGACAGCTGGGATAGGCTCCATGTTATTTACACATATGGCCATATATCAGATTTATGTATGGGGCAGCTCTGCATGTTCACATGTCTACAGAAATGTCAGGTGATGAAGAGAAAACAGCTCAGTGAGACTGCAATAAAAAGCAGCATTTTTCAAGAGCAATTTTCTTGTGAAATCGGTGCATCGTAACATTTTAAATAACAACTCAATAAACCTAATCAAACCGACTCTCAGTGTGATCTATTAGGTAACTGTGATAACAGCTAGCATGCCAGCAGAGCAGCATGCCCAGCAGATAAGCTCACAAGCGGAAGTGCTTGCCTCGTCTTGCAGATTGTAGGAGGAGGGTCCAACTGATCTCACGTATGAGGATCCTACTCTCTTCAGATTGGCATGAAGACATGGGGTCACCATACATGAGGTCCACAGCTGGACTCTGGTAGCAATCCGTCCAGTCTCCCCAAGGCACTCTAGCTGGTGTGCAGAATGTAAGATTTAACAGCAGGAGAGTGTCCCTCAAGACTGGCTGGAGATCATAAACAAAAGTAAAAGGAGAGTGAAGTCTGAATTCCAATGAATGCTCATGCTGCTCTGTGTCTGCTGGATATGCAAATTGGGGTCAGTCATGTGTAACTGTTGGCTAACATGTTCATATCAACTATTTATGGGTCTCAGCGTTGTGTCAGAGCTTGTTGCACTGCCCCCAACTGATAAAAAGAAAAGAAAAATATCAGTTACTTTACAGTTAGAATTACAGGTTGAGCCTGGAGAACCTGTAGATATCAACCAATATCTAACTTAATGTCCTAGTCAACAACAATGACTCGCAGACTCACAACATGAAAACTGACAAGCTAAATTACATAACAAGATCATACCTAAAAGTAAATATGATTATAAGGTCATAAAATAGAATCATATAGGGATAACATCCACAGAGGAAGATAAAGCAGCACCTGAAGTAAACCTAAGCACTCCAGATCAATAAAATACTCATCAAACAAATCTAAAGCTATCAAAAAAATGAACTCCAGATTCTAATATGCCCCAAAACAATGACAGCCAGAGGGTTACTTACGTACTGTGACTCCAGACTCTATGAGTACAGGCGTAGCCTTCTAAGAGCTGTTGCTGCTGGGTTTATCTCCAGCTGTGGGGAGAACTGTAGTTGCAGTAATGTCGACTGACATCAGTTGCCTAACACCAGTGGTGGGATGTAACTAAGTACATTTACTCAAATACTGTACATGCATATTGAATATTTTTAGACTATGATATTTCTACTTCTATCAGAGGATCTGAGAACTTCTTCCTCCCCTGCCTATCACCAGTAATGATTGGCACTGCAGAAAGGTACTGGACTTTGTAATCCAAAGCTGGAGCAGAGAGACAGCTGGGATAAAAATCATATATCACCACCCATGTGACAGCAAACTGGCAACATCAAGAAGCAGCATGAGCAATAGATCGATGCTAGAGGAAACACTGTGGCCAGGGGAAACAAATGCAGGACGAAATACTGCCATTTCTATGTTTCATTTTTCCCACCGATATGCAGCAGGGAACCAAAAAGCATTCAAAGCCTTGTGATTTACATTTTAGTCGATGCATTGGAATCTAATGATTTTTTACACTAACCTCTAATACACTGCTGCTAATTTGTTTGAGTAAAATCCATAGTGAGATATTTAGAGGCTGTTTCAACTTTGCACAGTTTGCACAGTTAATGCAATTTAGACCCTAAAGCACATTCATCCTTCTTAATTGTGCAGTCATTTAAAGTCATTTAATTGGAATTACATTCGATACTAATTCATACTATACAACAATCTATACTGTTGGCCTCCACGCAAATAAACAGACCAAAAAGGTTTTCTGGGATATTAAGACGCCTTCAAGGTATTGATCAGTCGGGATTAAACTGCTGTCCACACACAGAAGTGGTTCAAGTACTGTAATAAGGGCCATGGGGTCAGAAGCAAGGTCATGTATGTGGGGGTCAACTAATTGTCTCCTGCTTTCATTACAGCTCCATTCAAGCCACATTTTAGGATGCCAAACACGCAGGTGTGCAGAGGGCAATGGATCAAGGGAGCCGTGTAAATCCTCGCTTGACTGATGACTGAGAGAGACACCGAGAGGACACGACAAATTATCACATCAAACCGGTACGCCTACATGTCACATGTCGTCTGTCATAGGACAAAAATAGATTAGGACTACTGAAATGTTGAGTCCATTAATCGATTAGGCGATCGACAGAAAAGTCATCTTCTAAATTTTTGAGAAATGATTAAATGTTTGTCATTTTTTAGGGAATGTGAATGTTTGTCCCTCTTTCATAGCAAATTGAATATCTTTGCATTTCCAAACAATCGATTAAAATGTCATAAGTCCACTTGGATCCTTCGAAGTTGTGAGGGCAATTTTTCACTATTAAACATTTTATGGATGAACCCACTCATCAGTGAATCACGAGAAAGATCAGCAGATTAATCCAGACTTAGACTAATCACTGGTTGCAGCCCTGTAGGCTACATTCCATTTAAAATAAGCACCACACAGGCCATTCCACATTACAAAGCTCACAGAATACAGTTGGATCATAAACTAGGCTGCATCTGTGAACATTTGCCAACTTGCCATCTAATGAAAAAAAATTACATTTCCTTTTTTGCTGCTCAAGTAGCAAAGTTTGGCTCATTAAGCCGTCAGTGCGACGCACAGACGGTGATGAAGATGCTGGCTAGCGAATGAGGTGCAACTGCTAGTTATAATGACACTTGTGCGAGAATGAGGACGCACAGGTGTAAGTTGAAACAAACATTGTTCAGATAAACAGTGCAAGCCTCCTTGTGTATGGTAATTTCTCATTATGATTTCTTGATTCAGAACTTCTCACACCCTGACAGCTGCCATGACTGAATGCTGTTGGTGTTTGCTGTTGTGCTGTATTTTGAGGGCACTGTACTGTCGTTTGCCTGCTCGGGGACTGGGGAAGACTTCTCAGAAGATTCTATTTGCACAGCATGTTAAAAAAAGTGGACTAAAAATATCAATTTCAGTTGTAAGCTTTCCACATTGATGAAATCTGCTGCTTTCTGTCATTAAATAATATTCCTCAGGAACATCAACAAAGAAAGAGCCCTTTACAAATCACTTCACCTCAACGAAGCTGCTGAATTGATTAAATCAGAAGGCAAAAGCAAATCATCTCTCTGCGTTCCTCTCCCTGGTCTTTTTTTTTTTTTTTTTAATCTCACCAATAATTTGGCAGAGCTGGAGCTTCATTTGTCACCAGCATGCTAACTCGTTCTAAAAAAGCTCAATCCTTTCTCTGTGAAAAATAAAACAATTCTTTGGAAAGTTTTTCCACCTGAAAAAAAAAAAGTGTCACTGCAAAGTAAACAGGCAGGCTTCAAATCGACTGGCACAGAACTCATTTCTCTGTCCACTCGCTGTTAAACAGTCTATTTCTGACAACTCTGTAGTGATGGATTTGGTAGATGATGCCCCATTTCAGAGTGGGTTAGAGCAGAAAGAGGTCAACTGCCATCATCATTAAGTGTGCTGGAATGCAGAAGTGTTTCTGAATACATTTACAAATCAAAAGCACTTCAGCTCCAAGATTTGTGTTGACGGACCAGAAAAAATTATTATTACTGGATCACGTGAAACACAATCGCTCTGGTATCCTGCAGCTAAACGTCAGACCTATAAAACTGTTTACTTTGCGACGCTCTATCACCAGCAGGACGCCACTGAAACAGCACTGAGCCATTCATGTCACCGCCGAGCTACTGGAGGACTGATAAGCGACGCACCAGCAGGCAGCTGGCCACAGATGCTGCTGGACTGATGACTTGTGCTCCCTGGGTAGCTATCTGGATCACCACTAATCAGTTATAACACTGATGAGCATCCGGGCCCCGAAACCCTGAAAACAGACCCCCTCATCAATTTCCTTACTCGAAATGCAGTAATTAATGCCAATGGCAAAAATAATTTGAGCTCAAATTGCAGGGACGTTTTGTCAACACTGATTTACTAAGAAAATGATATCACTTTGAATTATATCTCACACTGAGTATGAGAGCGTGGAAGGTTGCAGCGAACATCTGGCTACACCAATATAACTAGATTTCTGGTTCTTTCTTTGTTCTCTACAACCCCAAGCAACATTTCAAAGAACTGAAACCGCAGGATGTTTCCAACACCGCAATACCTCAAAGGAGGTATAACCACAGGTTAAATTAGGCCAGAGTCAACAGCAGCACAGTCGCCAGCATGACTTCACCCCTCTGAATTGCTAATTTTTGTTCGAGGCCATACCTTCATCAGTCACGAGCCCCCCCGTAGACCAGTGTTTGCTCTTTATTCTGTGCTCTGGAGGAGAACCTCAACAAAGCAAAAATGTGCATCTATATTTGTTTGTACCACTTGTGCAGCACTGGAGGGAATTGCAGTCCATACTCCTTCAGCCACACAGAGCCTTAAGAGCTCTCCATGAAGTTAATACTGCAGGTCTATGAGGCAGCATGGTCACATAATCATTACGCAGTGGCAGGTTAGTATGTGCTACATCTGCAGACCAGAAAATTGCTTTATGATTTTCTCACTGTGGCGGTTAGGTCAATGTACGAATTAATAGTTTTGTTCCAGGATTTTTTTTTCACCTTGGTGTTAACAGGTGTGATAGCTGGAGTTAAAATCGTTCAGCTCACTTCAATCAGGCAGACACACCTTCGCCAAACCCCCTACCCCTTCTCCCGGAATGCTCTAGTGCACTTATTCAAAAAATAATCAGTCCCGCTTTTGAACAGATTTTTTTTTTCCCTTTCACTCTCATATGAGCTGAAGCTCAACACAAATGGGGCGACACAAAAGAGCAACATGAGGCTTACACCTGCTAAATCTGTTATTTTATACATATAAGGGAGAATCAGTAAGAGAGAATGAAGCTACATAATGAATAAAATACAACAAACTGTTTTCAAAATCGACCTCTGCACATATTTTACAGCTTCTAATGGTTTAAAAATTATTTTTAAACAGTTGGACTGTTCAAAGGCATAACATCTAGACCCACCACCACAAACAAAAGCACACAATCAATCCAAGGGCTACCATATGTCACAGTTATTGGCTTATATCATGAAATAAAAATAAAATAAGTACATTATCTCGGAGCCTTGAAGTCTCTGGTGATTATCTGTGCCAAATGTTAAGCTTCCAGTCCTGTATGTTTGTTATTTAGCATATCTGCACAACCTGCTATCACATTTTAATCATATTTGGTGGAAGGCTTGGCCATCAACCAAAGAACAAGTGATTGGGTTTTTGGTGCTCATCCAGCTCCACGTGTGGATCCAATATATATTTTTAGAAAAGTACTTGCTACTTACTTGGCTTTTGTGAACAATTTTCATAACTACCGCACCTACTTGAATAAAAAAACATGTGTCCTGTGATTGAACAGTGCATGTTTTGATTTCAATCAGCACTTTTTTCCACACCTACAGTCCATAGATTACAAGATTACATTTGCAATCATCAAAATAGCTGTCAAGAAAAAGCACAGAAATAAAACACTGAAGATAGATGCACTGGGGGCTTTCTGGTTTCACCTGATTTTCATTTTCAAATCGCATTAGTACACTCAGTGCAGAAATAAAGAAGACAAATAGGTCATGTCTTACTGTTGCGCCCTATTAGCATCATAGATAATGTAATGTGAATACACAGTGTTTGGATTGATGACCTTTGGCAGTACAGGAGGAGGCAGCCTCTTATATCCACCACATCATCTCTCTGTATAGTGACTCAGTGGTGAAGTTGTGGTGATTTCACGCTTCTTTTTTTTTTTTTTTTTCCTCTTGTGTTACTGTACAATATTGTGTCAGCGAAAACTAGCAGACTGTATGATCCAAGTGGGCTGAGCAGGTAAGTTTGTAGTCTAAGAGAGTCCACCTGCTCTGCTGTCTGCTGGAGTGTGGCTGAAATTGACAGACTGGCCAGTGCACGGCTTCTCACACGTTTCAAGCTGAAGCAGGCCTGCAGCCAAAGGGTTTGCATTAAACAACAGCTTAGCATTAAAGTCAGCCGACGCGTCTCTCTGCCCCCATTCTGCAGACGCTAGGCCCGGGATTTACTACGGATGGGTAATCTGACTAGGAGGGCGCACACATGGCCCATCTGCCACCGTATGCAGAGCGCTACAGCCGCGTCTGTCTGACAATCACTCTGTAAGGTTACATCGGTGGATGCATGCTCACCATTAAGTTGAGGAGGCGGTCCGCCCTGGGATGGTGACTTGTAACATCATATTTGGAGTTTCTCATTCAGAGCTGAGGTGGGCATCTCTGGGGAATGTGACAGCTGAGCCATCTAAGCGCACACAGGAGGAAACACGCCGCTAAGGAAAGGTGATCAGGCGCTGAAGGCGTGCCTGCCTGCGGATGAGATGGCCCGCCGGGGCAGAGCAGGGCGGGGATACAGCCTGCCTGATTGATTATTTAATTAGGCTTAACTAAATATTCATTAGCCAAGCAGAGTCATTACCTTGTGTAAACAACTGAAGCTCACTCCGTGAATGAAAATGATTTTACATGGTACCTGTGGGGTGAAGAAAATACAAACATTAAAAACAAAACTGGCTGGATTGTCTAATAAATATAATTGGACCATGTCAGATCTGGATTAGGTTACACTTGTAATAAAAAAAACTAACACCTAAAAGCCATTAAACGCGTTCATTCAGTGAATGGATGGCTATTTCATGCATTACCTAGCAAATAAATACACATTACTGTAATACTTTGTCATGCGTGAGCTATCTCAACTGCTTGGGCTGATAATTAGATGAAGATTATCACAAATGCAGCCATTCAGAAAGTAGCATAGTGCAGGATATCAGTTTTTAATGTTACACTGGATTAAAGGAAATACTCTACTTCCACATTTTGGGAAATAGTTTTCTTTGCTTTCTTGATGAGTGTTGATCTTCTCATTTAGTCTCTGCAAGTACACCAAGAATCGCCCCAAATGTGGAACTAATTGTTTAAATGTTGTTTTCGGACCAAAAACTGCATTAAGTTTGGTATTGTTTCTTCCTCCAATCCACATCCTTGTGCACACACGCTCATACACACACACACACACACACACACACACACACACACACACACACACACACACACACACACACACACACACAAAATAAATAAAAAAAACAGGCAGAGAGAGAGAGACTGATTATTGGTGGTCTATTTCTATTATATTTACTGTTTATTTGCTCGGGGAACATTTGACAGCTTCTGTATGAAGTTTTTTTTGCAGTGACCTACATCCTCATTCACTGTACAGCTCCGTTCACACACCAGGGAGCTGCACTGCAATCAGTTTTGTACTGGTGGTTGCTGTGCAACAGCATAAGTAAGGGGTTAAGTGCCTTGCTCCAGGGCAAATCAGAGGGAGTTGCCGAGGGAGAGGAGAGTGTTGGCCATTTACTTTCCCAGCCCAGATTCCTCCAGCTGGCCGGGGATCCAGCCTGGAGACTGTCCATTCATAAGCCTGTTACTGGACTGCTACCACCGTCTGTTGAGGAAATGTACCAGTGCCCCTTTGAAAGTCAGTGTAGTTATTCAGAGAGACTGTTTGGACAGTTTTTTGTTTCATGCAGTAGGAAAAACAGTCAGTGTAAGGGAGCTGGATTCATAGTAACCTTTAGCACAGACAGGATACATGAGAATGTAAGTTCAGAAGTACATAATGCTTTTTCCCCTGATAACAGAAACAATCTGGGTTCAAGCAGAGTTTGGTTTAAAATGCTTTCCCTGTCATTTTAGTACAATAAAAATGAAGCACATGTTTTAATTGACACATGTCCAGAGCACTGACATAATTCGTTGACCCATTTTTAGGCGCCACTGGTTGAGAAACACAGAGCTAGATGACAGATGTTTTCATAAAGGTCACTGGCTTCTGTTACACCTCACAGTTCTTGATTGTTTGTTCACAGCAGGATTTGCCACACGGCTCATTTTTTACAGTACTTTCCTCTGTGGTTTATGCTTTATCCAGTCCTATGTGAGTGTTTGCCCTGCAGAAGCTCTGCAAGTAATAGTCTTGCCAGTAGTCAGTTTCAAGTAATTTCAGGATCAATTTTAAGTTGACTGTTCTTATCAAAATGCATCAGTATGAAGCACCTGCCTGACCTTAAGACTTGACATATTCTATCTCCTATGCTTATCCTGGTGAAAGACATTTGAGCTCTCAAATTTGGTTTGCTTCCCCACTGTGACTAGATTAACGAGCTGCCCTTTTGCTTGTAGCATCGGCCATATTTCCTGCAGCTTTAGGTATCTTCATTAGATATAGAAATATTGACCTTCAGTGCTTTTTATGAGAATGTACAACAGAGAAAAGCAAGCATTTATCTATATATAGCTCTGCAAACTATTCTCATCATTCCATATCTTCCTGCACTGTACAAAGTCCATGGCTGGTGTTTTGTTTTGCACTTATTCTTCTTGTGGTTGTATATGAAGAATTTCTTTTACACATTTGTCTAAATAGGATGAAATTGCAACATTAAAAATTAATTTACAAACAGTGTAGCGGATTTGGAAAATATACTGTGGCTGCATCAAGCACTCAGCGTTATCTCTGTCTGTGAAAATCTCATCATCACCAAACGAGAAATGAAATCAGGAGACTTTACTGTCTTCCAGTTAAATGTAGTGATTATAGAAGGATTGTTTGGTGAGCAGCGTTCAAACATAACTGAAATTGAGCTTTATGGACTCTGATCCAAACTACAGTGTGTCCGTTATTTCAACATCACCAAGAAACCCTCAGGAATATAAATATGTTAAAGTCCAATGTGAATGATTTAGTGGCATCCAGCTAACTGAATACGTCTCACCTCTGTGGCTGTGAAAAATGCAAAAAACCCGAAAGGGCCTCTGGAGAGCCAGTGTTTGGCTCGTGTGTTCTGGGCTACTATAAAAACATGGCAGACCCTGTGGAAGAAGACCTGCTCCCTCTGCAGAAATAAAGTGATGATTCTAAACAAAAACAGCTCTTATTTTCAGATGAGGAAAACATATTTATGAGTATTATATTCCATTTCTGCCACATTCTGCCAATAAATCCCCCTCAATGCCACACACTGGACCTTTAGATAAACTAATTAGATTAAAATTTCCTAAAAGTGTTGGCAACAATTAACTTTAAAAGAATTAACTGATATTTTAAAAGTAAATCAAACGAGAGTCAATGATAATTAATCAGCAGTAATTTCTGGTACTTCTTAGCACGTTGTGGAAAGTCTGTGGGCTGGAAGCGCTTTACTACAGTATGTGCTGACTCAACAACTTGTTAATCAAGCCCACAGTTATGCACACACAGTCAGCTGCATGGAGCCCGCTGAGAAATACTCGGATCCCTCTTGAATATAGATATAATTAGATTGTTGCACAAGATCTTGCTGGCTGAATTATGAACTCAGGTGCTGACTCTATGTTCGCTAAACAAAACCCTGTGAGTGATGCTGCAGTAAGCAGTCTACACAATATCACTGGAGTATAAACAAACAAGCTGCGACACTCAGAGGTTCACATATTTAGACTTCAGTTGTGGCTTGTTTGCAGTGTGACTGTCTGAAAATGTGAAATTCCCATTTTGTTTTATGTTATTAATGTGTTAAATAATATTTTTTTCTGCAATATTGTCAGACTTTAAGAAGCAGTGCAAATATAAAAATGTACCCAAACAGCCAACATTTAAGAACCCACAGCCCAGAATGTCAAATATGAAAACAGGCAGAGACAAGTGAAAATAATGAATGTAGACAGACATTATTTAAATGTCACAGAAAAACATTCATAAATTAATTATTGATTCAGAGGCCAAATGCCATGTTGTAATTGCCTGGAAACTTAAATGTTTAAGGTGATAAAATTAAAATATTATTATTTCATACATTTTCCTCAGACTTGTAGGGATTAATCAACATTTACACGTCACAGTGCTTATTCTGCCCCTGAGTTATGTGACCTTTCCTGCTCTCTTAACTGCATACAGCCGAGCTCTGGGATAAATGCCGGTGCGCTGTGTGTAGCGTATGCTCATTTAATACAAATGCAATATACTCTCCTGCAATTCTCCATACTGACCCACAAAGAATGTATTCCCATCAGGGATGGAGGAAGAAAACATGTACAAAATGAGTAATAGTTGCAAACGGAGGGAAATGAGTCTGTGTTTAAGAAAATCTGAACAGCATGCAAACACCACTTGGGTTTCACTAATAGGACAAAATCTGTGCACCACACAGCATACTGTAGTACTGGATAATATCAGAAAGAACCTCGATTGTGTTTGTGTACTGTAACCTTTGCACATTTTTGATTTCCATATCCATTTAACAGTAATCAATCACATTTGCACTGGAAAAAATGAATTGCGATCACAGATTGCGCTTTGCTGTTTGATCGATTACCCTGGAATGAGTTGATAGAGTAGAGAGGGCGCATGAAACAAGGACGCCGCCATCTTTCTCCCCTTACCTGTGGGATTTAAATATTAAACATAAAGGATGGCAGATTATTATCCCTGTCACCTTGCCTTAAGCAATGATATTCTGCTTTAACAGTGCCATCAAGTCCCCGCTGTGTCACATATTAGTGTGATTTCAGGTTCTCTGAAAAAAGGGCTGTTTATGAGGCAAGTGAGTTAAGGGACAAAACACAGCTCCAGAGAGAGCGGTTTGGTCAAGCTCATGAGCATTGGTTACAGTCTGAAATAGTTAGAGTGTGAAGTGCATTTAAATTAAAACCATTATGAATGAAGGTTTTCTTTCTTTTCAGCTCTGAATTTAGATCTATTGTTCAAAGAGATTACTGAAAGCCAGCAAAGAAAACGTCTTTGGGCCAGACATTTATGCATAATGTGAAATATGTGCAGATGTTTTAAGGTAAAATGGCTCTTTAAGTTCTCGCCTCTTTGTATTGCCCTCATTGTAGTGTTACATTGAGATAATGATCTTTGCACAGCACAAAGGAACAACATCACAAACTCAGAACCTCGCTCTTTCCCAATTTCACATGTCCCGCTGCAGCAGAAGCTTTATGTCAAGAAGCTATTTTAAAGTTCACAACACAAAGTTAAAAGATAACAACAAAGACACAAAGCGCACAACGAAGCCTTTCAGGACTGATGCTAAACCTATTTTTCTGGGCAAAATTTCTCACAACATTGAACATGAAGAGCACAAATCGCTCACATCTACTTGGAATTTAGGCCCACAACTGAGTTTGAAACATTTATCAGCCTGCATGTTGTGCATGTTTGCGTGACCGTGATCAAAACAAGGTCTAATTATAAGTGCACGAGCAAATGCAGCATAATCGATGCATCACAATGAGCGGCTGAAACACAGAGGAATATATTTCGAGCAAGTCGCAGCTCTGCCACACAGCTCTGGGAAAGCGACAACAAAAATCAATGCTCAGAGGTCAGTCTGCTTAGAGCAAGTAAAAATTGCTAGTGAGAGGTGGGAATAAAGAGCAAATGTCATCTATGGACCTGGTAACGGCACAGTGGAAGGACGGTGACACAGAGCTGAGTTCTTCATGATCCTACGGGGTCAGTCTGTCCTAAAACCTACCAGAGAAGGGCACCATGTACCTGCTTTTCATGCATTTTTAAAGCCACCATCTTTATTTCCTCCACATTTGTGCGTTTCACATTGTGCATTTTTGGCATGCAAACATTTCCACCAGGAAGGGTTCATACCTTCTACTTATTTTCAATCGCCCGTTTCCATGCCAACATTATCAAAATTCTGTTGCTGCCATCTTTCTGCATTACAACAGAGGCTGACATGGCATACCGGGGTTCATTCAATCCACTCAGTGTTTAAATTGAATCTGTTTTTTTCATACTGAATACAGAATTTTTACAGATGCAGAATAGTGTGAAAGTCACAACTACTGTGTAGAATAATGAAATGTTCCCGTGGAGTTGTTTGAAATTTAACTGTAAAGCAGCTTTAAGGCAGGAGCGGTTTTAAAGATAAGACTCGGGTTATCTTAAATTCCACAATAGGATCGGGGAGATACAGTTAGAGTCTTGACTGCTGTGACCATAAATAGACTAAGATGTGTAATATTCTTAACCACTTCAGCAAAAACTTGTTTTCACAAACTTTATTCAGCAAGCTGGCTGATGGATTTCACGCTAGTTTAAGGAAAGCTTCAGAGTCAGAGGCATCATATTACATGTATCAAACTTTGTAGTGTCCTAAGAGAGCTATGTGAAATCCTCAAAGCCGGCACAACATAAATCATCACAGAGGCACTCGACGTATCAGTTACTGAGCTCTGCACTCACATGAAAGTCTCAGTCCATGCTGGGAACATCAGTGAAGTAAGAATGTCACTACCTGCACATACTGGTGTGCTTTCTGGCTGCATCCTCAAAGTCTCACCATGGCTTCATCTACCCAATCATTTGCATCCCAGCTTCATGACACACATACACAGAAGATACTGTACCCTGGTTTCCCTGACACACTGTCTCATCTCAGATGACTCACCCAGAAAGAAGGGAATACTGCATTATGTCAGAAATAATAATATTGAAATTCATGAAAATTAAAATACTAAAATGAGCAATGGCAGCACAGCAATTTGGAGGAAAAGGAGGCCTATTGCTTCACTCCCGTCTCTGCTTATCTCTGGCTAGATATACTGTACCATTAGCTGCTCACTTTACAATTGAATTACATTTCTGTGAGATGTTTGTCTTATTCAGGGCTTTAATTAGACAAAATAGTTAAGAAACACATTCCTTGAAATTAGCCAATTTCAAAATCCACTTCCGATAAACAACCTTCGCAAAACAACTTTTTTAGCCTCAGCTTAAGGTCTTTTTTTTGTTGTTGTTTTGTTTTTTGGCATCAGCTTTAGTATTCAGCAAAAACACTTTTCTTTAATGAAATTCAGTGCAACAAAAGAAGCATGCCAGCAGTCACCCGTAACCCCGAACCAGCTCCAGGACTGAATTTTACACTGGTACAGTAGCTCTATCCTGTGTTGCTGTAGGGGCTGTTTGCTCTGCCTTGTGCCCTTGCTTTGCCACATTTCCTTCCACATTGTACTCTAACTCATACAAGTAAGCTTGAAGTTTTCGACTGGTAAAATATAATAAAATACACAGTCATCCGTGAAAGCCTCCATGTTGCCATCATGGGATGCAGCTTTTGCTGTTGGCTCTTCCAGTGTTGTTTATTCATCTTTATTGAGTTGTATTTTGCAGTAAGTGATGCTCTGAGGAGATCACGTATTCAGCTGTGAAGCCGTTCAGATATGCACATTGCACAACTTACCATTTCACCGTCTTTTGAAGTGATAGGTGGAAAATCTGGATGTAAAACACATGCTTGTGATATTGTGGTGGTGGCCAGCCTCAGCTGAATCACTGACAGTTTGGGGATCTCACTCAAGGTGACCGCTGAGAATCAGAAACAGCGGACCAGAATGAGTCTCTGCTGGATCCATGTTTTTATGATAGTTGTATCAAGGCGGCAAAGATTGGCTCCAGCTAAATATTTTTCTAATAAACTCTGGTACTTAAACTTATTTTTGCATGTCTGTCACTTTTATAGCAGGATGGGACAATGGCTGATTCCTTCAAAAACAGACAATAGGTGGCATTTACATCTTCAACGTTTCACCTTGAGATCTTGTCAGACTCTAAGCGACTATAGACAGTGTAGCCGGCGATCCTTAGAAAACCCTGGAGTTCATTTTAAATGTGTTACCTGCAGCTTAGTCTGGACACTTCTTGCAGGTCTGTTAAGAAATCACACATCTACGGGTCTGAATTTGTCCGTGACATTTCTCTTCAGATGTATACGATTAAATTAAGTCCACCTGAAGTGTTATATATATTTAATATAATCCATGAGTAATTATCCCTGACACATTTATCCCGATCTGCACATCCAATATACCAATCCTAGATCGGGTTCTCTTATGAATATTCATTCGCTTAACCCATTGGCAGAAAGAACAGGTTGTAATAGCCTTTTTTTCCCTGTTACCGATGAAATAGATTTTCTTTCCTGCCTTTCTAGTCAGGGGAAAAAAGATAATTGAAGCCAAGTTATGGCCAAAGGATGGAGGAAAAGGATCAACCACATCCTCTTTTTGACCTAGTTATCAGTCGCCCTGGCCTCCCTCCAACTGAATCATTACATCTGTGGTGTGATCCAAACCAAACTACTGTCACCCACAGGTGTCCTCACGTCACGTCTGACTCCGCTCAGTCTAGCTGTAATTCCCTTGATGTATTATGGGATAGTAATTGGATGGGGAGTAGCCATGACTCAGAGTGTCCAGAACATGAATCACGTTGGACAGAGCATATCTTTGTACCCAATGACACCTGAGAGGTCATCGCTCTCGGAGTTCACAGGCATGGTTTTCTTTCCGATGGGTAACGACAGCACTAAAATTTTACTCTGATGCTATTATGACAGCTACTTTGATTTCCTGTGCTGCATTCTCACACCGCTGCTGGCTGGGGGGGGACAAACTGTGTGACGTCTATTTGCTCAAATTGACGGAGAGAGAGACGACGAGAGTGTTTATCAATTGATGTGATTTAAAATGTCATTGTTTGGCTGCACCTGACGGCAAAGACAACATGTTGTGATGGTCCTTTAACATCTCTGAGCACACAGACGATGATGTCCATCATTTTGGGAAATATGCTTATTCGCTGTCTAGCCGAGAGAAGATCAATAGCACTCGTGTCTCTGTGGTGATGAGGTTAGTCTGACACACAACCCCCGTTAAGCCACGGCTCTTTTACTCTTCAATTTTGGTTAAAATTGAACAAACGAGATATATTGTGTTAATTAGTGGGCTTAAGAGGTGGTGGTAGGTGGATTTTATTACCTTTGGTCTGAGCCTCCTGTGTCCAATCTTTACACCATTTTAAAATAACTGGCTGCTGGCAGGAGCTTTGTATTAATCCTAATCTTCTGTTTGGGCTCCTGGAGAAGCCTGGACCCTCTTTCACAGCTCAGACCTGTGCTGTGTTTTATCGCCTTGTTAGCCTGTGACTTTGATTTTATGAGCTTGTTGCTTGTAATCATGATTTCAAACAGCATATTGTGAGTTGTCTACAGAAAATAACACATTTACTTCTGCTCACAGATGTAAACACAATGGATTTTAAATATCTGTCACTGTGTTTTTCTCACAGCTGTGTGCCTTCTTTTCCCCAGATAAGTCTATTTTAATATGTAAAACATGAAATATTTTCTTATTTGGTGAAATACTGTAACAATGCTTCATAATGTAAACACACAAGGCTGGTTTGTGACAACCACTTCAACACGTTTCTACATGGTGGGTTAATGAGGTCAGAAAAAAAGCTGGGGGTTTTTTTGTGTTTGTTATTTTTATAGCAGTGCGGTCTCTGGGACCCCAAACAATGACATAGGAAGGCCAGTGTCAACAAAATCACCACTCATGGAAAGCTCTTAATATCTACATTTGTATTTGCAAATGAATATGGTTTTCAGAGTAAAAGCAAAGCGTTAATTAATATGATTCTGGAAACAATATTGGCTGGAAAGGGAATGTTAGATCATGTCTCTAAAGAGGTGTTGAATCCGAGGTGCATTGCATTGTCCTTGCGGCATCCAGTTTCCAGCCTTTGGTTCTTCAACCAGGTGCTTGGACTGGATCAATTGTGCCTTCGTGAGGCATGAGAGGCCGTCCGCCTTGGAGGTTCCCCTTAGTCAGCAGACTGTTTCCTTAGATGTAATATCCTGTTTCTATACTCTGTTCTGCAGGTTATTTGTTATATTTCCCCTGGTGCTTCATATAATATGTTGCTCAGGTGAAGTTGCCTGTGCCATGATATAACTGTTTGCCTACTTTGAATATATAGCAAAATATTGCATGGAATTAAAGGCTAATGGTTTAGAGATTATAAGGCTGCATCGATATTTGTTTGAATAATCAGTATGAAGTTTCCTTAAGTTTGTGCAGCACTCTGGTTGCTGGGGGTCTTTTTTAAAATCATTGTGCTTGGAGGGTTTCTGTCTTTCAATTCCCAATGAGTCATCCAAGTTAAGCTGGAAAAAATAATTTATGTTTACATTTTTCCTGTTGGCCTGTCATGTATTTTTCAGCTGCATTGTGCTATGTTTTGTGCAAGGTGGTGTAATTCCCAGAAGACATGCATCATCAAAGGAATGAGTCAACCCTGCAGCTAAAATGTGAGTTACTTTAAGCGGGCAGTTATTTCCACATGCAGCATCCTATAATGCTATCAATAATAATATCAATAACATGGTTTAACTAGTTTACAAGCCCTTGAGACTTAATATGGTTAATCAAGAGCAATGAATCTCAATGTCAATATTTTACCCCACTCAGTAATCATCTCAGAGCCGTGGGGATAGAAGGAAAAAAAAAAGATAATTTTGTAATGTTTTCAAATGCCATCATTTTGACCCATTTACCCGTCAGACTTTATTTGCACAGACAGCAGCATTCTCTGCATCTGAGCTCGGAGGGAGAGATTTACCCCGCTCATTGCATAATCATTTCTTTCTCTTTGCTTGCTATACTTAGCAAGAAACCTGACATGCTTCACCAACAAGGCCCACAGACACCTCCATCCTCATGTACTCTTGTCTAAGGACTTTTTGCTTTGATGTGCGAAGACCTGGCATTGTTAACATCAGGAGGGTGTGCCTAGCATGCAAATACAGCGCATATTTATTATTTGTATATGTATGTATGAGTGTTTCTCCAGATATTTTCTCCTTGCTGCCTGTGCTGAAGGTTAGCGTCTGAATCTGGCTGTGTTCCGGATGTGTTTATGTTTTCATTTACCACTAAAAAAACAATGTTTTCCAGAATCTGTGCTCCATCTGAAACAGATGCCCCCTCCCAATATTTACCACACTGTATGTATTTTGCATTATAGCTGTTACTTAGAGTCTGTTCCCTCAGGAAAATATTGTTAAGGGGGCAATGCTAATATTTGCTATATTGCGATCGCAAAAATATACTGACTGCTTTTAAAATACATGATATAAATACCATTTTGTTTGTTGCCAGTCTGCCATGCCTATTTCTTTGTTTAATACACAGGAATTCTAATTAGCATCTACTGTCATGTAATATGAAATAAAATATATCGGATTCAGCTGCCTGGAATTGAGTCAAAAACCTCTTTATTGGAAGAGGACAATCATAACAGTCATCCAATGCAATATAGGCATATTGGTAGTGCTTTCTTTCGGTTTGAGACTTGCAGCAATATACATAAGTCAACAAATACAACTTCTCTTATTGCTTAGAGCAAAAACACTGAAAGGGCAGAGAACACAGCTCACCTGATTCACCAAAAACTTGTTAAACTTAAATAGAAAATGAAACATTCAGCCATTTTCATCCCCGGTGAACTGCAGCGACTGACCAGCAGTTCTAATAATATCATGTAACGATCCACAAGCTGAAGGTAGACTTTGCTAAGAGCCTCATAACTCAGAGGCTGAATAATAATGCACTCTCACACCAAAACAAGGTGTCAGAACAAATCACAGATCGGCAACAAATAACTAAGAGGAATAAATACCCTGAAGCTGCATTACTATTTTTCTTTTCTTTTCTTTTTCCACGGGTTATCTGCTGCTTTGTTTGTTTTTCTAAGGATAAAAATTACAAATTAAAGCAAATTGTGTTGCATTTGAATTATGTCCAAACTGATGATCAGAAAAACTGATGGCACAGACATCACTGCAAACATCTAAACATCTAAGCTGAATGTCACCTGCGACTAATTAGGTTTTGTGGCAGCTTTCAGTTTTGCATTTTTGATTAGAAAAATGTTCTTCAAAACAACAAGGCCTCAAATGCTGCCGTGATGCCAGCAAATGCTCCTTTGCACCATTAATCCCCCCTCACAAGACAAATGTTCTCACAAAAGCTGCAGATCAATTTACGATTGCTTTATATCACATATAAATGGAGCGTGAGCAATTGAGGGAGTGCAAGAATGTGAGGCAGTGCACTGGAATTGCTCCAACAGGGGACTTTCAAACAGACGGGAAGATGGCTTTGCCAGGTATGGATGCAGCAACAATGCCAACACCTTGACGTGAGCTGGTGATACACAGCTCAGACTACTCTGTTTAAAGTCATGCACATTCTGCCTCAGTTAAACTCAGGCAGGTGGAGCGGAGGGCTGGAAAAACTGTCGGATGAGCTAAGTTTCAGATGAAATATACAGTGTAGGTGTAAGTAATTGATAAAGTGTCCCTGAAACTTAGAAAAGCCACCCTTGAACCATCACATTTTCAGCATTTTTCCTGGCAATAACAGCAGCAATTGTAACGGCATAAAAATAATAGAGCTGTTAAAGTCTGACCCTGGATTCAGGCCCCTTTCGTGAAGCAAGTTTAAATGTTATTATCAGGAAATTGCAAGGTGGAAAAATAATCATAGAATTGCACATTAATATGATTTATGTTTGCAAAGCAGATAGGACAGGAGGGCCCCGCTAGAATAGCTCCTAAAAAATACTGGTAATAGATCAGAGAGCTTCAGAAGCTGTCCCCACCTTTCGAGGGTTGAGATGCTGCTCTTTCTAACCTATTACCCAACCTCTTCATTCACTCAAGGCCCTGCCTTTTATTTACGCTTTCAAAGGACAATCTGAGTGACACAGAAAGGCCGCTGTCTGCAAAATTGGCACAATGATTAAGATGATCGATCATTGTGAAAATGTAATTGACATCCCCTTTAATGATGTTGCTTATTTAGCTAAATGCAGTACAGTACAACGTATTATTACCGCAAAGAGGGAAAGCGTCTTCTGTGAGCTCAGTTCTAATGGCTGCTTCACCACTCTCAGATCGCAGTGATTCAGCCATCAAAAGGGTGTGTTTTGAAAGCTTTTTAACCCTCCACACTAATGACAGAATGAGCACTCAGACACAACCACCGTCTTATGAAATACACAGACAGTGTACTCCCACTCACTCTGCTCCCAGAGTCTGTGTGCTGCAGAAAATATCTCCTGTTCCACGCTGCCAGTTTGAACTGCTCCCATTGTGCTTCTGTCTTTGCCACAATGACTGGACGACAGATAGACATCGAGCCTCCTTCCTGCCTCGGGCCATCCAGTTACTAAACTAAACAAGACAACAGAAACCCATACATCTAATGTAGAAACAGCTTTGCCTGCCCACAAGTAGTAGCTGAATAAGTGCACTTACCCTTGAGACCTGTGCTTCTGTATGACTGTAGTTCAGTTGCTGTGCAGTCCTAAAACAGCTACTCAGATAAGAGTTAAAGATTTAACATGCGTTGAACTGACTCACAGGGGAGTTAGCAGACCTGGATTGAAGTGAACTGAAACTAACTGAGCTACACTTTTAAATGAACTGAGTTGGTGGTTTAAAGTGGCATGAAATGCTATTGCAGAAATGCAAAATGAAATGTTATCTGAGCAATTAAAAGCCTTCCTTCACATTACTGCTTTGCTCAATCCAGGTACTCTGTATGCTGAAGTAGAACTGCAGTCTGTCTCTGGTTTTAGGGTTACTGCTGCAGAAAAAATCCTGCAGTACACAGATCTTCGACAGAATGGTGATGTACTGTAGCTCTCGGCACAAAGGTACTCGCAGTGTCTGTCTATGAGGTCTGTGGCCAAACAAACAAACTTATATACTATAAATACACGGTAACACTTTTAGTCGCACTAGCGGCACGGCTCTAGGGACGGCAATCTCAACTCACAGGACCACCACTCTGAAATATATCAACTTGCATTAAACGGATTGCCATGAAATTTAAATGACGCTCACTGGCTTTGGTAATCACAGCTTTTCCTGTAGGTAACTAAAGCACCTTGGTTAAGGTTAGGCAAAGATTCTGCTTGCAGCAGACTTTTTCTCTGTTAAAGTAGACCACTGTCTTTCCCTAACATTAAGGTGGCACGGTAGTACAAGTGGTAACGCTGTCGCCTCACAGCTAGAAGGTCCCGGGTTAGAATTTCGCTGTGGGCGCCGGGGGCGTGTCCTCCACCATGCCTTCGGTGCCTGCTGCTTGAGGAAATGGGCCTTTCTGTGTGGAGTTTGCATGTTCTCCCCCAGTTCACCTGGGGTATCCTCCTTAAAACACCCCCACTAAAAACATGCCTGACCAATGGTGACGAAAAAGATTGGGATGGCAGCCCACAGGAAGGTGACCAGGATGGGATAAAGGCAGAGGACAAATTTCACCAAAATCTGCATGGCGTGTGATGCATGTATGTAGTTGTTGTGTGACTAATAAAAGGGATTGTCCCTCCGATTCTTCTTCTTCTTAACCAAGTGCAATTTTGCAAATGAAACATGTTGTCAGTAAACATATATTCACTATCAACATTTTTGCAACTTGCCACATGTGCTCATTAACAAAATTTCCTCATATTGTTTAACGTTAAACAGCATTATGTTTCCTTCAAAATGTATTTTCTGTTGCTGTTAGCTTTGATCCCGTGACTTTTCCTCTACTGAAATGCCTTTCTGTTTCACAAGGACTCACAACGAGTAGAACGCTCTCTTTTAACAATATTTTTCTTTCTTACATTTAGAAAGAGTACAGTTCAAACCCAAGCGGCTCATTGTCAGGTAGAGAGACATCACCCTAACACGCTAGGTGTGTATCACTGAAGAAATAGTTGACTCCTACGCGTGCGGCTACAAGCACAGCATTAGTGAGCATCTCAAAGCCAGATTGAGTCATTTTGGTAAGGCACCTTGAAAAACCTGTGTACATAATTTATCAAAAAAGCAATATATTGAAAATATTACTACGAAATATTGTAAGGATAAACACAAAATAGCTGAAAAACAATCAGAGTAAATTGCGCATAAATATAATAGCAGCAGGAGGTTTGTACCAAAAGGCAATCAGCCGGGAAATCTGAACGTAACATCAGAATGAAACTGAGACTCATCTGAGTGAGTTACATTTTGGAAAGCCCTGCCACCTAAAGCACCCTCAACAAACATCATCCCACAGAAGTCTTTATGAACTACCATGGGGAAACAGTGTCAACAAAATAGATGAAACAATCCACTGTCGCAGAAAAACACATACAGAAAATGCGACAATCAAAACCATCTTTTTTATAAAAATGCTTTAATAGTGAAACAGAAAGAATCAACATTTTTTAATGTCAGCACCTGAAAAATGTGTGTATGTTCTGCACATTGACTGAATGAAATGTCTGTGGGATGGACTCTCATGAAATAGGGTCATTCATGTCCCCTTTTAGGGTCATTAGGTCAAAATTTTAACTTGTCTAATTCATGCAAAACTAAGACGGCAAACATGGTGAACATTTTACCTGCTAAACATCAGCATGCTATCACTGTCAGCATGACCATATTTGCATGCTCATGATAGTGTTTAGCTCAAAGCACCACTGTGCTTCAGTACAGCCTCAATCAGATCATATCCTCATATCAGAAAAAGGAAGATCTGATTTAAATACTAGCTTTTAGTTGTAACTGCTCAAGAGTCACACACAGAAGTTTTCATTTTGCTTATTTGTTGTTATTTGGCTTTTGCACCTGATAATATGCGATCTGTGTCCAGTGAAAGATACAAACTAAAGTCAAGCACTGTATTAAGAATAATAAGACATTTAAACTCTGTTGTCTAGCACGTTGCTCGCAGTGACACAACACAGTTTGGTGTCAAGACATTAAAAAAATGGCTGAGTTTGCACAAAGGCATAATAATAACGTGGTGTGTTTGCAGGGAGCAGGGGGCAACGGGCCAGAAAGGGGCTAGAGAGAGTGATTTTATTTGATAAACTCTCTAATAAAGGCGTTCAACCGTGAAATCAAGATGTGCACTGATTAGTTATGTTAGGTTACCGACCTGCATCAGTGACTACAACTACACCCGATACTGGCTTCTATGAAGGTAGATTAAGCTCATTTGTTCACTATAACCTAATTATGAATGAATGTAAAATAAGTGAGATAACAGAACTGCCATTAACAGTCTTAATATTAAAATCCTGCTTAAAGTAAATGCTTCTTTATGTCACGATTATAGATGAGCTTTATATGTTTTGACCTTAATTATCAGAAATTGTATCCAATAACAGATTTAAGGTAGAGCCTCACCTACTGACTAATTATTATGAGGACTGTAACTGTGACTGCTTGATAAATATGTGCAAGAATTGGAACAATGTGACCTTTTGCAAATATAAATGTCTCTCACAAGACAATATAATTGGCTGCACTGAATACCATGGGGAGAACAATTAACGCTAACAAGCAAATATCTCTGTCCCTAAACAGTAACGTGATGGAGTTGAAAATAAATGATTCAAAGCTGTGTCTCCAGGCTTTCACTGTAACTTAGCATGGTGTGTATTAAGATCACCATAACTCCACACATTTACAGTACATGTACACACTTTGCTAATTACAAGCCATTCTCTTGAAATAGATCAGACGCGCGGTGTGCTGCAGAGGTTAGGCAGAGCGCTGCACGTGCAGGAAATGACAATATAATTACTGAGATGACTGCAGCATCACGGAGACCTGCTTTAGCTCAGTGTGCAGCTGACAACAAACAAGCTCAGCCCCAAAATATGGGTTGTCATGCCTTTTGTTGGAGAACTGGCAACACACAGCAGCACATACAGACTAATCACAGTCAATCAGATGACTTCACATCATCTTAAAGACACTGTGAGGAACGCGATGAGTGATCATAAACCCACCAAGATCTGTAACTTTTGACAACAGATAGGACGGCAAGGAAGTTCTGAATGTTGTATTAGTTGCTCTACATTCATGGTGTGTAACATTTATAAGATAAGAATAAGAACACTATAATATTAATTTATAAATGAGTTTTGTCTGCTTACTTTTGCTCCCGAGGAGTTTGTGGAGCCTGTGTAGCACTGCTGCTGCAGTGTACTGTAGCTGTGCTTGAGGAGTCTGTTTTTTTGTTGTCAGCAGGATTTTTTTTTCACTCCTACATAATTCATAACTCTGTCCTTCACTTTCATATAGTTCTACTTGAATGCAAGTCAACCCCCTCCACACAGGCATAAAAATAGATTTTAGTTCTGAGCATCCTCTTCCTGCCACGGTAAACCCCCCTCACTCTCATGGACCTGAAAACTGAAATCTAACTACAGAAAAGTGTAACACTGTGTTGATTACAGTGGAGATTGTATTTGCATGTTCTGTAACAAAAGATGAAACAATACAACCTGCAGCGATGGTAAGAAGTGGTTCACACTGCGGTCTACTAAGTGGTCACCTCTTGCCCCGTCCCCACTGGGCATTTTTACTTTTAAGGTCCATTGTGTAAGATTTAGTGGCACCTAGTGGTGAGGTTGCAGATTGCAACCAACTGAGTACAGCCTGGCCTCACCCCTCCCTTTGTGAGTGTGCAGGAGAGCCTAAAGTGACTGCAGACCACTTGCAAAAAACATGAAAAGGCTCT
The DNA here is from genome assembly GCF_039877785.1 of Chaetodon trifascialis. NCBI lineage: Eukaryota > Metazoa > Chordata > Actinopteri > Chaetodontiformes > Chaetodontidae > Chaetodon > Chaetodon trifascialis. The sequence goes on along the minus strand of NC_092068.1, from coordinate 12,928,102 downwards.
TTCTAGAGAGGTTTGTCCATTCTGGGCTACTGTAAAAAACATGGTGATGCTACATGGTACACGTAAAACCCACAGCACGTCGGTCTTTGTTCGGACTGGATAAACAAGATGTCTCAAGCTAAATAATGAGCTTTAGAGGCACTGGTTGGTGGATTTTATCACCTTTAGACACATGGGCTAGGTGTTTTCAGCATTCCTGCTAAACTAAGCTAAATGGCTGCTGGCTGTAGTTTTATATCTAATGGACAGACATCAGAGTGTCTCCTGGCAAGTAGGTGAGTAAACATATGTCCCAAAACTATTCTTTTAAGAAATAGGATGTGAAACAACAACTGGGCAAATTAGAGGAAGGGTGAACTCATTTCTTTTTCTTTCTGATAAAGTCTACATGTTTCCTTTTCCTCCATGTTTCAAGTGTTATCTTGTCCTGTAAGTTCAGTCAGATACCATAAAACCAGACTCCTGCAACAGTTGGCTGCCAGTAACACTTGATAAGAGAAATGCTCTCAGCAACTCAAAAATGGTTTATACTGCATAATAATTCACAGAGGCTGGAAACACTGATAGAAAGAGTGGATGATTCTAAAAATATCTTCTAGAGAGAGGATCAACCATTGAGTATTAATTTGGAGATTGTCCGATTTTTCTGTTCATTTTGTGCCTCATGGGAATCGCAATAAGATCAAAGGTCTGTCTGAATGTGCTGTCGCTGTCCTCACATGGGCTGTGTTTCCAGAATAGGTCAAATCATGTTGCTATTAATATTTCAAACATGCTAAATGGAAAAAGATGTTCATATGGTTGGAGTGTCCCTCTTTCTAATAAGACAATATATATGAGAGACAATTTCCACCATCAGACCAGGAAGATGGCCCTATCTATTTCTTGTTGAGCCATTTATCTCACCAACATTGATGAATTCATTATGGTGACAATTCCTGTCGCTATAATGAAATGCCACCCAAAGATTGGCCCCTGGTTGAAATGGAGAGCAGAGATATCTACCCCAATAATTGTAAAATTTTGCTACTTTGGAGATCCATCTTTCTTCTACAGGCTCATATAACTCAGCACACTATCGTGTCTGCCATTGCTGAAGGTCTTTCTGACATCTAAATGAGTTTAAAACACCCCCCTTCAGCAAACACTTTCCTTTAATTGTGCCCTTACAGGTTTAGACAAGGATAGGAATCTTTGATTAAAACTCATTATGGACCAAACCTGTATCACAAGTACCAATGAAGGCTTTTATTACACTACATTACCAGGTTAAAATGGTTGTGTTTGACACATGATTAGGTGGTTAGGTTAAGGAATTTATTGATGACAGACATACCCTGATCACTACTTCACAGTATATTAATAATTTTAGCATTCGGTAATGAGAGCTCTTCCCAAAATGAGCAGCTTGAGGAAACAGAGTTACAGTGGCTGTGTTTTGCTTTCATTTATACTATGAAACCATGCTGAACACAAGACAGACAAACTCAAAGCCAGCCCTAATGGGATATGAGTACATAATGGCTTCCAAGTAGGCAGTTAATATAAGAAAATGCTCAATAACAATATGTCCTACAAAGACGAGACAGACATAAGATCCATTTGGCAAAGCACTTCAATATGCTTTCGTGAAAAGGAAAAAGACGGTCTAAACACGCTGTCCTCACAAGCTGTTGTTACTCTTGGCTGCCCAGTGCTGTAAAAGTTTTGATGGGATGTGTGTCACTGGATTATCTTGCCTACATTCCCCCCAGGCTTTCTTTGTAGGTCTGTGACATGGACACAGGCATTTAGTGCGACTCCCAAGTGTCACTGGCAGCACAGCAGGACCCTGCAAGGCTCCAGGAAACACCATCTATCATTGTCATAAGACCAATCATCCACATCAGCAGGGCCTTTCTTTCAGCAGGAACCCTGACACCCATTAAGCGGTCTCACTGACCCTGTTCTGGTATATATTATTTCTTTTCTGTCTTATTTTTTTCCCCTCTGTGGTTAATATAATCCTAATTTTGTCATGCAGTGTAAAAATCACTTCCAAATTTGTTTTGTGCTGCTTCCCAGAAAATGTTGAAACCATGGTAATCACCTTTTGATGAAATTGCATATAACCTCAGGGCAGAGTTTAAGTTAAGTGGTAATTGCCTGCTGGATATCAAGTTGGATTTGGGTACTTCATGGTCCAGATAAAAGTTGGGGTCATTCAAAATTGCAATTGTTTGACCATCTTGCTTTGTACCCCACCAGATTAGGAACTGTTTGTATGAGAAGAGTTATTGGATACTGGAACATCAATACTTGCCGGCAATTGAAGGGTCTTGCTGTAATGAACTCTACGTAACCAGAATCATGACGGGAAATGAAACCCTAGGGAGAAAAAGAAGTTCATGTCTTTATTGAAGAAGATATTGAGAAAGCGCTGGGGTAATTTAGGGACAGACAGGAAAATATCTGACACTTATGAACAGTTCAGACAGCAGATATGAAGAAGGTGAGATGGAAAAGTGTCAATGAAATTCTCACTGAAGCTACTGTGATAAAAAGCTAAATCAGTGTCACAGTTTAAAAATTACAAACCTCATCTACATAAATTCTTATTTAAACTCTCTTTTATTCCTTTATCTATGGACTTTTAGACTTTACTGCATTATTTGAATTTCTGAATCAGTTAATTTTACCTTTATTAAAATAGATCCAGTATAGGGACATGTGGCCTGAAGTGGACCTACAGTAACTCCATGTATTAGATGACAGCTGGATGCAAGAACCTGCAGTTCATTATGTTGATTTAACCATAATTTTCTAACACTGACCCACTCCTTCACACCCATTATGTGATTTGGCTACACAGATACCTGAGTGAGCTCTAGCCTCAGGTGAACACAAGATTTTTAACATATGTTCCCACATCATGATGTGTATCATGAGGCTATAATCATACTCATGTTTTTAAATTGCACATTAAGCCATTTATTTTCTATGTGTGGGCTTAATATGGTGAAACTATCCCAGCTTTGGCCTTGCAGGCTGCGATGTCCACTTCTTTTATTTAAGCTAAAAATGCCTGGCAAGACAAAAAAATTCAGTGGTGTTCAAGTTGAAATTCACTAGCATAGTTCCTAGCGAGCCAAGAAGTTAATTTCAAGCCATGCTGGCAGTACACAAAAGAAATGCAGTTTATTTTGGTCAGTTAAAACTTTTCATGAGCCTATATTCCTTTGTGTGCTTGTATTTCACTTTACACAGCCAGGAGCTCAACCATGAAATCAAACTACAAAATGTAAAATTAGTGGTCAATCAAAACAGCACATCCCCAATCTCAATGCACTGACGGGTGTCACAAGACATTCACAAGGCTTATAGTACACGGTGAGCTTTCTGCCCACACTGCTCCCACGTTCCTGCAGCTTGTTAATGCAGATCCCAACAACAAGAACCTTAGGCTTTATCCTCTCAGTGCAGATCATGAAATAGGACGTTGGCTCATTCGGCTTGATGGAGCTTGCTGTTCTGGCTTACCCGGTGAGATTGCACCTTGGCCAATCTCTGTGCAAAGATGAGCTCTGGCTGTACACATCTGGAATAATCCACCTGCACCTCTGGAGAGCGGTTCAATTCGGGGCACGCAGCCATGTTTCAGCTGACCTGCGTCGAAACAGCTTACAAGCAGGATCATGCATCATATTCTTTGGTTGTCCAAGCAGCAAATGGACATTGTCATCATCTGTGTGAGTCAGTGTGAGGTACACACTGACATCAGTGTGCAGCAATAGAATTTCAGAAATAACAAGGGCGAAAAAATTTCCTAATCCCTGGATGGGAATGTTTTGCTCTGCTGCACAAATATTTGCTATTTGATGTTTGTCTTCTATTTTAAAATATACTATAATTTAGTCAAATACTTAAATGTTGTATACACTGAATAACATTCACTTGGATGGATTGTGTACATCAATCATAAATGAGCGCATGGCTGCAGAAGACAGCTGTATTGCCCCAAGCTGGAGAATAACTGCTCTGGCGCTGTCCTTTTCGAAGCATTCGCTGTGAGCGGCTGTGTTGAACAGCAGAGCAGGAAAACATCCTCGAGCCTAACAGCCATAAACAGGATTGATGTCTGCAACCAAGACGTTTGACTTTATCCAGTCGAGCTTGAGAGGGATCCTTCGGCTTCATTGAGCTGAACTGAGGTTTTGATGGAATTGTTTTTCTACACAATATTTTCTTTACCTGTTGCCAGCCATTATGAATGGATGCTGTGTAACGGGAGGCTCAAATGAGAGCTAGTATTATTAACACAAAGGTTCTGTTCTGTGGTGCCCTCTAGCTTGGGGTGCCTGTATTTCTTATTGGGAATTTAGGTTAAAGATATTGTATGTGATGTGAGCTCTTCCCCTTCTGAGGTTGGGTGTTACACAAAAATAGAGTTAAAGCATGGATAGCTTCCCAAAACATTGCTTTGCTTTTCTGGACAAATCGTCAGCAGTGAAAGTTTGCTTATAGTTTTGGAAAAAAGACAACACTAGTCTGCTTCAAACTCTGCATTCACATAAACTTTAAATGATGTTTACATTATTTGGGGACTAGAAGGTATCTGACTTCATCCTGGTGTTGTTGTATTTGTTTGGCAGTGTGCTGGGAGGTATTAGCATCCTGCAATATAATGAGGGAACACAGCTTGCACCATAGGATGCATCTGGTCCTGTAAAACATCCCATATTCTCCTTGGTAGCTACTCATAATGCATTGTAATCATGCAACCTATTGTCTCTCTGGCTGTGTGTACGATTACAGGACGACCACCACCATTTTTTTTTTTTTTAACAGTCTGCGACTGCATTTTGAATGCAAATGCAGGTTTTATGCTTTGTGTACAAGTGGGTTCTGCTTAACTTCGTGGAGGTGCAACCAACATAACTCTGTGGTCATTCTCAATGTGGCACTTGCTGTCCACAATGTTAAATGTCTCTGTCTTCTCTCTGTATCTGAATTTCAAGAGAGACACCTCTGATGTATTTTATTTGTATTCAGCAAATGTTGTAATAAATGTTCAAAGTTTAATTATAAAAATACTGAATGAACTGTGATCTCTTTGTTGTGATTCTGTCATTAACTCTGAGAAAGCTGCATTTTAAATTGTCATTATGAGTGGTTTTAATAAAGAGAGCGAAATTAATTCAGATTTATTTTAAAAAATCATTTGGCTGAATTTTCTTGGAGAAAAATAACTTTTTTTTATTGACCAGAATCACACTTTTTTGGTTGATGTGTATCATGCAGCAACAGTAAAATCTATATTAGTTTGTTATGGCCCTGAGCTTTAACAAGAAGAAAATAATACAGAAGCACAGAATGTAATGCCTGAAAGGTGAATACATGTGACTCTTCAGTGAACAGCAACACTTTAAATTATTTATTTTTCAAAAAAAGGAGATGCATTGGATCGTCTTGGTCCTTATTGGTCAGGAAAACCCACTTAATGTGCCACTTTATAGAGCGGTGCCAGTGCAGAAGAGCCATCTAACCTGAGACTTGCTATTATCTAATAGTCACCTCTGCCAGCTGAAATGTGTTTGGTGTTTGCGGTGAGGCAGGTGCAAAAGTTTGGCCTAAATCCCAAATGATTTCCATCTTTGTGTGTGACATTCACGCAGTGCGTGTTATAATGTGCAGCCTCAGTCTGGCTCAGTTTCCTCACTGCTGGGCAAACTGTGCAGCTGGCGTGTGCACGGAAATGAGCTTGTGGTATAATCCACGGCAGTATCGGCATACGTCCTATACTCCAACATCTCTCAGCCTCTGCTTATCCAAAGACGCTGGTTAAGTGCTACCTGCCACACTTATTCAACACCCATTCAGGATATTGGAAAAAGGGACTGAGATGAACTATTTATCCTGAAACTGAATTTTAAATACATAATTAACCTACATTCCATTGTATTGCTTCATCATATTATTCCCAGAAATCTGCATGTAACAGAGAAGAGTTAATAATAACTTTTTTCCTACTTTCCTTGATTCATTCCTCTGGCAGGAGAGTGCGGATTTGTTGAATTGCAAATATTCTAACGGTTCTGTTTAAATTTGATTCCACATGAAGCATTACTGGCAGATTTTCTATGAGAACGAGGGCACGAAAACTTCACCACTTGAAAGCCGAAAGTGAAGTAAAATCAGAAGCAGCAAATTAAAATGCAGGATCCTGTTTCCCAAAACTTTCAATGCAGCATTTACAAGACATAAAGTCTGCTGGGTAATGCACCTTTATCATCTGAACCTTTGCACTTCACATGTTTAACACTTCCAATGACGTGTTGACACCTTTCTGCCGTCTTTCTCCCTATATTTCTGTCTCATTACCTCATTTTAATGTCACGCAGGACCTCAAAACAAAAGATAACTAGTTTTGCTGTCATTTAATTTCCATTAGTGCACTGGATAAATAGATCCTGGAAGACTGAAAAGCTGCTGTATATAATTGAGTAAATGTTATCAATTTTTTGGAGTGGCAATTTAACATTGCTGATTCCATGTCCTGGGTGAATAGACTACTTGATTGTAATCAAAACAGCCTTATCTAATCACTACATTACGATTAGACTAAATTATGCTAAAGTAGGCTTCAAGAGGGAAGGTTTGAAGCAGGGCGTCCTGTGCCCAGCAGTGAGCATCGTGTTAAGTGTAGCAAAACACAAGCGATGTGAGGCTGTGACAAGCAGATTTGAAAAGATAATCAATGGAAATCCTTGGTACTGATGAGGGAAACACTGGTTTCAGGGTGGTTTTCAGGGAGATCTTTCCAATATCTTGCTGAGATAAACTTTTCACTGACAGCAATTTATGCTTATCAATAATAAAAGAAATTATGGAATGAGCAAGAGATTAGGGAAATGGCCATTTTCACAGTAATATAAGCACATAATCCACTGCTGCAGAGCTTTGTGTTCTTCACTTTCACTGAGTGATGGCAGCAAGTGGATTAACTGATCATGCAGATCATGCAGATGCAATCATATGTCTAACCCACAGTGACATGTTTACTCTGAGCCTCTGAAGAATCGTGAGCACCAGTGTGCTGGAGCAGCGGCCCCGATCACTAATGCACCATGTGATGAAACGTGAGTTTCCTGTTTTGGAAAAAAAAAGAAAAGGAAAAAAAAACGGGAAAACTTTAGTTTCAAGCATGGCAGCTATATTTGTAATTTGCCTCAAATTGCTGGGTATATTTACAAATTACTTAACACTTTAACATAATCATGCCCCAAATAGATAAAGAGAAAAACAAAAATTGAGTCAGCATCTTCTGTTGCGCATCAATTGCTAAAAGGATGATGAATAATTAACAGGAGCTCCATTTAATGCTTGAAGAATACTGATGAAATGCCTACACACAGACCTAAAGAAATTTATACCCTGCATTAATATATATTGGAAATGAAGTAGAACACATTAATATAGATTGGTATTTTCTATATGGGTCAGTTTAACTGGTCAAATGTCATTCATGTAACCCGAACTTATGAACATCACTGTCTTGTTACTAGACAGCTCCCTGAGTTTTAGCTAGGTCGCAGCCTATTTACAAGAGAGCTCCACAGAATCCAGAGCCTGTTATGGAAACCTGATGCGGATCACTGAAAATAGTGAGAAGTTGACTATTTTGTAACAGATGAAAGTGTTAAACCAAGTGTTTTGGTGCCATGACAGTTGCTGTAACAAGGATTTTAAAAATACTGATTTCATGAGTTCAGATTCCCCCAATACAAACCTTCCCACCTTATTTATTTATTTTTTTTAATTTCTACCTCTTATTTATTCCTTTCAATTACATCTTTCACATAAAACTCTGAATTATGGTCTAAATGTGTTGTTTCACAACATACATGCCAGTCACATGCCACATGCTCTACTCAGCTCTAGTGGTGAACTCTCACTCTTTTGTACAAAAATCCATTAATACAAGAATCAGTCTTTGAAAAAAACATTAAATGATGTGCGAAATTGTAGACTGTAAACACCTTTCAATGTCATTACATCGTTGATTTGCAGAAATACTGCTGAGGACATCACCTCTGTGTTCTTAAAGCCCAGATGCAGCTTTTAAAAGAAGTAACACGTGCTTTGTCTGACAAATAATGAATTCATAAGAAGCAAAAGGTAACTTTGTTCAGTTCAATAAGGTGCGTGATCAGTATGGAAGGGCTTTTGTTGCTGCAGCCTTGATTATTTATCTATTTATTAACTGGATTTGTAAAAGAGCATTTGTCTGGTTGGTGCGACCCGCAGCCTGTGGTGGTGGTTTTACCGCAAAGGCAAAAACAAGAAGTCAATAATTTGTCACCAGGAGACGTGTTTTTTATTTTCTGCTTGCGGTCTCATTCCTCTCAGTCAGTCATAATGATCATCATATAATACCAGACTTCAGTTATTATGCGTATTTACCACATATTTCTTATGAGTAATAGCATGATTTCAATTTCTAAAAGGAATTGTCTGAATGTTTTCCAAACATTCCAAACTTAACATTCCCAAACTTACAGTGGAGATAAGAAATAAATACTGTTTTTAATTCTTCTTTTATTCATGTAAACAAATTGATAAGGTTTAAGACCGAGAGCCTCGTCAGTCAGATCCTGTGCATGATTATTGAACGTATGAGGTCAGAGAGCACAGTGGGAATGTGTCTATCACCATTAAGTTACTTCAAAGAGTGGTCTCTGTCACCACTGTGGGCTTTTTGACTGCTTAAGAGGGGGAGACAGCTTCTGCTGAAACTCACATTGTTTCCCAGCAAATCCAGGGTGAATGCTATGCGCTTTCAAATTCTGCTCAGAGCACAAAAGAAAAAGCTCTAAGCAGGTACACACTGCCCTTAATCTCCGCAGCAGGAACTCTAAACATTGGTACAGCAAAGGCAAGCTTGAGAGACTTTGCAGTGACACTGACGCTTTGAAATAAATGGGAGATTTCAGCATCATACGTTTCACATTACGTCGCATGTGACGCTTCCTTGATACTTGTTGCTGCTGAAATAACACACGCGTATGCAATCGATGCGCGATGACGTTTGCTGCACATAAACTCACATTCAATCATGATAATATTGACTATTGAAGACTATTTGCAACTCCCAGGGAAAAGGAGGCATGTGAAGCACGCTGTACCCATTCTGACTTCATGCTTTTTATCCTCCACCAGCAGGTATTATCTGTTTACTGCTCTCACTCCTGGGACCCAGTAAATATCGCTACTTTAGCACTCTGCAGCCTCTGAGCTGTTCAACAAGCTTCAGTTTCCATTGGATAAAAGCTAAACGTGTTTGTTTCCTTGCCACCACTGGAACTCTAGGGATGAATTATAAACATGGGATGCAAACCAACCGGCTACACCGCGACGTTTACACAACTGCACGCGTTGTAGAGTCAAGCACACTGCTCATCACCTTCGGCCCACGACTAGAGATGGGTTAGTTTACATTAAAAATTAATGTCCCATTATGCCCCCGGGGCCATTGTTGCTATCCTTGGTCCAGATGCAGGCAGCACTGTGACCTCGGGGAAGGACCCATGCCACCTGGAGTTACTTGGCCGACCTAAATCCAGGGCAACAGGGGTAGCGCCTGCTGTGAATCACCTTCTGTCTTTCAGTGCATATAGCAGTCGACTTTCTGCTATCCTGTATGCTCTTTGAATCCTTCTGTGCAGCCCATTGTGGCTATAGTATCAAAAGTAATGAAATGTATGGTGACCTAGATTTGCATTTTACCGTCTGAAGAGCCTGTTTTCTGAAGTGAAGAGAGGATGGCGGGTATTATGAAATGTCTCCACAAATACTTTAGATGAAAGGCTTTCTGAAGTGACTTACAATAACTGAATACAATGTTCCTCAAATAACATATAAGAAAAGCAATAGAGTGATAAAGGTTCAAACGTACTGATATGAATATGTTTGCAATGAATAGTAAAGAAAACTATGTGTTGTATATATTCTATGAGCCCATTGTTTACAATAGTTTATATCTTAACGTGATGATTGATTTATGTATTAAGGTGCATCTGAGTCAGGTGTGTTATTCCAATGCTCAAATAATGGGATAATAAAGCAGAATGATTTGCAGCTGTCTAAGGCATGATATATGAACGCGTGGATGAGCTAACTCTAAAACTGACTCACATCAGAAGAATGTAAAAATTATCTCATGGTAGCAATAATTATCAAACTACTTTTCTCAGACTAATTGGCTCCTGTCAGTGTTCATCATCTATTATTGGATTATCATCACTCAGAGTTTAAGTGTAAGCAGCTTTTTATTGTTTGTTGATTAATGTAGCTGTGGCAGCGCATTGTGTCTATAAACTCATCAGATGTTTGGTATGAAAAATTGAAATCTGCAAAGTTAATAGGAACCACTGTTGTTAAACGAATGTAGTGGAGTACAGAGTACATTATTCCCCTCTGAAATGCAGTGCAGTAGAAGTATAAATTAGTATTAAATGGAAATAACTAAGTGCAGTACAGTGAGTGCAGACCTTGAGTAAATGTGTTCCACTACAGCACTCTTTAGCAGAATGTTGTCAAACACGCTCAGTGTCATCTGGAAAATGTTTCTGGTGGATGTTTCCAGAATTAAACAGAAACTAAAATGAATCCTTGAATTTCTCCACACTTACAGTAACTAAGGCTCCAGAGCACAAGGAGGTCTCTAAGCCCACAGAAAACTACTCTGAATACTTCTCTGAGCAATGTCAGCAGTAACTACGTCTTTTTCAGGTGATCAATCAGCTTTGGATCCGCATTGATCAGGACTGTGATCAATTACGTTTAAAGAAGGTCCAGAAGCTGCCTGCTAAATGGAGGTCATTAGCAACTAAGAGCTTTAGTTCAGATTTCTTGAAGCATGGGGTATTATACTGTTTAGTTTGGATCCAAAATAACGTGTTAAAAAACCAAAGTCACACAATAACACAGACAAACTAATCGATCGTGGTGGAGGCAGAGTGGCAGTTCTTTCCAGGGAATATGATTGTTTTTTTCAAAGGAGTCTGGTGGCTTTGAGGACTGCGATATAAGGGCTTCAGCTGGAAGAGGCTGGTGAGGTAAAGCGGAGTCTCGTGTACAGTTAAGCTGATATTAATTCTTTTAGGTGGGCCTTTTCCCAGCAGTTAAAATACATTTTGCTGCTACAACCATTCACAGCAGTACATGGTGTAGCTTCCATGCCAGCTCTCCTCTCTGTTTCCTCATACAGCTCCACTTCAAAAAATCTGAACTAACCCTTTAAGGTCTTTTTGTCAAAACAGCTGGAATGCTTTTAATAAAGGGCCAGTGCTCAAAAACACTAAATTGTTTGAATTTGACTTCAACAGTGCATGAAAACTACCTGTTGAGTTGTCATTCACCTTTGTGCGACATGACGAAGAGCTGAAAATGTGTCTAATCTGTGATCAAGTCAAATTTCCAGTAAATGCAACGTTCACATATGTTGCACACATACAACATGATTTGTGAATCTTTATGACATTAAGATGAATTAACGTTATAAAAAATGATATATCACTCAATGCAGCTGGCTTATTTATCCTCAGAACATCATTTCTTTGATCTCTGGCACGGTGGCCAACGACTACCGAATGAATCTGCTCCCCTCTGCAAACACTGCCAGCTGTGACTCCAAGGAAACGCACAGTCTTCTCCCATCTGGCAGACTACTAACCACAGCAGACAATGTTTACGATTTTTCACCATCAAACAAGTTCAAATGCGTTCTGAAAAACTTCTCACAAGAGTATGTGTCACATCTGTCAGTGTTAATGCTGCCCATCTAGATGCTGAATGGGAATAATCACATTCAGTCTATTTGAAAATGGTAAAGATGGAGGGGGAAAAAAACTTGTTTTAAAGTACTTGCTAAAGATAATGTACTTTCCCATTTCCTGTAATTCTTCATTGAGGTGAGCATTGAAGTGGATAATTAAATGTAAACTGCCCAGTGTAATTTGTCATGTCATGTGAAGGACCCAAGGCATTTTCACAGCGAGCAGATGCTACTCAGCAGTTCTCGAGCAAAATCTTTCATACGGGTCACAGTTTCCTTTGCTGTTGTTCGTGCCAGATGGCTAAGTTAGAGGGATTTGCCTTTCAAAACCACCTTTGTGCACATTTTAATAGCTTCTAAGTGTAACATTAATGAGTGCCTGGAATGTACAGTTGTTGTCCAGGTGCCTTTGAGCAAAGTGCATGACCCCCAGCTGCTCAGTAATCAGCTTTGGTTATACTGGACTCATACAGGGTGTAAATATATTGGGGAAAAGAAGACAGTACACTCTCTCCAATTTGAACACAAAAAGATCCACATCAGCTGTATTATTGGCTAAATTCTAACATAATACACAAAAGGCGGACCTATTATATACTCAAGCAGTGGACATTTAGCTTGTCCAGCTAATCTAAAATTGACATAAAATCTGTTTTCCATTATTTCTTGAGTCAAAGAGATTGTAAATGCAGATCATTATGTTTTCCAATGCAAAAGTAGTGCTTATGTCCTTGGTGCACCAGCACTAGCTTATAGTTTTCAGTCTGCTAAAGTCTACATATATTTTTCTGAAACTGAAAACTATTAAAAGCACTTTGCACTGCAAATGTTTAGGGCAAATGAAACGTATTCCAAGGGGAGTAAAAAAGGTGATTCTACTGGAAAAAAACAACAACAACAGGCCCAATGTACTGTGTAGGTTTGCATTATTCTCATCACCACACCACCAAAAATCAATAGCCAGAAATCTGAGCTATCAAAAAAGCTGCTTTAGACTGAGTTTGGCAATGATTCACAAAAATAAAGCCCCTAATTAATAAAGGGATTAAGAGATGCTGATACATTCTTTATCTCCTCAAAAGCAGATCATTATGTGATAGTGTGAATGTAGCTGTGCTGACTGGAGGAAATCTGGAACATTCATTTCCAAAAAACAATTTTCACTGTCCTGTGAAATGATGGTTGACTTTCAGCCCGAATGATTTCAGTGTGATTGCAAATTGTGAACCATGGTGCAGATGTGCTTTCTGACATTGTGTGTTGCTTCAATTATGAAATGGTCTTAAATGATATTGTCACACGATGCTTGACATTCACACAAAGTTAGACTGGGTGTCTGTGTGTCAAAGAAGGGCACTTTTCTTTAAAGTTCTGTTCTCAAACTGACTTTATAGCACTCTAAAGAAGCAAAACAAACCCAAAGCTCTATAGCTCTGAACTACAAAGGCCGTCTTTGGTGTAGGCCTCAGCGTGACTGACACATATTGCAGTAAATTTTTTGAATGCTCTTTCGAATGAGATTCTGAGAGCAAAAGACGGCGCCTGCTGCGAAACCCGTGCAGCCTATTTTGTTGCCACATGCATCAGCCTGTGATCACATTTTGACCACATTTTTCTTTAACGATTAAGCAGGAAATGCAGAAACCAAAAGCAAAATCTCGTGTAAAAACTCTCAGGCAAACCCTCTGACTGTGATTGTTCTTCTAATCAGTCATTTTCATGCTGACTGGCAAAGTATGCAACTTTAACCCCCACCCCCACCCCCACCCCCATGTCATTCTGTTCTGATTTTCCTCATTGATTTTCCCAATATGAAACCCTACAGTAAAGTAAGTTTGAAGTGCGTTTTTTTTCCAACCGGTCAGGCACAATGATTGACGTACGCATTTGAAATGAAGATCTGCCTTACTTTGTGTTCATTGATGGTTATAATGGATATATTTAGAATTGCCAGCCATCTCAAATAGGACGGGGGAAATGTATAGAGCACAGCATACTCGCCCACATGCACACAGATACGCCAGTCAAATAGACCTGCTATACTTGTTGAGGGACCTGAGGGTATTATTCAGTAGAAAAGGATTTCAGTGAAAATTGTCCATGATGACTTAGTGAGTATAGCTCATAGAACTATTTCCTGAAAGAAATGTGCTGACATGTTGAGTTTTTCAAAAGCCATTTTTCAAGGCTTTGAACACCACAAATTTACATTTACATCCATCATATGTGGGTGGCAGACGAAACCTCACAGAGATATATCTGCATGGATTTAAGCCTGATTTTTCTTGTGTGTTTGTTTTGCAGTTGGGGCGAATGACCCCATGTGACTATTAAAACACTTCATATTTTTTGCAAGCGAGGGACAAATAGGGAAACCTTACTATTTAAGTCAAAGGAAGAACAAAAAGCTCGTAGAATACACAAAACTTTCCTTTGAAACATACCCCAGAAACATAAAGCACTTGTCTGGACTTGGTTTGTACTGTGTATTCGGATTTAATAAGACAGACATATCTGTTAGAACAGTGTTCTTTGTGGATATTGACTGATCAGCTGAATCCTTTATTCATTTTATTTTTGTTCAGTCTATTTTTGCTCCTCATTGTCTAAGCACAACATACAGAAAATCATAGCCAGAACATTTACATCTCATGAAATGGATTAGCATAACTAATGTTTAACAGTCACACTCAATAGTGTAACACACGGTGGATGAAATTATAGCTTTACGGCACCAAACACAATTCTAATTGGTGTGCGGTATAAACCATATTGAAGTTAACTGCTTCTCATTCGAATCTCATCTTCGTGAGCTTTTTGCAGTCAGGAAAGAAATGTGCAGAAATGATCCTCTCTGCCCTGCCGATCATTGATTTCCATTTGTATGGCTCTTCCAAAATGGCCACTGCAGAGGGAAGCTGTGAGAATCTGACGCTGATGATTTCAATCGATGAAATACTTCCTGAATTCAAACCAGATTCTAGCTCTGCTGGAAATATCTGAATATGACATCCCGCTGACCAAATATGCAGGAATTTGAATCACCATGCAATTTTAACTTTAATTTTTTACAGTGAATAATAAATGTTCTGACTCTAGATTAAGAAAGCCTGTGGTCATCTTTTATCCTGTTATCTTTTAGTCATTAGGCCCTGCAGACCTAATTTGTCAATCGTGCCATAGTAAGCCCCCTTCTTAAAGATTGGTGGTTGTGTGCAGGCAGAACATCTGCCATTATTGATCCACCAGACACTAATGCCCTTCTGATCCATATCACTGTAAGGCCTTATCAGTGACATACAGGGATTTTCTGTAATGCTTACAGTCTCCTCTGAAGTTTCATACATGAATGCCTGAAAGGATGCAAGAATATGCAACTTCTCTTTAAAGCAGCAGCACAGAATAACAAGATATTATGTAAAATTGATGTAAACTGAAGCGTTTGATACAACATCACATGGTTTCTGTGCATTAAATTGCTCTCACCAGACTTCGCTTACAGTCCAGCCCAAAAACATTCGAGAGGAATTTAGTTGATTTCTTCTTAAGGATCTGACACGTTCTCAGTGCTCAGAGCGACTATGATATGCACTGTGACAGCAGTGCAGAGCTCGGGATGAGGATAATTAAGTGTGTGCCTATGCATCAGTCAGCACAGTCAGTATGGTATAAGTCACCAGCTAACATGGTAAACTTTCTTATAGAGTACTGATCTCAATGCCAATAGTCCTTTGGAGGCAGAGTTGGGTCAAAACTCTGTTACAATATTAGAAAATCTCTGCGGTCAGATGCCCTGCTCCTTTCCACAGCGACACACTCTCTGAATGCACAAGATGCAGCCGTTCCCATGGAAATGTCAACTCTCATTTTTTCTCTTTATATTCGTGTTTTTAGGACCTCTCTCTATCCTCTTTCCATCTCGGCTTCTGTCAGAGCAGAACTCTTTCCACTGATTAGCCGGAGAATTTCATTATGGTTTTATTGCAAGAAACCTGAAGCCACCTCATAAGATACAGAGAAAGATTACAGAAATCATTAAACATCTATCCAACCTAATGACCCCTTTAAATGAAGTTTATATGACGAAAGACACTTTCCAGCAACTTCATGACACTTACATAAATACTCCAAAGAAACATTGGAGAAAAAATCCAAAAGTATAATTTACGACTGGTGTCACTTTAGATTAGATGCTGGATTTAAGCGTCAGCGTTCAGCTTTCATTTGTGCTCACACCAGTTTTGAACACGAGAAGATGAATACATCCATGCAGTTTCTTTTGTTAGTATTTCCCCACAATTTCAATGCTTTTATCCTGACAAACCAGAAATACTTGAGTAAAGCTCCCAGTATCAAAGAAAGCAGACTTCCCTTTAAGAAAATAGAGGAGGAAGGATGTTCTTAAAAGCGCCTGCTGTAATACTTCTCAAAACACATGAAAAATACACTGTGTATGACTTGTACTGCTTAACAAAAATGGCAAAAGCTGAAGTGTTTTACAATGAAGTTGAAATATTTAATGCATCAAACAGCAGCTTCCAAATAAATGATGTAGTTAGATATGTTGTGTAAAACTAATCATATGAATATTATATTATTATATGAATAAATTATATGAATATCTACATGAGAACAAGAGTAACAGTAGTAAGCTATGTGATAATGATACAGAACATAGAAATGCTGGAGATCAATGTCATTATATAAAACATTAAGGCTCTTTTGCCAGTTGTTTTGTTAGCATGATGAACTGAGAGAGATAGCACTGAGCGGAGTGCCTAACCTGATCATTTGAAGCAAATGTACAAGATACAGTTGAAAATCAGGAAAATAATTGAAATAAATACATTTAAATCTAAGTTGAATATGTATCATTACATTTAGAGATTTAGAGACATTTATCTGCACATTGTACAGAGATGCATGAGACAAATCTGCAGTCTGGAAGGCATTCAGTGTTTAGCGCCTGCATAATTATTCACACATGTTAAATGATTATATACATGCTTATATCTTATTCATTAACCAATCAAGGGTAAATGTCAGACAGTTTGTGACAGCAATTGCATGATTCATAGCTTGCATTTTTGCTAGTTGCTTAAAGGGTAATTCTTGTATTTTTAAACCTGAGCCCTAAGTTTTACATCTCTTGGAGTTTAAATGCAGAAACTTTTGGAACTGGTCCACTTCTTCTTTAAGGAGAAGAAGCCTGGGTGGAGCTGGGATGAATGAGTGGCATCCACCAGTGCAAGACATTAGTCAACCAAGCAAACGTGTATGAAAACATACTTACTTGAGGAATAAATGTGAGTTGGAGACTCTAACATTTTGAGTGAAAGACGACCGGCTTTGTATTTCGGGACAGGGGATGAGTGGAAGATTTTTAGGACCCAGCAACCACACAATGCCTCACACCTAAATGACAAAATAAGCTGTCAGCGCCTTTCAAAAAGGCCATCAGCACAGCACATAAACCAAACACTATGAATACCCAAGCATCTATGGTGGCAGTTTGATACATCAGAGCGGGACTGCTGTGTCTCAGGAGGTCGAGCGGGTTGTCCGCTAATCACAGGGGTGGCGGTTCAATCCCTAGCCGAATGTCTAAGTGTCCTTGGGCAAGACACTGAACCGCACGCTGCTCCCACTGAGCAGGCCAGCGTCTTGCGTGGCAGCTCTGTAGCCATCTGTTGTAAAGAGCCTTGTCTAGTGCTATACAGTCTATTTACAGGAGGCTATTTTTCAGCAAAGCTACTATAGATAATTTAAGCTTAACCTACATATGCTGCCAGTTTTGTGGTGAGGACAGTTTGCAGTACCTTAAGGCACCTCAGGTTCATGGCTGTGGCCACAGGGCTCGCTGCCTTCTGTTGGATTCCAGACTGAACTTATGTCTTCCTTCACGATCAAGCTCTTGTGCCTGGTTCATTTTTATCTCTGTGACATTATTGGTCAGGCTGATCCCATCACTGAACAGTTCAACACTGAGTTTAAGATATAGATATTTTATTTTTGTCATTTTTTTTTTTATTTTGAGCACTGATATCTCCTCTATTGAGTCATAAAAACAAATTGAATTGAATGAACTTCATCACTGTCCTAAGTGGAAAGACTGATGGTGTAGGCCTGCATGATTGTCACATATTATAATGTTGCCTTTTTTCTAAGGCCAATGACTCATTGGCATCATGGTCTGTAGTTTCATATAAAATATTAATGTGTCTCTGCGAGTCTTTTAAGTCTAGCCAAGTTAACACTTGCAGCACACCTAAACCCCATATCAAACAGCAGCAGCTGCAGAGAAGCCCCAAGCCACCTCAGCTTAATCCAATTTGACTGGCCATCACTGTGGGCGATGCTGGATGGAACATTATGTGAGGTGGATAGAGCTTTTTACTCTGCATTAGTGGAAAGGGATTTATCAGTCCACTTTTGACTTTGCTGTGAAAAAATAAACTGGTCAAATGCTAACATTTGTGCTGTTAATGTCCCACAACGCGGCCATTTGAGCGATAAAAAGAATATTCTGCCATTCGTCAACATTAGCAACACACAAAGAAGAGACTGAGTAGAAATCATGGGTCTATGTTGACAGGTGGTTTTCCATATTTTCACACAACTATTCAGAATTAGCAAGCCGAGATCATTTAATAAATACTTCTCACTATGGCGATATATTTGTAATTACACTCTTTGACCTTGAAATGTAATTGACCAAATCTTTTGTTGTTGTTTTTTTAGATGCACACGTTGGACAACCTCCAATCTGTTGCTTGGACGCTTCACAGCCTGCACATAATTTGGAAACTGGTGAATTGTCTGAGGAGTCTGCGCTCCAGTGACAGAGAAGGTGCAGAAATAAGCTTTTAGCTAATCCATGCCAAACATATCAGACATCTGTCACTCGCAGTGCCGGCCAGCCTTCTGCCTCGCAAGCTCATTTGGCACTTGAAACTAAAGATTTCTGAGACAATCTTTAGATTATGCTGCTATATATCTGTCTCTGTACTTTCATGGTGTATGCTCTCTATTCTCGCTGCCAGCCTATCAGGGGCTCCCTGTGGTTTAAATGTCAGAAAGATGCTCATTCCAACCGACAGAATTAACTTACAGTCAGCTCAGGATGCGGGAGCTCCAAATGATAGGATGCAGCATCAGGAGATAATGTTACTCACCTGAGCATCACAACTGTGAAAGCAAATAAGATCTGAACAGATGCAGGAACACGTGGTACCGCGATGACCTCAAAACAAACAATTGGAATCGTGTGAGAGAAAATATGGTGAGATCTTGCTCCATCTTTGACAGCAACAACAACAAAAAAAGCTTGAGCAGGTATTGTTAATTTGTTTTCACACACTCAAAACATATTTGATATTCTGTCAGATCCTCTTGCTCTGTGTGTGTCTCGCTCTCTCACAACAGATGGTGAGAGGGATTCATTCCTGGGTCACACAGAACAGGTACTATAGTACTGTACTAACTCAATGCACTACAATTCAGTGTCATGGAAGAGTGTTATTGACAACAGCTCAATTTGAAGAACAAAAGTTTGCTTAATGGGCTGGCCTGTAACAATAACAGTGATTAACACGCTTGTGTTAGCTTCGTCAGTGAGCTCTAATTATTAGAAATAGATGCAGTGTGATAATGGCTGCATCACAGGTGCCTCTGTATATGCATCCTTGGGCTTTCCTCATTAAAATATTGCTGTGAAATGAGTTAGGAAGCAAAGAAGGGGAAAATATGTGACAGACAGCAGTGCAGTAAACCTGCTTATCATGTTTCCATTTCATCTTAGCTCCTGAAGAACAAAAAAAATCCCATAAAGCAGACAGAGGACTGGTAAATCAGCTTTAAAAGCACCTGGGAGTGAAGCTAGTGAAATATGCTGATAGAGAGCAGCTCACAGGGATTATGTAATGTTGTGTTGACGGTTTGTCTGACAACAATGTTTTGAGGAGGCCCCGGTAGGTTTTTAGCCTTTACGTTAAATCCCCACCCCCCTCCAACCGGTAAGTTCAATTGGCTCAATTGAGCAAATTACATTTCTTTAAATCATTAAATAGAAACACAATCTTGTGCCTAAACAGGGAGGTTGAAAGGCAGTGAGATTCAGTGTGACTTGAAATGTAAAACTGAAAAGCTTTGGCACCCTCTGCTGTTAAAGAGATTTCCAGATGGCAGCTATTTACACAGAGCTGCTGTAGTGATGCAGACATGGCAGAGGGCAGGACGAATGCTGAGCAGCCTGGCAGAGAGGAAGATGAAAAATAGCTTCTTTGTGAGATTTTATCACACTATTATGCTCTAATTGACCCTTCTATTGAGATGATTTTGATCTCAGGAATACGCAGTTCTTTATGTGAAGCCAATGCTGGAAAAAGAGCAAAAATGTTTTTCTAGTTTTGTCTTTTGTTCTTTTTCCCTGGTGATGATTCCCGAAGGAACGCCAGACTAATTGTTCCTGTTGGTTGTTTCCTATCTACCTAATACCTTGCAGCTTTCCTCACGCCCCCAGGAGTATCGCACACTTGCTCGGCCATTATTTGTTGGGGCAGCGCTTTGCCTGCATGGTGTACAGCATGTTCTGGTTATCCGGGGTGAACTAAGACAAACATTAATTGGTGGCACTGGATCCTCTGCTCTGTACCTGCTGTGAGCCCACACCACGCGTCGGCGTGGCAACCCCATCATCCCTCCCATCCGAAATCTCCTCTGACAGGGCCAGCAGCACCGAGCTCCTGGTTATCATTTATCATCCCAGCAGATTGGCTCATGTAACACACGGCAGACTGATGGGTCATCCTCATGCTGGGGACCTGGCTGGAGTAAAGCCGTGGCGAGTTGTCTGCATGATTGGAGACCTGAGAAATGGAGGGGAAGGCTTGTCATTAAAGAGAGAGGCGGGGGACGCTTCTAATTCATCTCACTAGTCATCGCTCTGCAGTGTAAGTGCTTCAGACAGCTCCGATATCGTATTAGCACACCTGCACAGGCCCCAAGAGGAAAGAATAGGACTTCTTAGTGGTGTTCCTCAAGAATTCCCTCGGAGATGTACACCAGAGATTACCCCATTAATATATCCCACTACTCACTGGGGGGCGGAGTAGCTCCCCTCTAAAGCACATCTGTGGGATACCACAGGTGGCCTCCCCTCCACACAGGGAGGTTGTTGGTTGTTTTGGTTTTTTTTTTTCAGGCTCATCAGCTCAGTTGAGAATATTTGGTAGACTCCGCTGGCTGCGATGACAGCTGCATGGTGATATTCTCTTTACAAGCCATCAAATCACTTTTCCCATTTTGAACGCAATGCCGTGCAATGTTAAAACAACACTTTTCATCTTCTCTCCAGTTCATTCATTGTGCATGCCTAGAGTTGATCAAAGGATGGTGCTTGACAGGTCATCATTAAGTTATAATCTGCCCAAAGCTCCTTTTGTTATTCTTAAGATCTTGGGCAAAGCAATAAATACATACTTATGAGTATGAACTGTTGTCTTGAAAAGGTCAAACCTGAGACGCAAATCAATGAAATCAGGGAG
Organism: Chaetodon trifascialis; assembly: GCF_039877785.1. Lineage (NCBI taxonomy): Eukaryota > Metazoa > Chordata > Actinopteri > Chaetodontiformes > Chaetodontidae > Chaetodon > Chaetodon trifascialis. The sequence goes on along the minus strand of NC_092068.1, from coordinate 12,906,742 downwards.
AGACGTGAGCTGCTCCGTCAACCAGGAGGTGACTTTGTTGACTCATGGGGATCGCTTCCTGTAGTCTCGACACATTAAAGGGCTTAATTTCATAACGATGCTCAACCAGGGAATATATCTCTCCTTTGAACGTCACCGTGGATGCTGACTCTTAGTCAGTGTTAATGGGGCAGACATGGACAGTTTTGCTTTGATGACAAATTGAAGTATTGGCTGGCTTTCATCTGTTCTACAAGAAATATGGTCTCAGACACAAGGCTGGATTTCACTGTCCAAGTTTATAGAGGTAATATAAACTATGTTTTAAAGTGGATTTTTACTTTAATGGAAATTACTTTTGCATTTCACTTTTTGGCACCCAGCAGCTCAGCTGTCTCCCTGTTACTCATCTCCTGGGATGGACAGACTCTGACAAGTCCTAGTCAATATTGCAAGGTGAGTGAATGGTGCAAGATATTATCGCTGGTTTATTAAACTAAGCTAGTGCACGAGCAATAATTTAAACAGCTGTAGGCTTGTAAAAAGTATAATTCTGAGGGTTCCATTATTACAATTCACATTAGAAAAGACATTTTAATACATGCTGAATGTAATTATTTCATGCTCGGTAAATCTGTCAGAATTTACCTGCCCACTCTGTATGCACATGTTGTAGCAGAAGTGAAAAGCTGGTGTAGGAAATTCTCGGAGAAGTAGTGTGGCGTGATTTAAATGGACTGTCTGGTTGTGATGACAGAGGCACAGTTTACCATGACCATTCATGCTGTTGAAAGCAGCTCTCTGGGCAGATGTGATCAGTGGAGGCAGTGTCTCCCTCCAGCCCAGATTGACAAGCCAGACCAGACTCAGGAGATGGATATCACAAGGGACAGCTGAGCTGCAGGAAACCAGCGGTGCAGGCAGTTTTCAGCCAGCCTCATTACAGTGGACAGGTTGATACAGGCAATTGCTCCTCAGACAAGGTTGACTCCAAAGCACTAATTGTGTAATGCAGTATAAGATGGCGATTATGATACAGTTCCCTGGCGTAAAAAAAAAAAAATGACTGTAAACAACTGGGATGTTTGATTTTAGCAGAGTAAAACGAAGCAATGTGTGAGCTGTATTATAAGCAGCACGCTGTGGCTGTATTAAACAATGAAGTGTGAGGAGACGTATTGTTCGACGCACTTGCAAGCCAAATTCCTTTATGTATAATTTCAGACAGGCCACATTAGTCAGAAGTGAAACTGCGAAACAGCAAATGGGCAATTTATTCGAACTGTGTACTCTACAATTGTAATCACAATTAGTGTAATGAAGGAAACATCTTGTCTGCAATTTGCTCATTCACCTCATCTTGTGAAAGTGCATTGTTCAGTGCTTGTCTACTTCTTAACATAAAAGCATCAGATCAATTATCGCCTGTGCACGGTCTGTCTGCATTTCAGTATTCTCTCATGTGTCTCACTCACCATGGCAAGAGCAGAATCTCTCAGCATTAATCTTTATTATTCAGCAGAACTGAATAGCAGAATTCAAATCACCAACCATACACTCAAGGTCACGGGAAAAACTAAAAAAGAAAGACAAACATTTTATACAGATTAATAAATCAAAGTGTATGCCCCCAATAAAAATGGAAGTGGAACACTCAGTATTGATTGAGGTGTTCTTATTTTGCTCAGTAAGACCATGCTGAATACATATTTCATGACACATCCAAAGACACTAACTGGATTCAACTGAGAGATGTTTGCTTCTCACTTGCTACTTTTTCTATGAATATGGCGATCAAGCGTTCTGAGGCTGCAGTTTTCATCCATTGTGCTCCGTGAATGCAGAAAGACAAGCAGCTGCAACCCCTCCAAACCTGCTGTGAGAGACAGATCACTGGTCAATTTGCTGATCGGACAGCGGCCAATACTGACCTCATACAGCAGACACAAGGCATTTTTCAAAATCAAATTGAGAAAATTAAAGACTTGTCAAATAAATGTTGGAGGAAAAAGGGAAGAAAGTCTAATTCAGGCTCTTGCTGTACCCTGACATTGGAAAACATTAGCAGTCTGACAGTTTCTACAGACTTTCTGTGTACCTTTTTGCTAGCCCCTCCCTGAACAATCGTTGTCCAATCACAGCTTAGCAAACATAGCTAGGCACAGGAGGTCTGCATGGGGCACTACAGTGATAGTCTACAGTTTAAGAGTATGGAGGGTGTTTCTACAACAAAATAACAGCCAATCATAGTTACAGCCCAGTACTAGGACGAACTAGCTCTAGCTACAGTGCAATATGAGCTGATTATGTGTCTTCTGCACAGTAGTGGAAGAAGTATTCAGGTATTTTATATAAAGTATTAACATTATTAACAAAATATCCTAATGCAATATATTTATGCAGAATGGTCAGTTTCAAAATTACATATTATATCACTGGATGTTGCAGCTCCTTAAAGGTGGAGCTCAGTATAATTACTTCATATACTGCTGGTTCGTTGGTTAATAATCTAAATCTGTCAAGCAGCTAGTAGCTGTCAATTAAATGTGGTGGAGAAAAAATTAAATGTTTACTTCCAAAATGTAGCAGAGTAGAAGCATAAAGTGCCATAAAAAGGAAATTCAGTACGACTAGTTACATTCCACCACTGCTTCACCAATTGCAGAAGGTGCTAAGATTAAGCCTTTAGCATGTTATCAAATAGCTTTAAGTATATTTGAGACACTTTTACAGGGTTGTCGTCTTAATACGAGTCAGATGGAAACGCTGAAAGGTCAACACACTCATATAGCTGTTATTAGCTTAATTAGCTAACCGGCCACAGCTGATCACATCCGCTAGTGACAGCTGTCATTTCAAAAGCTGCAGACTGGAAGTAAGAGGTCTGCTTTTGTCCCCACTGTATCAAATCAAGGACTCGTTATTTCAGTGATTACGTTGAGTTTTGGGTGGTAAATCTGTCTGTGAGCATTGTAAATGATGTGCTGTGCGAGATCAGAAAGCATATGGGAGGCCAAGTAACAGTAACTAAGGGGTTTGGTTTGTGTTGCTTAGAAATGATTTATTTCAATCATTTAGACAAGTGAAACTGTGCCACTTTAACTTTATGTAAGTGTTTTCCTTTTCAAACATTGACCTGCATTCATAAAACACAAGTCTTACACCACGTTTTGATCCACTACTGCATATCCACCCACTGGCATGTGGGCAGTCATCCTGGTAAAGAACCTTGTGCTGCTGGAAAAAAAAAAATAAAATAAAAGCATATCTGCAAGTGGAAATTAGTAACTGAGTTGTGGTTGTCCTGTCGACAGCAAATTGTTAGATGCTTGAAAAGTTTCTTATCAGTTCATTTGAGTGATTACGAAAGAATTTCACTCTCCATTGTCTGCCAGGGAGGCTAATTATTTTATCACAGACATTTTAATTAGCTGTATCTCAGAGTTGTCCACAGAGCTACAAAAGCTACAATAGATAGAGCAAATAGTGCATGTGAGGCTTTTCATAGGAAAAAAAGCAAGCTTCACATAGAAAAGTACAATGAAAATATGGACTGTGCAGGATGTATAGTTCATATTTTCTATACAAAGTCTCTGCATGACATTTTTCCACGTATAGAGTACATCTTCAAGGAATGTCAATACTACTGTAGAGCCCATCTCACAAGGCAGTCAGCAGTTGCATGAATGTTTGAGTTGTAAAAGACTCACCAGAATCTGATTTCTACATACAGCAACATCAGTGAACAGATGAATGTGATGAAAGGATTGTGCAAACACAGTGAAATCATCAATAAATCCACTGTTCAGCCTGAGATTTAAAATTTTATTCACTTTACTGCAGTGGAGCAGATATCAGGGGTTAATAGTGAAGGTGACAGAGATTGATTGGTGGCTCGTGATTGATTAGTGAGACTACAGCCTACAGGAGACAATGGAGCACGCTAATGCCAATAACAAAATGATGGGGTTAACTCATATTCTTCTCTATTACTAATGACGAAGCAGCTCCTTCCCAGGCATCTTCAAGATTGTCAGGCTTATTCTATCCCGCCCCCTCACTTCCTCATCGCAGGGTAAAATAAATTATAGACAGGAAAATGAAAATGTGGCAGGTGATTTGTCGGAAAGATAGTTTGTTATTGTGTGCGTTCAGAATTGATAATTGCCAAGGTGACCTATGATCTCCTTGATTAACAAGGACACAGCTCTATATCCTGGCTGCTGCGGGGCTATTTCCAGAGCCCTTTGTCAGCATGATTTCTCTGCCTTTTTGTACTGAATGAAACACACTGATACGCTATCTGTCATCCATATTTTGTTCCCTATACTACAAAAAAAAAAAGAAAAAAGAAAACCCTGTGAAATTATAATGATTTTTTTCACAATTTTCTCCTTGGAATTTTAACACCTATAACGAGGGAGGTCGTGAGTTGTTCCACGTTAAATGAAACATGCCATGACTGCAAAGAGTGAGTTTATTTTTATTTTTTTAAGATCTGCCAATTTGTAAAATAAAGCATGGGTACTGTAGGTTTAAATCTGTCATCCACCCCCAGTGTTAAGGATGAAGTTTTCAAGTCAGGAATGCTTGTCAATCCACAGTGTGGGGGCAGCGGCTCATGGAATATTTACACAGCCAGAGAGGGGGGGGGGGGGGGGGGTTTGTTGGAGTCTGAGGCCTGGTGGTTGTAACCACATTCAAAAGAAATGGATAAAGGCCCTGAGGATTCATGCAGTGAAGCATTGTCTCTGGCAAGAAAAAAAAAAAAAATAGGAACAATGCTGGGAAAAAATACCTTGATTTAAAATTCAGTTCTAAACCCAGGCATGGAAAAGGCAAATAGGACTGTGAGTGGAATGTAAAGCTGAGCTGTATTCACCAGGCTGGCATAGTTTAGGTCATGCATGCATGACAGGCCCGACATATTTTTTCCCTGAATGATAAATTCCAGTTAAAGAAATTGTGCCTGTTGAAGCTTAGTGGTATCTTGTTCCAATAAGGAAGTAGGTTTCTCCGCTATTGATTTCTACTCACATATTCATCTTCTCAAGAATCACCCAAATTATGCCCGGTTTCTTACCCATGTATTAAAAATGAAAGTGAATTTATTAATATTTATAGCGAGCCATATGGTAAACAAGTAACTCTGTGGCTGGGAGATTTGGTCCAGTTTGGTGGCGTCAGCATCATCTCTCTAAAGGGCGGAATCTGAAAAGCAAATTCCTTTGAGTAGACAGCAGAATGGTATATTTGACATCAAAAGGACCTGGGAGGGAAAGTAATGAAAGATGCGGATACAAAGCATGCTTGTCATGGGGATTATCCAGTTCTGATTGGCTTTCTTGTGACTCTTTTAGCAGCCACTGATGAAACAAGAGATTGCTCTTTAAAAGTTCCTATAAAGTGATAAAATGGTAAATAGTTTGTTTCACTTTGTTCATAATTATGCATATTATCAAGTTTCTCACCAATAAATACCAAAAATATGATTAAAACAGCCCAATTTCCATAGCTCAGCAGTGCCAGTGTGTGTAAAGATTACAGCCAATGATACCGTAAAAGACTCCTGAACCCCTTCATTTTCCTCCACCCCTCCCATCATATAAAACCTGCAAAATTGCAATTTTCAGCAGCAATGTAATATGTTGGTGCATGTCTTGGTTTGCACCTGCAAAAACCTTCTTTTCATGATTGTGCCTGTTGGCTGCTGTGCATTTATTTTCGAAGAACCAGGATTTGTGATTATTTCCATCCGAGCATCCTGCTTCTTCCAGAAATATGTCAAACCGCTGAGGCAAGACAACATCAATTTCTCTGTGATTGTGAGCATTACATTCAAGCTTCAGAGGCTTTGCTAAAGCAAATACTGACCACTGTGTGTGGGTGTCTGCTTGCTCAACTGTGCACTTAAAGTTATTTTACAATGATTAATTAAAGACAACATCCACACTGTTGGAGCACCCGGACACATTTTAAGCCACGTCATCTTTACTCCACACGTTCCATTTGTTGTCAATACACACGTTTGTTACTGTCAACTATTCAATCAATACACTGTAGATTTAGTCCTAAAAGCCCAGCCATCCAAACAAACTAGCCACCCTTGAGTAAAGCCAAACTCAGTTAAGTACTGTGTGTTTATTTTACCCCTGCGCAGCAGCTCTATCACTTTGATTTCCATCCCCTAAATAGACTCATCAATGTCACACTCAACATTTCGAGTTCAAGGTTCATCTGTGCTTCTAGGTCTTCCACCTGACAAAAAGGAGCAGCAAGGGGTTAAAAGTAGCACAGTCACCGCTGTTAAAAGATGAGATCATATCATCACTATAAAGCATTTTTACACTGTTGACTAACTGACTTTAAGATTTATCTGATTACTGTGAAGACGCTGCAGGGGAAGAGGCACAGTTACATTGAGACTGCAAACACCATATTGTGCAGACCTTGGCCTAATGTCTCTGAGCGGACATTTTCCAATACTCTCTTCTTACCGCTGTCAGTGTCAGAGTGCAGTGTGTCAGTACGCTATACATTTCAGCTCATTAATCAAGCAAGGTTATTCTAAGTGTAAATTTGGGTTTGAGGTGGAAGAGTGTGTCTTGGCCAATGAGGTTGAATCAAGTGTCAAAACATTTGAAGTACATTTTTAACTAATAACTAATATTAAAATAATGATCTATGTTTCTATTTTAATGTTTCAGGCAATTAAATGTTTTTAAATTTTGATAAAAATGAACCTCTCAAACCATGATTGATTGATAAATAACCAGTGAATAAGTTATTCAATTGCACACGTTTGACAGATCATCTCCTAGTGATGAATTTCAGTTAATAAAGGACTCATTTTTATGGCCTTTTGCTATCCCGGGGGGTCTCAGAGACAGAATATCTCACTAAGTATGACAATAAATGCAAATATGTAGAAAGTGATCTACATTGTTGCTGATGGTTGTAAGAAAAAAATCAAAGGAATAACAGTATCAATCTTCTCTCAGCATTGTATTCGAGTAAACTGTAGTTTCTTTCATTATATTAAAATTCAAATTGGGTTGCTAGCAAGAATAAATGTGGCTAATAATGCATTGGTATTGACTAGCAAGAATCATGTGTGCTTAGGAGTCAAAAGGCTCACATGCCACACATGGGAAGTCATTTTGATACATCGATTGCATGTGTAGTATATCTTCAAAGAGCCCCAACTATGCATCTTTTTGACAGACATTGATTATCTCATACAGTTAACATACATTTCCCTTTGCACTCGCCTGAAGTGTTTATGATTGCCATACAAGAAGAAGTGCAAGAACTGCCCTCAGCACTTAACCTCATCTCGACTGCACCACTCCACAATTTCTGCAACAGTTTTTAATTAAATATCAAGAAAAATGGGAAAACAGCCCTTGAAGGGATGCAGAGAAGTGCCCATGCTTTAATTTGTTAATAGAGCTGTACATCATTAGTGTAATGATCGCATCCAACCATAAGACACAAACCTGTATACACTGAGACTGGCTTCCAATAGACATGACACATGAAGAGCATTACTGCAAGCATGAATCCATGATGCTAATAGTTTGTGAGAGTGTTAAAAGAGTCAAAGTGTTTGTGGATACCTGCATGCTCACAGTGTGTGCAGATATTTTCACAAGTTTCTCTGGCATTGCCATATCTGTGAAAGTGATTATGCACTTCTATTCGTGTCTCAGGGTAGGTTACAGCTTCCTTATTTAACCATGTTGCTCTAAATAGTATGAGATCTGGGAGTTCTTCCTGTGAGAGTATTGTTTTTATATGAAGCCCGCAAGACTAAAAGACCCTTTGCAAAGGTTCACAAGAAATATTTAAGAGGACTAAGAGTCAGAGATGCCAGCAGCTCTGTGAGGACGTGCTTAGCCACAGTGGTGCTTTGAGCTAAATGCTAAAATAAGCATACTAATATGCTGATGTGTAGCAGGTATAATGTTTACCATGTGCATTATTTTAGATTAGCTTGTTAGCGTGTTAACATTAATTTTGCTAATTACCGCTAAATACAATGAGGATGGTGGGAATGACATTAGTTTTGGTCATAACACAAAGGATTGACCAGATTAAGATTTTGACCTGATGATGGCACTGCATGAAAAGACAGAGGGTGATCAAAGTGATTAAAACAGCATGAGTGAGTTAACTAAATTTTATGGTAGTCCATCCAATAGTTGTAGAGACATTTCTGCAAATGTCAACCTCATGGAGGAGCTGGAGGAAGAGTCAGGGGATTAATTGCATAATTAGTATTCATTCATTCATAGGATTCATTCTCTGAAGACTATCTGCTACGAATTTCACAAAATCTATCATATATTTGTCAAAATATTTAACTCAAAGTCTGAATTCTTGACCTCTTGGTGGTGCTAGAGGACGAGTCAGGGGATGACCAAATTCAGAAGGACTCATCCTCAAGGGACCATGAATTTCTGTGCATTTCATGAAATCTCCTCCAGTTGTTGTTGAGAAACATTGCCAACCCTAGAGCCACACTGCTTTTGTAGAAGAAACAAGGGTGACATCTTTTAGTTCAAAAGAATCATTAAACCTAACGATCCATGTACAGGTGTGTGATACAACCGGTATATACTGTAGAGGGTAAGGCAGATATACTGCTTCTGCATGACAATTTGTGAGAGAAAAAGTAGCAGTGCAGTTGCAAAGAAACAAGAAAATACTCTCATATCTGACCATTAAAGAAATGCATAACTTCTGGAATGACAAATGGTCTAACAGCGGCACAGAAAAGCAAAATAATTCAGAACCTCAAGGAAAACTTCTTTCAGACGTGCTCATTTGGGGTTTACCAATAAGTCATCCAGCTGAGATTCCAACTGGGAAGAGCCCATTATCACTGTGTTCAGACAAATGTAACATATAGATTACCTGGTGGTGACTGAGTTGAGTTGAAAGTCTGAATATATTTCACTGCCGCTTGCAGACTTTAGCCTATCTGCCTGCATATGTGTGTGAGGGAGTCTGCCTGCCTGTATTCATTGGTAAGCACAAAGAAAAGCCATATTTTTTCTATGAGAGTGAGAGTTCATATATTCTTAAAGGAGTCATACAGTAATGATTCATAATGGTTGTTACGATCAATAGACTGATGTTTATCACATGATCAATAGACTGATGTTTATCGTACGAGATGTTGTAATGGACATGAATGCTGTAAAACTGCCATTATATCAAACAGTCGTACTATTCTACACTCACACACACACACACACACACACACACACACACACACACACACACACACACACACACACACACACACGTGTGAATGCCGGCTCAGTCACACAAACAGGAGCAGGTGATAATAGGGCTATTCTTTATGCGAGGTCATGAATAATTCAAAATCCATGTGCTCAAACAGATTCTTGAGTTGACAGAATAATATGACAGATTTTGCAACTGCTATCAGACGAGAAATATCACAACTGTTTTCGGAGATCCTTGCTGGGGATAAATTGATCTGCTGTGTGTGCTACTACTAAGCTTTAACCGGATTCAACATCAAAATGTTTCAGCAAATCCCCAAAAGCTTTATGAACATATATTTGTTTATAAATATATAGCTCCTGCCCTGGCTATTCAATCTGCTGTACACGTAGACATCTGACATTCCTTCGATGTGAACATAAGGCAAATTACTCTTCAACGTAGTTTCAAACCACAACACAGACAACATGATGTCATTTATGTTGTTTATTCATTTCTAACTTTCCAACCATTGCAAGGAATAGATCTTTTATAGGACATATTCTGTCATTGTACAACCCAGATTCCAAAAAAAGTTGGGACGCCGTGTAACATAAATAAAACAGAATGGGATCATTTGCTAATCCTGTTTGACATATACTCAATTGGAAACTGCACACAGACAATGTAATTAATGTTTCACCTCGTCAACTTTTTTTTGGAAATAGATGCTTTTTTCCAAAAACAAGTTGGGCCAGGAGCAACTAAAGACTGGGAAAGTTGTGGAATGCTCCAAAAACACCTGTTTGGAACATTCCACAGGTAAACAGGCAACAGGTGAGACTATCATGGTTGGGTATGAAAGGGGCGTCCGGGAAAGGCTCAGGTGCTCACAAGCGAGGATGGAGCGAGGTTCTTTGGAATCTGGGTTGCATCTTGTTATTCATTTTCCTCTCAAATACCATTGCAAGGAATAGATCTCTTGTAGGCGATATCACACTGTCATTGTAATGGCTCAACGATGCTCACCTTCCACTCTCCAGCTGACTCATAGACGTGTCATTCTTTGTCATTCAAACCAAGCTACACAAAAAGCGCATTTCTTCGTGAATTTCATGTTTCCCCCTGGTTGCAAAATGGCAAAACACGCGGTGTGCCATTTGGACTCTGGAAACATCTTTGCAGAGGAGAGTGATGGCAGCATTCCTAAGTCTTGGCAAATGGCCTCCCCATGAGTCAGTGGAGAGATACTCATTGTGTTGTCATTGTTCAATAAGGCTTTGCAAGAATTTCTTCCACCTCTCAGCTTACTGAGCCAAAAGCTCCCAAAACGCCAAAGTCTTCATTATGGCCATGGAAAGCGGGCTGGCTCGAGGTCACCCCTGATGTTCCACTGGCTGCCTGGGGAAGACTGGAATTAGGAAGCTACAGCAGTAACAGGCCACAGCAACCAACTGCGCTGAATGACTCCAATCTCCTTTATAAGTTTGGCAACAGATTAACAATGTTGTAAACGCTGCTTGGTACAGGATGTTGGGGATATAAACAAGTTCTTTCAGATTCTCACACTGCTGTGGCTGATAGTCTCTTCTGGAGCATTCTTTGGAAAAGGCTGGCTCACACAAACACTTCACACTGAAACTTCCTGGAAATAAATAAACAAATAGGCTCTTCATGCAGCATCTGCTCAGATGGAACGCATTCAGTCAAGGCCTGAAAGAGACGGCCAGGCTAATGAGAGTTAACTGTGCACAGCAAAACGATTAGAGCAGCTGACCCAACCCTCCACAAAAAGAGAGAAAAAGGGGAATTAAAGAGGAAAAAAAATGCTCAAATCATTAAGAGGGAACCATTGTTTCTGTCTGCACTGACCAATCTATGGTCTCCCTTTCTGAATATGCAAATATCTCTGAAGATGCAAATGGATGGAGCTCCAACATGTGTGAAGGTCACACACATTCATTTCTCATTCAAGGCTGTAGGCCTATAATTATGAATCTGATGCTTTATTTGCAACTGACAAAAAGACCCACCTATGTGAGCAAAAGCCCTCCATCTTCAATGGGAAGGCAAATGTGATCAGCAGGCGTCTCAGACGACTGTGTAATTCCCCATGCCCGTGTCCATCATCGTCCCATTCTCCCTGTGAATTCAGCCAATAGGCAATGAAGGCTATTGCAGAGCCATTGATGCTGCATTGTCAGTGACCAACTGCTGAAGCCTGGAGGTAACACTGGGTTTAATTGACTGTTGATTGCTAAATGAATGCCTCAGTGAATGCCGGGGCAAAGCATGTGAATCAAGGTAAGGTAATAAAAGCTGAAGATATTCTTTGATTTGTCAGATATTGCTCATAAACTACTCTTACCTGGAAAACACAGTATACACATACGCATTCCCCTGAGAGAACACGGTGGAGGAAAGAAAAAACAGGTCTAAGACGCACCTGTAAGGTGCCAGACTACACTAGAACAACTTTCCAAAGAGAGCACAAGTTGCACCATAAGCATTTGTTGTTCCAGCAGCGTGAAGGCGGCGAACAGGAGGATGTGCAGCGTACTGAAGCCCACAGCAGCAAGCGGCGAAGAAATGAAAACACCGTCAGCCATCAGGAGAGAAGGGGAAAAATGACCGAGCACACCGTCGAGCTTTCATGTCCCACCGACGGAGCGCACGGCTTGTAATTATGATCATGTTATTCTCATTCACTCCACTTTCCTTTAAAAAAAAAAAAAAACAGGAGAAAAAAAAAATCAAAAATAAAAGTCCATGAAATATTCCTGTTTTGGAGAAGCTGCAGCAGCAAAGCGCGACGTTGTCAGAACACAAGTGAGAGAGTCCAGTTGGGGTGAGGGGGTGGGGGTGGGGGGGACCCTTTTGACTCGAATTAAGGGGAGGCATACATGAGGGAGGGAGGGGGGGTGAGGAAGGAGGAGGGCAGGGAAGAAAGTATTGGCGGTGCCAGACGCAGCGGCAGTAAGAAGCGTACGTACGTGCTTTATCTTAGCGGCTGAGTGTGTGACGTGATATTGCAGCCTGCTCCTGGAGCTCTGCAAGCACCGAGCAAAGCGCGTCTATTCCTCTCTCTGTTGTAACTCACTAGCCCCCCAACATCTCACATCCACCCACTACGGATCTTTTCTCTCTCTCTCTCTCTCTCTCTCTCTCCCTCCCTCTCTCCCTCTTTCTCCCCTTGTTCCAGAGGGGGGGTGTGCGTGCGCGACTTTGCCGGAGAAAACATATCAGTGGGAATAGAGACGTGGAGTCTGCCGAATTAATTTATGGTAATACTGTAAAATTTGCTCTCTTCTTTTCACCACTCCAAGAATTCTTTTTTCTCTGTGTCTCTCTCGGTCTTTCTACCCCCTTCTCGCTCTCTCTCCCTCTCTCTCTCTTTCTTGGTGGCTGGCGTGTGTTGTTGCGCTCCGTTTTGATGGGAAAAACCCAGAAGAAGAAGAAGAAGACCGGGGGGATATGAGCGGGCAGACCGGAGTGTAACGCATTTTATTTTCATCCTTTGAACCATCTTGTTGCGCCGGACTTGTGTTGTCGGGAATGGGGAGTATCGATTCACTGGAGGGCTGCAGAATTTATTTATAAAGGATGTGGTCAAGTATGTTGGAAAAATAGCCATAGCTTCCGCAGTGTAAGGTAAGATGATTTCAACTATTATTATTATAATTGTTATTATTATTGCATGGAGCTGCAGCTGAAAAGCTCATTTTCATATGTCATCTGTCAGTTAAAGTTGAGCCTCCCCCCATGTTTAATATTTGCCCTGTCCATTCAACATGATGGCTTTGGAGCTTTCATCCGCACGCATTAGTCCAGGGTGCTTAAACAGATGATTTTTAAGAGCTGATCTCGCTCTTAAGAGGCAAAAATCACTTTAAAGCGCCGAGCGTCGAACTGACACTGCATGAGATGCAGCCCGTGTCTCTGTATTCAGATGTCCTCTCCAGACGAAATTGCTCTCAGAAGCCCCGGCAATAAAATCAGCGTCTCTTGACGAGCGATTCCTCGTCTCCAGAATACTGATTTTCGTGCAGTCTTTGCGGAATCGCGCGGTTTTTATCGCGGCTAAAAGCTGATTTCACTCCACGCTTCTCCCACAAATCTTTATGTAACACACACATTATCCTAATGTGGCGTGACGGGCAGGTTTTAGCACCCAAAAAATAAATTCAAGGGGGAGAAGTTGGAAACATGAGTGCAAATTTATCTATTATCTGGACTCGGGTGTCTGTAGCCTGCTTAGGATTTCAACGCCTACACACACACATGCACACACGCACACACAGACACACACACAGTTTGAGACACGCACGCACACACGAACGCTCTGCTGTGACACTGCTCACAGCTGCATTGCCTGTAGGATTAAAGCAATCAGGACATCGCATTGCATTCTCTCTCTCTCCATCTCCCTCTTTCTTCCTCTCGCTCGCACACAAACACGCTGGCGCACGCACGCATGCAAGCAAGCTCAGACACACACAAACGCACACACGCACGCACTCACACAGGCTGGCTCTTTATCAAATTGCATTGTCAAATATGTCAAGCCCTGAATTTCGGAGACATGCAGGTCGTGTTAGTGGAGCGAAAGCGCGCAGGAGGAGAGGAGCCGCGGCGAGCCGGCGGACGCAGAGACAGCGGCAGCTTGGATTCGTCTTCCTCGCGTTATCTAACTGTCGTGTGAAGAAACAAGACTAAATCACGAAGAAAACAGCTTGATTGGAGAGAAGATCCGGTTTATTGCGTAAAATGAGCAGTTCCATACCCACAGCACGCACTGCACTAACTTGGACTCCTTTCACTGTTTGTCCCTTCATGTGTCACATATTCTAAACAGCTATATTTTAATATCTCCGGGGATTGTGCCATACACAATACGACCCAATTATAAATGTCTAAATGACTCACATTATTGCACCCCCCCCCCCCCCACCCCCTCTGTATTAAATAAATAAATAATAATGGCCGAAGTAACCACAAGGTGGCAATGTTTGCACAAAGTATAGTAATGAAGGAGGCAGGATGGGGATGCAAAAGACATGTTGCTGAGGTCAATGTGTCTCTTTTTTTTCCCTTCCATTTTCATGGTAGCACGTCATAAGAAATGTGTGAAGCACATCAATCACATTTGATAGAGATCATCTATCATGCTCCCTGTGTCCTCAGCTTTAAAAATTGCTTGCTGTAATTCTCTCCATCTCTCCTTGCAGGCCAAATGACATAGGATGAAGGCTGTTCGAAACCTGTTGATTTATATATTTTCCACCTATCTTCTGGTTATGTTTGGATTAACTGGTGCCCAAGATTACTGGTGTTCCACTCTGGTCAAGGGGGTCATTTATGGATCATATTCGGTGACTGAAATGTTTCCCAAGAACTATACAAACTGTACATGGACACTGGAGAACCCAGACCCTACCAAATACAGCATCTACCTGAAGCTATACAAACGAGACTTGAGCTGCTCTGAGTATTCTTTGCTTGCTTATCAGTTTGATCATTACTCACACGAAAAGATCAACGAGTTGCTGAAAGTCAACGAGTCTATAGTGTACCTGTGCGATTCAAAAAATATTTATGTATTTTTGCTGTATGACAAGAATTTCGTCCAACTACGGAGAGTTTTCCCTTACGATTATAACGGATTGACCCCACAGAAGCTGGATGAGGAGGAGAAGTCCATTGTGGAGTTTTTGGTGTTGAATAAGGCGAGCCCCAGCCAGTTTGGGTGTCAAGTGCTTTGTACGTGGCTGGAAAACTGCCTGAAATTAGAGAAAGGGACAGTGGAGACGTGTGGGATTGTGTACACAAAATGCACATGCCCTCAGCATTTAGGCGATGGAGAATCAGAGAGTATGCTCATGCTCAACAACGTGGTTTTACCTTTAAATCCACAAACGGAGGGTTGCTTGTCACCCCAACTACAGGCTGGGCAGATCTGCAATCTGAGTGCAGAAGTGAAACGGCCTCCTAAAGAAGGTGAGTATCCTGTCGTCTTTCTCCTTTATGCTAAAACAGATGTAGACTTAATGGACTACTGTATGCATAGATAAGATAGTCATCATGTCAGTCAAATGTGCACGTCAATCACTCCCCTCTCTGCCCTTATTGCATGTTTGAAGTGTGATGGCCCATGAAACAAAGAGCACACATAGATATATAGACTGCAGTTGGCTCAGAAATGAGTCAACTTCAAGAACAAAGCTGCCAGAGGAGTTGGGTGTAGTAAAGACCACAGCAGCACAAACCAAACCACCTAAAGGGGGGTCTTTCGTTTGGTTGGACTGAATTCAAAATGCACTATCATTGCTGTGAATTTAAAATGGCTGTTTTCCTACACATCAGCACACAGTTAAAATGGCTGCAAATCCAAACAGAATTTCTGTGTGTTATACATTTATGTCAGTGTCATCCTTACAAAGACCAACAGTGGCCAACATGGACACATCCTTCGCTCTTTATTGGCATCCGCATCACACTGGGATCGTGGCTGCAGCAGCGTCACACTGCTCATGCAACGGGAACATTTAAAACTTGTGGATAAGACTTAAGAGTTTAGTGCTTAATCAAATCTGCAGCAGCTGATAATTAAACATATTTAGACTGAGATGAATGAATGAAAGAGTATTAGCCTTTTCAAAGCTGTTCTACTATACAGGGGTGCTACTTGCCCAGTGTTGCCATAGAGCAATGCAACGTGTTTTCACTGTATGTTGGAACTGAGCAATAATTAACATGTAGTCAGGAGGAGAAAATACCATCATCAGTACACTTGCTTGCAGTTGTAACTCACACGTGCATAATTGCATACATGTAACACTCAAAGGCAGTCAGCTGGATGAGAATTTAATAGTAAATGGTTATGATAAGGTCATAATAGTTCTGTTCATTAGTGTTACCAGGTAGCAGGGGGAAGTTTTTGTAGTTAACACACTTGTGTAGTGTTTTGAATTACAAAGGGAGCGCTTCTTGACACATAGCTGCTTGCATTTTAACAGATAGCAGAGCAAAACCCCAGAGGAGTATGCTGCATACTTCAGAGGTGAGGCGCGTTTACCGTGAGACACAAAGGAGGGGCATTCATCACGGCACACTGAACCAAAAATAATGAGTCAACCTTTCGATTTTTGGGGGGGAAAAATAATGATAGTGGGAATGTTATGGAGCTTTCTCCCTTGTGGCACTTACCAAAATAACAGTTGCGATAATAGCACTGTGGAGAACAGGTGGCAGTTTTCTAATCAAGAACAGGTGAACATCGACTGCAGCGGTTCAGCTGTTTGGTTGACTCCTGCTGCTACATCACATGTTCTTGAAGCAAACTAATGCAGGTTTTTTTTTCTGGAAATATTCTACCTAGATACTACTATGCCTAAGGTATTTTCAATGCTTTTGTAAGAGTTACTTTAGCTTCAAATTTTGCTGGACGAGTGGATGATGAATTCGTGTTGAGTATCGTTCACCTACCCTTCCACTAGAGCCCTTAAGCAATAATGCATACAGTTTCTGATGCAAATTACCATCGCAACTCACCCTGCAGTCAAGTAGCATGTGCAGTAACACCAGAAAGTATGACTCAGCTGTGTATTTTTGTCAGATCTGTTCATCATTTGCGGAATCTCGTGTTCAAATCTCAAATATTACCAGGAAACATTATGCCCATTCTCACAGAGAATTCTCTCTGCTCCAAAACAACATTTGACATTTTTCTATCAGCATGTTAATAACAGCTTAAGAGCACAGCTTATTTTTTTTTCCTCTCAGAAGATTTTCCACAAGCTTCTATTTATAGGGTTGGTTGATGGGAGGTTTGAATAAATCCGTTTTCATCTGGATAACGGGGAGATCACCGCTGGGTTTTAAAAGAGCACTGTGTCTCCGGTGGCATCATGGTGACAGAGTGGGTGTTCCTGATGAAGAATAAAGCATTACAAACAGTCGACAAGGGCTCCATTTGATAAAATCGCTTGTCTTTGATCTTCTCAGTTCCTGGTAGAGGATGGCTTCAGAGCACATCAAAGAAAAGCAGGGCTGAAGGTTGTATACTGCAGCCATGCCACTGAAACGCCCCACTAGAGTTTCACACAGACTGAGGATAGCAACATTTTAAAGGTTAAAGCTCTTAACTATTTAAGGTGATTATGTAGACAAAGAGACAGCCCTCATGCCTTCATATTGTGGCATTTTTGAGCACCACAGTGACACAATGAAGTCCTTAACGGATGTACTACTCGGATGAGTCATTTATGCAGTTTTATTTTTATCACATTCTTCCCATTTCATGAATAAAAGTTGTAAACGGAGGCAGCACAGTGGCGCAGTGGCACTCACAGCAAGACAGATTTCATTCTCTGTCTTTTTGCTTTCCTTGTGGCGTGTGCTCGTGTGGGTTTCCTCCCACATCCCACAGATGCAAGTCAAGTAGGCTGATGACTCCGAGCTGCCCATAGGTGAATGAGTGACTGTCAGTTCGGTGATGTTTTTGTGACGAGTCCTGACTGTTTTTGTGAATCCACTGAATGCTCAGAGTAGCCACAGCTAGTGTGAATCAGAGTTTTGGAGTAGACAAATGAAAAACAGCTGGAAGTAAAAGGTATGTAGAAAATGTTTTAAGATTCACTACACTGTCAAAAATTTCAATTTCCCTGGTGCATTTATTTTGAAAAGAGGAATCAAGTGCATAAAGAGGCTTTCAGTCACCAGACAGCAACTACCGGCAGACATTTTTAGTATGTTCTCACTGAGATATCTGCCCTTTCCCCGTCCAATCCTGTGCAAAGGCTGCTGTTTACATGTGTGTGAGCTTAAAATCCTCAAATTCACAACGCACTGTTCAAATCAACCACAAACTGCACTTGGCTCCGGGAAATAAGCAGCATCATGAGGCATCGTCTTGCTTTGAGGCTCAGTCTACTGGTTTGTCCTTGGCTGAGGGCAATCTGAGTTTTTTCATGCAAACATTATTTTGATTCTGTCAGATATTTCAGCTCATGTAACTACGCTCATCTCTGCCCCCACTTCCTATTTCCGTATTGTCACTGACTGCTGGGTAATAGTGGAGAAAGATGACAAACATGACACTGACATTTAGATGCTTTCTGGTGATAAGGGTTTATAATTTGTTGTCAAACCTGAGAACGCTGTAAAGCTTAAGCTCGTGTGTATGTAAACTATTCGGATAAATATTTAATGAGCCTCCAAATTCATTCTTAGCACAAGAAGTAGGTTAGAAATGACTGTGACATCATAGATTTGAGCTTCAGTCCTGTTTTTCACTAAAAGAAATGTGGTTGTTTGACACAAAACTGTATGCAACAATATAGCAATTCTTTGTGTGGATATTCCAGCGTTATTTAACAAGAGTGACAAGGAGGGAAAGCAATTTCACATCCATTCGCTGCAAATATCAAAGTTTTTCATATTATCGAAGAAACAAACCCACTTTCAGAGTAAATGCAAATGCTTATTTGTGCAGCTGCAGATGCGTATTTGATCATTACAGTGTCTGACGACACAGAGCGTGTGCCATGTGGGAAATGGCAATAGGATTTTATTGGCAAATGAAAAGTGTGTGAAGCGTTCTAATGCACTGTCACCCGCCAAAGTCCTGAGCACTGCAGCAGCTCAGCCTCGCTGCCTCACATAGTGAGGCCTTTTATTCACTTTGGATCTCAGTCAAGTCACTCAGTAGTCACACTGCATTATGCTCACCCCCATTGTTCAGTACACTTGGAGGCCATTTTAGTTCCAATTCAGTGAAGGAGAGAGCTCAGCTCAACAGCACAGAATCTGTTTGTTTTATCTTAGACATGCATTATTTGTCTTTAGCTATTGTAAATATCCCACGTCCCAATTCCCCCTAAAATCCTGGGCTAAATTATTAGACCTTGTAGCCTACTGTAAATATTGTCCCCGTGTTCAGCTCTTGGATTTTCAGATATAGTATTTTCTCCCTGGTTTTGTGGCTGAGTCTTCAGTGTTCATTCTTCTGTACTCAACCTCCTGAGGCAGCTTTGCTGAGAAATGCCAAAGAAAGTTGTTGAGGAATGACAAGGTCAACACAAAAAGCGTCATAGACTGTGGGGCCCCTAAGAATCAGCAAGAAAATGCCAGGCATCTCCTTTGTCCATTAGCTGCGTATTAAATGTTGTCTATTCACGAAGAGAGAAAAAAAAAAGGCACGTGGAGAAATTAAGTTTTATGCTGTGATCAATGACACAGCTTCAGTTTTGTGAAACACATATAGAAAATTGCTGAAATGAGGTCAAACATTACACCAAAATGACTTCAGCATCTGAAAGACTAATTGTTTGCAAAAGATAATGGAGTCTGGAAGTGAGTGAGCTGTTCTTTTCTGTGCGTGACTCAAAAATATACATATACGTATAAACTGTATATTCTTCAAATGGCCCAGGTCGCTGTTTCTGGGTATAAAAATTCATGAGGCTCTGAGGTGACTCCTAAGTCATTTTACACAGTGAAATAAAACCACAAAAACTGTTGCCATGTTTAAAGTTCTGCTTAAGCCACTCACACTGTCACACATGGATGCAAATGGGCTCTTTGGAACCACAAAAGTCTCAGTTTTCCAACTATTACAAATTTATGGTGCAATAAAGTATAGGGTCCACCACATGAGGCCTATGGGTTTCACTTTGCACGGCAAGTTAAAGGATTAAAAAGCTCAAAGTTGCACAGGTATGTATTATACCAAATCATACTTTCTGAGAATTGCTTTTTAACAGGCTCCGAAAACCTATTTTCCCAACAGTTTTCTGTCAGAGTTCAATTAAATATTTCACAGGGCTCAATTAGAAAAAGGTCATGCCATGTTTATGATCTGGATCAAAATCTGATGAGTCATGAGGTTTTTTGCAGATGTTGTTCTGGTATTTTGTTCAATTTCAGTTGTAAAGCATCACTTCCAGTTTAGTTAATTATTGTTAATCATCAGTTGTGGCTATTTTGAAATTTCTGTCATTATTTCTAATTAAAGCTACTGTAAATCTACCTTTCACTCGAGGACCAGCCTCGATGCTAACGATGATAACCTGGCAGTGGGTGGATGCAGATCAGCTGTGTGGTTCATTTGACATGGATTTGTGATCTGAGTCTTGAGGCTCCGTTTCAGCAGCATGGCAATTGGAAGTCAGAGTGATAACTCTCCTCTATACCCAGACTGTGTACTGCAAACTGCCTCACAGTAAATTAAAGCTTTGTGTTGTCACAGCTGAACTGCAGACAGGATGCAATGAAATGCAGTAAGCCCGGAAGAAAACCTGGAATACAATTTAAAAAGTGTGGACATGATTTATGGTTTTCAGGCATCTAGAAAGGGGTTGCACAGTAAAAATCTGTGACTACATCGCAAAAATGACTGCATGAATAAACCTAAAGTTAAACTGTCCCTCAACTGCAAAGAAGTGATGTTGTGGCTGAAACTACCTCCAAATGAAAAGATGCATTTTTTGATGATTCATCTCGATCTGAAAAAAGTAAAGGCACATTGCTAGCTAAATGTATTTAAAATATCAAAAGTACAAGCCAATAGTGCAGAAATATTGTCACTGTGAGTGTTATATTGCTACACATTCTATTAGTGTACATATGCATTAATGCATAAGTAACATTATACTGTTGCAGTTGATTGGGGTGGAGCTATTTGTGGGCCATTTATATATTGTTGTATAGTTGAATCTATATCAATGCGTCATAGTTTATAAACTAAAATATTAATCTAAAAAGCAACTAAATGTAGTAGAATAAAGATTATATTTTTTCTGAAATGTAGTGAAGTATAAAAAAGAACATGACATGGAAATACTCAAGTAAATTACAAGTACAGTTACACATAACTATAATACTTGAGTAAATGTACTTAATAAAAATCCACCACAGTTACGTATCAGAGCAAAGCAGCAGTATTTGCTCACAAAGGCTCAAACCTACATTTCTCACATTAGTGCATCAACCCATCTCCATCACTCCTGCAGTACCACAGGGGCGACGAGTCCACATTTTTAACTTTACAGCCGACACTAAATACAATTGCAATAAAATTTGCGAGTAACAGTTGTTGCCTATAATAACGTCATATTACAGCAGGAATCGTAATCAGAGTAATGGGTTACGTAATGCAGCGTCTAAAGCTCTGATGTGAGGCAGCCACACCTCTTGTCCTCAAAACTGAAGCACTTCTCCGCTAAAATCCTGCATAAACAATGATGAAACATGCATGTGTGATTTACTAGCGTGCGTATTCCACCTGTATGCATGTTTCTGTTATGAATTCTTAACAGTGCTAAATTTGTGTGCCTGTACATCCACGCTGCACCAGCTCCCACAACTACTCATAAATTCTTCTTGAAATGCCACAGATTCGCCTGTTTAGCATTCTAGCTCTCATTCAACTCAGCTTTGCCCATTAAATTAAAATAACACGAAGCCACAAATCTAAACCACCACCACATTGCAGACGGTGAAAATGCTGAACTGAGGCTGGCTTAATACACTGAAAGTTTGACAGTACAAATGAAGAAAAGTACTGGTGAGACGTAGCAGTTTTTTAACCTGTCACTACCTTATCTGCTTAATTTATTGTGCTTATGCTGAAGAATATGCAGTTACCATCAGTGTTTTTTCTAAATCTTATACTGTATTTACACATGTGGTCCATCCTCTGAATGCTTGCACTGTAGTAAACACATGAGCTGTTAAATCATTAAGGGTTTTGAGTCAGTGCATAATGTATCATGTGCAATAAGTTAAAGCACTTCATATTGAAGATATTGCAAAGAACTTGCTTTGCATCTGATCATGTAGCACACTGCTGCAGCATCAGTTTTGTCATAGTAGCGTGTGCATGGCTGAAGCTGATTCTGTTCTTTGTCAAAGGCTCCATGCAGTGTGCTACTGTGCTGTTTAATTACCACTGCAGCAACACATATCGGACTCATCGTGAAACATTTCCATTTGTAATTGCACGTCTCACTGCGACATCACAGCACCCAGACTCTATTTTGCAATTTATGAGTTAAAGATAAGTGAACCTTACAAATCAAAGGAATCGCCACTGTTGTGTTCTTGTTTCCTTTGACTTCAAAAAGGTTTCTATATGAATGCAAACATAACAATAATGAGTCTCTCTAGATGAAGAAGTCTGTCTCATCTTATTACACAAATTAGATTTCTTTTTTTTACATATGCATAATTCAAAAGTAACCACCATTTTTGATTTCCTGCCATATAGAGAAGACGATACAGTATTCCTGCAGGCTCATTCAGGGGAGAAGAGGGAACACCATGAACTTCTTTTCATTATATTCAACTAAAAGTGTGTGTGAAATGAAGGTCCAGTAGCTTTGCTTCACAGCAGAAAGGAGCAATCCCGCTTATTGTTAAAACAAAATTGAACAACAATTGTGATTCTCATATGACAAATTCATTTAAAATGCAAAACCCTTCAGAGCGGGCCTCAACAACCGCGCTATTCATCCCATTAAGAAACGACATTCACACGAGTCTGTTACAGCTTTGCTCTCCAGTCCTGAAGTGAGGGCGAGTCTCTGAAGCTCTTAGTGTGGATAAACACTGTCAGATGTCGTGAACATTTCTTGTCATTTTTTTTTTAATAGGCTAAAAAAAAAAAAAAAAAATCATATTCTAACTTTTGTGTGGGCTGGCTTAACGTGGTAAATTTTATCAGGCCCTTGTTGTGCAGTGCCAGAGATGCTAATGTAAATTATGCACCGCTTTCAGCCTCTCGGTTGCATGTTCCTGCATTTCAACCCAGTTAGTTTTGGCCTGTCACTGGATGGCTATTTCAGCCCACAGAGGAGAGGCATTTGCATAAACATCCACCCACAAAACCTGGCAAATGAGTCTGTCACTCAAAGACACTGTCTATGTGGTAAAGTGGAGGCAAAATCCAATTTTTTTTCTCGAGGGGCTTCTGTATCTGCTCCCACTGGCGGTTTCTGCAGAGAATGGCAAGTGCCCTCATGTAATGGATACTGCCTTTAAAATGAAATGTTATACCATGATCTAGGGCAGCACACACTTACATAATCAGTGCGGCATAACAATATCATGTAGTCTACACAATCCTCAGGGACTAAGAATTTTAAATGCTGTAAGAATTTAACATCAAAACTGTATTTTTCATGACAATATTAACCATGAACTGGTACCATAGCAGCTACATTCAGTGGGAACATATCGTGACATCTATTAGACCTCAAGCGCTGCTATGCGAAACATTTACTCTGGACTGCAGTTGTATGGTCAAGGCCATGAGCTAAAAGTGAATACCACTCAATAATTCACATATATATCCTTTAATCTGAGACTGCACAGTTTAGAACTTAAAAACCGTATCTTTGTCAGGATCAGGAAAACCCAGACTGAACTCCTGACCTTTTGTCTCTTACTCTTTTTGTTTTTATCCTTTCTACGTAATTAGCATGGGCAGGGTTTCTTCTTGTTACATTAGACTAAATTAGAAGCAATGATGATATAAAAACAAATAAATAAATAATATTTGAACTTCCTTTGTGGCCAAGCCTTCACTTTGATGTGAAACCAACCCAGCTGAAAGCAACTGGAGATGAACTCTTGCTCTGTAGAAGATGTGAAATAGTAAAGTGAATAAAACAACAAGCATTACATAATGTACTATAGGACAAACAAGTACAATAAAAGTGGTTCATCCAACTATGTCAGCATTCAGGCAAAATGAGCTTGTCTTAACAAAGGTGCTCTTGTATATTAGGCTTATACAACAATGCTCGAGGAAATGAGCGACATGATGAGGCATTGTCTTGCTTTGAGGCTCACTCTACTATCTTGGAAGGACAAGGCTGGGTTTTGCTTTTACGTAAGTGTAATGAAAATAAAGGAGGATTAAATTTAAATTCAACAGTGAATAGTTTTCAGCTTTTACAATACAGGGCCATTCACTGCCCACAGAGAAAGCAGAGCCAACACACAGTCTTTTTTTGACTACTTCATTTCGTTAATTTGTCTAATTGGCCCTGTTTGTATGGCTATAGGTGTCTTTTGTGTTCTACATGCCTGAACAACACAATTGCGTCTTCTTGCTGGTGAACAATAGAGACATTGTTGAAATCGAGTGCAGAACTGTTCTGTCAGTCCTGTATTAGGGTTGTGTTTTTCTCTAAAGGTGTACTATTATTAATTTTAAACTCCTAATTTTCAATGAAATGTCTTTCAAATGGCAGCACTAATGCTTTCCAGATGCATGATGGGATATTTCAGTAATGGCCTTCATGAAGACAGCTGACATTTGCTTGTGTCGCCTGTATGGTTCATTGTTGTTATTCAGCTCCTCTCACTGTAAGGAGAAGTGTTATGCAACACGGAATGAGATTCAGAAATTATAACTCGTGTGCCAGATTGTCAGCTTGTCTAAAGCTGTCTGTCCTTCAGAGCACAGACAGAAATGACTCCAACTCAAATATTATTATTATTGTTCTTACAATAATAATAGCAAGTCAGGTAGGTGCAGTGATCAATTATAAAATACAGTGACAACTTGCATAATCAATATTGGAAGAGGTAAATTTATGAAAAGTATTACATGCAACAATGTAGACAGACATTTCTAGAATTAGTTAAACAGTGGAATTGTAATTATGTGGCACTAAAATTTCTAATTCCATGTGACTTCAGTTTGTTTTGTGCTGGTATTAACTTCATGACCCCAACTTGTTAATGCAGTTACAGAAAACAGGAGGATGGCATTCTTTTGACTGCAGGTATTTTCTTGTTGGTGCAGTAAAAAAGTGCAAGTAAATAATGACTATTCTTTGGAAACATTGACGTTTGGCAAATCCAGATAGCAATCAGACAATTTCATCAAGTCTGGACACATGGGAATTTAATTTTACAAATCAGATTGAAACCACATTCATGGCGGCACTGGAAATCTGATTTGAGGAGAATTTGTGGATACCGTGTGTCTGCCTATTTAAATCAGATTTCAAACTGTCCTTTACACCACTGGCAACCAGCACACAACACTGATGTCACATTCAGAGCATCGTTAGCCTGCCAACACTGCTGCACATCTTAAACTCATCTGTCACTGATGCTGTCTGGTGCGGTGGCAGAGTTCTGCACCACAACGAGATATTTCTATGGCACGAAGGGAGGGACGATTTATCTTGATGCATTCATCTGGCCTGCAGCACGCCGGTCAGACTCTGGTCACACACCTACACACTACTGAGTCCTTACTATCGCTTAACCATGCCTGGACATTCAATTCCTTATTGATCATGGACAAATATCAGTGTTGACAGCTAGTTCTGAAATTGACTTGGAGACACAAATGTGATTTTCAAGATGCCTGCATATTGTCTTTTTGCAAGATTACTTTGTATTCTCCGTCTTTGCTGCTGACATAAATGTACACTACTTTACCTGTGGAGATCATGGTCTGGGCCTAGCAATACCATCGCATGTAACCTATGTAAGTTGTGTCCCATTTGTTAAGGTTTGGTCGCATTCAAGAAACCAAAAGGCCTCAGTTAATGCAGCAATTCATTCGAAGTCTGAAGTCAGTATTCCCAACTTCCAATCTAGTCCCAGTGCATCTGCTTTGGAAAACATGGACGCCCGCAGCAGACTGTCATATGGCAAGTCTCATATGGCAAGACTCTGAACTTCATAAGCATATTAGCACACTTTAAAGGAGGCAGGAGGAGTAGGCTGGTACCACATGCTCGCAAAGAATTACATCAAGCACAAATCATCTGAATGGGAATGACAACTACAATGTTATTACAGCACGTTTCACAACACAACAACAACAGGTTGGTTTATCCTGAGTTCCAAGCACAGTGGATGCAGCAGGTTAGGGGACGATGGCGGTCATGGGAATTGATGTTTTCACCTGATGGTGGTGCAAGTTGAAAAGTCAGAAGCCGGTAGCATTCATTCTCTGGGGACCGTGAATACCTGTACCAAGTTTCAGGGCAATACATTGAATGGTTGTAGAGATATTTCATTCAGGGCAAAGTGGTGGACCGACCAATCAACATTGATGCTGCCATCAGTAAGGCCACAAGAAATAACAGTTTAAGTCTGGTTTTAGCAACAGGAACTACTTGGTTAAGGTTGACTGTTGCCCATTCACTCCAGCAGGTAAGTGTGCACAAAGCACTCACTTGGTTGCACATCAGTGCTGGAGGGGATGTAGGCTACAGCTTAGCAGTATGCTGCTAAAGTGGTTACTAGAGCATCAATCCCATGTGAAAATGAAATGCAATTCATTATGCAGACTTGAGTGCATTTGAGAAATATGGCATAGTTTGCTTTGCATGATTGGCTAGTCCCAGCTAAAGTTAGCAGCCATCCCTCAGTCCAGCTGTTGCCTTCTGGCTCGCTAGTCGTGACTTATGATAGCATAGCATCCTCTTCAATATTGGTAAGGGAGAGCTGTATGAATCTTATGGCAGTGAGCAGATCACTATCATAGGGTACATATAGTTAATTTAGTTTGATTTGTTCAGGTGGGAATTATAATTGATGATTTTTCCTTCATGGAAATGTATGTAGGTTTAACTGAATAATGTGTTCCCTCTTTCATATGACCATTTCAGACTAATTAAGGAATGATGATAATGATCAGGCAGTTAAAGTTGCTGATCTGTGCGAAGCAGGTAAAAAGAAGCAAATAGCCTACTGATGATTCACACAACAACATAATAATGGCTAATCTAGCAGATACAACTGTGTGATGTTAGCACAGTGTCGTGTGCTCATGCTGCTTCCTATACGCTGTGTTTGAAATGACAGCTATTATGATGTTGGCAGGTTCCTTTCATCTGTTGCTTTATTATCCACAGGCTCTAAATGAATTTGCATCATCGATATAGTCTCTTTATGTGGATTTATGCCTCTTAAAATGTTAGGATGAAGCAGGCACGATTCAGCTCTTTTTCAAGAACAACAGCAGCAGTGTAGAAGCTCATGCAGAAGTAAGAGAAGGAGTCTGTCATTTTCAAAAACCATAACTACACAAATAATTGACATGAAAATCTCTACATAAATATACTGTACTTACCCTAATACAGAGTGGGAGATTACTGAGCCACAAAAACTAATTTAGTGAGGTTTTAAAATAATTCCCCTAAAGTCTTAGAAAATGTCAAATTGCAGAAAATTGCATCATTATTTTTTTTTCTGAGGAAGGAGCCCCATGGCCTCTGCTCTTATTGAGCCCCTCCAGAATTTTGGTTTGCATGACGCCCCTGCCATGCTGTCACTGCCCCAAGAGGACAGCCTTTGTTTCCAGCATTAAAAGTGCTCAAATGAAGAAGCACTGTTTCTGGCAGTCTGTATCGCAGATAATCTAATTGCTCTACTTGAGCATTTAATATCATAAACTTGCTCCTTCCTTAAATAACCCTTAATTGTTAATTTACTCACAATGTCCTTGTAGTCTCAATGGCAGCGTCAGTGTGAGTTCTCTAAACACAGTAAAATGAGCAAATCACACTCCAGCAAATTAGTGAAAGTCTGCTGCAGGGAGACCTATCCAATCGGCCAATACAGAAGATACATCAGATGGTTAGAAGCTCTCTGTAGTATTGTATTAAAGAAAAAGAGCTTCAGAGCACAGGAGTCATAATGAAATGTGACAGATAAATCAGAAGCACTTGGGAGATGGCTTTGGATTACTGAATCAATACTGTACCACCACAGTGAGTCCAGACTTCCTGGACCTGCTCTGTTTTAGTAGAGCCCCCCAGTAAAAGCCTTCAGTTGGGTTTGGGATTTTCTTTAATCCTCTGATGATCGCTGCTCTGCATTTTGTTTTTGTACATAGGTCCCATGACAAAACAAACTGCAGCATGTTTAAAAAATAAGAGCACATATGCAAATGAAGTTCTGAGAAGGCACATCACTTGCATGTCATCTGAGATCAATTAATTAGTTCTCAGAAAGTCTGCAGTGGCACAGGTTTCTGTCACTTCACTTCTTCACTTTGCTGTAGAAGTGTCCTCAGGGAGTATTGAGTACATTGCGACATCACTGTGAGGGGCGGTTACAGGTGCAACAGAGCATAACTCTGATCAACCTCTGATGAAACATTTTCTGCTTGGTGGAAAATTATAGCTTAACCGTGTGGTAGAGCTGACTATTATGCAAATACAATCAGCAGGGTGTGCAGTATTTTGCCATTGCTGTATCAATGGACACTTAAATACTACAGTCAGTCGTTGAAGACAAGTGTCGGATTTATGAAACAGAGTTAATCTGTTATTACAGCCCTATACAATGTCAACTCATGACTGGATTATGCAAGAGGTCAACCAAGCATAGTGTGTGAGTATTGGCGTTCCTCTCTGTGATGGTGGAGGCGTCTGGTTCAGTGTGAGGCAAAGCACATTCCCGGTAACTGTAGCCATGCCTTAGTTACCATGCTCCACGTCATTTTCGGACTTTCTGGTTATTTGAATTTCATGCATGACTTCTTGCAAAGCTGATATAAAATAATTTCTTTCTCTGTGATTATTAACAGCAGTAATAGTAAACATTCTGTAAATGCCATTCATGTGATGTTTTTTTTAAAGTCAGTTTAAGCACACTGATGCATATTAGTGGAATAATAAAAACAAATGCAAATAAGGCACATGAAGGAATGGTAAATTAACGATAGACTGACTGTCAGAAATACAACATTCATTTTGAATATTAAAAACATTATACTTTGTTATGCATCACAGACTCATTATCGTACCTCTTGTAACAAACGCTTTATATTTACCACTGCAAGTACATTAATCATTGCAGTTTATTTTAAGCATTACAAGTCTAGTCTAGTACAAACTAGTCTGCTACAACAGACTTACTGCACTTAGTATCATTTTAAGATAGTGTCTACTAACTGCTTATTACTCTAAATGGATTTGACATCTGTTGTTGTGAACTTTAATTTGTTAATTGCTAAATTGGCCTCTATTACACCATATTCACCTTTCACCTCTAGACAAAATTAAAGAGTAATCGTGGCTCGAGTTTCCATTTTTTTCCTCAAACATTAAAATTAGGTCCTATTTCCACAGTTTTTGCTGTCTTCTGGGTAGTGTGTGCCACTCCGAGCATGATGTAAATCAAATATGGCTGCCA
This sequence comes from Chaetodon trifascialis, assembly GCF_039877785.1. Taxonomy (NCBI): domain Eukaryota; kingdom Metazoa; phylum Chordata; class Actinopteri; order Chaetodontiformes; family Chaetodontidae; genus Chaetodon; species Chaetodon trifascialis. The sequence continues at coordinate 12,877,351 of NC_092068.1, read as the reverse complement.
TGTAAATTCTGCGTTCACTTCTGTAATCTGTTTAGTCTTTGATTTGGTGCATTCAAAGACACCTTTGTTTCCAAAGGAAACATAATAGACTATTTCTATGTGTGAAGCAGTTTTACAACCCTTTGATTTTGTTTCTTTGATACATTCATCTATGAATAGAGGTCATGTACACAGCTGCTGTGTGTGTGTGTGTGTGTGTGTGTGTGTGTGTGTGTGTGTGTGTGTGTGTGTGTGTGTGTGTGTGTGTGCATGCGTGTGTGTGTATTATATCAAGCCAATGAATATAGAGCAAATGGCACTGAAGTGATAATGTAGAAAATAATCGCCCTGTGATTCTTACCCCGCCTCTGAGCTGCATTTGATTTCTGTCACTATTAATAAACATTTCTTGCAGGTCTATTTCCTAATGACTCAGTGCATTAGAAAATTATCTCCAATTGTGCAACGCATTTGTACCCCACTTTAAAAATCTAAACGCAAAGCTTACAGAATATCGAAATATACAGCATATGTGGGGTCCAGTGTATGCCAGCATCTCTGGGACATACACCAGACCTGCAGTGGCGACAGACATCTAAATAAATAAAATTGCCTAGTAAGAAAAATGTACAAATACAGTAATTTAAAAAGCCCACCAGCAATTTATTCATCCATCATTATTCTCACTTCACTAATTTATTGCTCCATTTGCTTTAAATTAAATTAAAGAATCAGTTACTTTGTCAGTGGCCCTCAAATCCTCTCTTACATGTGTTAGTGTTGATGTGTGTGTGCGCTAGTCTGTCATGCCATGTATTGTATCATTTATCAGTTGTAAAATATCTTGTTTCCGACTGTGTGGTGTGGCTTAAATCTAGGTGGATGCCTGTAACAGGGAGATTGACTGTATAACTCTTCAGCCACAGTGGATTTGAAGACAAAATCCAGTGCAGGACAAAAGCTGAAAACCTTCCCCAACTTATTCTGAATTCTGAAGGATTCAACAACATCAGTATTCCTTGTTCAAAGGCCGTCTCCCTGCTATGCTCTGAAATGTATCAATGCAGGTGTCTGGAGGCCAGTACTTGGTGGTCATCCTTGTGCATCAACTGATCATGTGGCCCCTCAGTCATGCACTAAAAATCCCTTTTTTTCTCTCTGCCAGGTAAAAGAAATGTGCCTAAATAGTTTTGCAGTCTATGTAATAAATCTTTAATGTAGTTGATTAAATAAATAAATGAATGCATCACAGCTTTGGCTTAAGAGCAAAACATTTTGATTCATAGGTTCATAAATGTATTTATTCCAGAATCTATATTTGCTGCTGCCCTATTTGAGATGCTGGCACATGGTGGATGCCACAGTAGTGGGGTAATAATAAAGTTAAATCATAATGGTTTATTGATTCCTTCCTTCCAAGCCTTCTTGATGATCGACAGATAGTTATTGCAGCAAACCAGATGAAAAGTTTTTCAGTAAATTGATTTGTTGTAATTTTACTGCAAATTAAAGATTTCATCTAAAAATTATAAATGCTGGACCTTTCCACGATCAAAGCTGCAGCTTTATTTGCTATCACTTTCAGTCGTGTGGCACATTTAAGTATAAAAGTTCAATGCTACAAATGTATGGCACCTTCACTTCAAATAGCAACTTATAGCAAACCCTAACATTTGTGCATGTGCAAATGTCTCTAAAAACACTGGTATCCATGGAAACCACTGCTGCAAATGGATCATACATTCAGAGACAGTGGTTTGTATGCACTCGCTGGTGCACATGTACATTAATGGTGGTGTTGATAATGGTGGGCAGAGGTTGGACATTTCTCCTTTGACCTGATTAAGATATATAGTAAAACTCCCACTAGTAGCCAAAGTCTTCATTTGCATGAGGAACCAAACTGATTAGTCCCATAATTTATCTGATGCAGGCTAATTGGGAAACTATTAGTAATAGAAACCAAAGCTGATTAATGAATCCCGTAAACACAAACTGAGGTAAAAATGCTTTCAGGATAAAACACTTGCCGCATGAGTTTTGACTATTACCAGGGACAGGTAATTTACATCAAATTAGCAATTTTCTCACTGATGTTTCACATGGATGCATGCATTCCCTTTTAAACGGGAATACAGCTGAATTTAGTGTAATTTTGAAGTTGGAAACTTGCATAACAAAGAAAGTGCCCATTTTGACAAGAAAGTGCCTATTCACTTCTAAAGTGTGTGACTATAAGCCCGAAAAATGTGTGACATTACAGTTACTGCTGCTGCAGGGCTACTAAGCAGTGATGGAGGCATTTCAGGTTTCTTTAGGCACCAACACCTGGAACTGCTCTGTGGGTTTGCCCCTCTATGGGTACATTAATATGAAAATGTCTATACCCTCCAGTACTCTGGCAAAGTGATCTAAAACTATCATTTAGCGGGTGCTTTGGAGCTTTGAGATCCTCCAGTTTAAGAGCTCTACTCCTCAGACCATCTTGCCTAACCATCAGCTCAGCGGTGTCCAAAGCTCGACTGTTGTGCTGTTGTCTCAACAGTTACTGAAGTGCAATAATTGCAGCTTTCTTCTCTGATGTGAGGTGACAATTAGAGGAAGGGGGCGAAAGAAGAGGATGAGCAGTGAGAAGTGAGAGAATACTTTGCCATTTGGCAGAGTGAACGCACACATACTGAATTGTGGGAGAAATCAAAGGATTTTGTAAACATTGTTCTTTGTGGGTGTCAAGAGACGCAGCGTTGGCATTTTTGTTTTTTGTTTTTTTCCAAGTGGCTCCAGATAAGTGATAAGGCCCTGAATATATTTTCATTCTCACACACAGCCTATTGTGTTGCCTTTTGTCTTCCACTTTCACTTTGGAAATTACAGAGTTCACCTTAGCTTTTGCGACTGTAAAGTGTAATCAACAGCTTTAAGGTCAGTGTTGCTCATATCTTTGACCTGAAAGACAAATGAAAAATAGTAGCTGATTTTGTTATCTGTGTCCTGAGCAGGCTGAGGCATTACAATAAGCTTCAGAGGTCAGGGTCAGTGGGCGGCTGCAGAGATTGCTCATCCCAATGTCAGTGCTTATCACAGCAGCTTGCTCCAAAGTGTCCGTGTCTGCGTGACCCTATTATGGTAAGTTTCCATCCATGAGGCCTTGCTGTTGAGTCCATAAGGAGGTGAATTTCACCCTCCATTTGCTATTACAATCTCTACCCTCCAGTCTGCTGTGCACCCCTTATAATTTGCACAGTTTACAAATTGCTGATTGGAAGTGTCTTACTTAGAGCTATATTAGCTGTGACATATGTTGCTGGCACAGCAGTAAAGCACCGGCTAGAGATGTTAATGAGTTACAGATTATCGGTGGATGCATCCCCGCAGTACCAATGCTGGTTGAAGGAAAGAACCGAAATTGAATCAATACAATGTTTAAAAGGCCCTGAAAACCTATTTTCTCTACCAGCTTCTTACTGTGGGAGATGGGGTCCAACAGGAGACTTTGGGCCAAGCTGCAACCATTTTGGTTACATTACATGTTGCATGAAAGCTGGATGTCTGTTCTGCTTTGTCTGAGCTCTTTTCTGTAGTCTGAAGTGGTCAGGGCACCTTTGAGAAGGGGCAATGTCACACGCTTAAGTGCGGCAATCAGAATTTAGCAATCTTGAATCAGTTAAGGTCTTAGCTTGTTTACTCATTGTAACATTAATCGTTATCTATTTAGTGGTGAATCGTTAATGTAATCGAGAAAGTGTTCAGGGGATTTAAGATTTATTTTAAGTGCGCAACAATTGTAATGAGTAGTACAGTATAATATACATCTACTTTTGAAATGATTTGTTGGTTGATTGATCAGTCAATCCACAGACATCAGTCTTAATGGTCTATTAATCATTCGAGTGATTAATAAAGAATTCCAAAAATCTGCTGATTCAAGCTTCTGAAATTTTTCTATGCTTTTATCACGGCAAACTGAAAATTTTGGGGGTTTTTAATTGTTGGATGTGCAGCTTTTGATGATTTTCTCATATTATGGAGATTAAACAAGTCATCAAAAAGATAACTGTCAGACTAATTAATTAAAAAAAAAATATTAGTCACAGCCCTATATACATCATAGATGAAGAAGGTGGTCTCAGTGCACCTGTCTGTCTAGACAGACAGGTGTATGCATGCATACATGGCCAGACAAGGGTGGAAACAGTAAGATGTGCAAGATCCAACCTACAGCTAACACCAAGGTCTTACATAGAACCAAATGTAATGGAATCCTACATGCCTTCATCACATGTCACTTGGATGTAAAGTATAAATAGTCTTTTAATTTAGGTTTAATGTCCCAGTTGCATTGACTAACCAAACACTGCAATCTAACCTAACACAGAATAGTGATGAGATGTTAATGATGAGACCATTCATGCAGATAAAACCAGCTCATGTATTACAGGTAAATATATTTTTACACTGAGCTTAAACAAATGCAATGAGCCAACAGCTTCACATAATCCACCACAGCCTCCACGGGTCGGATTTTCCCCACACTTGCCTCTCCATTGCTTGCACTTGTTGAGGTAATACTGTGATTAAATTACATCAGAAATTTTCCTTAGGGTCTTGCTGAGCTCAGCGAACCACTCTCAAATGTATTTGACAATCTAGATAGTGAGCCAGGAGTTATTTTGACAAAGCCGGCAAGTAGAAGTGTGGATGTTACCGGGTAGATCATTATCAAAGTGGTGATACCCTGGAACACACAAACACATGAACATCATGTCAAAAGATGTGCAGACATCGCAGTCTGCTGTTGCAGGTACTAGTGCACCAGGGTTTTGGTTTGAAATGTACTACGCCACAGTATATATACAACAATATTGCATCATAACCATTTTGGCTGTACTGGGAGCGGAGGCAACTCAGAAACTTGTTCAATGAAACAGCTGATTTGAAGTTATTAGTTGATTTAAGTGATAAAAGCGATTCATTTCTTGAACTGAGTTAGTGAGACGGCCATAAGAAAATTATATAATCATGCAAGAATAGTCATAATTACAGATTTGTTTCATAATTAGTATATTAAATAATTCATAGTACAGCTTCATGCCAAAGCCTCTATTATCATATTTGCTATGACTGTCCTCAAAATGCTATTGATCATGTGTGTTTTTAATGACGTCACTGATTTGCCAAAAGGAACCTCAATGGTCTCTGAGCTATGATCAACACCATGTGAGAATATGTTTTTGACTTTGTTCTTTTCGGTCAATTTGCCATTTTCTGAACACATCATGGAGCTGCTAAGAGGGCTCTCACATGGTTTACATCATAAAACACTGAACAAATGTCTGTGTATACTTTCTGCCCTGAGGCCACACTTGTTCACAGAGAAAATCATGTAAGATTATTTTTTGTCCTTGAGGGGAGAACATATTTGGATGTTGCCAGTACTTTATTTGTGCCTGTCCTACAAATGCCCTCCATCAATTTCTTCTTGTGTTCGTCCGAAAAAGCATTGATTTATTGGCCTCACTGCATTTTTGGACATTAACAGTGAAAAAACAAATTTCTTCTCAGAGGGAGTGTTGGTTTGTGTCCATTCTTGCAGCGTGTCAGGTGTGTAACTCCAAGCCTGACTGAATTCCCAGATGGACTGAAGCCATCAGTGCTGGCCAGACAGATGAATCTAAAGCAAGCAATGAGATTTCTGCCGGAGTCTGCCTTTCAGGACAGAACGGCATTGGTGAACTTAGTGTGAAAGAGGTATTTGGTCTAGACAGTGTCTCCCTGCTTTTAATGCACAAAGCCCAGGCTTTGTTTAGAAGGCCCCTCACGTCCTTGGGTAGGGCAAAGCCTGTCAAACAGGGACTGTCAGAATACCTCCCATCTTTAACAAAAAGAGAAGCACGCCGATCCATTTAATTATTCAAGACCTCGGACTGGCAAGAAAAAATAAACACCACCCATCAGATAATGTCAGTGTTGGCTTCGACAGAGTAAACACCCACACAAATCTGTCGCTACCTTGGTATGTTAGCACTCAGTTTTCTCATGGAGTCTATGGAGTGGAATGGTCTACATCCATTTGGCTTTTAAGCTGTGTAAGTCATGTAAAAATGGATCAAGCACAGCAGAGAGATGAATGTCACCTGTCTTCCTGACTTCTACCCAAGATCACAAGCACGTATGTTCACACTGGGACCATGAGCTTCACTGAAAACAATAATTTGCTTTGTAATTTACGCCCAAAAAAGCCACCGAATTGTGGTGCAAGATCAATGAATCCACAGCACTTATAGCAAAAGGGTGTAAATTGTAAATCCAACACACTGTCAGCCAATTTTCCGCTATGAATTAGAAATGGCACCAATTTGCTTTAGAATAAGATCTGCTGTGTGAGTCTGCTCTCCCATGAAGTCCTCAGAGTCACCTCAAGGAAAAGATTTTATTTCCATATGGTCCGCAGCTAGATTGTTTAGCTTGTCAAATTCAGTTAAAAAATAATTCACTATAATAAATTAAAGTATTCCTGTAACAAAGGTACCAGGTTCAGGTTTTCATGAACGGTTTGAAACAGTAAAATTAAAGTAGGCTCATGGGCATCGGTGCATTACATTATGTCCCCATTTGACTTTAACATACCCCCACCAGAGTTGGATTTCGGTGTCTGTTGTGCCAGTGTTGTACTAATTCTGATCATCCCTAGGCTCGCGCTGTTAGAAATTGCTTGAATCAGCTCTGATAGACAAGAGCAGAGGAATGTTTGCCCTCTAAAGTCTGCACAGCAACACTGTGGGAGTGGGAGAGAAAATGAGATCAAAGATCTAAATGATAAAGCCACATATTTTAACACTAGTTCCCAAAAGCAGATTAATGATGAAAAATAACAAGCACCAATGCTCCTGCTAAAACAAGTACTTCCAAAATTGTTACATTTCTCGCCTTTAAAAATGTATTTTGTTTCTAAAATGCCCAGAGAGTGACAATACGACAATTCAGACACAGTGCAGCTGATACTTCAGCAGATGTAATTTCCTTTCCCATCCATTTCTGATGCTATTCATTGGATTACAGTTTGCTGGCTCATAATGGCGTAGATGTTGTCTGAGTTGATTAATTGGCCTATAATTGTGGAAACAAACACGTGTGAAGCCTGTGTGCTGTACTGCACTGCTGCATTCTCTACTGTAGACATTTCCTTTAGCAGTGCTGCTGTTGGTGTCACACAGATATTTTACTGTATGATTTTATTTTAATGAGAACAAAAGGTTTCTATGAAGTAGGAAACATCGTAAAATGAAGCCATCTTATTTCAGTATGTTATATACAGTGCTCAACTACAACATAAACAACCATTAACTTGCTTAAGTGGCATTTGTATGTATGTTACGAACATTATCGGATATGCAAGTTATGTGTATGGCCTGTTTGGTTCACAGATATCATAGAAATGACCGAAAAGAGGCAAGGAGAAGGTTTAACATGCAAAAAAGGGCTGTTAGCCAGACTGAAAATCACAGCACACTGCATGTCCCCCGCATGCTGAACAACCAGGACACCCCATGGCATGTTATATTTTGATATTTTCATAAACATGTCCTATTATTAGCTTGTCCTCCAGCACTTGTGACATCAGTCTGACTGCAGCAGTCTCCCTCCATGTCTTGGCTTTGCCTATCACACTTCGTCTGACTCACCAGTGGACTGTGCCTCCCAGCTGGCCATAGGCTGACACTCTCTTCACCTCATTACCAGGAAGGCCAGTGAATGAAGTGAACGTGCCTCCTAGTCTAGTTAGAGGATGGCACCTGGGGCTATACAATACCGTATGTCATTTACCTTGGAAGACAACTGAGAAAACAGATATAATGAACCAGCTAGGCCAGTATCATGGAGCTGTGAGATTTCTTTAAAAATTTTACAGTTGCACGAGATGAAAATACAAACTGCATGCATTTCCATTTTTTCAATATGCCTCTCACAGAACAGCGATGTTGTCAGATGCTGGCGAGAGCAGGAATATTTATCCATGCAATGCTGGAAGAATTCTTCTCTCACCAAGAGGCGTCAGACCCAATTCATATGCTCATATCTTTAATGTCCCCCCTGAACAACGACAATATACACTGACTTTTCCTCTATGCATTTTGCCCCTAGAAACACAAATGTATTTAAATCAGAAATGATTGCCACCAAATATCCATGCACCCCTCTCCAAATGCTGTACTGGATGTAGATTTGTAACTCTTGCAACATTAAACCAGTAATTTGTTGACAAAATGATTTGGGCATGATAATGCATGCTGCTGTTTGTTTTTGCCTCTTCTGTGTACAGTAAGTATAGTCATAGCTCATTTAATTCTAAACAGAAAACTTTTTTTTTCCTTCTTATCTATCAAAACATTAATTGTGTTGTGATATAATGATAGTTTTATTTTCTTTTAATGAGATATGTATGCCAGAAGAGTACGTTTAGACCATCAATTCAATCTCAAATATGTATGTGGCTCACACCTACTGTATAGTCATCTGCCGCACTCCACTATATTTCACCTGTCAAATCTTTTTAAAAGGGCAATCTCCATTATTAGTGGGTTGTTTAGAGCGAAAGCATAAGGTCACCTTTGTTGCTTTCAGGGGCCACGCCAGCTCTGCAATTTGAAATTTTGCCATTTTGCTAAAGAGACTTAATTATGAATGGGGATGAAGTGAGCATTTATCATATTTCACACCCAATATTATGACATATTTGTCAGAGCATTAATTTAGATTAATGGCATGGGGAGGGTTTTGGATGATCTGCAAAGCCCTTGACAGCTCATCCCTTTAAAGTAAGATGGTTTTAATGAAGGTGGTCTGTACAGTGAATAAATGTATAATAAACCTTGAGCAGTAGTAAAATGTATTTTAGGTGCTGTGTACCAAGATTCTGTTAAAAAGACAACAGTAATGCTCAAATGCAGTAATTGCCACAACCTCCATCCACCCACTTGGTATGTGTGCAGAATTAAGAAGAGGCAGGTGCTCAGTCCAAAAATAAATGAAACAGTGTGGACAAGGGGGGAAACTGTTCTTTAGATAAGAATAGATAAAAAGAAAGCAATAAATAGGTTAGTTAACAAGGCAACGGACCTCACTATTCTTCCTAATTTTCAATAATTGCACCTTTAAAATCAGCGCTTGCCATTTGTTCCATTGTCAGCAAAGAGTATTGTAGACAGTTGCAGGGGGTAAAAGCAGCTCCCATTATCAACCTATTTTATTGAGGGGTGGCTAGACATGTGTTCGAGCACTACTTGTGCTCTATCTGTCCACGTGCCTTTTGACCATCACCTCGGCTGCAGCATCGCAGAGAGTGTCTGCATTATTCAAATGCATTTTGTGTCTCAGTTATCTGTCATGCAGAGGGGCTGTCAAGCGCCATAAAAAGGTGGGTGGTACTGTCATATGCTTCCCGCTTGCTGCTGAACTGAAATGAACTTGACACACAGGCAGAAGCACATAAACATAGGATGGATATTTGTTGTGAGGGTGGATGGCTGGGTAGGGGCGGATGGATTCTGGACGTTTACATCCTCTCCTGCCCACTTTCATATACATAATGGGACAGCTGTGTACTTTAAAACACTGTGCTTAGAATACTGCATGAGTCAGGGTTTTATTTTCTGCTGTATAGTAGCGACAAGCTATACTGTGTCACGCAAAATTAATTTTAATTAACCGCTGTAGAGATGTAAAAAGTATAGATGAAGATAATACAGATGCTTTCTACACTATATTTTCTAAAAACCTTTAGATGGCTTGTTTATGTAAACTGCATATTGCTTGAATTAGCACCTTTCAAAGCAATTTCATGAGGTAGTATTCAATGTTTTTTTAACCAGAGGATCTCATCTGCCTTTCTATTTGCACATATTGATAAATGGCTGGCTGTTTTCAGGTGTCAGTGATTCTTTGATTTGAATCCCTGAAACTTGAAAAATCTAAATCCTTTCAGCTATTTTTTTTGTGTCTTATCCTCTTATTGTGGCTTTGTCCTTTCTACAGACAAAGGGATAGCTAACTTCGCCCAAATCTCCTCCTCTGTTTGCCTCTCAGTCCCTCCCTCTTTTCACTTGTTTTAAATCCCCGCAGAGAATTTATTGCCCTCACCATCACAACTGGCCAACTGCTTTGGATTCAAGTCACATCAACTTGGGAGTCTCAATAATGCCTCTAAATGAGCCAAGTTCTCATTAAAGGAATTTCAAAACACCCCACTTAGACTTGATCTGTTGTCCACATTCCTATTGCTTTGTCCTTTAACAGGGTATATCCAAAAAGAATGCTTGGAAATGGACGGGGAGCCCAGTTCCCCTCACCCTGCCTTTAATATGGACAGAGTGGTAAGCACATTGGTTGACTTGGTTGCTTAGTAACAAGAAGCCAGGCATGCAATTCTACTCTCTCCTTTTTTAGATTTAATTATGAAGTCGTTTTATAAGCGATATAGGGATTAGCTCATTTTGGACCCGTACCCATCTGATACATTTGAGACAATCCAAAATGACCCAGCTCAATATCACACAAACAAACTGGATATCTGTCTCAACCCTGACCCAGAGGACTGAAATGATACTTGGCAGTGTTTTCAATCATTCATGCAATTTACTCCCATTTCAAGAGGAAGTGAAAGTGGCAACAGTATTGCTGGTTAGCTGACATTAACAAACATAGTCATTTTGCAGGAAAGAAGCTAAATGAAGCAGACATCAGAGCACTGAACCCCACTGAGATAGCAAACAAAAGTCTACTTGTTCTAACTCCAGAAGCCGCACTTTGTGCTGCTTGTGGCATTGCGGTCTCCTTTGCCCTCCCCTTGCTTGCTCAGAGACGCTGCTGAATAGATAGAAGGCGTGACTCTAGTGGGGTTAGAAGCAGGAGGGGGAGGATACAAAGGCTTCATGTAAGGGCAATAAGGTCTGAGAATTTTGGAAAACATCTATTCATAGCCATAGTTCTTTTGTATTAATTAGTTTTTTAGCTTTTAGTTTTTTAGTATATACTTGCTGTAGCTTAATATCAGCTAAATTCATCTAAAGCAATCACAGCCATTTATCAACATGACTGAGAATCTACAGCCATGGTAGTTGCTCTGTAGGGCTGTACATAGGCGCAGTGGTGCTTTGAGCTAATACTACTGTCAGCATGCTAAGATGTTAACATGCAGATTTTTTTTAGGTGGTTTTCAAGAAATTTCACTCAAAGCCACAAATTTCATCCTCATGATGGCAACAGTGGAATAGTCATTAAGATACATTTTCTGGGAACCCTTAATGCCTGCACAATATTTGCGTCAATCCATACAGTAGATGTTGCCATATTTCACAAAATATGTGAGACATTTGACTCACTGATGGCACAAAAAGTAAAAATGGGATCAACAATAGGAGTTATCCTCTAGGTACCATGAATGTCTGTACAAAAACTTCAATTCACCCAATAGTTTCAGATTGACCAAAGTTTCACAGGGAATTTATTGGCAGAAATGTACTATAATGATCACAGTTCTGCTTTCATTAGTGTATAATCATCTGAAAACTACAAGTAGTTGTCTTTGTGACCTTAAATTGAGCTCCTTGTAGAGAGAGCAGGTTCTCTTCGTTGACTGCAATCTGCAACCTCACCACTAGATGCCACTAAGTCCAATAAAGTGGTCCTTTAATGACCAAACGCAGGCCGAAATGAATACAGCATTAAATATTACTCGCAATATCTACTAACTAAGCTGATGGTTCCAATAACAGAGAAAATATTTTAGTTGCACTGCAATGACAGTGAGAGTGTTTTTGAAATTCATATTTAACCTCAACTGAATCTCTTTTAATGGTTCAAGGAAGTGAACTGTGAGCAGTAAATACTGTACATAAAGCTCTCTCAGTTGTTTCAGTATAATTGGATATAAGTGTAGGCTGACCCTTAATAGACACACTTTATAGATGTAGTGATGTATACTGCTTTTTCAAATGAGTGTTGCAGTGACTGAGCATCAGAGATTCTGAGAGACTTTTGGAAGTCCTCTGTTATCCACATCACCTTACAATTAAAATTTTACTGTATTCTTTTAAGATCGGAGTGAGGACGTTTCCATTAATTGTCCAGATCTCCAAGGAAACAGAAAAGAACAGTCATAGAGTGAGTAAAAAGGGAAAGTGAGGGATGAAGTGGCAGCCACGAATAAATGTGCAGCCTGCTATTGAGAAGAAAAGCTAATGAGAGAGAATCTCCAAATGATTCGTGTTCTTGTGAGATTTCCCTCGGAAGTCACTTTTGCTGCGTGTGTCATGCTGTCACATGCTTTAGATGTGACAGACACTATGTGCCTCTGATGTTTGGTAATAATGTGTAAGAAGACTCACCTAACCATAGGTTGATCATGGAGGAGGTCATTCAATGTAAGCTGCCAAGCCACAGTTGACCGAGACATTAAAAGAAGGAGAAAGAGGAAGGGCTCATTTGTAATGAATTATTGAGAATGTCATATAATGAATCCTGTCTCCTGTCTCTGTGGGGTGCCTAGAGACACCAGAATTGCTGATTGCTCTAACTTCAAATGAATGTATTGCATTTTGCATTATCTTATAAATATAGTCATGGAGAAAGTGTCTGGGCTCATTAGTTTTAGCTATAAACATGTCAGTGTTTATTAGATAAAAAGCTCAATATATACTGTATATTTACAAATAATTATCCTAACTGCAGAAAGAGGCACGATTAGCTACAGAAGAGCATTATTTGCTTTGAATATTTGGATTTTCATTAGCAATATACGTATGAATGTGTGATCATAACATAAATTGCTTTTCTAAAAAGAAATAGAATTTTTATTGGATGTCTTTTTTCCCCCTTTCTCTCAGTCTCTCAGTTACGTTTGATGGGAAACTAACCTTCACTTAGTGTTACTCCTGCTGGGTATCCTGCCAATTTTAGTATGCTCATTTTATGCCTGACTGGTGCTGATGAAAAGTATCTGTTTTAAATCTGTCATTTTCAAAGACTTATTTCTATGTCCAAAAAATTAATTTTTGTCTTTTAGACTTTTAGACCAACATTTTAGACCTAAGTATCATTGCGGCTACAATGGCAAAAAGCTCATCAGCAGATCTGTGTGCCTAAATGTCACCGCCATCTGCCTCAGGAACACCACTGGAAATTAACAGCAGGGAATACTAATTGTTGCCGTGAAAAATGGCAATGTAGCCACTAAGTGAAAATATGTTGCTTGTCAAAGGGAGAAACCACAACAAGCAATAAAAGTTCGCCTTGTGGGAATTGCCAAATCAATAATGTTATGTAAGCAGTCCTATTATGACCTCTTTTATGTGTTATCTACACAGTCTGGCAGAAGTGATTGGTTTTAGTATATATCTGTAATAGCATTTGGTATTGCAGTATCCTGGGTACAAGATACCAATGTTAGGCTATACATTCATGCACATATATGTCAAACTCACAGTCGTTACTGTTGGATTCAGCAATGTCAGTAACCTGTCAGTGAGTTACAGTGAAACTGTTACAGGGAAGGTTAGCCTGGTATATAGCTAAAGGATGATATGTCTGCCAGTTACATCAAATGCCAAACAAGGGAACGTCTCGAGCCCATGTGCCCATTTCATATTGTTATTTCCTGTTTTAACTTTCCATTTTTCCTTCAATGTTTGCATTGTACAGCACGTTCTAACTCTGGTTTCGAAAGCCACTTTCTAAATAAAGTTGACTTGTGGTGGGTAGCTGGCTGGTGAGGAAGGTGGGACTAATGATTTGGTCTTGAAATGAAGACTGTTTGGAGAACAGGAGATGTGTGGGAGCTGTTGGACAACTTCTACTAAGCATTAGGTAAAAAGCCAATGAGACAAACTAGCATAGCATTTCTCTATTTTGGAGAAAGCTATAGCCCTCAGTAGCTTGTGTATGGTCTGTGCGTTTTTATTTTCATGCTATCACCAGTATTTTGTCAGCACTAAACAACTACAGCTCCCATGAGTCTTGGCCATATGGTGTGCAGTCGAAACATCATCCGCAGTGTTAAATGCAACAACATATTCTTGATATCTTGGTAAAAAATGACAAGGTGCTTTGATTATACTCTCCAGCATCAATTGTACTTTAGCTTAGAATGGGGCTAGAAGTCCTAGTGTGAAATTTCAATACACTGCCTAAGGCTATTGTGTAATAGAGGCTACTTAAGAAAGATGGCAGGACTCTGGATCTCTGTTACGGTGGCACAGGTGGGGCCGACGAACAACCTTCCGTCCTCTGAAAGGTGACTGCCTGCCACTGATGCTGCCCTATTTTATTTGAATCAGATTTCTGTCAATCTCGATCTTTGACTTCAACACCATCAGTACAGCAACTTGACTGCTGCTGCTCTAAGCACAGAAAAAATTTCTGTGTTGCCAGCAACCAATAAATGTGAGGTATGAACACATTGATCAGTTGGACAGTCAGTCAATCAGTCCTAGTCTGTCTGTAATCTGACACTTTACCCATAACCTCAAATGGCACTCGCTCATATTGTATTGAGTGATGCTTGCTTGCCCATATTGCAGTCTTGCTAGTGTGCGTGAGATTGATTTTTCACTGCAGTAGAAACTGTGTATAACAAGCAGTGCTGTGCAAGTTACTGAAAATTAGTAATTAGTTACAGTTACCAGTCACTTCTCTCCATTACCAATTACTATATATATAATTAAATAATAATTAAAGTCAGTTGTGTGTACTTTTTTTGTCTGCTTCCATTCTCTTATTAATGCACACATAGCTCTATTATTTTAGTGTTGCTATGGCACCGTGTGGAGTTCACAAAGAAACACCGTCTACAATTGTGGTTCTAACCAGCCATCAGGAGGCAGTAATGAGCACATTTATGCAACACAATGAGGTGAAGAAGAAGCTGCACGAGAAAGCTTAGATGGACAAAAGTGAGATTTATGCTTTACCAGAAGTGTTTTCAAGAAGTGTCTTTCGGTTTTGCAAGAGGACAGACATCAATGATGAGGAAGAACTGGTTGGTTTTACAAATGTACATCTGGTTAACCGCCCACCTCTGTCAAAATGTAGCACACATTCACTTCCAGAGCTTTTCTGTGGCACCCTCTAGGACTATCTCCCACACAGGGGATGAGATAATTATTTTTCAATTAATGAATAGGTTATTTGGTCTTTAAAAAAAACAAACACAAAATATCCATCGTGACTTCCCTGTGCCTAGGGTAATGTCTTTGGATTGCTTATTTGTCCAACCAACAGTCCAAATCCCATATATACATAATATAGTCCATTTACTAGCCTGCAGGACAAGGCAAAGTCCTGATATTTGTAAGCCTAGAACCCACAAATGTTTGCAGTTTTGCTTCATAAATAACTTCTATTACAAATCAAATATCAAAATAGGTGCCAGTTTATTTCATGTCATTCAACTAATCAGTTAATTGACCAATTGTCTCATCTCTGCTCAGGAACATGCTAGTACAGCATGCAGATCTATTCTTGACAATGGGAAGCTGATGTGATTTTCCTGATTATTCCAGAATGGGAGTAATGTCAACTAAAGCAGCAGTTGATGCTGTTAATGTTAAACATGCTATTTAATGAAAAAGCAAACCATAGACAAAATGAAAGAAATATTGCTCCAAGAGACGTTGCTTCTTCATTATCATTATTTACTAGTGCTGTCAATTGATTAAAATATTTAATTGCGATTAATCGCATAAATATCATAGTTAACTCGCGATTAATCGCAAATTAATCGCACATTTTTATCTATTCTAAATGTCCCATTAATTATCATTTTAATACTGTTGTCAACATGGAAAAGTGGATGGGCTTGCTTTGTGCAAATGTTTTTTATTAAAAAAAACGTGTAGTGTTAAATAGTTCACACTAACATTCTCACTTTGAGCAGTCATTCACATTTGAATGAATCAAATCTCACACAATTTAACACTGTCAATAAACAGATGGCAAAAAAAATAAATGCTTGGTTACAAAAAAAGCCCCTTCAACAGCCCTTTCTAGGGGATCAAATCAGGGTGATACAAGATAAAGTTACAAAGTGCACATCATTGTAAACTAGGATTCAGCTTATAGTGAAACCATGGCTTAAACTTTCCTTTCTTAAGTTTCCTCTGAACATACAAGCAGTCAGACTAAATGCTCTACTGTTGATTCACCAGAGGCTTATCAACCCAGCCTCTTATTTCTCTCCAGAAAGAGTGAACATCACTTGTCTATGGCTGCAGTAAGCTTGTTCTTAGTTGCGGTATCCATATGCCTCTGTCGAAACTCTGGTCTTGTCAGTCGACCCATCTGGCAACTTTTTGAAACTAAACTTTCCATTCAGAATCTTGTTCGCATCCATTTCGGCATTTTGCGCTTGACATCCGCCTACACTTTCACAGCAGGCGAGACCAAAACATGCGTGGGGCGTACCTATTGTTTTGTTTCCGGTTTACAATCGGATCCTGTAGTTTTTGTAACGTTACTAGCAGTGGCCACAGCTTATAAAAAACTACAAGTTCACTAGGTCACAAAGAACGTTAATCGCGCGATAAAAAAAAAATGACGCCGTTAAAATTGATTTGCGTTAACGCCTTAATAACGCGATTTTTTTGACAGCACTATTATTTACACAAATATCAATCAAATATTGTGAAAATGGTCAGGAACTGGTCATTCAGCACAAAGAAAGGGAGAAGACAAAGCTCTAAGCATGTGTGTTTGCAAGGTCTAAGTGTTCAGAAATAGAAGACTGGATAAAATAAACAATGTTTTAGTGAAGTGCACTAAGTTCTGACCCAGTATAGTGCATACAATTGGAGGGAGCTTTCCTTTGGTTATGGCATATCGATTTGAGATGATTAATAATTCAAACAACCATAACATTCCCCACAACAAACCCACCCAAGTCTGTGAGCGATTTATTCATAAAATAAGCACATGACCCTTTCTGTCATGTGAACCATGTTTTGCAATTTTTATATTTTAGACAAGAGAGATGCCACCAAGTAGCATCATTTTTACAAGTTTACAGATTTGCGTCCTTTCATAAAACACAATCCGTATGTTGAGCTTTCTCCTGATGCTGGATCACAGGTGATGCATTTTAAAAATGTTCTCTGCTCTGATATTTTGTTTTCAGAAAAGAAAATCAAGTGGTACAGCCCCAATAAAGGACAGTAAGAGTTGAATCCCAGACATACTATATGAAAATAGAATTTGTGTCATATTTTAGACATTTGAGATGCTGTAAATCTGTAATGCACTGCTCATTTTTAATCATTTATGCAGCATGCTGTTAGACAATTCACAGAACTTGGCATTATATCAATGCTGCTGTTGAACTTCTGGCTGCCCCACTGGAAAATTAAAAACAGAAATAGATAAGATAAGATATACAAAATGTACCAACCAAACTCTGGGTATTTCATGTGAATCATGGTTATATTTCTATGCTTCTGCAGCTGCAAAACAAAATCCATATTTGCTTTTTTACACTTTTTTTTTTTATTGTAATGTTGTATACTGGCAAAATCAATTAACAGACCTCACAGGACAAATCCCATGACCTCTGTGACGGTGAGAATGTTGAATCTGAGAGTCTGGAATGATATTTTTTCACCACATGCAGCCATCCATGCACTAGCTTTTCTATATATTTTGCATGTAATTTTAGAGACAGTCTGTGCATGTTCAAATGCAGAGGTCTTATTTTTCCTATACTGTAGCATTTCATACGGAGACAGTGTTTATGGAGGACAATCATCCAGCCATAATCCTGCTGTTCTATTTCTTGTCTGCATGGTACTCCGTAAATACAAGAATAGTACATTGTGCCCTCTGATTACCCTCTATTTTTATATCATCTTATGTCCATGGAGATTCAATTACTGGCTGAATATAGTTGATTTATGTGGCCATTCAGTGCCGCCTGTTTTAAAATCAGGGGGAAATACAGAAAATATGCATTCATCAGTGCCTCTAAATGCCGTAATGAGGTGAAAGGATAGTTAGGACTAAAATGGTTCCTTCGCCCATTTGGTGTACCATCCTTTTCTACTGTCTAAGTACCTAACTCTGTGTTTGGAGGAAAATGTAGCTATTGATGTCCTTGAACTTTTCCCTAGTTTAATAAATTCTAATTAGATTAGAGCAAGAGGGTGCATGAAGAGACAGCTTTTTTGTCTTTGCTGATTAGAGTCTGAAAAATATAAGCATGGGGCCACTTTTTTTTTTTTTTTTGCATTGAAAAGCTCATTAAGGCTGCACTCACAGAAGTGCAAGGCAAGTGGAAGGAAATGTTTTTGTCATTGCGGATCATAAGCAGATCACACTTTATTTGTTGCATGAGAAAGAATGAACAAGCGGTTGCCTTTATATGAGGAAATGTTGGATGCTATAGTCAGACAGTGGTGAATGATAAATATGTATTGATTATTTAATGAGGGTACACAGCTGCATTTATTCATCATGAGTGTCTCCCAAAATTAGAAGTTATTCCAAGCACTCTGATGAATTTAAACACTGTGACTCATTTTGTCATAGTCATTCAGGCAAAATCCGAATAAACTGGGAGACATTATGTGGAATACTTGCCATAGCCATAGCAGATTATTCACTGCAAATTAACCGCTTCACCTGGTACCAGCAGCAAATTGAAGAAAGGGATATGTTTTAAATCACCTCCTTTTTCCAAGCCTGACAGCACTTTTGCTGAAAGGCAGAAGACCTGAGAGCTTTGACTGCATATCAGACAGGTACATCGACAATAACGTGAACTCACCGACAATAGGTCAGACAGGCTATTCAGCCTAAGCTATTGGGGGACTTGGGTGTCATGGGCCTTTAAAACTCCACGTTCCTTTGCAGTGAGTGTGTCTCCAGCTTCCTATTTCAGTGCTCTGCAGAGCACAGCTGAATGGACAGCAGCCATTGTGTGCCCAGATAATGCACTTCAATCATCCTTAATGTCATCACAGCCAAAAAGGCTCAGAAGCTGGGTTGAACGGGTTTTATTTCCTCCCATATCCAAGAACAAAAACTGAAGTTTCCCTAATAAGATTTAGGGCCGTGTTTGTTTTGCACAGTAATTATACTGACCAGCTATACTAAGACGTGTGTAGTGTGTATGGGGATGGAAACGTGAAATGTTGTTTGGTGGTGGCCTCTAGGTGGAAACCAATTAAGCAGTCATGTTTAGGTTAAAGCTGATTAAATTCACTTTGTTGAGTTCAACTCTTTTTTTTTCTTCTTTTTTTTTGCATAACGCTTAATATTCTGGACATGGTAGGCTGCGGGGAAAGCTTGTGGTGTGGTAATCAATTCCATATATTGGCCAACGGTAAGATGTTGAATGGCTAATTGACCACAGTAATGGTCCATGGCTATATGCTGGTGGACGATGGAGACGTGCACATTAAAAAACAATTAATTTCCAATACTAATGTCACTCTTGGCTGCCTCTGCTGCTGCATATAACAAGGAGCTGTCACTGAGAAGTCATTTCATACTCCATCTAGGATTTGATCCAGGCGATGCAAAGTTAGAGGACCCTTTTCCTTGGACTGAGATACATAGTTTTCCTTTTTTTTAAGCCACTTGATGAGAATTTAGGCATCCTTTCTGGTTTATGAGTTATTTAAAATTGCTCCCCTCCTTCTTTGCAAAGCTACAAGGTCATGGTGTGGTCATGGACTGATTACATTTTCTGCTTCTAGCCACTGAGTCAAATTTCTTTCACCCTTGTTTACAGCACATTTCAAGCTGTGGCAGGCAACTTTGCACTTTGGCAGCCCATGACAAGAAGATATTATTTTGACAGTTGTAATAACTTCACTATCAAGAAATCATGCAGTGACTTCAATAAACTGCAAACTCTATGGTCTAATTTTATTGTGTTAGTGGCTGGGCAACGTTGGAAGTGATTTTAAAAAAAGAGTTTACAGGTTCAGCCATCACTGATTAATGCTGCTTTCTGTGTTGTGGAGTGTTTGCTAGCAGCTGTGTAGGAGACAATTTGTTTTCATGAAAATTTTCATCTTTATTTACATGCACATAGATATTCACTTTGACACAGTTACAATACCCTGCAAAGATATCAAAAGAAAAATATCCACACTGAGGCAATAGTTTGATTATCGTATCATAGTAGCCTATATTCTCTGGAAACAATGTGTTTGATAATCGAGTCATAAAGATGTGACAGAAACGCATTTGTTAGTGTCATACTGTCAGACACGCAAAACGTAGCAACTTCATTGGTGATTATTCTTTTTTATATTGATCAATGAATGCCGCCTTCACTCAGAACAGCCATGTTTTTGTTTCCCACCACCATTGACAATACAGCTCTTTTAACACAAATAAACCACATTATATGTGGTTGACACCACTGCCTTTATAGAGTAGAGGAGAAAGACCCAAAAGTGACAAACATGCAAATGAATTGACGTGTTTTCCTATTTGTTTAATATGTGGTCTTTCATCAGTTCTTTAAAGGATGATTCCAAAGGCTTCAAGTGGATAAAAGCCCAAGGAGACACAAAAATAAAAACATCATGAATTAATTATTCTATTTTTTAATGTGCCCTTCTTTTTTTATATTATACACAACTACTTTGCCCTGCTGAAATTACAATTATCCCCCACCAACACTCAGCATAATTTCAACAGCACTGCTCAGCATAATTTAAAATGAAGATAATGCTTCTTTGCTCTATTTAACAGTACTTTGCATCTCTTTGATATATGGTTTCAAAAGTTTCAAAAATAAGACCGTGAATACATGCATTAAAGTTGAAAAGCACACCCAGCATCATGTTAGCCAAACAGTACAGTCCAATTTGGATGGTATTTTATTAGGGAACTTTTCCAGTGTGATAGGCTTTTGTGAAAAAAGGTAATTGTCCATTAATTTGCCTGTCTTTGAAAAATCTTTGACAGAATCACTTTGAGGACTGGGAGAGAAAAACAGGCCAAATTTGAACCCAGTACATGGTCACATTGTGTGCTGAGTTTATCTCAATATTCTGGGTTTCCAGAGATCATCAAGTGGTTAAATCCCATGCCTCTTGAACTAAATGCCCCCCTTTGTCCTGGGACTGGATCCCTGCAGAGTTTTCTCTCCAGTGTTTCCAATTCTGTCTCTCCCTCAACACTTTGCAGCAGGCCAAATAAAGAACTGAAAATACCACAGCATACATAAGCACATTTTTTAAGCTATGTTAGCCATATGGTTATGTTTAATTAAAAAGCTTCATTACAAAAATGACCAGATAAACAAAAGGTCACTTTGCGTAAATGCCAAGCATGGTAGCTTTAAAAAAAAATAACCAAAATTAAAATATACAATTATTTTGAAAGTGGAAAAACCAAGTTAAATTCCTGATGCCCAGATATTGTGTGTTTTTATAGCTATAAATATACACAGAGTAATTACAATTCAGTGCAGCCATGCATGCCTTGGAAACTTGTAATAACTGTGATGGTTCTTATGTTCCCAGACTTGGCATCAGAATCCATTAAATAAAAATCCTATTGCCCTGCTCTTGTCTGAGAACATTTCAGCATTGCCACAGTGTCCTTGTAATTATTTTGGAGCGTGTATTTGCTTTAACATGAGCTTAGCCAATGAGTAAAGACAGGGCATGTTGCAGGCATCTTCCTCATGACTAACTTGCATATGACACAATGTTCCCTGTGCTGATAGATGCAGGGTGGCAGTCTGAAGCAGTGGGTTTTACCACTGCAAAAGGATCAGACATGATTGGTGCTGTGGAAAAGCTGACAGCATGAATTATGAAGGTCTCATTAGGGGCTGTTGGAAATGATTTATCTTGCTACGAAATATGATCATCCAGCCACATTTGCCTCTGTGGTTACAGAGTCCATATTGTGTTTTGTGTTAGGTGTTTCATTTTTAGTGTATTAGTGAGGAATTTCCGTGGACGCCAAACCATGACTCTATTAAATCTAAGGTCACTGCTTGGTATGCCAAGCAAAATGGCTCAGAAAAGGACAAGGTATGCTCTTTGAAAATTGGCTGCAGTCGCAAAGGTGCTAAAAAATGTGTCATGTTTCTCGCTTGACAGATGCATTGCTTGGCATGGTGGCATCGAGCTTGGCAGTGTGTGTGACTGCCAGGTCATCTACTGGGGTTGTGTGTTTCTATACTAATGCCAAGAGCTGCTTCCATAGTTTTTCCAATATCCCTTAGCAGCAGCATTGTAGTAGAGGATGCCTAAAAGAATAATTGTGCACAATTTACAACCGGATATTAAGATCATGTTCAGCTGGTCAAAAGAAAATCTTGTGTTTTGAGGCAAATTGGCCTGAACTTATGAGAGAATATTCATGAAAGGCTTTAAGCTTGAGACTAGTGTCCCAGATTTGAGAAAGCCTCTGTATTTCACACAACGCACAATGTTTAGTTTCTGTACTATTGATGTAACCTGACTACTCTTTCTGAAATGGTTTCATTAGTAATCTGCTTCCATCCTTGTTTCTGTCGGTGCACAGTAGTCCTTTCAGTTGTGTCCCTGCAGCAGCCCCACTTTCAGTCACGGGTGGCTCAGTGGTGTTGCTTTTTGAAAAGGCTGGTGATTTTCAAAGTTATAAGCTGCAATCTTGCCATTGCTTTCACTTTAAAATGCTCCATAGGCGGATCCATTTTCTGATAGCATCATGCAGCTGAACCGAAAGCACGACACATTGCTCACATTATCATGCAGAGGGTACATCTTTGTGAAAACCTGGAACAGATGACAAGGAAATGAGTATCTTCATTTGTTGTTGTTTTCCTTTTCCTCCTCTCTTTTATTTAAATCAAAATGAATCCTACTTTCCAGAGATTGATAGGCAAGCATTTGTTTACAGCCACAGTACCGTGGATGATGCTTTTGATTCCTGTGGTGGCAGTTTATTACAGTTTAATATTCAGACTGTGGAATATGCATCTAAACTGTGTGGCTTCTGAAAGAATAGAGATCCAATTTATATATCTGTGGATGATATGAAACCAGACGGCTGAAGCCTGTTCCCCTTAGTGTATGGAAAAGAGGAGGAATGATCTGCTCACGGCACCCAGCAACAGGGCTTCTTGATGCAGTGCTTTGATAACGTCAGAGCTCCATCTAGGTTGCTTTGTGAGGTACTGCTCAATAACCTTGTGATTTAGCATTGTGCTGTAAATCATCAATGCCATCTCCAGTAGCCACTCATTTGCCTACAGATCAGTAACACAAAATACATCCACTCTACTTGCAGCAGACTATATTCTGAGTGCTTGTCTCACCACACGCTCCGTTTTTAGGAGAGTTCACATGACTTTTCAATGAGGTGCAGTGGCAGTTGCACAGAATTCTAATTTGGCTTCAATCTAAGTCATTAGGAGAGTCAACAGGAAGCAAACAGATGGCAGAAGGAGTATGATGGATAATTGTATGTCTCAGAGGACAATTCATAATTTGTATCTGATTCCGTGCAACCCCCTCATTTTCTTAATGAAGGACTAATTGAGTTTTTTAGATTGGCTCAAGCATATGGTCCCACCAATAGTGAAGGGTTTGCATAATGGCTGTGGAGATACATTGAGGACATCTGAGTAGATTTATAAAAATTGTTTCTGAATGGTAGTCTGATTTTAAGGATGGAGTAACATTTAAGCCTGGATGTGCAAGTGTATCTATGAGAAATATGATGCATCGTCATGACATCACAATCATCATCATTATCACCTTTATTATTTCTTACACTGAAAAGTAGTCTTTCCCAGATTTGTCTAAAACACAACTCTGTGCCTCTCAAATGTTGGAATAAAGAAAATATAACAGTAGAATATGTACTTTATTTATGAATAAATGATATTTGATCTTTCTATGTAATGTATTTTTTATGTATTCCATCCTAACACATGAAAAATTTTCTTTTTGCTTTTATTTGCATTTTTGTTCTTCTACTTTAATCTTTCACCAATGTAATATATTTGGTAATCGTATTGGTTGGTAATTCTAATTATGTTTATTTTCTGGAGCACAAAATCCATAATCAACGGGAACAGATTTGATCATTTTTCTGCATGCACTGTTGGTAAAAAAAAAAAAAAAAAAAAAAATTATTTTGTGTGTAATCACTCTCACCATTTGTAAAGGTTAATGTCCTTTAATATGGTTTGGCATCTTTTTTACATTTAAATATATTTCCATTGTAGTTCATAACTCAAACAGAACTTCAATATGTCTAAGAATTTACTTTTAAGGACCTTACAACCCAGAAATATCATGACCAAAATTTGCCAGCCTCAGTAGCTCAGCTGCTGAGAAATGGATCAAAGACAGGGTTGGATATGGGGAGGTATCCCTCTTCCTGGTCTGCGTGGACCGTACACTTGTCTCTATTTTGGGAACTTCCACTCTTCAAAGTGCAGTGGTAATGAAGTGCCTCTCATTAAGAGCTACATTTGTGACAGTCAGTCAGTCAGGCAGGAATGCATGGAGGGCAGTAAGCGCAGCGCCCCTGATAGAAGCTACTTGTAGGGGCCTCTGAGTAAAGGCTCATTTCATGCAAGGTTAGACACATCAGTCATTGGACATGGGGCTGACTTTTGCTGCCTTTCAATAAAATTACACATGGAACGCATTCACACAGTCAAGATGAACCTGGAAATGAAATGTCTTCCATTGGACTCTCTGCAGCTGGCGTAATCACTGCCAGTGTGAAAGCTTAAAATTCCCTGCATGCAGTGGATCAAAACGTCAGTGATGACAAAGGTCATGGACCCAGAGAACTTTCATTGTCTTTGATTGTGTGCTGACTTTTTATTTGTTTGTAATGTACTGCATGTGCTTTTTAGTGGGACATTAATTAGATCAAGTGTGAATATCTTTGTAAATATGGCTACTAATTAAGCTTGAAAGCATCGATGTTCTGTGATGAGTCAAAAAAAGCTTCGAGCCCACCAAATCAGGCTCACATAACAGTTTGGCCGAGGCAGGAAAATCCTGTCCAGCACTATCCATGTTTGCACACCTTTGACACAATGATGAAGGCCTGTGTGGGCCACAGCACATGCAGTAACACTGTTGCTTCAAAATCTGAGCCATGGTGTCCTTCTGTTATAACCCTCATTTGTGGTCACCTGCTGAGGTCGCAGCCCACTGGTGACCTGGTTGCTGTGCCTGCACAGCCTGTAATTTGAGTCATTTTGTAATACTTTGGCCAAAGATTGTCACTGTGTTGGCCCTTTCTGCATGCAGTGCTGGCTTTGCTAACAGACGCACCCCTAGAGATCAGCGTCCAAAGCTGACTGAAACAAAAGAGTTATTTCCCTTTCCTTTTAATAGCAGAAAGACATATCTCACGCTAAAATCAACCTGCAGAGCAACCTGACTCAAGAGACAATAGCCACAAAATCATCCAGTTTCTTAAAGTTGAGAGGAAGGCATTTTTGCTGAAAATAGCCTAATCTCATTCCACACCTCTTTATTACTCACCTGATTTGAAGATAATCCCTTAAAAAGCAGGCAAAATGGCTGCCATTATGAACTGATGGCACAGCATGGTGGCAGCAAGCAGCTTTTAAAAGTTCTATTTTTGCACTTACTGGGGGTAACTGCAGGTTTGATGTTGCAAAGTGTTACTGAATGGAGTGCTAATTCTGCCACTGCCTTTAGCAAATTAGTAGTTTTAAAAAAAATGTGTGAAACAGGAAAAGGGTGTGTGCTGAGTGTATGCATTAACAGACACTTTTTTTCTATATTAGATATTAAGGAAATATATCTATATTGTAGATTACTATTCTATGAGATAGTGACTAACTTATGAGAGGTTTCCAAAATATTGGGTCTATAATTTTGTCGTCAAAACGTTTCATATCATTGACCGCCTTGGAAGCTGTCAACAGATGCTAATGCTAACAATCATAGAGAAACATGTTGCTGTAGCTGTGACTGACAAGGAGTCATGTTGGTTCATGTGTATCCATGGTGAGTCACAAAAATCATCAGTGGATCTGCTGACAACTGTACTTCTGAGAAATCCTGCTACTATAATCTCTGGGAGACAGTTAAGTAATTTCCTGATGCTATAAAATACCTTTGTTTGATGGAGCTGGCAATCTTATCTTTAGGGAAATACATCACACAGAGGAAATAATATATATGGTCGCAGTCTAACAACACATTGTTTGGATGTGAGTCAATGAAATGAGTGAATAGGGAAAAAGGGAAAATGTCCAGCAAACGCAAGTACATATTTGACCAGCAGTCCTGCTTCTCAATGCACACTGTGTCTGAGCAAAATGACAACCACTATGTTCCAGTATAATGACCTATAGTAGACCTAAAGCCTCATTTTGTTCAGTAAATACAGTGCACTGTACATTGACTGCATTTCCACGACACTATCTGCACAATCTGCTAGCTAGACTCGCTTATATGACAGCTCCCTGCGAACACCGTTATTACTAATTTCATCCATTTACTATAACATGCAGCACACTGCATATAAACTAATTGAGGTCTACAACCATTTGTGAAAGATTTCTTCAAAAGCAGCCCCTTTCTGTCTGGTCCATTTGATCCACAGTGTTGCCGATCATTGGGATTTTGAAATGATTGCTGGAACGAGCAGCACGGCTTTGACCTTGTGTTAAAACGTGTGGCCTGTTGCAGAAGGAAAAGTAGTTATTGCTGATCCATCTGCCGAGGTCATCTAAGTGATTCAGGTCCCTATTTCAGGCAAAAAATATATTAAATCCTAAACAAATATCTTCAATATTTTGGGAAAGCAATGCCGCAGTTCCTCAGTCTTTGTCAATCCTGGTAAATTTAGTGGTCATTATAACACCCGTGATTTTTAATTCTTAGGCCAAAAATGCATGCTTCATCAGTGATGCATGCCACTGAGGTTATGTGCATGCAAAACAAAGTGTATGAATCTCTCATCCCATTAAAAGAAAGAAAGCTAACCGTGATGGATTTCTCTGAATGGCATTGTCTCTCTTCTGTTGTTGAAGCATGGTGGTTGATGGATATCAATAATAAGTAGGCTAGTCTCTTTAGTTCAGACTGAAGGACACCTCATAAATCATAAACCTCATTTCCTCCAAAGCACACAAGTTAAAAAGTTATGAATAAAGGCCAAAACTTGAAAACGATGCTGTCTCAAACAGACGACATGTTTCTATGTAATGACATGCCAAATGCATCATCTGCATTTTCTGCCCTGTAATATACAGTGAAGACACATTGTTTTGGGCTGCTTTGACAAATGACAACAGCCTGCCCCTCCAGTTATTAAAATTCTGATTTGTCTTTCATGTTTACTGTCATATAGCCACGGGCTTGAATACAATCCTAGTAGTTCATTTAAACCGCTGTGCTTGTTTCTCAGTACTTTTCTGGTGTCGTGTTTCGACATCCTGCTCTTCTCGATTCTACCTCGGGCTCTCTGAAACACAATGTTCAGATTAACATCTTGGCTTTGTGGCATCAAAAGAGACTCTAGACTCATTCACTTAAAAGTCTCCTAATGCACCAAATTAAACCACTCTTATTTGTGTACCAACAGGCTGAGCTTTGTCAATCACTTCCTGTCCAGACTGATCGAATTACTCAAACAGCCATCAAACAATGAATCAGTGATGATGAAACACTTCTATTTAAAAATGTGTGAAGTTGGACTCATAGAGTGTGTGGTCTGCAGTGACTGTCATCGAAGTATCTTACTGACATCATGCTTAATGACATTTTTATAATCTCTTTCATGTTGCAATGCTTTTGTTGTATTGTGCATCGTGATCTGAGAGCTGGATTAGATGAGGTGAGACTGACTCCAGGGCTAATATCACTATTTAATAGGCTTAGTTGATCTATGTTTTGCAGAGGCAAATCATTTTCAAAGGTATGAAGGAGTAATGATCAATGATTTGTGAAGGTAGCCATGTTGATTAGCATTTAAAAAGGACAATATAGAATATATCAGCCTGCGGCTTCATGCAGGTCCTTTTTCATACAGAAACTGACCAGTTTCTTGAAATGTATGTTAGAAATTGAACTAATAAGGCAGAGAGCAAGGCAGGTATCATTTTCTTTCAGAATAAAGCATACTGACTTTCACAAACACATTAAGCTCTGCTGCCTTTTGTACTAACTAACCCTGTTGCTGTGTTCTGAAATACAGGACAGTAGAGTGTCTCGGATGATTTGTATAGATTTTCAACTACACTTTTTACACTATTAACATTGAATGCAAAATTAAAAGAAGCCGAGTCATTTTGAATGTATTGTCTATCCATCCAGCCCCAGTGAGCCAAGTGGCATGAAGTACGGTGTCTCATAGCTTTTAGAGTTTAGTTTCATTTGCATGAATTCATTAAAAAGCAGTATACCCTGCTTTTTGTATGGTTTCCTGCAAAGTAGCTCACATTCAGACTGACTAAATCAGACAACCCTTTTATTCTGCTAAATGGGGAACTGGTTCATGATCCAAGACACCACAGGGTATAGCACGAAACAAAGAGATAACATGTCAAAGTATCTACAGTAGTTAGCCTTACATGAGTGAACGTTAGATCAACTGCCCGCTGTTTGTCCGACCATCAGTGTACCTGCACATTCTTTGTCCGGTACACAGTTCACACTGTGCGCTCTGCTTAATTTGAGCAAAACAGATGTGGACACGATCAAATCAGACTGAAAGACCTTTGAACGTGCTTCTGAAGCTCGTTACTTTGTGCAGTCATGGTTCTGAAGATCCCAATCAGCATCAAAAGGCTGCGATGTTTGTTCCTACCTAGCGGCTTTCTCTCCTTTCATTATACCCTCTTAATATTCTTATTTTCTATGCAAACACAGCTTTCCTGATGCTATACTGGGAAGGGATGGGTTTTTTTGGGGTTTTTTTTGGGGGGGGGGGTGTCTTGATTTATTTATTTATTTTTCTTAATCCAATCATGGAACATGTTTGTTGATATGATTTGCTTAGTGCCAAAAGTCTGATGCGTGGCTCAGACAACACTTTTTTTTTTGTGAAGTGACTTACCATATAATTAGTCAGAAAATCTTCGCTTTCTGTGAAATATGATCAGATGAGACGGCAGATTTCCTCCTCTAGGCCTCACTGTGAGGGAGGTCAGTCTTTCTAAGCTTGCGGTTTGCAGTAGAGAAAACAGGAAACCAAGGCCTCAAACTATATTAGAAGAGATGACTTAAACACCCTCCCTATCAATGGCTGATGCATTGTATTGTCTAATGTACTAACATAAGCTATGTGTGAATTTGCTGTTGATGCATCACCTGCATTGCCTATTTGCAAATGATATAATCACCTCATTAGGACCACACTGCCAAAAGTAATGCACGTTTTTAATTAACACAGGAGTGCAAAAACAATTTGCATGAGCTATTTGAGTAGATAAAAAATGTTTTTCAGTGTGTATATTTACTTAAAACAGCCACTACAAATTCTTAAATGAATGCAATATTGCTGGCATCACTTTACTCAGTGTGGCATCAGAACATTGTACTCATTGTCTCTTTGACCCTTT
Source organism: Chaetodon trifascialis (assembly GCF_039877785.1). NCBI lineage: Eukaryota > Metazoa > Chordata > Actinopteri > Chaetodontiformes > Chaetodontidae > Chaetodon > Chaetodon trifascialis. The sequence goes on along the minus strand of NC_092068.1, from coordinate 12,847,806 downwards.
GTGGGAAACAAAGAGGGCATGCATTGTAATGAATACAGCTCAGAATACATTTGTCTAATTTTACAAAGCTCACAATATTTTGGACTGGGTAGACCAAAAGAAGTCCCACAAACATGACAAACTTTTGAGGAAACTGTGGATCAATAGCATGTTATGTCCATGACCCCCTCCTCTGTGGCTTTCCGATGGCTTACACATTTTTACTTTCATTTCGTTTTGTTTTATTTTCTGGGTGTGCAGGAGGGTGGGTGGAGGGAGGGGAGGAAGCTGGTCTGATGACGTGTTAGAGTCTAAAAAAATGATGTGAGTTTATTTGCATGTTTGCTATGTGTCTACGTTGTGCTGTCAAGCTCAATTAATACTTCCAACTCACCCTTATAAATTCGTTGCATTGTTCTATGCCCTAGAGTAAAGGAGAAATTAAATACATACTTGTGTGGTCTTTGTTTCTAGCCATGTACTGCAGTTGCTTCGAACATCCTGAAAAACAGTATGTAATAAGCTGTTGTTCTCAGAAAATCATGTTTAAGCCTAGCTTTCATATGAACCTCTATTTTGTCCCATAGAATATGGAATGATCGGAGAGCATACAGTAAAAAGTCAGCGGCCAAGATCAGTTCATGACACAAAGGCCCTGCAGGAGCAAGCTGAATCTGCTAAATTTATGGCACAAACTGGTAATACAATAGTTATGTTTCTTTACTTTATTTTGTTAACTAAACTTAATTTCATCATGCATGCTCTCTCTTGTACTGCACCTTTTAAGTGGAAATGTTTTGCATTATTATTTTTTCCATTCTCTATTGCTACATATGAACTAGGAAGATAAATTTCCCATTTCTCTGAGTATTTACTTTGAATATAGAACATAATTGGGTTTCGTGGGTCTGTTTGTTTTATTGTCACATAGTGACTTGGCAAGTGGATTCCTCATACAGTATATTCATAGAACATTAATTAAACAGCGGTTTAAAACTAAGGCCCAGATGTAGTTAATCATTTCCTCCAAGCCATGATAAATTAAATGTCATTTGTTGAAAACCCACCCTTTCAGCCAAATATGAAACACATACTTGGCAAAAATTAAACTGATAGATGTTGCCCTTAGAGTGAAGCTATGTGACTGAAGTGTAGCATACAATAAATTAAAAATTGAACTTACATACATTCATAATGACTTTTACAAGCTAGCACCTTAGTATTTTTAATAAGAAAAAAAATCACAGTATTGACATAAGCAAAGACTTTATTTTGCTTTCATTAGCTAGTTCTTGTTTGCTTTATTCTACAGAGAACACTTTTTTCAGTGGGTGGGTTTAGATCTAGCTGCTATTGAGATTTTTTTTTTTTACACTTTTACTTTTTTGATTTTTGGGAAATGCTTTAATTTTTTCATGTGTTATTCCATTTAAATTGCTGTCACTGTATAAAAACTCCTTTCATTGTCATTTTAATTTGCAACACATCATACACATGTACCGGTACTAACATATAATGATCATCATTAACACCTGTCCATTTTACACATGCTGTAGGTATGTTGTTTCCTGTCTAGTTGCATCGCTGTGCTATTCTGTTTCTCATTCTCACAAATTTACTCTCCCTGTACTGCCTCATTTAACAAATTGATCCACCTTTCAGTCTATTTTATGATCTGCAAAACTAAGGGCAGGGTTTAGATCCCTATTTGGCTGAATCTTTGTGTCCTTGATACGACATGTTGAGACACTACTTTAAAGCACATTGTGCTTAAAATGATTTGATGACTTCCAATGACATAAATGTATTCAGAGCTGCAATTGAAACTATTCCTCTTTGTCATAAATTATTTCTCTAATGCATAAAGTCTTGAAGAAAATGAATACTCCACCTGAGGGTTTAACATAATCAAACATCAATTATTTGGTGACTACTCTGACGCAGGAATTTGACCGTCCATTCTCCTGTCACCAGATAATTTATTCTTTCTTCATTTAGGCAACCATGACTTTGGAAATCACCCCACTGCCTCATCGTAATATACAGCTTTATTAAGCATTTCATGGCTTTTTGATATTTGACCATTTTGGACCATGAGGACTGATTGTGTCTTCTTTTTTAATTTAATTCAAAAGAGATCTTGAGATGAATGAAACAACTATGGGCCTTATCCTCACTACGTATATGATTATTTAATGACATTTTGTCCACATGCAGAGAAACTAATCCAAAATCTGCTTGTAAAATCTTCACATAGGCACAAAGACCTGGACAATAGAAACTGAATCCATTGTCATTCTGTGGCTTAAATACCACCTGTTACGTTTCCTTCTGGGCACTCATAGCTGAAATTTGAATATGCTGAAAACAGATGAAACACACATGAAAATGGCTGTGATCTGCTGAATAAAATTAGCAAACTTTCTCATATTACCCCACTCCTGGGAGTTAATGAGCTAAGAGAGATTTTAAAAAATTATTTGAAGCCATTGTCTAAAACACAGAATTTCCTCCACTGTTGTCAAGGAAACTAGCTAGTTTGCTGCAGTGCAAAGGGATATCCATATCTCAGACCTCTTTCTGAACTAACACCCATTTAATTCCATTTTATTTTCTCAGATGTTGTCTTTCTTGCATGTCGCCATGTTCTTATGCAATTTTGTTTGTTTATGGTGGTTTTCTCCGTTTGTTTAAACATATTAATGGGTTTCATTGAAATGCATGAATTCTTTTTTGAAGATGAAGTGAAACAGTTAGATGTAACCCTAATGTTTACTGTTCATTTTTATAACCATAGCTATGCCCTCTCTGTGATCTTTGCATAAATGCACATTTAAATTTGTTGTAAAAAAAGACAAAAGATTCATTAACACTTACACTATATAGACCATTCTAAATGCAGCTACTCACTATGATTGTGACCTTAAAAACACTTTATTGTGCTTTAAATTAAATCATCAGTATTCAGTATTTATCAAAGATCACATAAAGGTAGTATAGACTGTACAATAGTATTCTTGTAAATCTTAAAAAACCCACTTCACCCCAACGTGACTCATGTTGGCCCCTTCCCATTTGACTAAACCCCGCCCACCTTGCCCCCACCTGCCCCATAAGCCCTGCCCCAGGACCATATTGCTGCATTTAACTAGTGTCACCCTTCTCCCACACAGGTGAATCAGGTGCAGAGGAGTGGTCCCAGTGGAGCTCATGCTCTGTAACATGCGGTCAAGGGTCGCAGGTGCGAACAAGAACATGTGTCTCACCATACGGAACACACTGCAGCGGCCCTTTAAGAGAATCAAGGGTTTGCAATAACACTGCCCCTTGTCCAGGTAGTGTTAGCCGCAGATTCTTGAATATTAATGTTTTGCTCATTTGTTGTTTATGGGAGGAAATGTGTTGTTGTGTTTTAACAAACGTTTCAATGTGTCTATTTAAGAATGTATTATGATCAATATTGCAGGTATTCTTATTATAATCGATCTAATGTTTTCTTTCTTTAATGTTATTTTGTGAATGTGTTTCCGTTTTCATTATCACTTTTGTGTTTTCCATTTCATATAACTGTAAAGGCAATTCATCAGCATTAAAATGGTTTAATGACATGTGGTTCTGCATGGAGCTTGGGGAGCAGTAGATACTGATGTGTTGTCAGCTTCATTTCCTTGAAGGTCAGCTGTGCATTTTAAAATAGCTTGGCAGTGTTTCTTCAAACACACTGTAAGGCATTTCTTCCTCAACCCATGACAGCAGGGCAGATGAGTCACTGGCAGTCAGGTATCAGCATCAGATGTTTTCCTGACTGGTGATTGCAGCGGGCTAATGTTTGTCTGTATGCATCTGGTAGAACAGCGTGTCTTTCTCAACAAGTCACCATTATCCTTTTTTGGGACTGTTTGTAACGCAGACAAATGTTGATTTAGTAATGAGATTCAGAACTCATGTTTAGTCAAGATATTTGTTGGTGCTGTTAAGTGTAGTGCTTCTGAGTCTGGATCACAAACTCGTAACCAATTATGGCTGATCAGGATTACTGCGAGCTGCATCCTCTGACATTCTGATTTTTGATGTACTTTAGTTCATTTTTACATGTGGCATGTGTAAGTGGGAAGTTGGCAGTTTTCAAGGGGGTCATTCTCTTAATGTGCACGGACATTAAGAGCTAGAAAGAGAATGAGTCATTTCAAAAGAGCTATTGCCCAAGTACCAGTCTTGGTGTGACTCCTCTATGTCCATTAATATCTAGCTCAGACAGCATTAAAACTCCTAATTCTCAAGAAATAAAAAGCTACATAGCCCAATTCCAGGTATATGCATTCATTTGCATGAGGAATAATTATTAATTCAGAACCAGAACGTACAGAGCTGCCCATGTGAATTCATTGTTGTCTTTGATTTATCTCAAGACCTGCAGACATTAGGTATTTCCTCATGGCTAATTGTGGATCCAGAACTTTCTTTCACAGAATAATGCAGAGACACTTATCACCAAATAACTGGGCCATAAAAGTCTGGGACAACTATAAAACAATTTTAACTTTTCTTACAAGAGCAGGCCTGTGTTAGATTTTTAGAGGAAATAAGAGAGGGAGAGTTAACTTCTAAAATGTCACTATTCTTAACTCATTGTGTTGCATGTGTTTTTAGTTAGATAATATCATTGTTGTCCTGCAGTGTCGGTAAATTGCACTGCCTGTAATATCTGAAAGATGGCGTTTTCTTTCCTCGCTCACTTAAATTAAAAACCTTGCAGTGGGATCATAGAATTTGTTTTTCAACCTCACAAATTTACAGAAGCAAACTGGTACAAAAAAAATAAAAAACCCACCTGGCATGGCACCGCGTGAAACAGCGAGTCTCTATCTAATATTCTGTGAGGCAGACAGATTGATTCACTTTCTTCAAACTGTCTGTAAGCCAAGGTGGAAGGATACCTCCAAAATAGAGTGTGCTTAAATTAAAGATGCATCACTTCCAGTCTGAAGCAACCTTACCTCATAGTCACCATCTCTGAAAACACCAACATCATCTGTGAACAATGGTTCGGGCGCTGCGGGCTGAGATCAAGCATGCCTCAATACAAGCTGTGATGCTGCTCATCCAACACAATGCATCTGCCAAAACACAATAACACCTCTGCTTTACAAAATAGTTTGTCTTAGTAGTACCCCTTTTCAACCCAACCAACAACACCAGTGTCTTTTATTTTGTCTGGAGCAGCTATTCTGCAAAAGGAAAGCAGCCCATTACAAGATTTCTGTTAATATTTGATGTTTCAACAGTACAGGATTTACACTCAGTGACAACCTTTAGAGCGATAAAGGATTAGCTCATATACTGCTGCACTGAATATAAGTTAGTGAAATGAGGCCAGTATTTAGCATTCAGTACTGTTCTGTCTGCAGTGAGTTAATATTATGCTATCTCAATTTATCAAGCTAACGCTTGCTGTCATTAAAACACTTTTACAAAATGGTCAGCATAACTTCCTTTCATTTGTCTTAATATTAATTATCAAATTTCACAATGTGTGGTTTGGTTGGGGTGTGGGGGTACAGAAATGTTTTATGATTTCAGACTGACCAATTATGGCATCAGTCATTTTGAAGATGCCTGGCTGCCAGGATAAGGCGCTACAAGTGAGAAAGTATTGGCTGTTCACCGCTACAGATTAGCACAGTTCATTACTCCACGCCAGTGACCCCACTGCCGTCAAAAGCTGTCAAAAACAAAGAGTAGAGCCATACCTTTGTTCCTTGACTTTAACGAGCACAGCCAGCTTAGCTCATTTTTCTGAGCCAGTTAAGCTAGCAAAGCGACGGAAACGACGAGTCCCTCCACAGAGCATGCGCAGATGCGTCTGTCCGAGCCGCTTCCTTCTCTGCGCGACGTAGATGCAGCCGCGCGCTATTCTTCCGGTCTTACCTGCGCGAGCCGCGCCGGCTGCTGTCACTTGCTGTGTCGCTCTAGAGCAGTGTTTCTCAACTCTCAACTCAACTTTCGGAGTTTCGGAGGATCTGGATCCTTGAAAGTGGAGCTTTTTTATTTGGACATTTTTTATGACTGTAAATTAATAGACAACAATGTCAGCCTTGTCCAAAAACGTTATATATTTAATCTAGGGGGGGGAATGTTGCCAGTTGATATGCTGCACAAATATTGATTTGCTTCAAATGCATGAAAAAATTGTATTTTAGCTGTACAACACCTGTTAATAGGCTGATATGGTCATTGGTATACATGGAGATATTCAGCAGCACCACTCATTTTCTTACAGTAAGCAGAAGAAATACTGGGCGAGTACCATCAGCAGGAATTGCCTCCATGGAAACAAAGCATTTGCATACAAAAGACAGGTGTAGTCTTAAAATATTCCGTTTTTGCCAGCTTGATCCGAAAGACAAACAACCCAAAGACAAATCAATAACTGAAGACTGGAACAAATTCTGGCTTTTATTATTAACCAGTAAAGAAACAATAATGAAAAGAAACAATCTGAGTGCAAGTAAGAGCGCACATTTCCTGTTAAGACATCAATGTAAAATATTACATTTTGACTGTGTGCCAGTCGTACCTGGAAACATATGAATTTAGGGGTGTATTCAAATTGATTTATGGGAAAGCTATTGTAGAAGAAGAACAAGAGCGAATCACTATGAAGCATTTTAAATGTGATCAGAACATGTACTCTGACAAGTGGCTCTTCATTAGGGAAGCCGTGTGAAGGACTCTTAAAGCACTTCTGATTACTACGTGTGAGAGGAAAACCTATTGTATTGCAAAAGCATTCCCAGGTGCTTTCGATTCGTTCTTTGCATTGTGCAAATGGAGGTACTAAGTGCAATGTTGCGCACAGCAGCCTTCCTTGTGCTGCAGTTTAATGAGTAGCAGTGAGGTTTTGTGTTTTAGTCAAACCTAATTCAAACAACTCTGTGGCAAAAAAAAGGAAAGGTGGCACTCCTCAATAAATAATAAGTACAGTATGGTGAAAACAGTTTTGCACAATAGGCAGACTAATAAGTTAAAAAGGGAAAACCTCACTGGAATGTTATGAGAGGGTCAATCCAATCCCAGTTTACCACAAATTAATGAAAACATTTTTGGCAAATGCATTAGCTCTGTCCACCATCTTGTGCTGGTCCAAGAATTTCACCTCTAGCAGCACAATACGGTCACTCATGGCCGGCCCTGTAAATCATGGCCGCAGTTCAGAGAAAAAACACACAAAGAGGCGGAATCCTATTCCATCGTTGCTAGCTATGGTGACTGCCTGCTTTGAACTGGAAATTTTCAAAGTAAATGCTTCGGCCACCACGGGACACTTAGCTAAGAGCATCAAAGCAGCGCCTGGAGGCAGGGGCCGGGACAGACGGTAGCTCGCCTCATGGCGGACCATCGGCTTGATCCCAAGGTCCAATTACTCTACAACTGATCCTGAGATCCAACTATTGTACTGCAAGAACTTTAAGCCTCTGCACAAGCTGTGGATAGTGACCCCTCTGAAGGCAAATCATCAATTCCCTGTGGACAGAGTAGTCAGACAAGGTCTTAAATCCCATTTGCAATCAACAGATGATAAAAGGCCTCCATATACAGTATGTTGTGTCCTCTGCAACTCTTCATTAATTCTGTTCTTTATTCTCAGCCTCAGTTTTGAAACGGCTGAAAACATAAAGGCATGACTGCACACACGTCATCCTGTTATTCTTATTGCAGTTCCCTGTGTGCCAGGATTTTGCCGCTATAATGTATTTTGTCCTTGGCATATATCTTTAGTAGACACATAGACTTCTGATAAAAAATAGCTCCCATGTGATCTGGGCTTGATACAATTTCCACCCCCTTCCATTCTGTCAGTAAATGCACTGTAATGCTGGGATCAAGAAGCCAGCAGTTACTTTGGAAAATAATATCAGAGGTTAAACTTTTACATTTTCAGAGTCGTGTGTTCCCCATTTCATGCCACTGCGTACGTTTAGCAACACTGCAAGCGCCAAGACATGACAGGAGGTGTCTTACTGCTGTCAGCCTCTCAGATTTACGTATTTCCTTCTCCAAAGTAAAACTTTGAGCCAATAGCAAATATTCTGTGCGGTTCTATGAAGACTCACCATCTGTCAACTAGAACCCTGTTAAGCTTACACACGAACCAAGATGCAAGAGGAACAATGCTGTTTGCCAGCTATTGTTTTAAGTTAAATGGGAAAAACAATTATAGTGTAAAAAATGACAATTTTATCAATAGCGTTATGTTTTAGTGACAAATGTGCTGGAAAGTGATCTGCAGTGTTGTTAATGCGAGGGGAAATGCAAGAAATGATGAGAAACTCAAAGTGTGCCAAAATTATCCTTTCAATTAAAAGTTTTGGAAATGTGTCTTCATCCAAAGATCAAAACTTTGAAAATGGGACATCTCACTGTTGTTGTTTTTAATGCATTTTGCTCATTTAGTTTTTAATATTTTGACAACAGTTGCAATGGCAGTATGTGCCAAGAGTCCAAAAATAACAATATGCTGCAAGAGATCCAGAATTATTGTAATTAACATAAAATTGTTAGCCTTTGATCAAGTTCAGCAATAGTTGCTCAGACAGATATGTGATCAAGAAACGCCATCTGAAACATGACAATGAATGAATTCCTTTTGGATTTGGGCTGTCTAGCCTGATATTTAGTCCAAGTGGCCGTTTCATTAACAATAACTCGACAAAATGTGAAATGTGGTTGGTTAGTCAGAGGTCTGGAACCAGGTTACGGGACTGTCTGCTTTGGGTATAAGCATGATTAGCATGTTAGTGTAATGAGAGATGTGCAGAACATTGTCAGCCCACATTAACCTGAAGGTCCACTAAACAGACTCAGTAGACTGTAACACTGTGCAGACCTGCTGCTCCTCACCCACACCTTTGAAGTCAGTCTTATTGTTGTTATTCTGCATGTGAATTATTATTATTATTTTTTATCATTTTTTATACCTTTACTCCTGAAGGAAGCCTTGTCTGTGGGTAGCATTTATTGCCATCAACACTAAATGTACAGAGGTGACTGAAGCTTGAGGCTGAGGCTTTGTGGAGACCCACAGTGTCTGTGTGCTCAGTGTTTCATTTACATTAGTTTTGTTGCTAATTGTTTTTGATTGATTGTGTTTCATTTATGGCTCACTGCAGCTTGTTATGGGCTTGTTTATGCTATAGCAGGGACTGAGACATTGATTAGGCCTGACGCCTTTTCTGTGCCCGCAGTACACGGTGTATGGGAGGAGTGGTCACCGTGGAGCCTGTGCTCATTCACATGTGGCCGAGGGCACCGCACTAGGACTAGGATGTGTGCCCCTCCCCAGCATGGAGGCAGGGCCTGTGATGGACCTGAGACCCAGACTAAGCTTTGCAACATAGCCCTATGCCCAGGTATCATCTGTCTGCTCTCTAAATGTGTTACAAATACCAGTATTAACAATTATCCCTGAAGGGATGATGATGAAAGGGATGTAAATATCAGTTCTTGAGAATTGCAGCAACACACTTCTATATATTTACTATAGTAACTCAACACAGTACTGCAAAGGTGAGTAAAAAACTGAATGACTGCAGTGTCTGTGGTGCATTTAAAGTAATAATGCTTACACAATGATGCCGTTCAGGAAACCTTGTTGAGAGCCAGTACTGTAATACTGACGTCAAAATCACTTACCCGCAATGGCCTGTGAATGGTAAGCAGATTAGTGATGATGAGTTTTTCCACACAGTAAATGTTAGCTTTGCTCCAACAGACTCAGTGAAAACCACTCAATCCCAGATGCTTTCGCCCTGCCCAGACAGGCAAAATGGAAGGCAGTTAAACAAACTTTTTGCAGTTTTCACCTTTTGACATTTGAATAATCAAAATCTTAATATGTAGACAGTCTGACAAAAACACTTTCTGTGCTTCAATCCGCTTTGCCTTTGGCTGAATTCTAACCTGTGAAAAACAATGCGGGAAACCAGCAGTGCAATTCTCCAAAAATCTAGTAGCCATGTAATTTTTTTTCTTTTTTGCTTTCCACTTAATGTCTGTTTTGCTGGCTTTCTCCCTGAGAGAGAATAGTGATCTGAATATCTCCTCCCATTTCTCTCTGCCGTCTTTCTCCCTTCACATGGGACATGCTTGTTGGGTTGTGGTTGGTGCCTCAGTGGACGGACAGTGGCAGGAGTGGAGCTCTTGGAGCGATTGCTCGGTGACCTGTGCCAATGGCACTCAGCAGAGGACCAGGCAGTGCTCAGCGGCCGCCCATGGGGGATCTGAGTGTCGCGGTCACTGGGCAGAAAGCAGAGAGTGCCATAATCCTGACTGCACAGGTAAAATCCTGAGCCTCTTAATTCTGTATCCGCTTTGATGTCTAAATTCGAAATCATTATTTCAAACAGGGAAAAGAGAGACAAAAAAAAAACAGTGCGACCCATATTTCCATCATCATTACAATCACGAGTACCACAATCATTACTATGAACTTTAGATGAAACATGCAGCCTGATTTCACTGAGCTGTTTTACTCTTTCTTTTGTGTACCGAAAGGCTCTGCAGCAAGAATCAAAGCTGTGTTGTAAGAATCAAGAATAATGTTTAAGACCATGCTCTATCAATTGGATTTGTAAAATCCAGTTAGATATACTGTATGCCTTTCACATAATTCAGGGTTAGCTGTCCAAACTGCCTGTCAACATCATAGATGTATTAGAGGCTCAAAGATGTCAGCTTAGTGGTCTCCATCAGGCTTTGAATTGTCTGATCATATGAAGGGCCTGAGCACTCTCATAATCTCTTGATGCAATTTTCACTGCTGCAGCATAAAACAGCTGGGGTTTTATTCTGTATTTCTCTGGTATGTGCGTGTGTGTGTGTGTGTGTGTGTGTGTGTGTGTGTGTGGCAAATATGGTTCCCCTCAATTGTTTGAAAGTCAGCTGAAATGTTGTGTAACCAGTCATCCAACCTTATGCTCCTTTGGACCACTGAAGTAGCCGTAAATGCTTGTGAATGCGTACTTTCAATTTGTGCTTATGATAATGAAGCGGGAGACGCTATTGTTTGCCTCTCAGTGAAAGGATGCATTATACAATTTATTCATTTCATGAGGCCTACCTATTTAGCAATTCTTATTTGTTTCCAAGGTGAGAGATCAAACATTAGTGAGGCAACACAGCCTGAGCCATCATTTAACAAGTCAGCACCATGTCCGCAACTGCTAGAGGCATTGTCTTCCTTTGTGGGGGAAAAAAAAAAAAACGAGTTCAAAGCAAACCCAATATGTTTTTCAGAAATGCTCAAATATATCTTTGAGCAATTCAGTGTGCTGAAAAGCAACAGACATTCTTTTGAAATGAAACAAAACAGAAGTTAAAAAAAAAAAAAAAAAAGCCTGACTAATAAGTACAATACAGGCCTGTGCAGGGTTTGAATCAATGTTATGTGTTTCAAAATTGGGAGAATTTCTCCAGGACTGCTGGCACAATGATCTCTTTGAAACTCATGAGCGTGCATCTGTCTGAGGAATCAGCTGCTCTGATTTGGAGCAGAGGCTTCAGCATCTACTGGGATTTGATCAGTGTCTCGTGGATGGTTTCACACTGGTTTTGTTCTTTTCTATCCTCCGGAAGCGATCCTGACAGAGGTTAGTTGTAGGACACGAAATAGCCCCGCACGTGTGAAGGAGGGGGTAAGTGGAGGTTAAAATGAGAGCAGAGTTTGTTTCCTGCTCACAGGGTGTTGTACCTTTCTGTTCAGACAAGGGCATATGATTTACTACATTGCTGACGGGGAGCATCTGGTTTTTCTTTTTTTTGTTTGTTTTGTTTTTTTTCTGTCTAATGCACAATTTAACAGTGTTCATTACAAGGGCATAAAACATGCTGCTGGTTTTGAAAACTTCAGCATAAATGCCTTTTTAATACTGGCAAAGTGAGGCAAATAATCACCACTCACAGAACAGCTTCTTTAGCCGTAAAACACGCACACCCCAGATTATTCATGTGCTTTTCAGTTCAATGCTCGGCTGGCAAAAGAAATAAATGTAATTTTACATATGACACTGTAATTAAAAGCTTGAATTGCAGAGAAAAAGAAATTGTCATAGAGATATATCTTTTTAGTTGACGTTCTGTCGGTTTTGGGCAGGTTTTCCACCACCAGAGTGTCTCTTTCTGACCGAGAATGATTCTGTTTTAGCTAATGGCCAGTGGAATCCTTGGGGCCCGTGGAGCGGCTGCTCTAAGTCCTGCGACGGCGGATGGCAGAGGCGAGCCCGGGTGTGTCAGGGGGCAGCGGTGACCGGGCAGCAGTGCGATGGCAACGGAGAAGAAGTCAGAAAGTGCAGCGACCAACGCTGTCCAGGTGAGCCAAAGGATAATAAGACTCGCATCCGAATGAAAGCGGGGAGATAATTATCTCTGTGGGTTGAATGACATGCCTCGTTACATGAGATCAGTTAAAACAGGATCTGAGGAGGAGATGCAGATAAGCGGATACAGAGGAGGGATGAATGAGTGTGAATATATTCCAGAGCCATTGAAATACAGGTGACATTTGGACAATTTCCAAAATAATCTCTTTCTGAAGTGGAGTCTTAAAGAAAAAGTCCCTTAATACTTCTATTATCTGAAGTAAAAAAAGCACTGTTACACAAAAACACTGAACATTTTGTTTATTATTATTATTATGTATCGCCTACACTCCCAAGAGTTGTGATTAAAGAAGAGGGTACATTTTACTATAATCCCTAAACAGCATGCTGATACTCACTAACACCATCCAGCTTTGATCTTCAGTTCCATACGTCCTTACGTGTCACATGTAGAAATAGTTGCATCACATTGGAAATGCTGAAAAGCTCTTTGCATTGAAGCTTGCAACGCTTTGCTTTTCAGCACCGTATGAGATTTGTCCCGAGGACTATGCAGTGTCCATGGTGTGGAGACGGACGCCTTCGGGAGAACTGGCCTTTAATAGATGCCCACCCAATGCCACAGGTAAGGACATGAGCAACACCATTCATTTGTCACCTTTTGTTATCAGCGCCTCTTTTCTAAATGCTATAGTGTCTTCTTAGTCTTTATTATTGCCCGTCTTCCTTCTCTGAAAGGCATGAGAAGTCTTTGTGACCCATCCTGTGGGTATAAAATGAAAAAAAGTAGTCCTACCATAAAAGGCGACAAAATGGTGGAATACATTTTAATATGTATGATGCGGAATCAGCTTTTTGCTAAACCGTGCAATGGCGTGATTGATCGAACTACATTTGACTTAATTTCAGGGGATGGCTGTTTGAATCACAATGATTTGCCAACAAGTCACTTTATAGCGGCAGAAATAGCCTGCAATTTTACACTAGTGTCATAGTATCACTGTTTGAACACACATCACAATGTTAGTCATTTGGCTACATTATGTGGAATGATTTCAGCCACCATAGCAAGTTATCAACAAGCCTGTTACATTACATTACATTTCCTGCCTAATCTGTGCGTGATGTATAAAATCACCCAAACATTGTGATGATAAACCCATATCTGCTGCCAAAGTCGTGTTTCTCCATGTGAGGAGAGGAGAAAACACATATCTTTTCATCCCCTTTCCACATGCAGCGATGTAACTCACAGCTGTGCCTGCCGGTGCACAGCGGAGGGCCAAAAAAATGCTAACTGTGATTCTGAGAGCATTGTTGAAGAAATGCACACCGAGGTCTGTTTTCAGACAGCGAGTAGAAGCTTAAACATGTGCATGGCGAGAAGAGCATTAGAGCAGAGGATGCAAGGCGAGGCTAACACTCAGCTCTTGAAAGGAGGAGAAAGGAGGGAGGGAGAGGGGGGAGGATAAAAAGGAATGCAGCCTCTGATAAAGCTGTTGTGATACTTTTGTTCTCGCCGAAGGTCAGTTTGCTAACAAAACAGGAGAGTGCGGCGCTGCTGGGTGCCAAAGTTACATGTTGGTTGGTAAGCTGTTGTTAAGGTGTTCTAAAAATCGACATTTCCTACACAACCATAAAATAGCTAACCGGCAAAGTAGCTGTAGTAGCAAACACGCTGTCATTCACAGATGGCTTACCCGCGGCAAAGTTACGCAGAGTAAGATTTAGTAGCATGACATTAGCTTTCTGGCTTGACATTAGTTTTATGGCTAATAAATGTTTGATACTATGAAGCTATTTCCAGCACACAGAGAGGCCTTTTTTCAGTTTTTTTTTCTTCTTCTCTGATATGATGTTGTTGCGAATAACACCTTTGCTGATTAAGAATTTCATTTACACCAAGAGGTGTCCATGTGTGCCAGATTCAGGTCAGTCAGTCCAGGGGAGACAGACCCCTCCTTTAACCAAACTAATTAGTGTTCTTTACCGAGCAGAGTCACATTCATTAATTACATTAATTACATTTAAAAGGAAGTCAACATTGCATTGTTGTGAACTCTGGACATTAATGATTAATTTACTGCACATTTTTTACTGATATGCAACTGCGTTTGGACACTGGTGCAGAGATGTATCTCATTACTGCAGTCTGTGTGCTACTGTGATCACACAGCAGATCATCACATTCTGGCACCTGACAATAAAGCAGAGCTGAATTAATAGTTTAATTTCAAGGTTATTAATTTCTATAGCACCTATATGTACATATATGTGCAAAACAGAGGTTGTGGAAATACAGAAAGATTAAAGTATGAACACGTTTGAATATAATTATTAATCCAAGGCATCAGATAAAGATCAAAACACTGTTAAAGCCAGAGGAGGTGCATCTTGAAAGCATCAACAGACACAGCTGCACTCAGTGGAAATAAAGCAAGATTTAAGTGTTGTGATAAAAGGGTGAAATAACAGCGAGCAGACACACACACACACACACACACACATATATATATATATCATGTTTAAGCACAGTGCATCCCTCTGTCAAAGCTGGCGCTGACCACTGGAACAGAGGATCATGATGTACAATGATTCAGGTCGGGTCAAGTTTATCTGTGAAGCCATTAATCACAGTTCCAGAGTCAGCAGGTTTCACAAATCCCACGTTGTCAACCTATGAACCAAAACAACACCTCCTAATCTTTGACCTGTAATTAGGTCAAGGTCAAAGTCACTGAAAACCCATAATGAGAAAAATGTAAAAAGAAACCCCTCACAAGCAAACCTCGTCCTTCCAGGGCAGTCAGACATGTGATTGCCGCTGAGAGCGGCTAAACAAAGATGAAATATTGATCAGCAAAGGCAACGCCGCGAAATGTGCCACATGAATGCGGGAGGTCTCCTTGGGTGAAGCGTCCAAATGTGTTAGGGGGCATCAACGCCTACTCAGCCCGAGTCACCGTCGTCATCAAGGTCATCATCGCAAAAGCACCCAGCGCAGGGGCGTCAGCGCCGCCTCGGTCATCACGGATGACAACTGCCGCCAGAGGCGAGAGGGGAGGAGAAGTGGGGAGGATACACACACACACACACAAACACACACACACACACACACACACACACACACACACACACACACACACACACACACACACACACACACACACACACACACACACACACAGATGGCAGATGAATTTGTTCGCGTTGTATCACTCAAACAGAGGTTCATGCACAAAGTACATTTGCAGCAGCCTTCTGTCTAACTAGTCAGACTTTCCTGAAGAGACTGGGTGACTTCCAGGCGCCGCGCAAGGCGAAAGCAAAAGGCAAGAAGAAGAAAAATGCTGTTAGAAAATGAGATGCTTGAATTTCTTTAACATACTGCACAGAATTCTGTGAGATGTACTTTTTGCATACTTAATCATGAAGTACTGGACATTAGTGTATATATAAAAAAGAATAGCTGGTATGGTTTAATATTTGATTTAACTTTGATTCACTGTTTTTTTTTTTAGCTTTTTTGTGCCTGCGGTTTTGTCTGTGCTGACACCTGGAGTTACTTTGCAGAGGAGATTTTGCATGTAAAAGCTCCTATGCTTTTATCTATGTGCCTGTCTGATGAGAGCCCCAAATCTCAATTAAAGTTTGCATTTCTCAACTGAAAGAGGGAGAAATTAGAGCAAGTGAACCAGAAGCTGTTAAAATCGTCACAGGTTTATGCAGAGAAGAGACTCATGGAATCCTTTAGAATGGACGCGGTCATTTTATGTGTGATTTTTTAAAGCACATTCATTGTCCGAATACGATTGGTAGAGGGTAGTTCGAAGTTGGATTCTTTCTCAAAAGTAGGGGATTTTGTTGTTTTTCTGCCACTGGATGATATTCAACACTTTAAGTCCACCAAAGTCCTTGTCTGTGAGTGTTTTCAGACACCTCTTATCTCTGGTAAACACTTTTTTAGCCCGCCGTCTTGGGGAGGATTGTTTGAATAAAAACTCTCCTTTAGCAGCAGCCGAGTCGAGGATGCTGTAAAACTGGACAGCGACAGGTCAATGCCTCAGTGGAGTGCAGCCTTGGCTTTGAACAAGTGCATCTCCACTGACCTATATTTCATACTCAACCCACTCTACATCACTGATGATGCAAGGAGAGACGACAGATTGATGCAGAATCAAAGCAAAAGCCTCACATTGCCATCAGTGACCGCGTCTGATCCCACCACCGACATGGATCAAAGCCTGAATCACTGAAGAATATAAGAATATATATATATTTTCAGAACATTTAAATGGCAGAATGCTTATGCACCTTTTATTTCATTAAAAGGCAGTAAGTGTGGTCTTAGCTTCTATACAGCTAATAAAACACAGCTAGGATTTTTATCTGCAAAACTAAAGAAACTTGAAAAGAGCCATGATCCAGGCTTTTCACGTCTTCCAGTGAATCCACATTAGGACTGCAACATCATACAGCATAATACTGAAATGAAAGCAGACTAAAGGTCATCGGGCATTCTTTGAAAACATCTTTCTATAGCTTTTGATTTAAACTCATCTTTCAAATCAGCGCAACAAGCAGATCCGCATCTGTCATTCGAGGAACTTTCAAGCATTTCTTTTTAAAACAGTTCTTGAATGTGACCTCCTCTTTGCGTGATTAACATTTTTATTGGCTTTTTGATGGTAAATATCATTCACAAGCGTAGATGTGACAAATATCTGGTGATAGGACAACCAGCAGTATTAATGTGACCTCTTTTTACTGCTTTGTGTCTTTTTGCCAGTTCCCACTTAAAGCGCGAGTCTTTCTCCGTTTAGTGACCTTTAGGAATGTCAGAGCCAAAAGGCTGAAGTGAATCTCTAATTTCTCTACATCGAGCCATCATGAAAGATACTTTTTACCAATTTCTCAAGTGTGAAAGCCAGAAATATGGTCGAATAAAAAATGTGAAAATATTCCTTTGACTGCTGGCGTCCTTAAAAATAGGAGTCTGGATTACAAAACAAAATAAAAGCGCCCAGGTGACGCCAGTGTGGATGGAGACGGATGCGGTAAGAAAAGCAGTGGGCTTCTCCTGCTGCCCTCTGGGTTGTCTCATGGTGCTGCATGGGCGCTCCCGGCGTATAGCGATGTTTTTGTGTGCACTCATGGCTTCAGTGCCTATCACCAGGTAGTAGCTGTGCAGAAGGTGGGCGTAGGAGGTGTGGTTTTGATCTCTCTCTGTCTGTGTGTGTTAGCGTATGAAAGAGCAAGGGAGAGAGAGAGAGAACAAGAGATAGCGAAGGGTTTATGTGAAGCACGGATGCCAGGGGAAATGTTTTGTACTGTGGGAGTTTTCCTCAGGATGTCAAGCACCTGTGTTGGAGCAGTGGGGTGATGTGTGAAGTGCACTCCACCAGGTCGACAGCTGGGAAGGTGTGATGTTGGACCCCTATGTGGGATGTGTATGGCAATGTGGGCAGATATTGGGTGGTTCTGCTATTTCAGGATCACTGTTTAAATGCCTGACAGCTATCACAGCTGAGCTGCTGCATGCTCGAATAATCCACTGTAAGTTGTACTAACACGGCACACAGTGCATATATTAAAAGCCATGGGACTGTGTCTGTAGCTCATAATATGAAACCACTTCTGTTCAAACACTGCAGCACTTTCCCTCCAGAAACCTCTCTCTCTCTCTCTCTCTCTCTCTCTCTCTCTCTGTAATGTGCCTCCACTCCACTGCAAAATTTAATGGCCGACATCAAATTTTGATGGCGAGTGATGGGCAACAGAAATGGACAAAAGGGAAAAAGATAAGCCTTACTTAAAAAGTATTAATATTTCTGTCTTCCTTCTCCTTTTTTGTCTTTCTTCTTTTTCTCTATGCAACTCCCTCCACTCCTCCGCTTCCATCTGCCTTTCTTTTGCCTCTCCTTTGGTCTTAATCCCACACACCCCTCCACTCCCTGCCCCCCTTCCCCCCTCCACACTCTCTACGCCTGCATCCTCATCTCCCCTCTCATCCCTCTCTGTCTCCTCTCCAAATCTGTCGCTGTCTCTTTCCCTTCCACAGGCACCACTAGTCGACGCTGCTCTTTGGATCACCGTGGTATGGCCTTCTGGGAGCAGCCCAGCTATGCTCGATGCATAACAAATGAATTCAGATACTTGCAGCAATCAGTAGGTGCAAAGTCAGCTCCCTCTCACAGCCTCTGTTTCCAATGCATCATAAATTACGTCCCCGGTGTTTTTCCCATCCTCATCGCACTGTAGCCAAAGATTAACCACTCTCAACAGAGGAGCAAATTAAAACACTGGTTTTGCAATTTTTCTCCGTGTAATGAACGGTCATCATCAAGTGCTTAAACTATTTGATTTAGAGCTTCTGGCATGTTTTCACCTGTGTTTGTCTTGTTGCTTCAGCTTGTACTTTTGCCCTTTCATGAGCACTGAAAGAAGTGTCTTTCCTTACTCACTGGATTTTAAATAACACCTATTACAATGCATTACAATGCAAGTTTGCATTGGACCAGGGTAGCAAAGTTGAATGGTAACAGTCGTCTTTTTAATAAAATCCCCTTTTTTTATCAAAAGAACCTGTGCTGAACTCTCTCTTTCATCCTTTTTTCATCTCCTGTATGAATCTGAATCACTAAAAAAAAAATCTTTTTTTTCCGTCCATTTTAGAGAGCTTTTATTAAATATGCTTTAGCTTTAGTGTGTTTGCCCTTAGTCTGAAAACACAATAGCATATCCACTAGACTAGGAAATTTTTGTAAACCCTCCATCACTGTTAAAAATAAAATAATTCAGAAGAGCTGAGATAGCACATATAGCGCTGCACCTGTGAACGTGTATTTATGGACATAAACCCTGTGCAATGATGTGAAATGTCATTTCGCTGTGCAATTTCTGCCTAAATGTGTGCCTTCTGCTCCAGTTAACTCCTTTATTCATATTGGCTCATTTCAAAACATCCGTGAGGCAGAATACATTTTGTCCTGGCTTAGATATAAGTGTCACATAAAGGGCCTCTGCAGAGTTGAGTCTTTCTTCCTGATTTTTTGCAGTCCATTTACTCCAAAATGTGTAGCTTAGCTCATATCTCGAGGACACCGATACCCCAAGTTCTGTCTTCTCCTGTTTTTGGAGGTTCAGGGGCACCTTGCTAAGGGCCAGAGGATGCTGGCGGGGGATGGGATGTCCCAGGTCACGAAAAACCTGCTGGACCTCACCCAGAGGAGGAACTTCTACGCTGGCGACCTGCTGTCCTCTGTGGAGATCCTTCGCAATGTGACGGAGACCTTCAAGAGAGCCAGCTATGAGCCATCTTCAGATGACGTGCAGGTAAGTGGACAGCGGGTTGGTTTTAACACTAAGACATGGATCTCTGTGAATATGTATTCATCTCCTGTTGTGCAGTGACAAAATAATCAGCTGGATAAGGGTAATGCATTATGCAAAGGAAAAAGGTTTTCTAACAGGTCTGGAGCAGCACAAAGGCTGACAAACACACCCGTGGCTCTATTGTATCAAGAGATCTCCTCCACGTCCTAAGCTGTTTCATCTCATCATGTTAGGGTTGACTGCAGTCTTGATCCTCTTTATGTCAATAGGATGATGGAGATTACAGCTAAAGCTCCACCTCCATCACCAATAAGATAATTTATGTCCTCAGTGCTGTGACATTTTCAAAGACACCCTTCTCGGCTCTCTTTGTGGTTTTTGTGCTGTCCTTACAATTCCTGTATGTTTTAGTTTGTGTGTGTGCCATGTGTCTGGCTCATGCTGTTTTTTTTGTGTGAAGCTAAATGTTACTCACCATTTGATGGCAACAGCAAAGCCAATTTTGAAAAACCTAATTCTCCATTATAGATCTATTGGAGATTTTTAATCTTGCTTTGTTACTGCATCAGGCTCGTTTTGTTGCTGTTCTCCCATGCAGATGGACTTCACATTAGCAAAGTATCCTTGCCCATCAGCCATTTTCTGTATGGAAGAAAAGTGCTTCAATAGTGTGAAAGTTAATTTACTCATTGCTGCTTCTACTCCCTAGGAAATTTCTTTTTTCAATATCACAAAATACTCCTAATGTACTGTCTTTGAGGTCTGAGGAAGTGCTAGTGGGAAAATATCAAATAAAATTAGATAAAGAAAGGAAAAACAAACAACCAAGATATCTAAGACAAGTGATGGGATATGTCGCTGTTTTAGCTTTTGCATCTTTTTTAAATGTGATAGGACTTAATTGGCTTACAGCTTGTGCGTCAGATGTAGGTAATTAAGTCATCAAAATGTTGAACTCAATTATGCACTTCCAAAGCGCAGTGGTATTTATAAAATGTAAGGGATGCTCTTTTCCTTAGTTTTCTGCACATTTATCAACAGCTTCCACGGGGCGGATGGTGTATGGTCTGCTGATAATATTCAGCAGAAATAAAATATCCAAATGTGCTGGCCATGGATGGCAAACCCAGAGCCCATTCAGCCATTTCCTCACCATAGAAAATCTTTTAGATGAGGAAAGCATCCTGTCTCTGGTTATTATGAGAGCTCTATAGTGTGTGTGGGCAGACAGGAGAGCAGTCAGCCAGCCCACCCCCTCCGTGTGTCTCTGCGCTAATGCAGTGTTAAAGTGGGCACATTACCACCAGAGGGAGCATAAGCATTCAAGTAGAAAACAAGATAGCCTGTGTCAAGAGAGAGAGCCACTCCCTCAGGCACATTGTAGACCAGACGAAATAACAAGGCTAAAGATCAGACAGGGGGTCCTATTACCACTGCAGGCATGCACCCCAAGCAGCCCCGACTCTCCGCTGCAGAAGAAGACAATCCACGCATTCCCTTTCATCTCTTTCTTTTTTTTCTGATTGCAGCTCGTGCTTCTCCCCTCTAGCATTTAATGTTTGCTGCAAGCTGCAGGGGGGGTTCAAGGTGTATTTTTGTCAGAGCCGGTTCCACAATGTCCGTCTTTTCCTTGATGGTTCACTGTAATGGTCTCATGGTTTCAAATATCCTGGTGCTATTGAGCCCTGCAGGGACCGTCGTTATTCCCTTATAGAAATCCCTGTGACTGTCAGTATACTATCCTTTTGCGAGCGCACAGTGTTTATGTGTCATGATTTTAGAAAGCATCTTGCTGCAGTGCCTGTAATACTTGTGTGTGGGTGTGTTACGTATTTTCCCTTTCATCATCTCCACAGAACTTCTTTCAAATCATCAGTAACCTCTTGGAGGAGGAAAATAAGGAGAAATGGGAAGATGCACAAAAGGTAAGCATGTTGCCGTACACTTAGTAAATAATTCAGGTTGCGGCATGAGCATTGTGTGTCTCAAAAATCGACTCGGAGCTTGTTTGCAGCTGTTCCATCTGAGCAGCAGAGATAAAGAAAAGTCAGGTTTGGTGCTGAGACCATGTTAAACTTACACATATCGCTGCAAGAGGTCTTTCAGCGGGTGTGACATCTGGCCTCATTTAGAAAGCAAGTTCCTCAGAGCTCCACTTGGTGGCAGCAGCACTGCCACACAGACTGTCCAGCGATTAGCACTGCAGGACTCACATCCTGCTGCACACACATTGTTTCATCCAGCAAATGAACATCATGGCAACCAGTGTGAATAGGCCATTAGTTCAGTTGAATTTTAGAATAGAGACAAACAGTTCCACAGTACCACAGCAGCTGAGACTCCCCGTCAGCCTCTCTCTGAGGTTATAAGGCAGCTGTATCATGTGGAGAAGCACTATGATAACATACAGAGGACTGCAGCACTGCTGTAATGTATTGCAGATGAAAGTTTGAGAACAGAACACTTTTTCAACACTATGTTTATCCATGGAGATTGGCTTCTGGCTACGTCCTCTGTCGGAAACATCTCTCAGCTCGAGAGGTGGCAACTCGTGTCTTCAAAACTGCCACTGGTGCCTGAGACAACCTGAAGCCTAGAATCACGCACATCCAGACTCTGACAGAGATACCATCTGTGATGACTGCGAGTCTGCAGAGGGCATCTGCTCTCTTGTCACCTTCACTGGTAAAATGACTTAAAGTAGGTATCACTTGCACTGTCATGCGACTGAGGTGGCGTCTTAAAATCAGTCAGATCTCTTCTTTGTGCCTCCCTTTCTCCATGCCTGACTTCAGGTGAGATTGTAGGGGGGAATGCAGGCAGTTCAAACTCTGCCATGAGTGCCAGTCCTGAGTGTCTCTGCAGGCAGTAATTAGGTGTTTACTCACTGCAGCTTCGGTTTGGCAGGCCCCAAAGGTAGGTTGTTGGTGAGAAGAGCTCACAAATGAGCAGTCTCGTCAGTAGGAATGCGTCAGAGAGACAGAGACAGACGGCTTAGAGGAAATATAGGAATAGAAAACGTTGTCTCTGTGATTGAACACCCAGAAGAGACATGTGTTAATTATTTCTGCAGTTATTAATGTGCCCGTCTAAGGAGTACTGCTTCAGTTTCGGCACTCCACCAAAGGCGACATTAGCTAAGCGAGGTTGTCTGATCTCAGTCGACGATGCCTGGACTTCACAGTTAGCAATTTCTCTCACTGGCTGGCTTCTGCTGCATTAATGAGCTGAGTTTTTACACAGCACCCACACACTGCATGCCGTGGACATTGAAAACGCTCACATGAAACACCTCACTATGAGGTTTTGCTGGCTGCAGAGTTGTCTCTGTGCAGAGCTCACTATATATTCACCTCCTGTCACTGTTACCATGGCAAGGAGAGGAAGAGCTCTGTCTACAGAGCCTCCACTGCAGCCATTTCCCTGCGCTGCCTTCACATCTCACGGTTGCCATGGAGACCAGCCGAATGAGCATGACTGCACTGTGCGTCAGACATGCCGGAAGGGGCGACGTGATGTGCTTTTCTCCCCCACTATGGCTTTCACTCTGCTGTGTCAGAGGCTCTCAACTTCAGCATCACTGATCCGCTTGCCTGGCTTAGCGGCAGCACATGTAGAGGCATGTGCAAACGCACAGCACAAGGCGTTACTGAGGGGGGGGAAATACCTGCCTCAGGTGTTTGTTGAATATCAAGAGTGAGGTGTTAATTGCTTAATGCCATTTAAAGGCCTTTCTAATTGCCTGACATCATCAGTGTGTGCTCACACATTTGTTAAAGTCCTGCAATAATATTTGGATAATATGACACATTTCTCGAGCTGTTTGACATTTTGAAATGTTAAAGCATTGTTCTTTGGAAAGTGTGTTTGAGTCTGGCATAAATGTCGTCATGTAGGCACAGCTGCACAGTCCTACAATCAGTATTCACTATATTCCAGTCAAAGGACAAAACTGCTGGCCCTCAAATCAAAGCCTCTTATTAGATCTGACCCATCATCACTAGATTGGCAGCCAGGACTGCTGTCCAATCTTTTGAAGGTCACTTATTGGATTAGCGTGCCTTTGATTTATTGACTCAGAGGGAAGAGCTGACCCGACCAGCAGCGTTAGTGGTCGAGGCGTGGAGCAGTCCACGGCGCTGAAATCCTGGCTCTGCATTCCCTCACTGAGTGCCGATGTCCGTGAAGCGTCACATGAACCCAGGCCATCACCCTTGACTTGGCAGAGCCTTTCAGAAGAGAAGCCAACCAGCAACTGTGTGTGTAAACTGGGTGGTTGTAGCTTTGATGCTGATGTCACATAGATGGTTCAATCAGGGCTGCCACTGTCTGCCCATTATTTCCAGGCTGAATCAACTCATCATTTGATCTATGAAGAAATGTCCCATTACACTTTTGCAGAACTCAATGTTAAACATCCAAAGTGTTCATGTTGTACAAGCAATAATCCAAAAAAACAAAGAAAATGTGCAAATCTTCATGTTTTAGAAGCTGGAACCAGCACATCTTTTGTCTTTTTTGCTTTAAAAAGGACTTAAACATTCATAAGTGATCAAAATAGTTACAGATTACATTTGTGACGATCATGATATCCATTAATCAACAAATTGTTAAACATAAACATAAAATAATATAAAATCATGTGCAGAAAATGTTCAAATCTGCTGCAGAACACAAGACATTTTAAACTAAATTTAAATATCTGTACTTCTAATACATTTCTCCTTTCTCTTCTCTTATATTCTGATATTGCTGCATTATTTCTTGACTCTTTATTCAACCTTCACACTGTTTAATTTTATGGTTTTCTCTTCTTTACAGCTTTCATGTTTAACTACATGCCTGAAGCTCATGCCTAAAGCTGCTTTCTTTGTCGTCTTTTTCCACTTGTATTTTACACTCCGTACTTCCATCCATCCAGTGATTCTGAATACTGCTGTGCTTGTGAAATCGAACGTGTCTTCTCGTCTTTTGTATCTTGTCCAGATCTATCCCGGAGCGGTGGAGCTTATGCAGGTCATAGAGGAATTCATCCACATCGTGGGATTGGGCATGAAGGATTTCCACAATGCCTATTTGATGACTGGGAACTTGGGTAAGAGAATCAGCCCTCTTTTCCTCCCAGCTCACGGCCACTGAGCTCGTTTTACCATTTATTTCTGCTTGACATGGACACATAATCCCTGTGCTCTGCTGACTCCTTGTGTCAATTTCCCCACCATCATTAATTTAGGATAAATGGCGCGTGGTAAGGGTGGGGGAGTAAAATTACTGCAAATCAATAATGTTAATTAAAACCAAGCTTGTGGTCTTAATGTGCTAAATTCCTATGAAAACACTTAGCACCCAATCCAATATCAAGAGCGTGCAGTGTAGGACCCCACAAGAGGAGAGCTCGTCTCTGACTCGAGCTATAAAGAAAAGCACTCCTATACCATATTTTTATACCTTTATTTTGTGGAATACAAACTAAATAGGAAGTTGCAGTTGTGTCAAGCAAATTGTTCTTGCAGTAGTGTTAAAATAGCAGGTATAGAAGTTTCTTTTACCTGTATTATTCCCTGTATTGTTGTCTAATCCCCGTATCACTGACATTTTCTATCCATCCACAGTTTCAAGGGTCTGATGCAACAATCAGATAAAGTAATATGGCATAATTGAAGGTGAAGTCATTCTGTCTGATGTTGCACTGTACTGCAGTCCTTTGAGTAAGACATGATTAGCAGAGCGTACCCTGAAGCGTGTTGTGCAGAAGTGCGGCAGCATAAAAAGAAGATTGTTTGTCAGTTCCGTGCAAGATTAGCAGTTATTTAAAAGATATGTTGTGGGAGTGTCTGATAAAAGCTTGTGAAATTGCAAGCAAAATTACAAGTTATTCTTTGCAGCTGTAATGAGCTTGGTAGCATTTTTCTTTCTGCACCACTGATTGTGGTCCAGATTATAACTCCCCCTCTTTGGTTAAAAAAAATAAAAGAAAGTCTTTGGATATGAGTATTTCTCTTCCCTAATGCTCTCGTGGGTTCTTTTTGCTTCTGTCGCGCAGCCTCTTGGATGATCTGAGGTCTCTGTGGCATTTCATTTCTTACTCAGCCATAAATGGTGTCTTACTGGAATGGAATAATAGAATTGCGGTTGTGATTTATTCATGCAAGTGAATGTGAGCATGTACAGCTCTGCTGGTAGGCAATTCCTCTGGAGGAGCAAGGTTTCTTCCTTGTGTTCTTTACAATAGCTAACATTTGACCCACTTCCAGCAAACGCTCACACTCAGAGGCTCTTTATGATAATATGATTTCCATAATGATAAATAGGTAGCCTCCAAGAATAGCGTACCAAACATGGTGCAATGAATGCACCCATCAAAATGCCATTACGAAACACCATGAGAGGCATATTAAGTAATGGACACTTGGAAATAAGGCTTGAATGCATTTCATAATGCCAAACAGTAATGACTGCATTCACAGACGTAAGAATACTTTCTCCTATTTTATACTTCTTCCAATTTGGCTTAATGGTAGTCATCCAACCTCATTGCCACTGACTTCTCTTAATGCGCGAAAAAGCATTAACACATGACCCCTGCTTCACACACAATATGCAATCTATTCTGCCAGAATGACTCTAAATTGACCGTTAAGTGTTTTATCCAGATTCATACAAATTCCTCAAGCAGCGGTGTGTATTGCATAGCTAAACTTGAACAAGAAACTCTTATTATATTAGTCGGCCATATGACCATCTGGCCCCCGCTCAAATCTGTGGGACGGTGCATTAAACTGTGTCCATCCATCAGGCACGGAGTGACAGAAAATCTTTCGGTAAACATGGAGCGGTGATGCAACTCAGCGCTGTGTTTCAGTCTTAAGGAAAGCACTGACTGGCATATTCAGGGCCCGTTCTTGAAGGGCCATACTGCAGTTGTTGCATGTGTGGTTTTTATTTTTATTTTCTGCACATCACATATATTTTTCTGCTGGCTATTTTCCCAAGCATACCATCATTTTTCACATTTGAGAATGTTTTTTAGGTCCGTTAGTTTCTATTGAATTCACACAAAATGAAAATTGAATCACAAAAAACCTAAAAATAATGTCTTAATATTTACTTATCAAGAAAAATGTGCACTACCATAATTATGCTGACACGCAGTTAATGTGTTTCCCTGCCCCCCAGTGATCTCAGTCCTATATTGTCAATATATTGACACACTGTCAGAATCTATCAAAGGTATTGATAATAGGATGTCTCTTGATTTTTTTGGAGTCAAACAGTGACAAGACACAAATCCTGGTTATCATTAAATGTCTCACAGGAGACAGAAACCTTTGCATCATCCTGGACGCTGACCTCGTTTTGTTGTCGTCTTTTAGACCTAAAATAAAAAAATTCTTTTTTAGCTACGCCTTTCATTAGCCCATTGTGCCCATCTTAGTTATTATTTTATTCTATTTATTATTTATTGTTTTACCTCATGTATTTCATTATTTTACTGGTCAACCGTTGGTTGTAATGGCTTTTTGTTAGTTGCTGGTCTTGATTATCTTATTTTCTTATGTTTTTTCTTCTTTCTTATTTACGTGTTTGTTTTAATTATGTTTGCTGTCTAATGTTTTACAATCCATATCATTTTTTGTGGCTGCAATGTCCGTTGTAGCTCACACTCTGTGCAGCACATTGTGCTTCCACCTGTAATGAAAATGAAATGTACTATATAACTCAACTTTTGCTTACTTCATACTTATTTTCATCAATATTCTAATATATTGTTGTGACTGAATTGGAAAGTCTTCTCTGCACTGTTGAACAATGACAGTGTCATTTTTACACTTATGCAGATATAACATTGATGATAATACAGTGAATGATAACCTGCAACTTAATCTTCACTTAAAGAACCTCATACAAAAATCTAAAAAACTATATTATGTTACAGTGTAGATAGATAAATGAACTGTACTATACTACTATAATTAAGAGAAGGGGAAAAACACATTTGACTTTTCCTCTCATGTAGCTACAACTCCAAATGTTGTTTTTCCTAGTTCCCCACAATAAATATGAATATGGCTTTCAAACTGAATGTGCATCAAAGGCATTAAGAACCTTTTGAAAGCAAGTAGCCTCCAGTCGTTTCTTTGCGTCTATTTATTTATATTTCTATTCTTCAGGTGTGACTGAAGTCTTCCTGATTACTGTGTGCTCCTTGTTAATAAGTTACAACTGTGTTGGCACAACAGTTTTATTAATAAAGCGGACAGACCTCTTTTCGTTCAGACTAATTCAGTTGAAATACATTAAACTTCTTTTTAGCTTCCATCCTTCATAGAGGTATATTGCTTCTTGTGAGAACATGAATTTTCATACATTAATTTGAGGCCAGGAAAGGTTTGAGTTTAATGTAAAATTTTAATGTGTCTGCATAAAGTAATGGGGGAAAATATTTATTTTTTGATGGCTCTTTCCAAAAGCGCACATTACTCTTCATCAAACCCTTCAGGAAAATGTATGAACCGCTTTGAACAAGAATGCTAGAAGTGCAGCACTGAGGCAGGCAGAGTCCTGAAGCAGCTTTTTGGAAATTTTCAGCACAGAGGGGCCATTTGGCTTTTGAGCAATTATCTGAAGATGTGGCACTAATGAGCTGCCTCTGGCTAAAATCAACCAGAGCCTTACTGGCTGCTGGTGGAAAAATAGAAAGGTGTTGTCAGGAGGAATTTTTAGTACAAGGACTGACTATATGCTTCACCTGTTTGTTTCAAGTGTCAGAACAAAATACTGCATCTTGTTTGTGTTTTCAGTATTGCCATTATGGTCCAGAATTCAGACAAAGAGACACAGGACATTTATACAAAAGCTGCATTAATCCAGTCACATTTTACTGTGTATTCAGAGGATGAGTCAATATACCAAACTCTATATTGATGGTACATAAGTAGGTTGTGGAACACAGAGTTTTCAGGATAATTATCTTAGCCCTGGACATAGCATAGGCTTTGGTAGCCTGCCACACAGTAATTTCAGCTCACACCACAGAGCCTTGGTGGCCACGTGGCCCTCTTGATTAAAGGAATGGAAAGTTTTGTGGCTCCATTGGTGGAAGCCAAGTGGAGAGCATCTGGCTGAGTAAGATATTGCAGCATCATTTCGTCACTAATTTACGGCAGCCTCTTGACACCTAGATAAATACTGGCTGTCACCGATGCATCGTTCTCTGTCCTCCTACTTTTAGTCAAATAACCTTGATTGCAAAAGGCTCTCCACTCCGGCAACTTATTCACTCTCCTTACAAGCAAACACTTGGAGGACAAAGTGAAGCTTGGGACATGTTAGAAAATTAAACACCGCTCTGAAGGTGAAATACATCATGCGCGTCTGACATCTTTGTTCTGGCTGTCTATTGCGAGGCTGTACTTCACGGTCGAGAGAATATTTTGACATTAATAGTGATTAATTGCAATTACACACACATACAATAGCTGCAAATGCTCATTAATTTATTTTCTGTGCAAAATGTTTGTGTTGTCAGACTTCAACAGTTTACTTAATGCTGAACCTCTCATGAACGCATTCAGATGTAATGAGCAATGCTATAATTCCCTCTTATGAAAATGAGCCATGCAGAATGCACTGAATCGGTGTTCAGAAGCATCACAATCCTAAATGATCACTTTATTTATGCTGTCTAGCCCCATCAGGCAAGTACAAAGCCCCATTTACCTGCAGAATTACCCCGAACTCAGAAAGACAGTTTTTCTAACACCCTGTTGTGTTTCACACTGTGCCCCATGACTAAACCCCCCACCAACACACACACACACACACACACACACACACACACACACACACACACACACACACACACACACACACACACACACACTCACACACAGAATCTCACCACTCCCACTCCAACATCTGGTGCTGTGAACAGGCCTCTTTGCAAATTCCGAGTCTCGTGGCACTTTGTGATTTCATGCCCGCTGCTGGATCATCCGAAACACACAGACACACCTTCTGTCACAGATTTCACTCAAACATGGAGTCTTGCCAGGATTCAAATTGTATTATTGGCAGAGCACAAGGAACAATAGAGCTTTTGCATCAATGGTAGGATTAGCCTCAGATTCCCCTCGCTGAAGCACCACCTGACCATGGCTGGATGTGATACCAGGTAGAGAACCATACATTTTTATCCTCCCCTTGTAATGTTGAGGCCTTTTCAGCTGATCCTGGGAATTTTCCTTGTTGTTGCCTTAGTGCACGGATTGGGCTTTTATGGCATCTCATCGTGGAGGTGAGGAGAGGGAAGAGTGATTAAGGAGATTACCTGTCTATCAGTTGTCAGATGCCAGCTGTAGCTTTGATTTGCACTTTGTCGCCAATGTGTACATTGACGACCTATGTGAGGATTTCTTTGACATATAAATTGCTTGTATATTCACATATGCAATTCAGTTTGATAAATGAAAATTAGTATTTCTGAGTTTGTCACTTTATCACAATTGTAAATAAAGACCTGTCATGTAAACAAATCTTTAACAGCATCTGAAGGCAGAGATGTAACTGTAGTGTGCTGTTAGCCCGAGTATTTAAAGATCTGCCTCTCAGTTTGGGAGTGATAGAAGGCTACAATCCTGTCTCTTGACCTTTTTTCCTATAAAATTGTAATAGAGATTGTGCCTTTAAAGCATAAAGCAGATGTGTTGTTGCACAACCTATGATAGATGAAAGTTTCGGCTCTGTTGTGCTCATATTTTCACCTAATCTGAAATGTTCGAGTGGAGATTTAGCAGGTGAAAACAGGTAAGGAGAAGTACTCTGACCAGAGTGATGTAACATTGCACTCTTAGTGCAATGTTACATCACTTTTCGGGCATAAAATAGTGTGAAACTTTTTGACTGCTACACAGCTGAAAACTCAGGCTTTGATTTACATTAATAGATTATAAAGACAGAAAACTCACTCACGTGATATCATTTCAAAATGTTAAACCACAGGAGTAGTAGTGATGCACAGTTGTGAATTGGAATTGGAGCCGCGGCATCAAGGTCCCACCCATACACCCACCGACTCACTCAGCTGTCAATCATGACATCACACCCCCTTTTTATAGAATCACATAACTAATTAAAACCAAACTTAGAAGAAACATCAGTTTGATAGGAACTGCTTTAAATATTAAACGCCATCTTTGGGAAAAAAATTATTTGACATTTACATTTATTTTTTAGTTTGACCCATGTCCCATCCGCTAACATGGGGTGCAGAGTTTATGACCTACACTGAAGTCAGCCACCAGGGGGCGATCAAGATGCTTTAGCTTCACTTTAATGAAACTGTTATGTTGTCCATTTTTATATACAGACAGTGGTCTGTGCAGTAAATACGAAGCTACAGCCAGCATCCAGTTAGCTTAGCGTTAAGACTGGAACAGCTTCCTCAGCTCTCTCCAAAGTCACTGCTCACAGCCAAACAGTAGTCCAACACATAAACCCTGCACAACCACAATTTATGTTTCAAGTTTAGAATTTGTACGTTAGAATTGGTAAAAAAATAGAAATAAATAAATAATAATACTAATAAATTACAGTCCTTTTGCAAAGCTAAGCTAAGTGGTTGCTGGCATCAGCTTCATATTTACCATACAGACATGAAATGGCCTCAGTCTTCCCATCTGACCTTTAAACAGCCAGACATAGCGGCTGGAAGCAAAGTTTGTTTGTCTAAGATTATTGAAAAGTGATACAAATCAGTATAAAATGATGGTAATATGCAATATTTATGCAGCAAGCTAAATGTGAGCACATTGATATGTAAATATGAAAAAACACATAAGCATGCATCTGTGTGTGTGCGTGTCCCATACTTCAATTCATAGTTAACCCATAACCAAGTGTGCACGAGATGGGAAAAACAATTCACATGTGAAGGAGGATTCTTCATCACAGGCTGACTTTTTGGCAAATGGATCTAAGATGTTCGTCCACGAGACAACCAACAATAACTAATTACTGCAAACTCATAAATACTCCAAAGTACAATATATTGATCATCAGTATTTCTTCGTTGGTCTGTGTGTTTGAATTCTGCAGTGGCCAGCATCCAGAGGCTTCCAGCAGTGTCTGTGATGACTGACATCAACTTCCCCATGAAGGGTCGTAAAGGCATGGTTGACTGGGCCAGGAACTCCGAAGATAAAGTGGTCATCCCAAAGGGCCTCTTTGTTTCCCAGTCAGCAGGTATGTGACTGACTGTATTTCACAGAGCCATTCTATTTCTGGTCCAATGCATCTTTCTTTAGGAAACCACACACATAGTCTGCATGTACAAACTTGCCCTAGAATGTATATGTGAAGCTTACGTCTGAAAAAAACTTGCAGCAACACGTATATATGCGGAAACTGATATGAGGAAACTGAGGTAGAAATATAGAATTAACCACGTGTGCCCAAACATTTTCCCTTGGAGGGCAAAAACTGGCCTGAAGCAATATTGTATTGTATCATTAAGATGTACTAGCATCCCAAGTTCCCTTAATTGACTGACTTCCTGCACTCATCCCCCTGTGCTCACATCATGAAAAATGCTAAATAATTCAGGATCCTACATATTTAAAGGACATATTTACCTCATGAATAATAAAATTAAATGAACAGCTATTTATATTATAATTGTGTTTAATTAATTGTATTTTTAGTATCTGGTGGGCCAAATTGGATATTATGATGGGCCAGCTTTGGCCTGCAGGCTCCACTTTGGGCAGCCCTGCAGTAGACAGTGAAGTATTTGTTGGCCAACGGAAATCAAATATCTTGACATTTCAGCAAAAGCAGAATCATTTTTGTGTTGTATTGTCGAAAAACTTACAATAAGACTCTCACCCAGATACAGTACATCAGTGCCCTGTAGAGGGTATTTTTATGCTACCTCACCCCTTGTTTTGGGAAAGTAAAATAATGCTACAAGCCTTTGAACAAAGCCAGTTTGCTTGCCTGTGCTTGTTCAGTCACTGAGCTTTCCATGGACTCAGCATTTTCAGGATCCTTTCAAACACTGCCAGTTGCCACTGTATATATCGCAGTCCAGAGCCGAACAATTTGGTTAATTGGCGTGATCGGTCTTGAATGGAATATATCAAAGATAACAAAGCAAGGCATTGATTAGGAGCCTGTGCCATGTGCCTAATCCCAGCCACTCTCATTTGGACAGTGTAAGAAGCTGATTCTGCTGGAGACTTTCGCACTTCTCTTACTGGAGTCAACAAAGTCGGCTGAAAAAAGTTGCGAAAAGCTCTCCTTGTTAAAAAAAAATCTTTTTTATTGGCAGAAATTACTTTGGCACTGCAAAGTAGCAGGTTTACTGAAGCCAAGTGTTACTCCCAATTAAAACTTTCCTTTGAATAATGAAAATATGTCATGTTATTGGAAGGCAAACCTTACAGTATGAAACATATATGAACATGGACATTTTGAATATTTACTTTTTAGCTGAAAATCTGGCAAAGTCTAATTGTATAATGAGGCTGGGTGATACTATGAAAAAGGCATTAGTGTTAATTAGTTGTTAATTTTTCCCGCCAGATATGGAAGGCTCACCTGTCTTCATTTTGGGAACAGTTCTCTACAAGACTCTTGGACTCATGCTACCTTCACCAAAGTAAGTGCTGCATACTGTATCTCCTTGTCTGTATTTTCTGGTCTGCTGGCAAGAGGAAATATGAGACAGATTTAATCCTTTGGAAGCAGCAGAGGTGTCCATTTATATTCAGAGTAGTAGATCAAGTCTTAAAAACCGTCTGTGCCTGGCTCCAGTGTCCCTGAAATGTTCCACTTCAAAGACTAAAACTGTTTCAGCAGGAGTAACAGAAAACCATATACTTTCCCTGCACTGAATTTGTTAAGTTATTTTAAGTTAAGGCTGATGACTTTTAAAGGAGCAATGTGTGACAATTTCAGTTGAAAACATTCAAAAATGAAGTTTGAGTTCTAGGCTAGGGCAGACTCCAGTCAGCTAATAGACTGCTAGCTCTATGGCTAGCAGCTGCAGCAAAGAGTATAGTGAGCAGCAGTTAGCGGTCATGAACTTTGTTTGGAGCAACCTTCAATAGGTGGCCAGCTCTTACATACTGTACCTTTTATGGATGCTTCTCATTTGTAATTCCTCTAATTTTGTCCTTACTGACAACAAACACCATATTTTTGCATGCATGAAATTTGGAGAAATTCATGTATTTGTGTTGACTCTAATTTAGCAAATGAAACATATTCACTGTAGCATGCAATATGTAGTTAATTAAGGATGACATTAGTGCCTGGAAAAGCAGCAGGATGTCCCAAACAAACACCTGGTGTCAGACCCCAATCAACAAGTCCCTGGCACCAACGTCCCAAGGACAGAGCGGTCGTTCAAGGACCGGCCAGGCCAGCTGTCACAGGTGGAGCAGCAACCCTCTGTGCACACGTGGAGAGGAGCTCATAATGGGACACTGACGCTCGCCCTCTCCAGACTAACAGAAGGATAAGCAGATCGAGTGGCTAAAGTGTCAGACTTGAGGACTTTCCATTTGCCAGATTTTAAGCTTGTAAAGTTTCAAGGAAGAAAATAACTTTTTTTTGCCACCAAATGTCAGAAAACTCTCAGCGCACTTGGAGAGGAGAACTAAAGAGTGTACCCATTCACTCCACTGAGTTCCATTTGAAAGAAGCTGACTTGTACCCCGTGATAAAGTCAGGTAAAAATATTCTCAACTTAAGTGGTGCTGGTAGGACAGGGGGCTGCTGGAGTATCACCTCTACTTCCCTTTATGAAGTTGACAGTTTTCTTCATTGTGGGAAGTGCTTGTGGATTTCAGCTTCTAATAAAAAGAATATTCTGTCAAACTATATAATAGCTGGAGATGGTTTTTTGAAACAGGACTATAGTGCCAGATTTTAAAAGCATAGGATACAAAGGAACATCTCGCTCATTTCAGGTGAGCCTTTGATTTGTCCTCCCTGCTTTCTAGTCTGCTTGGACGTTTTGAACACCATTACTGGCAAACATCCTGTATAGCTGCTTTGACGTCTAATGGGCAGCTTTTTCAGTCCCCCTGTTATGGAGTGTTTGATATTTGGGTTACCATTCAATACAAGCCGCACTAGAGAAAATACCTTAGGCCAATACTTGAGTAGTTTAAAAATCAATCCAATAACTTGCACTCTAAATTTTACATGATTAGATTAGCCAGCAGAGAGGGACTTTGAATTCAAAATATGCGCACAGAAACCCCAAATCAGGTTTTCATACCAGTGTTCCTTATAGATCCCACATAAGTCTCACTCACTCTGCACTTAAACCCAATCCGCAAGTGTTAATGCTTCTTCACAGAGCATAAAAAGAGACCTCAGGTGTTTGAAGTGAAATCAGGTTAAAGGCTTTGAGCACTGGAAATGTTGTCTGATGTTCATCCTTTATACCCATAAGCTCCATGTAACATTTATAGGGATATACAGTATGCTAATACAGCTAAGCCAAACATGAGGCTTTACTTTAGCACATTGTGTAAGAAAGCAAAGCACATTGTTACAGACAATTAAACTCATTCACAATCCAAGAATTGATCATGTCCTAACTTTGGTCCATCTTTGTTATGCTCAGGAACGACACTGTTGTGAACTCCAAGGTCATTGCTGTGACTGTGAGACCTGAGCCCAAGGCGACTGAGTCCCACCTGGAGATTGAACTGGCTCACCTGGCAAATGTAAGCACCACCTGTCATTTTGAATCACAGTGACTGACATCTTCAGCAGATGTTTGGCCCCATGAATATTGCTTTGCATGTTAGTTTCGCCATAAAAGATTAAAGGCTCCTTCTTTTAACACTCTAGAAACAGTTTTTGTCTGTTGCCTGAATGTTCTGCAATGACCACAGCACATATCACCGCCCATTAGTCAACACACAATGGCAGTTAATTGGCTCGCTAATTAATTTGCAAGCATCCGGTGTCAGGAGAATGTGCTGCAGTCAGATAATTACTTGGACAATCCCTTTTATGATCCAGGCCTCTTTATTCATCTTGGAGATAAAGTGCATGTAAGTCTGAATGTGTCAGCAAATGTGTGTGTGTGTGTGTGTGTGTGTGTGTGTGTGTGTGTGTGTGTGTGTGTGTGTGTGTGTGTGTGTGTGCGTGTGTGTGTGCGTGTGTGTGTGTGTGTGTGTGTGTGTGTCCAATAGTTTAATCCACATGTAAAGCACATTTTCAAACGTAGAAGGACAAATAGGCAATTGATGTATAATGATAATGATGATGATAATGATGATCAATTATCATCATAGTTTACCTGGTAAACATTTTGTCCTTTTCTTGCCTTCCAGGGAACAATGAACCCTTACTGTGCACTGTGGGACAGCACCATAATGTAAGTGGGAATGCACTTTCACTCACTTTCGCTCTTCTAATTGCGATTTTGTGTTTCCTGGGTTTGTTGTCAGTGACAAGTAATGCTGTGGGTTTCAGGGTAGCAGACTTGTTGTCTTACTTTGCTGTTACATCCCTGAAATTAGGTTAGTGTGCATCCTCCCTTCACAAACACATCTCTCCTGTGCACAACTTTGCAGAGAAGCAAACAAGCAGGAGAGCTGGAGACAATTTACCTGCAAGGCAAAATTATACATTAAACCATTATCAGGGGTGGACAAAATAACAGGAATATCTTATGTGATAAAACAGCCCTCTACAAAAGGCCAGGTATAGCTGAAGCTTTGTGAGGCATACTGTATAATGCTAATGCTTTGCTGAGACTCTAACATGTGTTGATTTAAGCCAGTTGTTCAGTTTGAGGAGTTTTTCAGTGTCTGAGTCAGTGTTGGTGTGGTTTTCTACAGTTGCAGTTGTTCAGCATATGGCGTCACTCGTGAGTCACTCATGAGTCATAAGTTCACTCTTGTAAATCACAATTCTAGAGACATTCGTACAAGTGAGTTGCAATTAGCAGCCCGCGTTGGCTTCAGCGGACATCTGAAAAATACTAATTTCACAAGTGAGCGTGAGTGAGATGCAAGCAGGCCAGATAGTCAGTGCCTGAAGTGCTGGAGCGTCAGCCACAAGTGCTGCAGAATTACATAACATAGCAAGGGGGAACTCTCCAAAATCAGGACGACATATGTATGAAGTGAGAGGAGATATTATTGCATGTTACTGTGCATAATACTAAACATGCAAATGAATTTATTGAGCAAACAATTTTTTTTTTTTTTGCTTTGCTCAAAATGTATTTTATATGATTGCAAAATGTATTTTTTTTCTGTGGTGCTCCAAATCTCCCAATATAACTTCCATCCATATGCACAGCAACAAGAAACACAGCGACAGCACAAAGTAAAGCCTTAAGAATGATCATTATAAGCATCAAATGTTAGAATTGTTATAATTTAGAGTATATAGTTAGAATTTAATATGTTGTCATTATTCTCTCTGCACTCTACACATTTACACACCTCATGAATGCTTTTCTGAGCTGCTCACTGACTGCTATTCGTGTCCTTTGAGTTTGGTGTCATGATGCTGTTGAAGGAGATTTGATGTCACCTTGTTTGCTGTGGAATGAGTTCCGTACCTGCACAGTTAACAGTTGACAGCAGCGTGCCTGTCACAGTGTCACTCGATAAAAACGATGCTGGAGCATTTCCACCTGCACAAAGTCAACTTTTCATGCTACTTTGCAGTGAAGCCTGTTTGCTACTTCAGCTGAGAGGGAATTATTTAATAATTACACACAAGAAAAGGAATAGACGCTGATAGCTGTTGAATGTTGAAGTAAATGTTGTGACATTTTCATTATAGCAAACCTTCTTTTACTACTATTTATGGCCAGGATTTTGTGAACAATGACCATTCAGTGTATTTGCACGCTGTAATTGTCGCTCCATATATAGCACTTTTAATCGTTACTGGAGGAGTCCGCTTTTCCTGTGTGGGATTCAGCTTGCACTCGCATGCACAAGGGATTCACCGGAGACGATGCATGCACTCACTGGACGTGACACAGATGACAAGTATTGTTGAATGTGGGGAGTCCTCTCAGCCTATGGCTGTAAACAGACACACTACTTGCTCTCCCTCTGTTGCATTTCTGACAAAGCACAGTAGCTGCTCAGGGCTGCTTTGCTTCCCCCAATGGACGATACGTGTGTCTTTTGAACACAGCTCGGGGACTGATGTCATTACTCTAAAAGGCACTTACATTTACCACCAGTAACCACAGGTGTCGCCAAATAAACCAGGACTGAAATCTCTGTGCTTTTGAGATCAATCTTTATGTTGAATGGGTAAATGGATTGGTGTCTTTTTCTAAAGCAGAAATAAGAACACAGCACATTAGTGCATTGCATGTTACAACAGCCCTACAGTATAGAGAGAGTAATTATTATTATTAGTAGTAGTAGTGTCTTTAATCAAAGTTTGATGAACAGTTATTGGAATATTTCAGACCTCAGTTTAATCCAACAGGGTGTGGATGAACCAGCTTAGGCAACAACTTAGATGAGGTTGTTATTTTTAGTTTGAAAAAGCATGTGAATTGTGCATGGTTTGTCCTCTATCATGATATTTGAGGGCAACTGGTCTATTTTTGAACAAGAAAGATACAACTGGGACAACTGTGCTCCATTCTTTCCCTGACTTTCACAAACCAAGTGTTTCCTATCAGCATTTCTTTCTGATCCACACCAAGTCATTTTAATCAGAGCACCACTGAATGACTTTGTGGTATGATTATCATGTTCATTTCAAACAGTTGGCTCGTCCTATTACACAATAGCAGCCACTCTCAGGACTCATTGAGGGGGGTAATATGCCATCTGTCAGCCATGTTGGTTCAAAAGGATGGAGAGTGCTCACTGTAACAATTAGCAGAATGAAAATGTTGTTCACAAGTGGAGAACGGTGTCCTCTGTGCTGCCCGCTGCACTAACTTGTTGTGGTCCGGATGCAGAACATGTGAACACTGAGCCGAGCACTGGAGGCACCCACGGTAAAAGCTGTAGGGCTGAGACAGCTGCCACACCTGAGTCTCTGCCGCTTCACTTTCACCACAGGGGTGGAAACCCGAGGCATAAATATTCTTATGTGACAATGCCAGGAAAAAGTGTTGTGGTTTGTCTTTTTGTGTAAGCGACTGGGAGGCCTGTTAAAGAGGAGAACATGCTGTTCATCACCACAAAGCTGTACCTTGATACTGTGACAGAATCCATACTTTCCTCAATTACCTTGTGGCTTTCTGTATTGGCCGTTTGCCCATATGTTGCTCCGCTGAGTGAACCAAGTGGGTGCATTTTTAACAAGGTGCTATTATATCTTAATAACTGCAAAACTGGAAAAAATGTTTGTTTCAGCAAAATAAGAGAGACAGCGAGCGCCTCTCATGTTTTCAAATTGGGCAAATTCTTCCTCAGCAGTACTAAGTAGATTATATGTTTAGCTGTAATTACAAGCAGACTACTTCACAGATTCATATTTTACATTTGCATTTCATTTACACATGCATTGTTATCGATTATGCTAGCCAACAGCATATTATATAAACTGACTGAAATTAGCACCAGCTGTAACTAATATATGTGAATGCACTTTTGCTTGTAATTGAGTTTTTTTTTTCAAGCACTCTTACTCAAGGATATGAGAAAGTCTACCACCACTATTTCAAAAAGAATAAGATGATAATTCATTTGAATACAAGCAATACAGCAGATCTTTTTCTGCATCATTTCAACATCCATTTAAGAAGTCTTGACAAGGTAATTTGTTTCCAAGCAATCTTCATTTAAGTCTTTCCAAGTAAAGTAAGACAATTTGCTCACCTGTCAGAACTGCTGTAGTAAGTTTCACATGAAGCGGAGGTCTGGGCTGCATTCAATGTTGTGTGCTTCCTGGAATTGCCATGTTTTGACTCGCCTTGTCAGCCAGAAAACTGGAGGACAATCTACTGCACCTGGCTGGCCCAGTGATTACCTTAAAGTAATGAAGAGAAGAAATGCCGTGAAGAAAAAAGAGATAAAAGATATAAATCATGTTGGGATGAAGCGCTCCATGTGTTGAGAAAAACATTAGAGCATCCAGAGAGCCAATATCTTGTTTTTCATTTACTCTTAACTCTGCAGCTCCACAGCACCAAGTGTAAACATGTCAGATGCATACACTTTTATTACTCTTTCAAATGTCAATATTTTCAGCTATCAAACAGGCCTGAAATTACCAATATCCCACCGCTGTGCCAGGAGAAAAATACGAAATACAACCCAGTGATTTCAGATCAGTTCACTTCTCTGTGGTGTTCAAAGACAAATACTTGGAGGGGGAGGGGGAATAATCTCCTATTCATATTAAGACATATTACACATATCTGACACTATCTTGGATATTTAGCATCATTGCGTCATGAATTTAAATCAGATTACTTTCCAGTCTGTCTAAGCTTCAAACTCATCTTTCTTGAAATGGTGTGGGAAGATGAATTAATCTCGCTTTGAGTATTGAATAAGTTCTAACTCTTTAGTTGTTCCCGACTGCCGTCGAACTCGCAGAAAAAGAAAATCAGAGAATGACAGTTGCAGCCTTTTGGCATTCCCCTGCAATTAGATGCTTTTAAGTCCTTGTGAAGCAGTGCATGGGAAGCCACATGAGTGTCTTCCAGACTTTTTAATTGCAGATATTTTAGCGGCCCCTCTCAGATTATCCAGCAGAGTCTTATGGAGGCCAAAACTGAGGAGGACCACCCTCATCATTAAAGGCTTGTATATCCTGACAAAACCTGCCACATCAGGATTAACAGCATCTTGACCCCTCTTTAAAACATCTTCTTACAACACTCAGCCTTCTTGATGACTGCCATATTTATTAAACCTGTTTCTTTCTTTTAAGATTTATTTTCCCCTTTTTGATCTTTTTGCTTCTTCTCTAAAGCACTCAGCACGTAATAAATTATAGTATCACTATGATGCTATTGCAAGTATTAAATGTAGTTTCCTTTTTACGATGCAGTATAACCACACAGACTGTAATCTTTATGGCCAAATGCATTTGCCATAAGTGCCGCACTGAAACTCAGCAGGATTAAGTATTTCCTTCTTTTAAAGTTACACAGTTTCTCCTCGAGTTGGTTGAGATGATTTACTGTGCAGAACATAGAAGGCCGCATACCAAACAACTACAGCCTTAAGGATGGGATAAAAAAAAAAACGGAGGACACACCACCCAGTAACGAGAACCAAGCAGTTTATTGTTGGATTCAACTGCATTTTTCTGCAGAACATTGTACAAATTTATCATGAATTAGAATGATTGTGATGTTAGAAAATTAAAGGAAAAAAAAAACAGTGAGAAACCTGTGATGACAAAAACTCAGTTACCTGAAGTGATGAGTAGTAAAATGTCGTAAGTCTGCTTTTCCTAAAGAATGACTCAGTGCTGCACAGTTCGCACCATGAATGTTACCAGAAACACTCATCCTGTGGAATCAAAGCATATGAATCATTTACGTGTCAAGGCGCGGAAAGCAGCTGTTGCAGCTTCAGGTTCTGCAAACATCTGGAGATGCTGGATTTGAGCCAAGCAGGCCTTACCAAAAACTGCAGCAAATCTGAAGAACCAAGAGAAACGTGTGCTGCAAGATCCGGTTCTCCGTCAGCTGGGTTCCCATCATTATTAAAGTATAGACACTAAAAGATATGCGAGTGCCACAGGCCCAGTTTGATACACTTATATTTCAGCTTTGTTTTGTTGATGTTTACTAATTGAAAAAAAAAAAGATTTTATTTAGTAGTTTAATATTAAGAGCTCAGAATTCACGTCTCCAGCTTCATCTTCCAGTTTAAGTTGTGTTTGATTTTCGGTTCCATCTATCTGTTCAGATTCTGTGGAAAGCTCTCTAATGGTTTTCTCCTCTTGATGCCGAGCTTCTTTGACATTTTCATATCTGAGATCAGCAGTTGTCAGGACTTCTCACGTCATAGATCCTCAAACAGACACATTTGAACCACAGACTTGATCAGATTCAGTCCCGGGGAATTTTTTTGGTGTTCTAAGGCTTGGTTTTGAATGGAAAGTGTCGACGCTGCAGATCAGGAGAAAACGATGGTGAGAGTGTTGCTTTCTTTATTTCTGGTGGGTTCATTTATGATGAAATAAAACCACTTTGGATTCTGCTCAGGACCTCCGCTTGTCCACTTTGCAATGATCACTGCGCACTGTAAAAGGATGCTGGCATGCAGAAGAAGCAACAATGTGGGCGATGTTTGCAGTAATTGTAAGCTTCGCTCCAGCGAGGACTGATGAGGACACTAACCATGCATTAGCTGACAGCAGCATTAGTTGACAGCAGGATGTATTGCTGTGTTTGTGTGTGTGACAGTGCAGGATGTGAGTTGGGGTAAATCACATGTGGACCCTGAGGGGCAGTGCAACGGTGCTGTTGTGACTCATGACTGATTCTCTTTGCTTTAATTGATTATTCATATATTTCTTTACTTGTAAACCTAGTAGGGATGATTCATACTGTACAAAGCTTTAAATTAAGTGTGCAATATTTTGCCAGTCATGAAAATTTGAATACCTTTGCGTTACGCTGACAACAAATGCAAGTTAAAATGAATAGAAACTGATGAGGACAGACATAGTTAGAGGTGCACTGAAGGTCACCTTACTGCAGTGATAATAAGCATAATGGACCTGTTAGCAGGTGCAAGACACCATCACTTTGTATGCACCTTTGGAGCCATTCATGTCCTCCCTGACTAACTGTCAGAGAGAGAACTGCAGGCTCTTGCTTTTCTACCTCCTTTCCAGAGTTGTGTCCCTCTCAGGATTAATAAGATTTTTCTTGCTACATAAAAATATGCACTCATTTTTCTTTCGTCTTCACTCGGCTAACAAACGCAGCAAGGCCCACAGGCTGATATAAATTGCCCGTCATCAAGAGATCCAAGATGGATGGAATAATTTCCCAGCACTGCCCCAGCCCTCCTCTGCCCGCCCGTCATTGTGTGTCAGTCTTTCAAGACTTTATAAAATTGCCTAAAGTGCATCGCCTAAAGCGCTCTTTGAGCCCCCAGCCCAGTGCCTGGCTAATCTGATGTAGGCATGCAATGCATTTAAATAGGTTTTTGGATTGTTATTCCCCATTACTGAGGAGATGCTATATGGTGAAAAAAAAAGTCTCATTTGTAAAGCTTACTGACACGTATAAGAACAACACAGGCTAAAAAACTGCAGCCCGGTCTGGTCATTTAATACATACAGCTGCTCTAGCTTGTTTAGCTGGACGACCATGAGGTTACAGAGCTTCACTGTTTGACTCTTAAGTGCACTGCTTGGACATCTGGATAAGTTATGGGTTTAGTAATAAGATCTCTGTGGCTGGAAGAACTCAATCTGTCAAAGTTCAGCAAGGAACACAAACCTAATTGGACTTTTGAGCAACTGTCTTTCTCTATTTCAGCCAGACGCGAGGGTTTAAATACTGAATGTATCTTAAACTTTGCTGACTTTTTATGTCACCGCTGTCACTTTTCTTGCTTCTTGACACCTAAATGTGCTCAAATTGGAGCACGATCACATTCTGTCACATACCGTGATCGTGGAAGTTTTCCAACAAAGTTGTCAATACCTCACTGCATGGATAGAAGGTGGTCAACAAAGGGTATGTGATAAACGTCAGCATCATCAGTCTCACTGTGGTTAAGATCAACACTGACACTTTCTCTCGGGGACATTTGATATTCCAGAGCCACCGAGCCCAGATAAGGTCAGAGAACACATCAAACGTGGCGTACATAAATCCCCAGTCAGGGATGTTCTCCTGTCAGTTTCTCTCACT
Organism: Chaetodon trifascialis; assembly: GCF_039877785.1. Taxonomy (NCBI): domain Eukaryota; kingdom Metazoa; phylum Chordata; class Actinopteri; order Chaetodontiformes; family Chaetodontidae; genus Chaetodon; species Chaetodon trifascialis. The sequence goes on along the minus strand of NC_092068.1, from coordinate 12,804,261 downwards.
GGCGCAAAAGAGAAGCAAACATCGAGCAAGTCAAAAATTAGGAACAGATCATGTCGAAGATTGAGTCCTCACCAGGGGGAGTGGCGGATTCTTCGCAAAGTTTGCGAGAAGTCGAGGCATCACACATGCTATCAGTCTCATTGCAACAGAGAGTAGGTTTGCTTCTGAGTCTGACAATCATGCTTTGAGAGTGCAGCAGCACCAGGCGCAGAGGGCGATCTCATGTGTGCAGATGCGTAAAAAGGGTGTGATGCTTGTTGGTCACCCAGTGACTTCCTCATGGCCTGTCTCTCCACCCTACAGGAACCAATGAAAGGCTGGCTCCACTCTTAGTGGTAGTAGTAACTCTTAGTAGTTTGATGTGTTCAAACTGTTGCTTTTCATCGTGCATGAATGTGCACAGAGCCTCCTCTCCAATAGTGACAGTTTTAAAGAAATTCCCACTCATGCAGTACATAGTCCAGGGCAATTGTTCAGGCTGGAGGAAAACCAACATTAATCTTGGTTTTAAACCTGGAAGCTCATGAACAGTCACACACCTCTACTGATGAAAAGCTGCCACAAAAAGGGGTTTCAGTAAGGTTTAATTTTGGAAGGTTTTCTGCTTTCGGGGCCTTAAAAGTGCTTTGGGCGGCAACATGGTTTTTGTCAATGATTGGAGGTTATACAATGGAGGTCCTAATGACACCCACAGGCGTCTCATTTTAGCCAACATGGCTCCTGCCAATCATGCCGTTTTCTGTCTATCATGCACCGTTGGCCTCCAGCTTAAAGAAATCCTCCACTAGACAATGTCTCAGAACATTTCTAATGTCACTGTGGCATCCAAGTCACTAGAAGATGTTCTATGAGTCACTGTTTTATTCATATTCAGTTCAATGTAGCTCAATAGCATTACACTAAGGACTTGTTCAAGAGCCTCACCGTAGACTTTACTTTTAGTTGTCATCATGAAATGTCAGTTTTTGAACCTTCCTTTATGAAACCACTAAAGAAATCCTTGAAAATTTCAATCAGCAGAATGGTGCATCTGCTGTGAACTTAAAGACGTGATTCAGAGCTCCAGCTGTGGCTGCTGTGAGATACGTCCTCCACAGCTTGCAGAGACGATGGGCTTTATATATCATCATTATGACAAGGCAATTTTTGCACATTTGTTGTACATTGCATTTAGATAATTTAGAACCACCTATTCTGATATTTACGGTATTCAAAATTTTAACGTATGGTGTGAAATGGCTGAGTGGTACCAGAACAGACATCAGGTGTTTTTTCCTCAAAGTCACAACCCAGTTAAGAGTAAATAGTGTGTGCACACAGTCCAGAGCACTGCTCGGCCCTGGTTGGAAATTTGGCTCCACGGTACCTTTCAGGAATAATAAATATTGCTGCCATATTGACCAAATGACAAAGCGGGATTGCTCCGCACAGCAGAGGCCACCTGGCACACAAATCAACAGCGTTGTTCTAGATCAGTGGCATGGATCTGATTCTCCTTTTGTCATGAAATGAGAGCTGGGGAGAGAGAAGACAGCAAGGTGTCTTGCAGGACAACAGGTGTTTGCTCGAGCGTTTTGTGACGCGAATCTTAATATCGGGTTATGTGTTGCGGCAAAGACTGATCCGAGCTCAGCTATGTCAGCACGCGCCTGTCAATAAAGTTTGCACGTGGGGTATTTAATCAACGAGGGTGATTTTTTTTTCTTTTTTTTTTCGCGAGTGAAAATGAGTGGGGGCGAATGACAAATGGAAGAGAAGCGCTCCTTTCATTTCACCTGCTAGTGGTGTGAAGTGGGGACCGGCTGCAACCATTTGCGCTGCTTCCGCGGGGTGGTATTAGTTCTGCAGTGGTTTTTGCAAAGCGCTTCGCACCGGGCTGCGACAACTTTCGTGTAAAATGATCTTCAGGAATACTCCAAAAACATCATTTATTCCCGTCATATCATTAGACGTGCAGCCGAATAAACAGATCCTGCGACAGCGCGCGTTTCTTTTTTCACTGTATCAGCCTCCCCCTCTCACGCCAGCAGAGAGGAACAGAGTATCAATCTGATGCTGTCCACCGTTTCCAGGGTGAAAATCCCCCTAAGGAAGCATTCAAAAGCTGCTAATTAAAACAGTTGAAAGGGGGGGAAAATCAACCGAAAGGGGGGGAAAAAGGACAGGATAACAGGGGGGCATTGAGAGGAGGAAAAAAGGAATACAGTCGTTTGGAAAACATCTAGAGGAATAGAAAATCACGCAGAAAGACATGCAGGTAACTATAAACGCTCTTATCTCTACGCTTTACGGGGGGAAAACGGTGTTTTGATATCAGTTGCTTGGTGTTTATCTGCGTATAGCGAATCAATCAGCACCGGTCTGCTTGGACAGCTCCGTGCGTCCTCCCCCTCCTCCGTGTCTCTGCCTCTCTATCTGCTTCCAGCTGAAATGCTGCTCGTAGCCACACAAGAGCCGTGTCGATGTGTCTGTTCGCCTTTTTTTTTTTTTTTTTTTCCTTTTCCTTCATGTAACAGTCTGTACGGCTCTCTCGATTCAAATAAATAATTAAGTGAAAAACCACGAAGCGATGTCGATAAGTCCTGTGAAGTCGTGCCACCGCTGGAATTAAACCTCTAAATTGCCTCTGCCTTCTTCTTGCAGGAACGATTCTTGGGGAGCCTGGTCCACAAAAGGATGTAAAACGGTGCTCACAGATGCATCCCATACAAAATGCTTATGTGATCGTGTATCTACCTTCGCCATTTTGGCTCAGCAACCAAGAGAAATAGTAAGTAGGCTATTGATTTGTTATTCAGTGTGGGTTTTATAGGCCAATGTAAAGGAGAAACGCTGCTCGTGTGTGTGTGTGTGTGTGTGTGTGTGTGTGTGTGTGTGTGTGTGTGTGTGTGTGTCTCTGTGTGTGCGTGTGTGTGCTGGTGCGAATGGAAATTGAATCTTTGCTGTGCTAATCCCGTTAAATAGTAATTCAGCGGTAAAGGGAGATTGTGGGGGATATTTCTAGTTTGCACATAGATTTAGATAACTCTGCGTGCGCGCGTGCACGCGGGAGGGCGTGTGCATGCCGATGCCTGCGTGTCCCCTCTTCTCATCAGTCACATTTGGCGATGGAGAGGGATAAAAGTTGTTCGATTTAACATTTCCATGGGGCTGCTTTCTTGACTGACAGCGGGAAGGCTGACAGATATCTGTAGGTGAGATTTGGAGAGCATGCCTTGGGCTCATCATCGCTGAGATCAGACCGCTGTGAAGGGAACCAGAAGCCTGTAATTTCTTGAGAAGATAAAGTAATTAACATTGAGAACATAGAGTACTTACACTGTGGCCTCTGCATTAGTACACAGCAGCAATTGAGAGAGCACAAAGAAATCTGTTCCTTCCAGCTATATCAGGCCCCAAGCATTGAACAGCATTCATTTAGCCATAGAAGTGGAAATGATTCACTCGTGGCGATATGCACTTTACGAAACCACACTGGTGTACAGTATGCTCCAGATCACAGGCCTATGATTGACCAGCCATTGTGATTTTAAATCTGACTGGAAAAACCAATGACAGAACCAAGCGGAAACCATATTTTGATGCTCTCCAGTCTTCCTGTGTCTTTGCTTCAGCCTTCGCTGTTGTGTAATATGATTTCCAGCACAGACAGGTGGAAAGTTTTGGGCATGTACCTAAACAACCTTCAAGCCCACGCACGCACTTCAAACCTCACAGTATATTAAGGAACTCACTGTGGACTATTCAGACTGGTGGTTGTTGTTTTGATTGGTTCCATCTCTGGGCAACAATAAAGGTTTACTGTCCTGCATGAACCACATCCAACCTCCCACTGACTGCTTCGTCTTGCTCTTTCTCTTCCACAGACCATGGAGTACTCAGGGGTCCCATCTGTGACATTGATAGTTGGCTGTGGTCTGTCTTGCCTCGCCTTGATCACGTTGGCAGTGATCTATGCCGTGCTTTGGAGGTAATTGCAAAGTCTTTAAGGGCGTAAGCTGCAACCACATGGCGACGAATCGCATGAAGAAATACTGACTTTGGTTGCTTTTTGTCATTCTTTTCTCCTTCAGATATATTCGCTCTGAACGATCTATCATCCTGCTCAACTTCTGCCTATCTATAATCTGCTCAAACATATTGATCCTTGTTGGACAAACGCAGACCCACAATGTGGTGAGTGTCATTTACATATTTATTCTGCACACTTTAAAACATGTGGTTGTTTTATGTGTGGCGCATTATTATATGGCGCAGTCAACAGATTCAAGCGTCACTTCACTGTGGCCTTGTCGAGGTTCAATAGAGCTCAGTACTCTTTATCTCTGCATTAGCCACAAGAAGTGTTCCTCTGAGGTCTTTAGGTTTGTATTGCAAAACGTGTTCCTACAGCTGAATGGTTGTTTACCTTGTAGAATATCATGAAGTTCTTAAGATAAACACTCAAAACTCCATCAAATCCACCTGTTACCAATCAATTGGACACATTTTAGCCCACTTTCTTCTTATTTTGAAAAGATTCTTCATTCACCAGAAGTCTAATCTACAAAATAGAGGCTTTTGTATACCAGATGTTGGCTTTGTCATTGAGAGTGCAAAACAAGAATATTACGGTTAGATTATAGCTTCCTTCAAGCAAAGTACTAATTTTATACAGAAAACCTTTTCATATTTCATCCAAATGGAAAATTAAGTGTTTCTAATGCCTCAATAAGATGCACATCTACTTTGTGCTGGCTCAGGACCATCGGCCTTTACTCAGGTGTTACATTGTCCTCTGGTAAACTTGAGACAACCCCAGTCTGTTGGCACTGAGACGGTGATCATCTTTAATTGCAATAAAAAGTGTGAGGCCATAAAGCAAACTAAAAAAAGAACAAAAAGCTAGTTCACTTTGAGATGCTAGTTTTTCTTGCTGTGGTTCAAACGTGAAGCACTGCAGTTGTTAACAAGTCCAAATAGTTTGCCAGTTAAGGATATTCAACAGTGTAGGAGAAGAAAGGCAGAGAGGATGCACACTGGGAGACATGGTGCACCGGTCAATCAAAGACTAATGAAATTATTGTGATGTCGCCCCTAAGAGGATCCTGTAATGTGACAATAAAGCGGATGGAGGATAAAAGCAGCTCTCCTTCTTAGATTGTTCTGTGCAGTGTGCATTACTGAAATGACTGGAAGCCATCACAGAGGCATATGAAACTGCTCTTGTTCAGATGTCAGTGAGAGCAGTGAAGTTCAAATCGAGTCAGCAGGATTCAAAAGGACAAGTGCTATAGTTAAAGGACTGCATCCAATAAATATGTATCCCTTCCTCTCTCCAGCTTCATAACTGGCCAGTAAACAAGTGGCTAATGTAAAAGATTGTTTGGCAAACAGTAGTTGGGATTTACAAGCTGCCCACACAGATGCCCTTCTCAGTCATTTGGCAGCACTACAGAATGACACATTGTTGTGTAACCATATTCTCAGTATACCTTTACCTTTTTGCAAGGAACACTGTTTTTTTTCTCTCATGTCATTATGTCCCACTGCGTCTCCTCATTAGTTAATTCTCATTGGGTTTTCAGCTCATTAACAAGCCAGTGTTTTAGCATGTGGACATTCTTACGTTGCAGCGGTCATAGATTTTAGTGGAGCTCAACAGAACATGTGAAACAGAGCCAAAAATCTTTTCAAATGATTGCAAAAATGTACGTCTACGGGGGTATTCCATCATTAGAAATGCATTTTCTGAAGCTGTGCAGAGTGGCTACTTACACTGTGCTTACATGTATGACATTCTGGGAGCAGATGGGCCTACCAGCAGTTGGGGGCTCACATTGGACCAGACCCTGCTCATAAATCAAACTGCTTCCTCCCATTAATTTTCTCATGCTCAGTGAAAATTGAATCATGAATAATGAATGAATGAAGGGGAAGAAAAATAGTCTGAATTGTGTTTTGTAAACCTTCAAAGTGTGCTCTGTGGTAACACTATACATTAAATATGGTCAAAATGTACTGAGTGTAACCATTCGCTCGAAACTGCTTTGGTTCAAATCATGCAGACCATTGTAATCTCGTAGAACAAAGAGAAAAAAAAAAACAGCTTCCACACATGATAAGTTCATTGTGGTTTCCTTGCTGGCCCTTACATCTGGCACACAGTAGTAGCCAAGACTATGAATGCACAAGGCTTCAGGGCATTTTTAAAGCTGAGCTGTTTTGAAGCCTTGTCAGATTTAATCAGAGCTCCAGCCATCTCCTGTCTTGATTATAAGGACCACCACTTAACATGGAATACTCACTCTGCATGCTCCTAATAAGATATCTGTCTCTGAAATCTGCAAAGGGATAAGGTGATTTTCAGAAAATCCATTGACATACTGAAAATGTCATTTCTGCATCTCCCAGGGCGTTTCACAGGGCTCACAGAGCTCTCACAATAAAGCAACACTGACTAATTTATTTCTAACTGGTCAGTATTGTTATTTATACTGAATGTTAAAGCTGCACCAATCAATATTTAATACTAACAACGGATCAAATGACGATGTCATGTGAAAGAGGTCACTTGTAGTGGTGAACCCACAGAGAATTATCACTGCACTCAGCAGTTCCCCTCAGCTCTGTAGAGTGTTTTCACATCTTTCAGCTCAATGTTTTGATGTCAATGTTTGTCTCAGTGTTTGACAACCCACAGTTTTACTGTTTGGTTGACTCTCTTGGCTCTCATCAACCTCATTTCAAGCAAGGCTGAGTGAAAAGCTCAGATGGAACAGTGGCTTTGAGTTTTTTGGATGTGGGTTTAGGCAATTGTGGCCAAGAGGTTTAATGATTCAATTCTGCATTTCAAAATGCTTAAAATGTAGTAAAATCAATTCAAATGTTGCTTCTGGATATATACAGGCAGTCAACTGTGATTATTTGGATTTCTAAAAATGACGTAGGAAGAGCTTAACAAGGACAAGATTGTATTATTTCAAACAGAAAGATGAAAAGGAATTGATTTAAATTACACTATAAGGTTTTCAAACAGCCAAACCGGAGAGTTTTTCACAGTCTCAACAACCCAATTTTTAAGCTTTAAATGGACACCTCAAAACCAAGTGGCAACTTTCAGGGCTGAAAAATTAAGCCAACTCCGAAGTGACTGCAATTCTGCAAAAGACCACTTGAGGCTGGCTCCAAAAGTAAATCATTCCCCATAGACACCCATATTAAAATGCTTAACTTTACAGTGGAAAACATGCCCGTAGCCTGGTACAAAAGTGATTTTGGTCTGTATAGCTAATTCTTTATTTATGCATAATTAAGGGAATGGCTGCTTTGAGTGACAGCTAGTTGCTGGGTTTCAGTAACCAGGCTTCATTCCACCCGCCTCAGCTCTACCCACACTCCACCTTTTTGCCCAATATTTGGATTAGCTGGAAGTTTGGCAGAGTCAGGCACTGCCAAGATGGCAACGACCAGAGGCACTGTCACTGAGCTTCACAATGGTGCTTCAGAAGCCAATGGGTGACATCATGGAGTCTTTTTTTGTTTTATACGGTCTTGGTTCAAAACCAAACCAGTTCTTCTGAGGGCCATTAATAGCTGTAGTAAAATACAGGACATCGTTGTTGGTTCAGTCAACTTAGAAAGCTGCAGTTGTCTGGTCGTTCTGCCCAACATTGTGGATAAAAGTTCCAGGGCAATTTATTACCATTGCCCCTTTGTTCTGTCTTGACTGCATCTCCTCTTGTAATAATATTTGTGAAATATTTCATCTGTTTGATCAGACGTACTGAAGAAGCCTGTGTTTGAGTGGTAGGCTAGCAAGAGGAGAAAACATAGCCCCTGTGTGGGTTTAATTGCCATGCTGCCTGACACTGCCTCACTTGTTTTTCCTCCATCTCTTGTAAGAAGTGCATATAATTGGCTCCACTGTTTGTGGATTCAGACTTGCTCATGGCCTAATAGAAATCATCTCTTTGGTGTGGAGGTGTCCTCTGGGAGCAGGAAATCTGTGACTCACCTTTGCCTGCCTGTGCTTTTCTTTTGTCCTCTGTCGTTGTTCATCTTGGTTTATGGTAAGAACGCAAAGAGGAGCAGACACTGTTGATTTTGACAGGGAAGGTAGAAATAGAAAGCATTGGAGCTGGAAAGGCTGTTCCAGTAAAATGTTCATTCTATAATGAGTAAAAATGTTTTGTACATTATATAGCTGGCAGCCAGGGTCTATTGTGCGTCAGCATGTCCTTTCATTAAGAGAGGACAATAAAAATATCACCAGAATATTAGTTGGCTTTTAGAAAATGATAAAAATTAAAAAAAAAAAAAGAGCTCTTAACATGTCATAATCTTTTAGCACTGTGAGCTGACACAGTTCTCCTATGGACAAACAGCTTTGTGCAACTTCTCTGCTGATTTTGGGCATCTAAACCACCTGATGCGTCTGGAAATTAACAATTATCACCTTTTGTTTGTACACTGCATGGCATGTATCAGCACAGATGGCTCATCAAAGCCGGTGTCTTGTCAAAAACGAATATCCTTATTATGAAAAGCTTTGAAATTCTCCTTGAATTAAACATTCTATATGTTCCCGTGAGTTCAGTTAATCCAGAGCTTCAGTATGTTTGCTGTATTATTTAGTGATGATAGTAGCAATGGAAAAGTGGAGCACCTCAGTTGCCCAGTGGTTACGGTGCATGCCGCATGGCCACCACAACATTGCTGGCTTAATTCCAGCCGGAGACCTTTGTTTCATGTCATACCCTTTTCCTGTCTGCCTCTGCGATCCAATAAAGGCGAAAAATACACCCAAAAAATCTTTTAAAGGAAACTGCAATCTGAAAATCAGTGCTGACCGTTTTGTTTCACTGTGTTTTAAGAAAATGAAGAATGAAATATTTTTTTCCACTTTCTAAGGGAAAAATTATTTCTATGCATGTTTATACAAGACATAAAACAGGCATGCTCAAGGTCATATATGTGCTGTATATTACATGTGCAGTAACTGCAGTATGAACATATGAACAGCAGTATATTTTTAGTGCAGGATGCTTGACCTCCCTTATAGAAAGAAGCAGGAAAGACGGATTCTATTCGTCCTTGCATTTCAGTCGAAGGTTAAACGTTGTAACCAGTGACTGAAGAATAGTCACAATCAAAGCCATCGCGCACCTCATTCCCACATGCCTGGTAGCAGCTTAATAACAGCAGGACTCCTCTTGTGAGGTTGATTGTTTGGAGCCTTACGAGTGTTACACACTGAAATAAAGTGGGCAGGAGCAGAAGTGTCATAAGTATGAGCTCGCTCCAGGTTATTGTGAGGTACATCCATAGAACTGGAAGTAGGAGTAGCATTTTCTGACTGCAGTGCTAAAGTTGATGCATTTTGTTCCGTGTTTCTCAGTGCTTCAACAACACTTTGCCACCACCACCACCACCACCACCACCACCACCACCACCACTTTGTTGTTTGGAGTTTTTAACGTCCTCCACCCAAGCACCTACTGTATGAAGCACTGGGGCACTTGTTGCTTGATTCAAACAGAGGGTGCTTCAGTCAAAATAACAGCCAGCCTCCTCCTCCCACACTGATTCACAATCTAGTCCTTGTTGAGAAGATGAAAGTAATGTTCTAAGGTCTGGCTTGGATTCATCTGCAGCATTTTAAATAACGCAGTAGATCTTCGCAGAACTACATTCTACATACAGTACAATTAATGTGCTTCTCCCCCAGCAAACTGGTTCTTAGATCTCTTTAAGTACTTCTTGCAGCAATGGTAGGGATATATATGAAAATTACACTGTGATCTGGACCGAATGAATGGTGATTGACAAATAGAAACGACCGGACCTCCAGTTTCATGACCAAGTCAACAACATCAGCATTAGCTTAATCCAGTGATGAAGAGGGTGTTTTCAGGCTCGCTGTGAGCAACAATGAGATGCTGCCTTTTTCCATTTGAGTCACCGGTCTGAGGCAGCTACATTTTCAGTTTCAGATCTTAACATCCGGCCAGACCTTCCAGGCAAAGTTTAGTCAGGCCAGTTTAAGAAATTCTTCAAATTTCCTGTCCTAACTGCCATTACTGAACTGGAAATATTCCCCGTCAACCCCACTCTTACCTTCATGTCTATCAGCTCTGCAATGTTTTAATGTGGTCCCTTCCTCAGTTCCTCAGTTTCCATGGATACTGACACAGTGCGCTCAACATCTCCCGGCATTTGCCTTTCTAAAGGCCAGTGTGAACTCCAGGTTTCAACTTTGTTTGTGTGCGACTGTCTACGTCAAACCGGTGCTATCATAATGTCCTTTCTCTCTTTTTAAATGTACAGCTTTTATTTTTGCGAGCTCCTGAGCCCTGATGGTATAGGCCGTGAAATGTAACAGTTGCATGTGACCTGTTTCCAGGAAACAAGGCAGGCTCTATTTTCAGCACCTTGGACAGCACATGAGCAACAGCAACACTAGAATTAGCCTCGGGTGTAACTACAGGCAGTATGGCAACTGTGCATACTGATTTCTCATTCCCGTTTCACTTAAAAGCCTCTAAATTTGTTGTTTTTACTTTCACATTCATTTTTTCCTCATTGATTTGTCATGTTTGTCTAATAGTGATCACATACAGCACAGTAGCATGCTAACATACAGATCACAGAGTGCATAAATCCATATGGAAAGACAGAAACATTCCAGGAGTAGCTAACATTTAGCACAATAAGTGGTATTTCTCATTCAAAGCAAAGCTTATTAGACCAAGATTTAGAGCACAGAACGTGTGTGATTTCTACAAAAGCGGCTGGATGCACTTAAAAGCAGAGTTGTTTTCCTGTTTCCTGTGGGACGTTTGAGACATTTAAACACTGAATACTGTTCTTACAAGAGTGTAAATAAACCGATTTGCCTACAACACTTTAGAAAGCTGTGCTGATGTTCTCTACTTTCCCACTTAGAATCTACTGATAAACTCCAAAATGTCAAAGCTGACTCTCACAGTACACCATGAAGATTTTGGCAGATACAGGTACATTTTAAAAGGCTGGAATATTTAACACTCGAATATAAAAAAAAAAGTGTTTGCTCTCTAAAAGATCACACTGCTGATCTTGTTAATCTTCGAACACTTAGAATCTGCCAGGACGGACTCATATTCGCTAGTGTTCGCCATTTATGCCGCCACAATAGCATAACATATTTTTCCAGCAGATCTTTCCTACTGCTAAGTTTCACCACTGCTGAAATGAATACATGTCGGACTGACCTAGCAGCATCCACCATCTCATTGTAAGCAAAGTTATTCTTTTTACAGACCATTATATTTACGTTCCTCATTGGAAATACGGCACCTGAATGCATCCCGCATGAATTATGATGAATGTTTTCTAACTAAATCCACATGTAGATGCTTAACATCCCGCATGAGTGTAGGTAAACAGAATTTCCCACCTCTCATGCAGGATTATTATCTCGTATGAACCCCATGAACACCACAGGCGTTGGATGGATTTAGTGTGCTTCTCTCAGTGGGGATGTTAAGTGTATGGGAGATCTCACAGTATGGTGTGGACGCCCTGGGACGAGATGATACACTTCAATCTTTCCCTTTTTGTGCAGCATCGCTCAGATTACCACAGCTTCACACTGCAAACAGTCTGAACTGGGAAAAAAAGCATAATCTCTTCTCACTCACAAATGTCAGCGTGCAATGACAAGATTCCTAAGGATACTTCTTTATTTCTAATCCTCCTCTAAACAATCCCATTTGGAGATGCAGCTCTCAGTGGAACAAAGATGGACGAGCTAATGGAGCTGAAAAAGTGCCACTATATTGTCAAGCCTGAATACAATCTGCCGCCAACGTGTGCATTGTGTATTGTTTAAGCAGTGTTGTGGTTTGTTCCCCTCCTGTCTGTGTAAAACAGTTGACCTTGGCTCACATGCCTCCAGGTGGGATCCCCAGCATACTAATGAGGGTTAGTGCAGAAGAATGCTACGCCATGGTTTTCTGTGTCAGCTAGCCCGCCTCTGATCTTTACTACAACTGCCACCTCTGTTGCTGCAGTTTAAACCAACATGTTGTTGCATTCACTGCACATGATGGGACTTCAGTGGATGGTCTAGACAGGCAAATGCTGTCCGTGCTTCAAGAATAATCCAAGGAAATAAAGAAATATCAATACAATTGATGTGTGCCTGCAGGGAGCCACTTGCTCTACAGGAATCTGTACTTGTGGAATCTGATGTTGTCGGTATTTGTTACAGCTGCACCTCCGTCAGCTATTTTAAAGGTAACGATTAGCTGCGTTTCTTTAATTCAGACCCTTTTTTCTTGTATCAATAGGGCGTCTGCATCATGACGACAGCCTTTCTGCACTTCTTCTTCCTGGCATCGTTCTGCTGGGTCCTCACAGAGGCCTGGCAGTCCTACATGGCGGTGACAGGAAAGGTTCGCACCAGGCTCATCCGCAAGCGCTTTCTGTGTCTGGGCTGGGGTAAGTAAACAGTATGTCCTCCTAAACCCCTTCATTATCTCCCATCATACCTTGCTGCTGCCATTTTCTCTCAAGGTCTCCGGCCAAGGTGTCTTTCCAAGTACATGCACATCTTTTTTTTTTTAATCCGCCATTCTCATCCTCTCTGTGGGGCAGCCAGATCTTCATCCCGTCAGGCTCTTTGTTGTGATGCTTTTGTGCTCCAGTCAAGCTCTCTGAGGGCTGGGTAAATGGACTGGCCTTGAGCAGTGGCGTAAGACAGACTGTTGCGGCTCTCCCATAGCAGGCTACGATGACCTTATGTCTGATAGAGAGGGCGTGAGCTGAGGATTTACACTGCAGCGGAACACTTTTTATCTAAGACCCCTCAGAAATGCAGTTCATGGGAGTGAAATGTTTGCACAGTTAAAATGTACTGAATTTATGCACTCAGGCTGGTTTCAGTGTGCGCTGTGTGATTATAAACATTCTGCAGTCCTTTGCAAAGTCTAACGTTCAAGCACTTGTAACATGTACCACAAATAAAATACAGGTAGCACATTGTAACCAGTACAATGTGTTTATTATCCGTGTTGCTACAGATTTTATTCAGCCTGGGTCTCAGATAATTAAGTATCTCCTGCCTCCCACGCTGCGTTCCCTACACTTGAATATCGCACACACACAAAAAAAATAGAATAATGACAATTATATATATATGTGTGTGTGTGTGTGTGTGTGTGTGTGTGTGTGTGTGTGTGTGTGTGTGTGTGTGTGTGTGAATAAACACAGGGAGACAAAATATCTGTATGAAAATGTAAAAGATTGTTTACTTCATTTGATATGTGTCAGTCTGAAATCCTCGTCCAAAGGTTTCTTTCTCACAGAAAACTAGAAATCTCTCCTTTAAAAAAAATCAATTTGATTATGAAAGAGCCCACACTCATTCTTCTTGTTACCTAGCAACAAACAAGGTTCTCTTAGTCATTGCAGTGCCTGCTGCAAAAAAAAAAAAAAAAAATGGACAAAGGCTGCTCTACAATCACATAGATTTCTACAAAGAAAAAAAAACGTCTAAACAGACAAATCTGATGATAAATAAGACAGCCGGTGTTCTGCTGTATGACAATAGAAATGCATCAGATAATATGGATGCTATTTATTTTATTTTATTTTTTTTTTACATGGAATGACTTGACAATAAAATTACCCTAATCCTGTACAGATTACCACCGGTGTTGAAACAGGACATTTTTAAAATTGATTTCCAACGCGACGTGCAGCACGCGGTACCTGTTGTCTCTTAATTCAGCCTGTTTGAAGTGCGGCGTCTCCGCCAGGCTGTTGCCCGCGTGGTGATTCATGACATGCTTGTGTACACTCGGCACTCTTTACCTCTTCAGCACTGCGGAGAGGCACTGGATGGCTACAGGGTCTTCGCCTCCTGCCTCCAGGAAACTGATTACATCAATAGCACCTGCCTGTGCTGCTCCGAGAGGAAAAAGCGTTAATATTCTGAGCACACAGTAGTAAGGACCGAATCCATTACACCCATCTATAATGAGGAGGCATACAGCAAAATAAATAAATAAATCAAATAAAAGGTGCGGAGGGTGGGGGAAATGTCTCACAGTACAGTGAGGAAATTTCACGACGTGCTTTTCTGGACTCGATGCACTCCTGCCATTTTATCAAAGCACAGTACAGTCTGTTCTCCTCTGCCACGTAATGGAATACTGCACAGTATGTTGACTGAAATATTGAAATGCATATCGTTGATCGTTTATTCTCAGATGATTGTCTCATACTAAAGCTTCTAGTAGAGGGAATCTTACTGCACTTTCTTTAATGACTGCAAGGCACAGAGGCTGACTTTTCCTGCACTGAAGTGGGCTTATGCTCTCAGTTCTGACAAGAGCTTCTTGAATAACTATTGATTGTTTTCTCTTTTTTAAGGATTACCAGCTTTAGTGGTCGCCGTTTCAATGGGATTCACCAAAACAAAGGGCTATGGGACATCATTATAGTAAGTTTTTCTTTTTTATCCGCATTCATTATTCAGTGCACATGCAGTAGGTTCATGGTAATGCTTAAGAGTAATGATTAAGTGCTCATGCAGTGGCTTACTTCTAAATAGTGTCATAAACAAAGTCCCCTGAACCCAATCAAATTTCAAAATAGCGCAGCAAGACCCCAATTTCGTGTGAGTTGTATCCCTGCTGGATGCTGAACGCATAAACACTGCTTAAAATCTCTTTAGCATTTTATTATCCTGTGAAACTTTGGAAATAGAGTTACAGCATATGGCACTTCTCCCCTGACAATTGGGAGAAATACAATTGTATGCTGGCGTGCACCATTAACTTGGATGTTAATGTCTTGGTGGGAGTTAACTGCTCTTTCCTGCTTTTCCCTGCAGCTGTTGGCTGTCTTTGGAGGGTGGGCTCCTGTACGCCTTTGTTGGACCTGCAGCTGCTGTTGTTCTGGTACGTTGCAGAAAAATTCTAACCAACCAAGCCAATGTTTGAGGCATCAGAAAAATATTGATCTTTCTGTGCTAATCCTGTTGAAGCAATGTGAGAAGAAATCCATCCCAACACACAAAGCGTTGCATAGCTTATAACTAATCTTGACATTTTGCTGCTTGTTTTTAAAGAAGAAGACGCACACATGCATAATGTAGTTTAAGTGATGGTACAGTATCAATGTGGCTGAACTGCGCTGTGCTAAAAGGTGACAAAACGTTGCTATGAAAACGCCTAACAGGAGGAACACACTCTGGTTTCAAAGTCAAACTAATGAGCGTCCCATCAGGCAATGTGCTCAAGTAATTCCCTTTCATTTGCCATAATGGTGCTCCATGTAGCTTTGAAGTTATCAAGTATTTATGTGTTAGATTTGCTCAAATCTAATATACTGGGGTATTTTAATCATCTTGTATTTACATTGTTGTACAGAGAAAATTACACAAAGAATGCGATTATGCAATTCGCTGCGTGTGTGTCAGAGGGACTGAGGACAGCGAGTACTGACTCACAGTCTCCATCGTCAAACCTCTGTTGTGCGGTGCAATTTGAAGTAAAGCCATTTCAGACATTTCTTTTAAAAAGTGACTAAACGTCTTGTGCTGTGGCGTTCATTCATGATGGGCCTCTGAGGAACGCAAGCTAATCTCTGCAAAAATGGCGAGAACAAGCCTCATGCTGCTGTTGTCACTGTATTGATACTGTTACATCAAAATAAAATGTCTCCCAGTAACAAAGCCTGTTGGATAAAAACTTCCCCAAATGTATTTGTATAAATACTGAATGAGCTCTTTGTCTCAGCTAGAGGGATTTGAAATAGATTGTAGCTGAATGTTTTTAAGAATTTGCTAGTCAGTGTCTCTAAGTCGCCCTCTGTTTTCTATCAGTGTGGTCACTGCTAATAATAGGAGAAGGTGCCTTTGAGAGGACAAGTGTTTCTTGTCAAGCAGATCTTTTCTTAAGGCTGTTGTGCTGGGCTGAGTATCCAGGGGCACGCCTCATCCGTTGGCTCCAAATGCCACAGAGATGAGCAAAAAGAAGGTAGAGGTCGAAGCTCAGCGCAGTAAGAAAATCAAGGGAAGAAGAAGAAAAAAAAAAAAGCCTGCAGGCTAATGACATTAAATATACCTATGTGCAGAATGTCAGACTGGGAAATTAAGATTCAACATTGGTTTTCAGCTAATCTGTTTCACTGAAAAGCTAATATTCCTCTCCTCTCCCTGTATGACAGGTCAACATGGTGATCGGGATCTTGGTGTTCAATAAGCTAGTGTCCAGGGACGGCATACTGGACAAGAAGCTGAAGCACCGTGCAGGGTATGACAGCACGTCCTTGTTAGTACCACCGTTTTTCTTCTCCACTTCATGCACAAGTATAAATATGCTTTGAATTTCTTATACATATGGAGATTCAGACCTCCTTTTTCTTGCTGTTGAAAAGGAAATTAGAGGCATAAACATAAAGAGGTCAGAACTCTCTCGGGAGCGACGTGGCTTCGTACTTCTTTGGCAGAATCAGTCCAAGATGAAAATCATTTCAAACGCCCACACACTGGCTGCTTCTGCTGCTGCTAATATGACGGGGGAGAATTTAAAGTCGGGGTAGTGGCTGTTAGCGTTGTTTGTCATGCTGTTGTCTCTGTGTCCCACAGACAGATGAGTGAGCCGCATACAGGATTAACTCTCAAGTGTGCCAAATGTGGTGTTGTATCAACAACTGCTTTATCAGCAACTACAGCTAGCAATGCAATGTAAGTGCCTGTCAGTGTCTGTGAATCAATAAGACGATGCTATGGGGAGTCTCTGCATGTACAGGGTGTCCACCTCTACAGTACCATACTGCAGTACACTGCAGCGTGAACTGATGTTCCAATCACACCCACAGTACAGCAGATCACTATAAGAATCTCTTACTGTAAACATGCAATGCTACAGGCCTGCTAGCATGCACATTAAGGCCCTGCTGGAAATGTTACCTTCCAGCCGGGGCCTTGTCGTGTTATCTACACCAATTTGCTTGCTTTTATTTCCTCTACACGACCCTTCCTTCCTCCTCTCAGGGCGTCCCTGTGGAGTTCCTGTGTCGTCCTACCTCTGCTGGCTTTGACCTGGATGTCTGCAGTGCTCGCCATGACGGACAAGCGCTCCATCCTCTTTCAGATCCTCTTTGCGGTCTTTGACTCACTGCAGGGTTTTGTCATTGTGATGGTGCACTGTATCTTACGGAGAGAGGTAGAGGATGATTTGTCTTCTTTGTTTCACCAGTGATCTTTTGTTTTATTTGGATGTACAAGCTGTTCCTCTGTGTTTCTTTCTTTTTTCATTTAAAAAGTCGCAGGGAGTAGATTTGCTCAATTGGAGATGTCTTAACTTGCTCCAGGGAGTCATTTTCTGACCACTTTCACAGCTAAAATACTGTACCTTTTCAGACTTGACAGAGGACAAGACCTCATAACAAAATCAATCGTGAACTTTCAAACTTTGTCTATAAGCATGTGATATGCAGTATTGTGGACACAATGATGAACTGACCCCCCCCTCCCCGCCTTTAGGTCCAAGATGCTTTCAGATGCCGGCTCAGAAACTGCCAAGACCCAATCAGCGGTGATGCAACAGGAACCTTCCCTAATGGGCATGCTCAGATAATGGTAGGTACAGTTACCCCCTCTATAATCTAAGCTGACAATGTTCCCTGGTTATTTATAATACACATGCAAACCCCCTTGTTCTCTATTGACCTTAATTTAACTTGTGCCCTTCATGATGTTTTATTTTCTAGTCTTTATTATTCGCTTTAATATGGCCTCTAAAGCACAAGACATTGTTTCCCATAGGTTTATAATTTTCCATACAACGCTTTGGCAAAGCTGCAATTACATGCAGGCTGGACATTTGGCCCTCTGATAAATGGCATTAGCTCCCTTTGGTTTTCTTAGGCCCTACAAGCAATCCTTTATTTCTGTTTGATTGAACTTACTGTCCATGTTTGCAGTGCATGCCTCTCATTTCCTCTCACGGGGTAATCGAGGACTGTTCCCTGCCTGACCTTTCGAATGGGACACCAGTCTCTTCATCTAGCACGACCCTGCCACTGGCACATCATAGCAATGATCTGCCATTAGTATTCTAATGCCCCTCACAGTGAAATAGTTTTCATGATAGCAGAATGGTGTCAGGGGCCCCTGGTTCAATACAATCATTAGCAGCACGCACAAAATACTTCCCAGCTGCTGCGGTTGCATTTTTTTTCCATAGTTGTTTTATTGATGTATTGTTAGCATGAAGCAGGGGGAAAAATGGCTACATTTTTCAAAAGCATGGGGAAATAATAAAAAAAATATTATTGATCCTAATCTTGCAGCTGGGTTTTACAGATGAGTATGCCTCTGGTTTTGTAAGTGCGCAGCATACAGTAGAAAAGGCCTCATTTTTTTTAGCCATACTGAATATTTGACTGTCCTCTCCCTACAGACGGACTTTGAGAAAGATGTGGACATCGCCTGCCGATCAGGTAAAGAACAGATGGTCTCTTTTTAACTGGATTCTCCTTGCCTGGCATGTAAAAAACCCCAAAAGAGGTTAGACAGTAAAAAATAGCTGAGGTTATGTAACAACCAACAATCCCCACAGGAGTTTTTTCACAGTTACCAAAACACTGACTTTAATCTGAGAACAAAACAGTATAAAGAGAGCTGTTGGATATTCACTCTATTTTTTCGTATTTACTGCAATAAATGTGAATAACAGCAGCTTTTCCAATCTCCTGGCAGTTGCACTTCGTAATTATGTTTTTCATTAACATGTCATAGAATAAGTGCGTGGGTGCTATGTGTCTCATTTTGGGAGGATTTTCTTCCTCGGTTCACACTGACAGAAAGGTAATATCACTTCCTGATTCCTGCATCTGCTTCTTCCGTACTTTGGAGCCACAGTAATTGTTGTTCGACAAGTATGATTTAATAAAACAGTCGTGAATTAATGCTCCTGTGGGATCGTGCCGTGCATCCTGCATATAACTGGCGGTGGCGAGCCCAGAGCCTCGTCTCTCTCCAGTCCCTTCCAAACCAATGAAGAACACATCCTAAATGGACCGACAGGGAATAACCAAGATGACCATTATTTAGAGCTCTCAGAAACACAGCTTGTTAAGAGACGAAAGGGCCGTCTGGCTCTTCTGACCCACGTTGCTCCACACTGTGCGGACTTGTAAAGCTAAAGTGGACATACCTGATACAAAAAGGCAGAGCACACAGGTGTCATTTATAAATCATGACCAGACTCAGACTGAAGTACAGGTGCAGTTGGAGAGAAATGCATTCTCTGAGCTCACGGAGTTTAACTTGGTTGTTTACAAGCAGGGATTAGTGTCGGCCGCTGAAGTGATGTCTGCAGTGTCAGTCTACAGTGTATGGGTGTAAACTTTGATCAGAGGAACTCTTCAATATGAATACCAGATTTCCCCCATGTCGACACTGAGCATTAAATTAGCCTCAGACAAAGCGGCGAGTGTTTGTTGGCCTTGTGATCTCCTTGCCTCGCCTTTTGCGAACAGACAACATGATTCATGATGTGAAGATTAAACCGCTCTGTGGGGACAGCAGCGTGTTCTCATAAGCGGGAGGTGTTTCTGGATGGATATCTGCTGTTTCTTAGATTACAAGGTCATCACCAGTCATTAAATTAGGATTAGGACACCACAGGGTGAATTTGTGGGGAGAGAATGAAACCATGCTGCCTTATTTGCTGTGTCATCCTCCAGAGATACCTGTATCTGCTGCATGTCCCTTTGCATTCAGGCATAATGTCACACTTAATGCATAATCTCAGTTATTTGTCCTCTCATTACAGTTTACCCTCAGCAGCTAAAACTCCTGTGGGAATTGACTCTTATTGATATGAATTCTCTTTGAATTCTGTTGGTCGTATGCTGGATAATCTTAGACAAACTGTGACACTACTTTCATTACTGACAAATTCCAGCTAATCCTTGTGTCACTCTGCCCTGCAGCACTCCACAAAGACATGGGCTCTTGTCGCGCCGCCACCATAACAGGCACCCTCTCCCGCATTTCCCTCAATGATGAGGAGGATGAGAAGGCCCCTGAGGGCCTCAACTACTCCACGTTGCCTGGCAACATCATTTCCAAAGTGATTATCCAGCAGCCTTCAGCTCTGCACATGCCAATGGGAGTGGGTGACCTAAAGGAGCAGTGCATGGCAGACAGCAACGCTGACATGCGCCGCACTGTTTACCTGTGCACCGACGACGCCATGCGCCAGAGCGACCATGACATGGTTGGCCATGACATGGAGGGCCTCTCGGCGCAGGGCCAGATGATGGAGACAGACTACATAGTCATGCCTCGCGCCTCCGCAGCAGCGGTGTCAGGGTCGTGTAACACGTCCACCCTCCTGAAAGAGGACACCAAGATGAACATCACGATGGATACGCTGCCACACGAGAGGCTGATGCATTACAAGATGAGTCCTGATTTCAATATCAGCCCGTCAGGCATGGACCACATGAATGTGAACCTGGAGCAGCAGTATCCTAGCGCTCCAGAGCAGATGCAAAACCTGCCCTTTGAACCTCGCACGGCTGTTAAGAACTTCCTCGCTGAGATGGAGGAAACCGCGGGGCTTTCTAGGAGTGAGACAGGGTCGACAATATCGATGAGCTCCTTAGAGGTACATATGCTCATGTGGACACAGACCATACACCTTACTAATGTTCACATCATCTTGTACCGACGACTGAATAACTTAATGCCTCATGTTTTCTTTCCACAGAGACGAAAGTCACGATATTCTGATCTGGACTTCGAGGTACGTAAAAAAAAATGTCTCCTTCCATAGCACATGCATCGAGCTTTTTTATGCAGAGAAAAGCTATTTTTTTGCAGTTGTGTTTGTCATTTGATTTACTAGTTCTTGTTGTGCCTCTTAAGCTTATTGGAGTTACACAGCCTTGACTCAATGAGATTTATTGACATGCTGTGTAGTTAAGGTAAAAGCAAGGCTGTCAACTGACAAACAGGGCAACGGTTCTCATCTACATTTTGTCCTCCTCCATCTCCTACATCCATTAGCTATAAGTTGATTTTCAAAATGTATGCTTTTAAAGTCATTTGCACATTTCACATCTGATTTTACCACTGGTTTCAACAATGATTATATTGGCTTGCAAACACATATTCGAACCCCCTTCGGCAGGTTTTAGCATTTCCTTTGCATTGTTAAATCAGGCTTTACTGCATATATATTATACAAGCTTTCAAAGTAAAGGAAACACGAGGCTTTGGCAGCTATTTTGGCGTGGGGTGCATTTTGTTTTAGATTAGATGTATGGAAGACTTGTGCCAAGGCTTGATTATAAGGATTTCCCTTACGCCAACAAAACTCTAAATGAGGCAATTTGTTACTGAAGAATTGTGTTTAATCCAGATACTACATCCATTGCAAATTAAAATAGTTCAGGCTTTCAGCATTGTATCCCCTTAACTTTAATTATCCTGGTGTTTCCTTTATTTTGGCAGTCACTTGTATATATGCAGAGGCAAGTAGATTTGTTTCAAACCTGGCCTATAAGTAAACCATGACACTAACAAATTGATCAGAGTTGGAGGGGGTGGAGAAGAAGAAGATGCATTTCCATTATTGGCTGTCAATACCAAAGAAAAAACCCTTGCCATTGCAGAAAGTCATGCACACCAGGAAAAGACACATGGAGCTGTTCCAGGAACTGAATCAGAAATTTCAAACCCTGGACCGATTTCGAGACATACCAAATATGGGCAGCATGGTGAGTAACAGGAAACCAGGGGGGTGGCAGTCAGCCAGTTAAAGAGAGCAACATCCAAATACCCTATTCAGATATCCGGTGCAGGACACATAATGTGTGATTGTGCAAATGAGCGTTTATGTAGTTGAAGCATTCATGTGGAAGCGAACCTTCCTACACGTAGTGGGTATGCCAGCAGCTGGCGGGGGGTTGGGGGGGCTGCCCCTTAAAAGCATTTTCTCCACAAGGCCAGTCTCAGGGAAGAAAGACCTTTGGTAATCGTGTTGCAATAGAGTGCATCCATTCCAATGCAAGGCCATGAATGCACTTTTATTTACATGCACATTTATCTACTTAGCAACCCCATCATTTTTTCCATTAATGCATGGCAGATTATTTAATCTATCAACATCTATATAAATATTCCCTTAAGTTCACTGTTCTCTCACTGCAACTGTGTGGGGGGAAACTTCTCTTGTTTGTCACTCTGGATCTAGACGTCAGGCGATTTGCGGGGATTCTTTCGTGACCTTGCCACAGATTGAAAGTCCCACCGTCTGTCTCCATACCTGGCTGGAGCTGCAGACAATGGGGACGTCCAGCTTTATCCGTCTCTCGGACAAGCAGCAATGTTTTCCGTACTGAATGCAACAAATAGAAATTGGGCTGGTGACCAAACACAGCCAGACTATTAGACTACGCAGCAGGCTTTTGGCTGCATGTAATCCTCACATTTCAATCACTCCTACAGCACAGCGTAATTTGAGGCCCGTTGCTTAGTTACCAGTGCAAGTTCTTTTGTATAGAAAACGAAAACTACAGTACGTTCTCACTCCCCCCTTTTTCTTTCTTTTTTTTTTTTCCCAAATGAATCTACTGCAGAGCTGGCTGCAGACATTAGTATCCATTTTATATTCCCTGACTGGGAGCAGCTTCTCTCCCTTCTTTGCAATAGTGTCTTTGGGACTGTCAATGAGAGCACATTCAGATGAATGGCTCACACATGAAGCCTACTTAGTGCACCAGTTTCTGAGCTTGGGGAAAAACACAATTGTGCTATGACTCCATGATAATAGTATAAGCATGGTCACATTTAATACACTACCATTATCTTTTGTTATTTGATGCTTTCCACAGCATTAATCCATTATTTTCAATTAGCAGTGGGTAGGAATTCATGTGATGCCCTTTTGAATGAACTGAATTCACTGTAAAAGTTTTTCTTTTTTTTTTTTTGTAAAAAAAACAAAAAAAACAGTTAAGCTGCAGAGGATGTCATGCCACTAATATCACACCCCACTGGCCATGTTCACAGGACAAGGCAATGCCAAACAAGAACCCATGGGAGAGCTACAATCCAGCCTGTGAGTACCAGAATTACGCCACTATGAATGTACTAGAATCTGAAACCAAGGACTCACTGGAGATGACGCCTGCAGAGTGGGAAAAGTGTGTCAACTTACCCTTAGACGTCCAGGAGGGAGACTTCCAAACAGAGGTCTAGAGGGTGAAGAAGGAGAAAATGCAAACTAGGGAAGGAGGAGATGGGGATGTATTTTGCACTGAATAAAGCAACAGACTTTTCTAACAGCCTTGGCATACATATCTGGATAATACGAGTGTGGCAGGGACATTATGTGCCAATACAATATAAGGACTGAGGAGAGAGAAAAAAGAAAAAAGGGGAAAAAAAACATCAGTGTTACTTTTTGTATTCTCACTAGTGTACTTAGTGTGGGGCAGCCTGGTGTACAATATTTACCATCATGTGTTTCAAATTATCTGTTGAGGAATTGGCTAAAAAAAAAGGTAATCTCTCTAGATGAATTCTCACAAAGCAAATGACATGCCATGTCGTCCCAGCTTCGTTGGGTCTAGTTTTGATTTCATAAAACTGGACCCGGGAGCACAATGTATATATTTATGCAGGTTTTTAAAAAGTTTATAACAGTCTGTTTGGCCATTACTACACTTTTTACTTTATAATATAAAACATGGGAGGCAAAGAGGATTTTTTCTGTCATATTAAAATGAATGTTTGTCAAGCTACATTCTTCATTGCTTTAAATGCAATAAAGATAATACTCACTTTTATATAAATAATATATTTCACAACTTTAATACTGCAGAATCTGCTTGAAGGATCCCAGCAAGCTCTCTCGTCTGCAGCTCTGTATAAAATATTTAAAAACAAAATGTTGTATGGTGTAAATAAACTTTTGTCTACATATGTTTTACTTGTGCCAATTTATTTTAATGAGAACAAATGCCAACCTGATCAAAAGTTATAGCGAAAAATGTTAACATTTGAAAAGGAATGTAAATAAAAGAGGAAATATGTTCGTACTGCTTCAGAGGTTGTGTCAAGTTTATGTGGTTTGTTGGTTGTGGAATTCATGACTTTTTGCATTTGGACGTGTGAAATGAAATGATGGCCATGTGTCTGATTATGAGAACGCAGCCATGCATGAGTATTATTGGAAGGAAGATTGTACTTCTAACAGAATAACACGATTGACAGTGTGACTCTAAAATGCATAAAAGTTGAATGGACTTTTGTTAAGCATTCAACTTCATCTCCAGGTTAGTGTAGTGCAGACTGGATTATCCAAAATACAGTAGCTCACCAGTAACTCACATGCCATCCCCTCTGATGATTCTTACTCAGGTTAGTCATTCCCTTTATGAGTTTAACCTTCCATTTAGACTGTAGCTGAAGATTAGTGCTGCAAAGTTTCCTGACTCACCTCATAAATCCACCCCCGTATCTGATTTCTGAATTTGGATAGGAAGCATTCAAGCTCCTAACAGGGTTCTGTGCCTCCAGAAGGTTCACCTGATAAGATCAGATCAGATTTTCCTGGCCAGATGAAGCACAAATGGGAGGAGGGTGTGAGGGTTTAAGGAAAATCCTGTTTGCCCTGTCTGGTGGTCGGCAGTATGGCTGACACTTGGGCAGTGAGAGCATCAGTATGAGCGTCTCCTCTGGGGAGTGGCGGTCCGCCCAGCAGGAGAAGAGAAAGAGACAGAGGAAGAGTTGTGACGCAGATCTGCACCATCAATGAGGAAGGACGACAAGAGGAAGAAAGGAGGAAGGAGACAATAAACACAGGCTTACATTAATAAGGTTGCAGTGCTCTGAGGTCCTTACAACATAAATTAGGTTGATTACACATACAGCTCAGTCTAGACATTAATGTCCAGATTTATAGTGCATTTCAATTCAGACTACCATGCATAATTAGGTTAATTATGTATATGGCTGCCTGTTAGAGGCTCTGTGAGACTGCCTGTATATTCAAGCATGATGGGCTATGTGTTGCAAATATATATATATTTTGAATATACAAGATTTTTGAAGAACTGTCTGCCTGTGCTAAATATTTCAGGGACCTCAGTACTGAGAAACCATAATGGCACTCATAGACTGGAGTGCGTTTATTAGGTAGTATAAGTGGACACTACAGTATTTGTAATTGAATCATTTTGCATTTATCCTTAAGAAAATACATGTTCCCCTGTCATATATGGTTCAAGTACAGACTGTATTGTACACTTTAAGATGCAAACTGGTTTGAAATAACCAAGATTATCCAATGAGAGCAAACTACATATGCTAGTGAGCACATCCCTGTTACGTTGCTTAAAAAATTTAGGGAACACTTAAATCACACATCAGATCACGATGAACAAATTGTTCAAGTTGAAAATCTTTATTGATGTACATTGTATAATTTGTTGAGAACAAAAAGATGTAACAATGGTCAATGGTCAAAATCACATTGAAAATCAAAGTGAAAAATTTAAATCACAGGTTGAACCATGTTGCATGAATTTCATCACGGCAACTCTTAATGTGACTCAGTAGTGCATGTGGCCCCCACGTGCCTGTATGAACTCCCGGCAACGTCTGGGCATGCTCCTGATGAGGATCGGTACTTGGTGGCGTCAGATGCACTGATACATAATATACCATAGGTGCTCAATTGGATTTAGGTCAGGGGAACATGAAGGCCAAACAATGGCAACAATGCCTTCATCATCCAGGAACTGCTACAACACACTCTGTCCTCATGAGGCCGGGCATTGTCCTGCTCCAGGAAGAACCCAGGACCCACTGCACCAGCGTAAGGTCTGATAATCACTCTGAGGATTTCATCCCAGTGACAACAGTTAGGGTACCATGACATGACATGGAGGTATGTGCTACCCTCCAAGGATATGCCTCCCCAGACCATCACTGACCCACCGCCAAACTGGCCATGCTGTATGATGTTACAGGCAGCATAACATTCACCACAGCGTCTCCAGACTCTTTGACGCCTGTCACATGTGCTCAGTGTGAACCCGCTCTCATCTATGAAAAGAACAGGGTGCCAGTAGCAGACCTGCCAATTCTGGCAATTCTGGTGTTCTCTAGGAAACGCCAGTCGAGCTGCATGGTGCTGGGCTGTCAGCACAGGCAGTCGGGCCCTCATGCCACCCTCATGCTCCTCCTGTTCCTCCTCACACAAAGGAGCAGATATTGGTCCTGCGGCCCTTGCCAGCTCTCCTGGTGTCTCTTTCATGCTCTTGAGACTGTGCTGGGAGACACAGCAAACCTTCTTGCGACCACACGTATGGATGTGACTTCCTGGAGGAGCTGGACTACCTGTGCAACCTGACTGGGCTGCAGGTACCGCCTCATGCTACCAGCAGTGACAAGGAAGTGAACAAAACTCAAAACTAAAGAAGAATCAGTCAGGAAGGATAAGGAGAGAGCTATTGTCTGTGGCCACCACATGCCAAACCATTCCCTTTTTGGGGGGTTGTATTGATTTTACCTCTCCACTGCACCTGTTGTCACTTTCATTTGCACCACAGCAGGTGTAACTGAGTCACAATCACTTGTGCTTCCAAAATGGACACATTGATATCCCTAAAGTTTAACCGACTTGGTGTTTAACTGTGATGATTAAGTGTTCCCTTAATTCTTCTGAGCAGTGAATTTACCAGTTGTGCAGCTGAAACTCTTTTTCTGTCGCAAGACTGAGAGCATTTGCTCAATAAATGCACGGCTGACAGACGTTTCCTTCCACAGAATGAATATCATGTGGATAAATATGGGAACAGATGCATTTCAGTGCCTCCAGAGACCACTTTTATGCTTATATGACTTATAAATGTGGAACTCTAAATGTATATGGGATCAAAATTCGTCATCAGCTCCACTGGGTGAATTATGTCACTGTCAGAGGAGTGTGCCATGTACATGGTGACTCATCAGCAACTGAGCATGACAAACTTTACCTTGCAAATTAACTATCTGAAAGACCTATTTTATGTTTGTCTGAAATGCTTTTTGTGACAGTTCCATCATTCCTCCTTTCCATTTGTGTCAAGCGATCTTCAAAGGAGAGGCCTTAAAAGTGTTTGTGATCTCAATTCCACAGACGTCATGCAGCTCACTTCATGGCTTTTCCTTTTAACTATGGCGGTTTCCTCTAACAATACTGTGCAGTGTATTGAGGTGCAACACACTTCCACCTTTATTTTGACAGCTTGTAACTACATTATATTCTGTCTGCACCAATACTTCCTGCAAGTCTTTAAATAGCCAAGCTAATATTTAAAAACTTTACTTGACTTTTAATAATTTCACTTTGGACTGTCATTTAATGAAATCCTGCAGAATATTTAGATTGAACAACCAAATTCCAGATCATATTGGAGATGTGTCTGTTAAAATTTTGATAAAACATCTCATGTCTGAAAATGGGAAGCTGTATTGGTAAATAAAGCTGGGATGTGTTGACAAGCCTGCTGGACAAGTCTTTTCATTTAGGACAGAGTGGCAAGTCCCACGGGCCCTTAAGAGCAGAGAGGTTAACTTGCTTAGGGGCTGCAAACACTGAATCAACACAATCACATTGATCCTGCATCACTTTCCTCCCTGGAGGTATGACTGAGGGGTTGAAGTGGTCGCCTATCAGGGGCCTGTCACAAGAGATAGAGCCCAGGGGAAAGACGGGGCCACCCAAAAATCACAGAAACCATCCCAGCAAATGAGGAGGAGGATATCATGAAAGAGGAAAAGTGGAGAATTGTTTGGCAAAACAGTAAAAGTTAAATAGCTTTGGTCAGTGCCCTGACTTTAACATTCCCTTGATTTATGGCTGAACACTTTCAAAACCGGCAACATTATTAACTTAGCCTGGGCTGTGCTTGGTGTTGTTTCATACCAGTTGGCCAATGTTAGCATGCAAACACACTAAAGCTCTTCAACCTGTTAAACTTTACACCTGCAACAAGTCTGCATGTTAGCAGTGTGGTTGTGAGCACATTAGCAGGCTGCTAGCATTTAGCTCAAAGCGCAGTTAGCATAGCTTGTCATGCTAACAAACATCAGCAGCTAAAGCTAACTCACAAGTATAAACTAGCTAGAAAATAAGCATTTATACAATAATTTCAACTCCGGCAACTGTTTAAAATCAAATATTTATCCTCAGCATTTACTGTAACATAATGTAATTAAATATTTTATAGGCTAGCAAAAAAAATATCACCCACCTTAGAGACAAACTGCAGGGTTAGCGAGCTAAATGTCAGAAAATAAGCAGAGTTAAAGCCATAATTAACTGTAAAACCATGACTGCACTTTCCAGGATAGTTGCACAGGAAAAGAAGAAAAAGTTCTGAAACCCTCAACAAAAATGAAACGCTGGGAGACTCCACACAGCAGATACCGGCTATGCTCTGTGTAATGCATTCAGCTCTTTCATCCTGTGGAGCAGTCAGATAGATGAAGGGTACGGAGGCCCCTGACAATGGCTGTGCTATTCTGTAATTCCTCTTGGTATCTGCGGTCCTCCACACAATCATCTCTGCCTGTTTGAAAACATTTGTCCGCACTTTCATCTACTGTCACACAACCAACCAGTGGGCAGTTTATAGTTTGGGTAGGTGTTGATTTTAATGGGCAGAGAATTATTTTCCATTGTCTGACAAAGATATAGCAGGATGGTTGGGCAGGCGTGGTACAAATTGGGATGTAATGAGACCAAAACTTTCTTAAAGGTTTCAAATTTGGGTTTAGTACCTTCTTTTTCTGGATTTGGAGAAGCATATGTGACAAAGCAATGTGGCACTTAGATCATGGGGTGTCCCTGCAAATTTCATTCATGTACACCAGCTGACCGAGACAATCAGATGAAGATTCAATACTGGAGCCACTGAATTTGTACAAAAACTTGACTTCTATGAAGATTTGACACAAGTTGTACAAACTATGTCAAAAATCATGTTCTGCTATGGCCCTCAGGCACATCTAATACTGTAGCTCCTTGCAAAAATATTTTTATTTCCCCAAACTAATACATTCATTTATTCATTAAAATGCGTTTCTTTGTTCCCAAACAAACTTGCAAGAGACGACCTAAAAAGCGATGCAGGAAGGAAGGGAGAAAAATGAGACAAGATTGGCTTTTGAATAAGGGGTATGACAAGACGAAGTTGTACTCTGAGCAGCAAAACTCTCTGATCTGACATGTTGATCACACAATCCTCTCTGCTGGAGTGCCAGGGCTCCATGTTTTTGGCTCAAGGCTTATTTGGTTTATTAGTGTATGTGGGGGTGGCATATCACATAATGGCTTAACTCAAAGCAGGCTTGCACAATAGTTATGACAAGGTATGCATTCCACAAACTCTAATTGGACACGCACTCAAAATTTCATGCAAATCCATCCGAAGCAAGCGCTGAGTGGTTGTATGTTAATCCAAAAACAGATGCATTTAAATGTCAGTTTCATTTAATACATGTCCTTATTGCTCTAAAACTTGTTGAAGTGTCAAAATCTGAGCTTTGAACAGCAGAATTCACTCTTTCACTAAGAAATACTGATCTTGGTAATGCATTCGGCAGCTCCTTCATAGATTTTGTCAAATCTGACCGCAGTGTGGTATAAATGCTGTCACAGCTCTCATAATAGACAGGGATTAATGACGATAAATATGTAGCACAAAATTGAAACTTCTTTTTATCCTCATCACAAACTTTACGTTGGAAGATGTTCTCTATCTCTATACTGTGATACATTATAAAGAAGAACTGATGAACTGACTCCCTTTGGCCAATGAGCATGATTGATGTCATGTTTTATTTCTTTAAATACAGGTATCATTAAATACTGACACAACTTCCACAACAGCATTCTTTTCAACCAATCCCAAAATTACATGTAATGCAGCTCCTGTCATCATCATCATCATCATCATCATCATCATCATCATCATCATCATCATCATCATCATCATCATCTCACCACATTTCTCACTGAAGGCAACCTGACTCCAGGTTCAAGGCTGATTTCTGTGAGGCTCCTTTAAGAGAGCATACATGTACAGTTAGCATGTGCCCATCATGGTACTACACATTCATGAGGCACAAACATTTGGTTTCCAAATAATAAAAAAAAAACAATCTCATTCATATTTCCTGTCAGTTTGTTAATTAAATCATCAGTTTCTAAGCACTTTGACACTGCTAAATACACCGAAAGGAATCAAACGTAGCAGAAAAAAGCCATTAGTAATTCTATGTAACAAGCCTGCAGTTGAACTCGCTGGCAAAACAAGCAGTACTTCTTAATTAAAGGAAAATTACATCCAAATCTTGATTGTTTCTTTTTTTCACATGCTCTTCCAACACAGAGAGCTAGAAGCTGTTGAACACATTTCATTAAAAACCAAGAGTAACTGAAATTTCGAAAACACGTCAGCCGCAATTGGTCCTTTACATTTCACACACAGTGCAGGTATGCAAGTACAGTAACACTTGCTTAAATAATGGTCTGAGACTGCAAATGCCTAAACCTGGGGGCCAAAAGCCCCTCCAGCACTATATTTAACCTCAGACAAAAACAAGCTACATGAACTTTGAAAATGTTACAGCTGTCAAAACTTAGGAATCATTATTTTATACCAATTAGTTTCTCAGAAAACAAGCAAGCAGAAGAGTTTGTGTAGTCTTCGTGGTATTTTATCTTAAAAGGTATATTAAAGCCAACTATAGATATTGCCACCACATAACCTTTTAAAGGGTCTGGAAAAGTGCTTGGAGAATTTAAAAAGTAAGTTTATGTGCAAGCTCTGTCTCCAAATAAAGACATAAAGATTTGGCGCAGCAGAAGACTCTGATGCCACGGTGAGTGTGTCTCCTCCAGTAGAAAAATGACCAATTTGTGTCAGTTTCAAATTGTTGATAAGTGAATTCTCAAGGTAGGATTGAGTTGGAGGATGCTCCCAGAATCCCAAAGTCATCAATAATATTGACTGAGAAAGACACAACAATCAGTCTGAGCGCTCTCATTAAGTGGAGGGATGTGTCAACTCAAAACAAGGCTGGAATCCACAAGACACCACCGCAATAACTCTTTAAAAGCAATAAATTACATTATGATAAATTACTGACATCCATTTATTTGTTTATGAAATTGTACTTTCTAGTCCCTTTAAGTTATGGTTGGCAAATCCGAGCGAATGCTGATTTTCAGTGCACATATTCATCATCACTTAAGTCTGAGTCATCGGCTTCCACCTCTCCTTCAATCACAGACTTCTTCCCTCTGCAGCAGGACACCACCAGACCAATGAGGAACGCCTAAAAATAATAAGCAAAGCGCACATTAGGAGATATTTCACGAGCATCATTTGATCGATACAATGCATCACCGGCACCGGGAAAGAGGCTATTAAATGATTTGCCGAGGAGATTAGCTGTGTGCAGTCTTGAAAAATCATTTTCCAGTAACCTTTTTCTGTGCAGATATTTAATTATGTGCTCGTGCTCTCACACTCGTCCCCGCGGAGAACATTCTTGAACTGCTTTTGAACTAAATGAAATGTCTTAGAAATGTTGTTTCTGTGAATGCTTTATTGTTCCAAAGATACGAAACTATTATATAGTTTTTCATTCATCATTAGAAAATGAGAAGAATCTTTTTTTTTTTTCACTCAAATTCTTGCTGAGAACATTCCACCGTTATTCTCACTCGGCTTAACATCAAGATGACGATGTTTCGTCTAAATCCTTGAACTTACCCCAATGAAGGCCCAGTTACCAAAATAGTAGATGGTGCTGAAGAACCAGAACTTGTGCAGGAAAAGGTAGGATCTGGTCAGAGTGCACTGGTCTGAAAGGGACAGAAAACACAAGAACGTCCTCTTAAATCTCGCTCTTATTTACAGAATTTAACAAAGACGGTTGATTTTTGACCACAATTTGAATGCAAGGAATTTTCCACCATTTGTTTCACAGTAAAGTTCTTTTTATTTTGGCATGCCATATCTTCAAATAAAGAACAAAAATAAAAATGTCATTACTGCTGCAAATAATTTGTTCATGTTTCTGCAAGGTTACTTGGTTTTTTAAAAAAAATACAAAAAACGAGGACACTAAAGATTGGAAGATGAGTTGATGCCTAACAAAATGAAAACAAAAATGGAGTTTAACTTGGTCTTAAAAATGGACCTTTCTCCACCCCATTCAGCACCACCAAGTCTCACAATCTTTAATCCCAGTGGCATGTCATGAACTTGCACCATTTGAGAAATGGTGTTAGAGGCCATCAGTCCTTCCACAAAAGCAGAATTTAAAATATTGCTGCACAGCTTCACTCTTGACCTCGGGGAGAAGATATCTGTCACAGAAAGTCTCAGGGTTCACTCTCTAAGCCATTCCTGAAGAAGACGCCTGCGGGACACATCCGAAACCTTCAGGCCGAGCGAAGGGACTGAACCTGAGTTTAGAATTATTTATCACACGTTGTCACATTTGCTTTCAAAACAGTTTTCCTAATTGCCGTTCTTATAAAACTTAACTTAATGTTTTTAATTAAAAAAGTTTGCTAAATCCCACCCTCCCAAGACATCCTCTGCCATAATGCGTCTTCTTCTCTGTTTTTGATGAGCTGATACAGAAACCCTTGAAGGAAGTCAGGAAAGAAGGAATCATTACAGAAAGTAAGAAAACTACATTTCTCCTCCAAAATGACAGATGAGGTGGGAGGTTAAGAGAGGAATATTTGGGTGCAGGTAAAAGAGGAATAAAGAAAGTAAAAAAGACAGATATATCGCTTGAGGAGGCAGGATTTCTGTCTTTAGAGAGATGCGAGGAGAAGGGACTCGTCTCGGGTGAGCACCATCATCCAGAGACACGGGACACATCTATTTCTACATGATGTTTAGAATTCCACACGAGCAGCACTTGTTATACATCTGTGTTATAAAGGGGTCTGCACGCACTTAAGAGCCAAAAAACCGGCTGCTATCACTACATGGAGCAAAGCCTTGGGCCATTTTGTCACTGTAACTAGAAAAGACAACCAGTCCCCTTAAAAGAGGAAAGCCATGTCACTGTCAGTGTGAATGTGGCTGAACCAACAGATGAAACTGGAATGATGAAACATTTAATGGAGCCTTGCATCGAATATTTCCAGCGTTACACATTGAAGAGGCGAAAGGTAAAAGCACAGACACGCAACAGGACACCAACAAATGTTGAAGAGGGTGAACGGCCGGGTCGCGGCTCATGCATGTGACCCCGATTGTCTGATGAGGTAAAAGCGATGCAACTTCGAGTGGGATCCTCTTAATTGCATCTTGTTGAAATCTATCCATCGCTCTTTGTACTGTATGCGCCTTTGATATCAGCCATGACTGAATAAACCAGTTCAGAGAATATTTCTGTTTACCTGTGATATGCGGTGATATACAGCACATGGAGGAGTCCACGTGTAAGTCCAGGTAAGCAAAAGTCTGCTTCAGAGCAGAGCAGATCACATTTGTTGCTATGGCCGAGGGCAGCTCAGTGAGTACTGACTAAGCACCGTGATCGCCAATACAAACACATCAAAACCAAAAGCTTGAAGAAGGAAACAAACGTATTGCTTATAAAATTGAATAGCTTCCCTCTGCTTTATGCTGGTGACATCACCTTTGAGCCCGAGCTCTCCTCTTTGTGACTGAACTGATACTGCTATTGATCCGACTGGCACAGATGGCAGGAATAATATCAGAATTCTCGAGCTGAGTCATTCCCTTTATGTGCATGAATGGGTATTGGCAGGCATGGGAAATGCTGATGACGTCAAATGAGGTGCATGCGGTGTCTGGGTCTCTCTTTAGTACTCCAATTGTTTTTGTGTGTGTCTGTGAAAACACTGGAAGACAAGGAAAAGAAAGAAAAGCTTCCCTTCAGATCACATGTATTAATTAGCTTAGCCACACACACCGAAGCAATAAAAGAACAAATTGTTTCAATACACTCCTAATCGGACTCGAGTTTCAAGAGAACGAGGCGAGAGAGCGAGTCCACGAGGCTGAAGTGGAGATGAAATGCACTGTCTGGCTATGTTAGAGAGCCATCTGGAGCATTAACGCTAACCCTGCTGAGCTGCTCCTATCACACTGTTTCTTACACAGCTCTTCACACCGACTCGAACCCCACGAACAGCGCAATCAGACTTATGCCGAGCGATGTGACATCAGGGTCCACAGCAATAAATCAGCATGCTTTAGGATTTATTCATTACAGTCGCTTTTTCAAAAGCCTTCTCCTCAAGGGTGTTGAATTAAAAAGCACAATAAAACAGGACAATCGCAGTCAGCGCCGCTTCACGTATGGTAAAGATTAGACGAAGAGCGGGCCCGCGGGAGTTCTGAGGGTGCACCAACAGTCAGCTTGTGCTTCACCAGGATCAACAGATAACACGAGAAGCAAGTCTATATTCATCCCCACGACCCCGCTCTCTTCCTCCTGCTCCTCAGCCATCTGTAGCTCTCCAGCTGCTCACCTGAATTGCAGAGCTCCGAGTGGGACCTGCAGATGGTTCACAACAGTAGTCTGCCTAAATATATTATCATGTACACCACTGACCCACTTCACCTTGAAATCATTACCGTACTCTGATAAGAGCAGGGGGCAGTGTGTGAGTGCAGGTAATTTCACCTTGACTCATGATACCCGGGTGAGTGCTACCCCGTGTAGCATGATGCATTATGTATAGCTTTCAACTCTGCATTCAAAGACAACCACATGCCTAAAACCCTGAATACACACACACACACACACACACACACACACACACACTGTGTTCTTTGTGAGAGGCTCTCTATCAGCAAGCACTCATGTTCCTACACTGTACGCTTTTACTTTCTCTCCATCTAAAAAGCAACCGAGCACTTTCGTTCCAATGTCCTTTGAGGATGCTGATGTTCATTCAACAGAACTATTTTCAAATCTCTGGCTTCTCATATTAGTGTTGTCGATGAATGTTCACCAAAAGCATCTTTTCACTGTGCAAAATCTCTCTCTCTCTTATTTTTCCACTGGCAGAGAAAATCCATTTGAGCAGTGTTCAAGGCCTCGAGATGCAGACACAAAAGACAACACACATAGCAGTAAAGTTACTTTACTGAACCTGACCTAAACCACTCGTCGCACCAACAGCAAGACAAGACAGAAAATTCCTGCTTTTTACAACACAGGTCTCATTTTCCACTACTGCTGGTTATGATAAATGACTTACTCATCATGGTCAGATCTGAGGACGTAAATGCATCTCTTAAACCGAGTCTATTCAGACATCAGATAATCAGACGACTTGTTAACAGGAGTCTGCTTTCAGGCGCTTTCAGGATGTACATCCAGTATTCACTCTCCTGTTAGCTGTTTAGCTTTTGGTCTCAACTTCTAAGGGAAACAGCTGGCTTTCAACAGCTGGGGGGAAAAAAAGCAAGAAAAATAAAAGCATTGCTCCGAGCAGCTTTAAGCACAGAGCATCATTTTAATTAGACTTCTTATGGCTCAATTTTGATCAGAAAGTGTTTGTAAGTCTATTAATTAATAGTGGGAGTCTTTTGGTGTAATACCGAGTGAACAGCTATTCTTTGAGACTTAATTTCCCTTTAATAAGTACAGGCTGTCTGAATGACAGGAGGGACATTTTTCTTTTAAGAGAAGACGTTTTGATTGACATGATCCCCTCAGTGCAAAGCAAATTACTATTAATTTGTGCTGGGGTTGAGGGAGTCTCCTGTTGAAACTTGCTTGGGCACCTGACATCTCAGAGGCAACACATAAAACTACGACCATCTTCCCCCTCAAGCTCTTTAAAACAATGCTGTGGAAACCGGCAAGTTGCTAGGTAACAGACAGCAGTCCATAGTGTAAAAACACTCCTCTGTATTAGAAGTTTCATTACTGGGATTCAAACTAGAAATAATGTGATATGACTTCCAAGGTAAAAGGAGAATAAAGGACTTTGGCTTGTGGTTACAATTCAGCTTAAACTGTCAGAAAGACAGAAAGATTCAGGAGTCTTATACTAGAATATTTCAAATTTTATTTCTTACAGTGTCAACCTGAACGTTGGATTTATTGATATTAAGTGTGAAATAAACTTTCCTTGCTGCAAAAGGGCATTTCTATACGTTTCTAGCTACCATTAGAAATGATGCTATTGTTGACATATTTTGTAATATGCCTTTACTGTACACACAGTGCACAGGGGTTTTTAAAGGTGATCTGACATAAATTTGGCTCACGACACGAGAATCTTTTGTTTTTTGGGAGGAAATTGAGTGAGGAGTGCTGCAGACAGAACGTCATTAAAACCATTGGTTAGTCTGTCAAGATAACTAATGTGACCAATAATGGGAGTTGCAGATGTGATGATGTGGGCGTTAACATGACAGCAATAAACAACAGAGGGGACAGTTCATTTCTTGGGTGAGGGAATGATCATTAGAAATGGACACAAAGACAGATAAATCTGCGACGGAAGGCGTCATAATGGAGTCAAATCAAATGCATCAATAAGTGAGACGAAGGCCTTTTTAAATGGATTCAGATCCTCAACAATTAGACAACTGCCGGGCAACACAAAGAAAAAACACATGAAGTGTGGATCATCATATCACCCGAGAGGGCAGTAAGTACAAAACCGAACAGCTTTCCAAGGGCAGACGGTGGACGTAGATGAACTTGGATGCAGAGTTTATGATCAAAGCAACTCGCCCACCACATGCAGCATCATGGTGGTAGGAATAATTTACAAGAGCAACTTCATATACTGCTGAGAACTCCTTAGTTTCAGCCAGGCTTCATGAAGTGAAATTATTTGTAAGTATTTCTTTAAGCGATTGAAAACGCTAAAATCTGCAACCAAGTGTAAACGCATGGGTACGTTATTAAAAGAGGACAGCAAAGTTTAGAAAATTAGTTGTTCCCTAACAAAATAAAAACAACAACAAAGAGGAACCACACTTGGAGAGACTTAGTGCCGCAAGAGTTCACATATGTGTCAAAGGCTGGAGGGAGAGTGGAAATAAGATGAAGTGGACTAAAATTAAGTTTTTTCCCAGGAAAAATAAACAGCTGCTAAAGTAAAGACTGAGTGTCCAGTAATGCATAAGAGGAGCATGTACCCAGATTCTCCTCCTCCTCCTGACAATAATTCCATACGCTGCATTGAATCACAAACTGAAGAAGACTTTGGGGTTCAGGGTGTTTGGGGCCATGGCAGAGAAATCCCACCAGACAT
This sequence comes from Chaetodon trifascialis, assembly GCF_039877785.1. NCBI lineage: Eukaryota > Metazoa > Chordata > Actinopteri > Chaetodontiformes > Chaetodontidae > Chaetodon > Chaetodon trifascialis. The sequence continues at coordinate 12,766,927 of NC_092068.1, read as the reverse complement.
GGCATGAAGAATACTATTTCTATATTCACAGAAATACAGCTGTGATGCTGTGGCTCTGGATTTGATTTAAAAAGGAATTGCAAGAGCTTACTAGAACGCACCTAAGCAAATATTTGGACTCCATTTGAATACCGAAAATATACAGACCTCGCAAACATGATGTAACAGTAAGGGACAGGGTCATGGTTAGAGGATGTGAATATGGGTTCAGCAGAGTGGTACACATTCTCCTGTGTATTGTATTTTATGTAAATGCTCTAAAACTTCCTCTCATCTACTATCATCCTCAGTTTTTGTCTATTTAATCATCATGATTTATCTGATTGAAGTTCTTCAGATTGACATGAATAAACAACATTTTCAGCATAAATGATCGGACAGTGCCTTCAGATGAGCTGGCTGACTGGCATGTAGCCATTTAGCCAGCTCCACCCTCCCTCTCCGCAGCCTCACACCAACGGTTAATGAGGTACTCTCTCCTTTGGGAAAAAAAAGCTGCTTTATGTAAATTGGGAAAGAAGGAGTTGTGCTCTTTCACCACACAAATTAAATCTTTCACCTGTTACTTTCAGCATATCAGCCGATAAGCTTTTGATTGTATTCCCTCTCAGTCGCATGTGTTGTCTCTGCTTGACACTTCCTCCTCCTCGTGGTAGGTGGTACAACGGCTGTTATGAAAGCAGAAGCCATTTCCAAGCGGCCAAAATAGGACCAGTTTCCCAAAACTGGTCAAAACAGAGAGCAGAAATACTGCTGGCCATTGTCCTAGTGACTCCACGACTCCTTGAATATAACTGAGTGCCAAAACGCCTGTGTAAATGAACAGATCACACAACCCTTTGACATGGGCCCTCAGTCATTAACAGTACTCGGCCAAAAACAACTGAGAGCCCTGTGGTGCCAGCAACATGTTTAACTTTATTTCACTCACTTAAACCCAGCTCAATTTCAACAGCTATCTATAACTCCTCTTCTTCTCCTCAAACATAAAGCAGCTTCCAGGCTGCGATGAAACAACGTGATGATGTGATGCAGGAGCATGGCTGCGTGTGACTGGGTTATTTGTGATAGTTGGGGGACAGGAAACAAATCGTTTGTTTGAGGGAAAACAAACAGACAACCAAAGAAAAGCCAATTAATTTCCACAATTCTGTCTGAACAGTCATGTAAACAAGAGTATTATGGGGGATTGTCAATTTATGTAATTAGTGTATGTTGGCATTATTGTCAAGTGTAAACATGGCTGGATTAATATTTATGCTTGTTCACATTTGTAGTACTTTTTTCCTCTTTCTTATTATGTTTATTTGTATGCACCAAAATACATTCCTTGGCAATAAACCTGGTTCAAACTCTGATTGAATGCAGCTTTATTAATCACATAGGTAAACGTATTTAAAGGCAATCAAAACAATACATAATATTTATTGGCTTTCATTTTAAATTTGAATTGAAGCTGTTGTAATTGCATAGATGACTGGACTGTTGACATGGTGGCAAAGGTTTTAATATTTAAAGAAACAAATTCATCTTAGAAAGGGCCCAGTCCATCTTCGGCTGTATATTTAGGGTGGAATATGCATTTTAGAATATAAAGTATTTTGACTTACTTACACATATCTACTATAGTATAGACCATATTCACATGGCGGCCATTTTCCTCTGACTTCACGCTCAGGGTGGGAAGCTCAAATGCGGTTATCAATAAGGATCATGTAGTACTGCTGCATTCCGGGTTGCACGTACTGAATGTGATAAATCGGTACTCGTTATCACCTTCCAATTAGGTTCCATACGTTTATACAACCTGCAACCTGCAACACAGCAGTATCACGTTATTAGCAAACAGCTTCTGATCTTCTCATCCTGAGCATGACATCGGAAAATGGCCGCCATGTGAATTTGGCGTATGCCACCTCTTCCTATATTAAAATGGCACCAGAACTAATTTGAGCAAAGCCTGTTTTATTCCAGTCGAGCCTTCCCACAAGCAGGAGAGAACCTAAAACGCAGGTGTCTACACATCAGATTATTGTAAACAAATAATATCTTACCCTTGATCTCTGCAGTTACTCGTCTGGCTCTGCTTTATCTTTCTATTTTCTGCCTGTCTTACCCTGTCTCAATGCATTTTCAGTACTGTTGAATAAAGTGAAAATTATTCATGAAACCTGGGTCGATAATGGCTATCTCTAACATCACTGCTGTACTCAGGCATATACCTCATTGTCATTCCAAACTTTGCTGCCACAACGGGTCCAGACTCACACGTGTCTCTTAATGGCAATGGAAGGCACTACGGGGAACATCTTCATAGGAACTGACACACTGTAGGCGACTCTTCAGACAACATGTTCTCAACATGGAACCCAAAGATGCGATAATATTATCACTGACAACATAGCTCCAGATATTCTGTAAATACAACTCCTCCTCAACTCACATTATATAAGAAGACCATGCACTACATTCTCTATTGGGAATTCTGGGAATTTGATGCTATCTAAGATCTTTATTACCATTTGAGATTGTAGAATTTAGCATTTTTAAAAGAACAGGTCAGCCTCGCCTTCGATATTTAGTATAAATCCTCAAGAGATGACAACAAACTTCATGCAGTATGGACAAAACTTCTAGCATCAACAAAAATAAAACAAAAAGACAAAAAAACAAAAAGAAACTGTGGTCAACCAGATTAAAACAAAACACAACGAAGTCTGGAGAGGGAACATGTATACTAAACATATATACTGTAATATACTTCCATTCCTACATATGATGAACTAAACAATAATGCAAAGATTTAAGACTACACAGTTGAAGGGCAATTGTTAGAGAAAATATCATATAATATTCAGAAAGTATCAAATATATTTAATAGTAAATCGACTGTAATAATTAACAACTCCCACTGTTTTCACGTTACTCTTTTTCTGCATACATACTTGACATTTAGACCCATCAAAACTCATTAACTACTCTAATTGCAATGCAATGCTGCACCTTCAGGGACAGGATTTATGGCCCAGCATCTTGACTCATTTGAATTAAAAAATAATTATGCCTCACATGAAAACACCTCCACCGACACAAGCAAACATGCACAAAATCCAACACACTCCAACAGGTTAAAGACAGACTCAGCGGATGGCTTGAAGTCTAAAAATCAGTCTGAATTTATAAGTGGACGAGCAGGGCGGGAATCTGAGATATGACACATGTGCCAGAGAATAAAGTCTGTTTATGATCTTGTTTGTTTCCTTTGAACCTTTGCAGGAATGATAGATGTGACAATTGCATCATATCTGCTCCACTACCAGCAGAGCCTTACTCGAGCACTTGGCACATGAATAAATTAACGTAATAACGCTCAGTGGTATGATGTACATTCACACATCTGTGTTTTCATGGCTGATTTACTGTAATAAGTGTTGGCAAGCAGACAGCAAGAGGCCATGTTCTGCATTACTAAATGTTTGTCCTTGGTATTATTCCCTCTAATGACTAATGAATGCAATAAAGATTACTGAACAGTGTTCTACATGAAACGGTCAGGTTGTACACCATCCTTCCTTTCTTCTAGTATAGACTCGACTTGCGAGGAATAAATCTTTGATGATGTTTTGTAAGTTTTTCGAGCATCTCACTATTGGACCAGTGTTACCTTACTGCTAGCAGAGATGACAGACTTACCCTCAGGCGCGTCAGCATCACAGATCCTTGTGGTGCCAAAAGTAGCATTCCCAGATGTAGGACCTGCTGAGGGCATCTGAGTCTGATCAAAAAAACACAAGAGGTATGTGTCTGTTTAGCAACAAAACACTGCAAACTTCTTCATGCAGTACAAACTCGAGAAGAAGAGCCATAAAGCCATGATCTGACAATCTGGACAATTAGAAGAATACATAACAGCAGCAGCTTTTTACTGACAAATTCTAGAATGACCTTAAGTTTTTTAAATTAACAGAAAGAACACCAGGTTCCAGATAATGCTCTGAGTCGTGCCATGACAGAGCATTACTGTCTTTTTTGTTTACAGTAAACCTGAACAACAGGCGATTAGATGGTAATTTACAGTCATTTTAATTCCCTTTTCCTTTTTCTGTAATGTTTGCTGTAATGTTGATGGGAGGCAAAACTGCCTATTTAATGTGTTTGCTACATTCCACTCCGGTACAACAGCGGGCAGCATGTCGAGCATTAGCTGTTACATCAAATGATGAGGAGTCATTCCCTCAAACAGCACCTGCCAATTAAACATGAAGAAGAGGAAGAACAAGACGATGGATGGAGAACCTGCCAAAAAGGCTAAAAGTCTGTGCAAGCATCTCACCAAATGGGAGGAGGCTTACCCGTACTTAATGAAGCACAACGTCGGTCAAAGTCATGCTTTTTGTGAAATATGCCACGCAGATTTTAGAGTCACACGGAGGGAAACATGACAAACCTGCCAAACATAACTGTGTCCAACAGGCACAGAAACATGTTCTACCAATGACGGCATTCATACCATCTCTCCCATCCATTTTCATCATCAGCCTCTGCTACCAATTATCTCACATCTAGCCTCTCTCAATATCATCAGGCATAATGTGTAAGTGATGTGTACATATGCTTCAGGTAATACATAAATAAAGTAAGAGCTGCATTTATTTGCCTTTTTTTGTTTTCATTTATATACTGCAGGGATGTTCACTGCATTTCAACCCAGTATCTGATTCTAACTGTCGTCACTTCACGTAGGAACTAGTTGACTCAGTCCTTGATGCTCCGATATTTTAAAGCAAGTGGTGATTTTAGGATTCACTGTGTGTATCCGTGTCTAAATGTAAGAGGTATTTAGACAGTGGTAAGAGTGGTGGAATGGCCCTGGGCAAGGTGCCAGAAGATTTCCCTTATTTTCAAATCACAGTGTTGTTTCGCCTCCCTCTTTCAAGCATGTAGGGGAAACTACGGTGGCCACAAGAAACATTAAAAACACACAAAGCCCTCTGTATGGTTTGTCCGTTCTGGGCTACTGTAGAAACATGGTGGTGCATTACGGCAGCCTCTGTGGATGAGGACCACTCCCCTGTAGATGTAAATAGCTCATTATAAGGGAACAAAAACTGAACAGTTCTTATTTTCAAGGTGATTTTACACTAATGAAAACATACTGATGAACATTATATTCTTTTTCTGCATATAGATCCCCATAAACCCTACACACTGGACTTTAAAGATCACTTTCACTTAAGGAGAACTAACTAACTTAAGAACAAATGCATAAGTTTAAGGAATTTGCTGAGCACAATACTTAATATCAACTGTATACAGACTCTATATGCTAGGCTAGTAAATATGACACTGAGGCACAATATATTCAAATGCTGTGGGTGAAAGCAGAGAGGAATAAGCCGCGTTTACCCTGTGAGTCATATGGAGCTGGTTTTAAAAAGGTTATTTTCTCTCATTTAAAAAGAGGATGTTTCAACAGAAACACGGTGGTTCGTTTTAATTATGTTGTTCAAAAGAATTTTTGAGACGAAGCATAGACACGAGGATGCATCTAAACTACATGTACCCACCCACACAGAGAGCGTGAGAGAGAGACGGCAGAGCGACATCAGATCACACAGAGGGTAGACAAGCAACAGATCCACATAGTAATAGCCACACATAGGCTACAGATAAACAGAATCCATAAAGACCAACAGTCTAAAAGCCCGTAGAGACCATGCTGCTGCCTACACCCCGCTGGATCAAAATGATTTGAACCCACTGCCTGATGGACACTGGCATCGTTAGAGCCCCATCCACAGCGAGACTAAAACACCCAGAAATACAAAGAAATGTATGTAGATTTTTCCTCACCTGCACAAGATACTTCTGGCTGCCATACATGACATACTGTGGGGCGAGGCTGTAGATCATGTAGCTGGTGTGAAGGACAATCAAGAGAAGAATCATACAGAGGAAGAGGAGAGCCTGGGGGCGGGTTCTCTTGGGTCTAATTTTGTAGAGCTGAAAAAGAAGAAAATGGTAATGTGCAATTAGGAGTGTACTTGTAACATTTTTCAGGTAACACAGAAGCAGGGCCTTTGCTTACCCTTATCCAGAAGAACCAGATGCCCATGTTGCGGATGCCAGCCATGGACGTGACTACAAAGTACATGGTGATGACCGTGATCAGGATGTAATCCAACGGAAAAACCTGTGATATACCAAGGACAGAAATCAGCTCCATCTCTCACATGCAGGAGTCACAAATAATGCCATTATGGCTTTCAAAGTCAAACATTCAGGCTGGCTGCCTCTCAAGGATGCCCGGAGCTGTTAATGAGCAACTACCATCAATACCACTTCTTCTTGGCCAATTAATCTAAAGCAAATCTCAGATGGTCAATGTGCACACTGTTGAACACCAACAACTGTATTCCTAACCTCTTCCAATTAATCAGTAAATTGATTATTTACAGATACACACATAAAACCACAGTGCATGGAACATAAATATGGACTGATCATGAGCTGCAACCTGAAATGTTCTGATTTAACCTCAGACCTGACCTCTATATAGTCCTTTATCCCATTCTTGATATGATGCACTTAATTCCTTAATTACCAAGGTCATACTTCTAAACACTGGCTTTAGACATTTAATCAATGCCACTACCTATGAGGCAATTCTTTAATGGTCTGAGCTGTCAGTCATTTTTTCCTCTACATTCTGCTGTAGAATACTAAATTTAAGTGAGGATGCTCCATTCAGTTTCCAAACCTGCAGCAATGACTCAGAGGAAAGAAGCAAAGGTAGCAATTTAATAATCTGTCGATCTCAATAGCTCAAATTTTAAAAAATTCAAAGAATAATAAATTGGTCATTTAACCACATTGCTGCTATTGTATATACATGTTTCAGAATCCACAAGTGTACCGATGTAGAGGCTTTTGACAACTTATAGCTCATAACCTTGGACAAAATGAAGAGATATTCAATGAAACAAAAAGGTCCAATTATACATTCAAACCCCAGTTACAACACTGACTTCTTGATTGTTTATAAAATACAGGAAAAAAACAGGAATTCATTATTTAAATGGAACTAGCACAGGAAAAGCAGAGAAACATATTTTAATTCATTAACCAGCATTCACGAGTTCACCAAGGTCTTCTCTCTTTTGCAAAATACATTATTATAATACCATGTTACCATTTACTAATGCTTTGTAAGATTTTATTAGCTGTGAAGAGAACTCTTGAGTGCATAATGCAAATCATGTAAATAAAATAGAGAATAACAATTGGTAATGAAGAGTTTATTTGTACACATCTTTATATACTGGACTGTACTTGTACACTTTTCAAACTTGATTAAATGCATAACCAAAGTGCCCCCTGAAGAATGCAGTGTTTTCAGATCAGTTACACAAAAAGTTTAAAATCAATAATACAGTGGGCAAAATTTCTGTTACTGTGAATAGTTAAGTGAGGAGAAGATGGACTGATTTCCAAAAGTCTTAAAGTTAAAGATGAAACATCCTCTTCAACATTTTATGTAATATTAGTGTATTATTTTGAATTTGTACACTCTTAAGAGGGAAAAAAGGAAAGAAGCACCATACAAATGTTTGAGCACCTCAAGAGATTTGAGCTCTCAGATAACTTTTACCAAGGTCTCTGAGATTAATTAGTTTGTTAAGTCTATGGCTTGTTCACAGTCGTCATTAGGAAAGGCCAGGTGACGAAAATTTCAAAGCTTTATAAATACTGTGACTCCTCAAACCTTGTCCCAACAATCAGCAGCCACGGGCTCCTCTAAGCAGCACTCTGAAAATTAAAATAACTGATTCCCTCAAAGCAGGAGGAGGCTGTAAGAAGATAGCAAAGCTTTTTCAGGTAGCTCTAATGTAATTAAGAAATGGCAGTTAACAAGAACAGTGGAGGTCAAACTGAGGTCTGCGAGACCAAGAAAACTTGTGAGAGAACCGCTCATAGGATTACTAGAAAGTCAAATTAAACCCCCAACATTCAGGCACAAATACAACCTTCATGGAAGAGTCATCAGAAGAAAATCTTTCCTTCATCTTCACCACAAAATTCAGACAAAAGTTTGCAAAGAACCCTCTAAACAAGGCTGATTCCTGTGGACTGATGCCGTTAAAAGTTTTTGGCCACAATGAGAAAAGGTACGTTTAGAGAAAAAAGGCTGCAGACTTTCACCAAAAGAACACCTCTCCAACTGTCAGGCGCGGAGGTGGATCGATCATGCTTTGGGCTTGTGTTGCAGCCAGTGGCACAGGGAACATTTCAAGTGGTAGAAAGGATTCAATTAAACATCAGCAAGTTCTAGAAGCAATCATCACATCACCTGTAAAAAGGCTGAAGATGAAAAGAGGATCGCTTCTATAACAGGATACTGATCAAACGACAGATAAGTCATCTTGCTTAAAATATTTAAGAAATCCGTCATCTTTAACTTGATGCTGTTTGGAAATCATTTCATCTTTTACTCATCTAGCTATTCACGCTTACAGAAAGTTTGACCGGGATGCCCAAACTTTTGCATGTCACTGTACGAAGATGGACATAATTCCATAATCCCTTAATTCTAAAAACCACCCTTTGGCTGTTTATAATTTTGTTATCTTTTGGTCTTTGGTAGTCGTGCCTGTCACACCGTATCTACAAGTAACTGTTAATTGACATTTAAAGCAATATGACTCATTTAATGTGTGTACAGTGGCTGCTTTTGTAGTTGAGTTCACCTGCAGTATTTTGAAGCAAACGCTTTTAACATTATTACTCCTGCATTTAAGGATAGCCAAGAATGAAGCTTTTAAATGATGCTTCATTTAGGTTAATGATGATGAGGACAAGAAAATATGGCTTTAAACATATCTTAATTGAGGATAATCATCTTTTCACCATGAGAGATGAGTGCGTACTCACGGGTTGTAAGGCTAATAGAAGTTCATTCAGAGGATTGGTTAGGTTGGTGCCAAAGATTATGAACCCGGAGCTGATGCCAGCAGAGTGAAGAGCTTTATCCAAACTGAAACACACAGAAAAGAATTAAATATATGTATATTTATCCAGCATTAAACATCAATTAATATAGTCAAAAGAAACAATTACACTGTCCATTTCTTTGTCACACTGCCTGCCTTATGACACAGATTTGTATGTACCTGTGTTGTATAAAGATTTGCCATATTACAGGACGTATCATGACTTACTTTGAAATGAACAGGGCAACAGTGAACAGCAGTGCAACCAGGATGAAGAAAATGCCCAACAATATCTGAAAAAGAAAAAAACAACTAAGTATATTACAGTACCAAACAGTGATCCGTCCCCACAACCAAAGGAGGGATCTGCAGTCATGGTGAACCTCATGACTGAACCCCAATAAAGGAAAATGTATGGTTTCAAATGTGTCTACTGGGTCAGCAAATATAACCTTTCTGTCATATATTTTGTCAAGGAGAGACCATATGGCTTGGACAGCCACAGTTTGGCACTGTTGCCTAAGGTGACAGGGGGAAGCACTGGCACAGCCCAGACAGAGTAGGGAGGTTGCAACCAGGGAGGCAAAAGGTGGGTGGCAGCCAAAAAGGCAATAAACCCTCTCGACTGCTCGCCTTCATGGGGGCCTGAGTGAAAATATCTTTTACCAGCCATAGTGATGAAAACAGCATGCCTGACCTCTGACATATCCATGCCACTGGCTAGATACTAACAATTCTAAGATAAAGTAAATTACACTATAAAACATAATAATTCAAATTAGCTTTGACAAAACATCCCTTGATGTAATTTATCCATGATTGTAGCAAAGCATCACTTACAATCAAAACACTGATAATCAACACACTTGTCATTATTGTTTGACATGACAACAATTTCACAAGTTAGTGGCCAGACTGAGGAAAAATACAGTCATTCAAATGTACTGATCAAACTGCCCTTATCTCCTAATCCAAACAACCAAAACCCCCTTAAAAAGCCTTGCCTAACTCTGTGATGCAAATACAATGGATGCCTATTAAAAAGTGAAATAACATATTAAGAATTAATAAAAACTGTTTTTAAATGATGAAAAGGTGGGATTTACTTTAGTATCTCAAATGAAAAGGTGGCACAGTAACAAAGAGAATAGCACTGCATGATAAATTACTTATCTTAACAGCTTGAAAAACTGGTTTTCACCAAGGTTTCAATGATCCCATCAAATGAGTAATTATTTTGTGAGTTCTAAGCACTTTTAAGTGTAAATATTCTGCATGTTCAGAAAGCCATTTTTGCGCACCACCGGTTGATATAAAAATAAAGACAACATGTGTTCGAGAGACAATGGCACAACTGCTCTGGAGAAATCACAATCATTTGGCTTATCACTCCACACCAGTGCCTGAGTATACAGTAAATAAATCTCCCAACTCATTACCGTTTAAATTTGAGTCTGGGGACTGTCATTAGCAGCAACCCCCTTGGTTGAAGACAAACTGTTACAGACACTGGTTTAAAATGTTTGTGCATGCCTGCAGTGCAGTAAAATACGAGAAAATGAACAGCAGTGGGAAAGGAAAATGTGAATGAGCAGAATGATGTTGGAACTTGTGCTGCTATGTCATGTATAAACAGACAGTAAGGGCATGTCAAGCATGCATACTATTATGAGCACTATGCGCCTAGATTTGCACGTGGGGTGGGTAAAAGGAAATATGAACAAGAAGGTGCACAAATAAACATGCTGCCAAAGATTTATCATGTACCTTTTGAAGTAGAATTCTTACTAACATTTTCTCTTCAGGTGCACATATTCATCATCAACTAGTTGCTTATTAGCATGCACATTAGTAACACAATGGCTCTTTATTATTAAGAACTTAGTAAAGTCTTATTCTGCACGACCATATTTCAAAATTACTAGGCCATTAACTAAGAGTTTTCCCTCAATAACCTCCTGATTACTGTGTATTGATAGTAAGGAAGTCGTTTGACATGAATTACAATCTTAATAACCTACTGTATCCCTAACCTTTAATAACCCCCTAACCCCCAGAGTAAGGCGTTAATAAGAGCGTTGTAGTGACTATTAATGAGCCAATATGCTAAGCAATTAGTTAATGGTGAAAATGTGTACCTTAATATAAAGTGTGACAGAATTTACATTCAAAGGACTATCTGGTTATTGTTTTCCATGCTAAAGGTTTAGCAAATCAGCATAAGCAAAAACATTTTTGATTGTTTTAGGTGAAGGAAAATAATTTCCTGACCCACCACCATCACATTTAACAGAATAATTACAGCCATGATTTTGTTATTCTAAGCTTTATAGGTGGTGACTTTCGCAAATTCAAATGAAGTATTTTTTGGAAATTACAAATGCAGTGCGGTTTATTCCAAAATGACTACAAAGATGTTAATGATAACAGCTGCTGCACTCTGGTAACAGAGCGGTTTGTTTTGATAAGTACTACAATAAGTAGTAAGAATTGGTGAGAATAGGCGGCCTTGGGGGATTTTGGTTTTGATGATCATTTTATTCATGGAACCGTGTGAAATGGCTGTCTTCAATGAGTCCCTTGTATTTACTTCTTTTTTCACAATCTTGATGGTTTGAGCTGTATAAACTACTGCAGGAAATTGTAAAATGTCAGTTTATGACTGATCAGTTTTACCAGATTTTAATTTGGTATGGTTATTTTGTGCTGGTGCTGCTTATGACTTAGTCATAGTTATCTACTTGAAAGTCGGGGTGCAGAATCGCACAGGCTCTCCGTAATGCTCATCAGTGCATCATCTCCAGCAGTTTGCTTAGACTTGGTCAGTGACTGCCATGTTTTTAAATGTTAAACAAGTGGTGTTATAACCCCCCTCTTCTCACAGCCCCTGTACGCAATATGGATATGAGCACAAGAATATTAAAATTGCATTCATGGGGTCCAGGTATCGGCTGGCCAACCCCAAAAAAAGTAAAATCAAAGAAAACTTTGTGGTGGCTTTGGTTTATCCCTGGGGAACAATGAGATCCTGCCTTAGAAATGTGAGACTCCCTGAGAGACTTCATAGTAAATTAGGCGAAGAGACTACCCGTGGGAATCGTGTAAAGATGCGGTTGTGTAAAGTAGAACTAAAAGTAAATCTGGAGCAGTCCAGATTAGAACTTGAGCACAAAGAAACAGTTAGGGAGAAACATATTGAAGCCGGCGAAACTGAGCAAAGGTGCGATACTTTGCCACACAAGTATTTTAAAATTACACAACAATTAAGTGAAGAAACACCACATTAAATCAATTAAAAGACGCATAAACAAATCTTAATAATGATGTTTCTGAGTTCACATCCAATATAAAGACATTGAAAGGATTTGCCATTGTATGCAATACAGTCCATATCAGACATATACCTTACTTCTCTGAATGAGAGCCACAATGAAGACTCACCTTGACAGGCCTGAGAGCAGTGCCCACTTTATTGCAGCAGTTCCTCTCTGCAATTTCCAGGTGTCTCCCCCTGCGCCGGAGGACCTGCAGTTTGCCCTCCAACTCCTGCAGGTTGTGTCTGTCCCTTGATGAAAGGGGACGTCCATCATTACACTGTTAAGACAGCCAAGAAACAACCAAATCACCAATCAGTAAATACACACATGCATGCATAGTCACTGCTAACATGGTATAGTTGGAACCTTTATCAGAGTATTTAAAGTGTGGAGCACAAATCATGAAAAACTGTAACTAACTGACTAACTTGTAGATACTTTGCACAGGGTCTTCATGTCACATATGTGCAGGTGCTTTGCGGCATTTGGTGAGACCAACCTTGGATTTCAGCTTTTCTATTTGATGCTCAACATCATCAATGTCCTCTGTGTTCTCCAGGCGTTCATATACCACACTCCGGGTGCCTTTTATCAGATTCAAAGGCAGCACAGACATACCGTATGCCTGAAAGACAGTGCACACATGCCATTAGAGACACACATCATTGTCATAGTGGGATGGCACATATGGCACGTGCATCCGCCCACACACACCCACGCCTGCCTGATGACAAACCCATCACAATGTGGAACGCGACCACAGTCAAATGAGAGTAAGCAAACACACACACACAGAACAAATGATATAGTTCCTGGCCTCCCAGGCTATGTCATTTCTGGTAGAGCAAAAAAGATTAAAATGGTGGAATCTATAATTGTGCTATGGTTTATTGGTGAACTTGCTGCAACCATTTTGTGTGGATATCACTGCCTTATATCACTCTGATGCAATTTACAGCTTAACAGTGCCCCCATGTGACAGCACTATCCTCTATCCAGGATTGGAGGAAATTTTCATAAGCAGAATTTTAGGAAGAGATATCTGGGTTAGAGGAGTGGGCATCAAGGTGCCATCACTGTTGAATAGCATGAATTTAAATGAATAAATATCAACTTTTCTTTTCTGTTAGAGGTGCATACAGTGTATAAATAATAAACAACCTTAGGCAGACATATATAAAGACATATACTCATGCATATATATATACAGTATATGTTACAGCAAAAAGAGACTATGAGAGAGAATATGTGCACAAAATTCAAGACATTTTTGGCCATCAGCAGGCTTCAGTCTCCTGAAAGGATGCTTGAACTTTAATTAAAAAATGAGGGAATACTACCAGGAAGCAGACCAATCAATACAAATGAAAATAACAGCAACAGGCCAATGCTTTCTTGTTCTCCCTATGCCATCTCGCTCTAACCAAGTTGGAGGAGTGCTGTTTTATGGGTTCAGAATAAAACAAAGGGGCCTATTGTGCAAAGACACTTTCAGCCCTGTCGAAAGATGCTGCCCTCTTTCTTCTATTTTTCAAGTGGGGAAAGATCAGAGCCTGTATTTTTCTAAAACAACTTTTACTAGTTTCTGAGTGTTAGGTAGCATTAAGATGGTCGCATGGGATACCAAGTCGGGCTGGACTATTATTAGTCTCTGCTGTGGATCTCTGCTACGGGCGAATGTCGCCTCCTGCAATGAATCATGGAGCTCTTAAGGCCGGAGCATGTCCCGAATATCAAACACACTCATAAAAGGAAAACCTGTCCCAGATCCCAAGAGAAACATTTCCCTTCCCCTGAAATCTGCAACTACATGGGAGACATACAAAAAGGAAAAACAAAACAAAACACAGGTGTCCCTCTGCTGGAGTGCACGTTTTCAGCTCACAAATAATCATGCATACTCATTAAAGCTATTTTAAAAACCAGTGTGGTCAATAATGACCAGAAATAGATTGGATCAGGGTGGATGGAGTCTGTATGTGTGTGTCTATGTGTGTGCTGGTTGAGGGGGGGAGTTACTGGCTGAAATCATCCAGAGTCACGTGACTGCTGAGTAGAAAGAGAGAGAACTTGGGTCTTCAACACAAGGATCCTATTTGTTGTCCCTTCTACTTCTGATGGTGGCATCAAAAGCGAAGAGGGAGAGAAGGCTCCCCCGACATCCTCAATACCTTTTGATGAAGAGGTCAATCCAGTATAATGTTGCTAGTCAGAACCACTCAGTGCACAAGCTGGCTTTAATGTGAAATAACCACGTTTGTGCATTCAAAGATAGAAAATTTAACACATACTCATTGCCATAAATCTTGCAAGTTTGGCAGTACTGCCACTACTATACTGATTTCCCTAATTAAATTTGATTGATGGGACAATTTGGCTGGTTGGAGTATTAAGCAAGACAAGCTCCACAAACCTGATTGAGAACAGTCTTGTTAGAGTCCATGTGAGAGGGTTATTAGAGGTTATAAGGGTCATGAAATCACACTTTCTCCACTAACAAATTCTGTGTTATGTTATGATTAGGTTGGGATTTAAAGAGCCTCTACACAGATTGTACCAACTGACAATCACATGAATAAACTGACAGTTGAATAGATGATCATCAATTGTTTAAACCCTGCCAAATCTAAGCCATTCTTTCAGGCAGTGGAACAAACAGTTCTAATAAATGATCTTAAAACTCACATCAGTCTGCGGCCGTATTTCACAAGCAATTTCCTACATGCATGAGGAACTAAAATGGAATAGAAAATAGCCTCTGGTGCATTTTCTGTATGTTGGCAAATTTGCATATTTGAAGAAAGAATTTCCAAAACACCAGATGCCCCCGCTCAGCTCTGCCTGGTTAGTTATTTCCCATGTCACATTTTGGGACCTGGAACCTGGACGACCATCTAGGCTGAAAAACATGATGAATGTGATATTACTGAGCATAAGTCATGCTTCATGAGTTCCTTTAGTTAATTAAATCATGACACACGCACTGTACAGTCTCAGCCATCTCAACATGGCGACTGCGCTGAAAATCATCCCTCTCCTTCATGGTCAAATTCAGTGAATCTTTTGCAAATGAGACACACTGTTTCCTGAGTGCTTTACAGCCTATTATGGATTCATTTGGTTCTGGTCTCACAAAGGGTGGAACCTAACTTCAAAATATTGACTGTATGTCTCCAAGTTTACAACAAAGTGCGAGGTGCTGGATAAAAACAAGACAGGAGCAGATGCCAAAATTGGAGTGTTTGGGATCACTAAGAACACTGAGGGGTTAGGTGTGTGACTGCCTGCTTGTTAAAACCTTTCTGTTGCTAGACCTACTTCACCGTCCTCTTGGTGGCAAGCTGAAATGAATTCCTCCGAAGCAGCCAGCGTGATTGTCAAAGGCTACATCCACAATAATATGTTTTCATTTTAAAACAGCCTTTAAAAATGATTTTTTCTGGGTAGAGGCATGACGAATCAGGGAAGGATGTGTTGCAACTGACTGAACGTGTGTCTGCGTTATTGTTTCAGAAGTCTCAGTTTCTACTCACACAGAACGCAACGCAATGGCAGAGTTTTCCAACTAAAACAGGGTTGACAGCTCTTCCAAAAGTCTCTGAAATGCTGAAGTAGTGTGAACGTTAGATGCAAACACAGCTAAGAAAAAAGCTATGCATTTAAAAATGAAAACATATTAGTGTGGATGTAGCCAAAGTCACTTTAAATCAAGCAAGGAAAAAAATCACAAACCATGGACCATCCAAATAAATGGATGCTCCACTAATTCAAGAGCTGATTGGCTGTTTGGCATTACAGCCTAATATTAAATCCTCTTTGTTCTGTCCTCAGAAATCAGCTGTTTTATAATTAGTTTATATTATTTTATATGTGGGTTTTTTCTTTTGTCAAACTAAAGAAACTTCACATTTTTTGAGAAAGGTAAATGTCCAGATGGCTGACATTCAAGAGATCCACCGAAGTAATAAGGGTCATTTAAAATGAAAAAGGGACTGTGTTGGTCAGGTATTTCATCCCTCTTCACATGCCGGAGTAGAGGGGTCGCCTTCTTGATTCTGGAGGCCTTGGCTGTTATTATAATAGAGGTCAGTACGGACAAAGTGGTATGATTGAGGGGCCAGGCTAGGGTGACACACTTGTATTTAAATATTTAAGTATGATTTAAATACATTTAAATATTACGTTTGGGCAAATTGGCACACACATGGTGGAGGGCTTTACTGAGCTCCTGTACATTCTGGGGCTCCAGAAAAAAATTATATCCATGAGATACAGTGTGGATATTTATCCTATATTCCACAAACTAGCCTTGAGAATTAATTTCTTTCCACACAGACTGATCTCTTGTTCCATTGTTAACATCCATATATTTGACCATTCACCCATAGTTCAGGTCAAGGGTAGCAAAGAGCACTACAGTGGTGATTTTTAAGTCATTTTCATTACCCAGAGTCCATTCAATATTTCACAAAATGGTTAAAATAATGTATTGGTTAAATTGATATCTCAGATGCTTCTTGCAGGTTGGGTAAAAAGGCCACTAAGGCTATAATTTATGCAATTAACAATGACAATACAGAGAGAGTTGTCAACCTTTCAACGCTTTAAATGAAGACTGAGAAATGTCTATATCAAACATCAGTTGTATGAATTTATCTACAAGCCGAGCAAATATTAGACTAATTTTGGGAAAAGCCTGTCCAAGTCATTACAGTTGAATTGGGTATTATAGTGAAGACATTAAATGATCATTTCAACTGTTCTATTAAAGTGTGTTAACTCAAATTTGAGTCAAACTATAAACATAATTTCCTCCCCCAAGCACTGCAGAAACAGACAGACAAAAGCAACAAACCTACTGTGCAAAAACACAGTGTAGTGCAATAATCAGCAAGATACGAATGTGTTTTTTTTTTTCCTCAACATATTGAAACAGGGCAGACCAGCAGATGTTTGCTTGGCATAGACTGAAAACTTAGAGCAAAGTTTTTGGCTAGAAGGTGAGAACATATTCTTCTGGACTGTCATCACAGTGGAGAAAAAGCCCGTTTCACATCAGACATTTTGACTTGTCAAAGCAGGAAAAGCAGAGGTGCAAATAATGACCTTAAGAATGACTCCATTCCATTAAGTGTCCACGTAAGCCATGTCAGTGAGCGAGCATGTACAATATCAGACATTGGGTACTGGCTCACCAATCATCCCAATTTACAGGCGTAAACTAAAATCTGCTAAGCCTGTGATCAAGACTGTGAGCAAAGGGACCAACGAGGCACAGACACACACACTGACCCCCCACCTGCACTCAGGATTTGTGAAGAGAATGTGTGTCAGGTCTTTCAGAGACAGAAGATGAGGAAGGCACCAAGCTCAGATGATGTGTCACCCTCGTGTCTGAAAGCTTGTGCTGACCAGCTGGCCCCCATCTTCACACAAATCTTCAACAGATCACTGGAGCTGTGTAAAGTCCCCTCCTGCTTTTAACACTCAACCATCATCACCTTCAATCTCAGGACTCAGTGACTACAAGCCTGTCGCTCTGACAATTGTGGTCATGGATTCCTTCGAGAGACTGGTATTGGATCACCTAAAGGACATCACTGGTGCCCTGCAGTTTGCCTACCGGGTAGGGGTGGGCAGTATACCAGTTTTAATCACCTTCATCTTCACCTTGGATTCTGCATTACCATCATTACCCTGACAAAATGTTTTAGCATATTAAAAATAATGTGCTTTACTGTGGTACAAGTAGGTAGAGGGCTATTCATAGAACTGCAGCTACATTTGCTAAATACTATTTTGCTTGCCACCACCCACTTGGGTAACACAAATATGCGAAAGTAAAATTACAAGCAACACACACCAATTTCTCTGTTGTCAGCTGCAAGAACAAACACAGTCTTTATCTACTTCCACCATCTCAGGAAGTGAAGACCCAATGGATTAACTCTGTGGAAATGTCCCCACAACAACAAATGGAAAACCCTTAGGCTATATGTGTGTGCTAATCATGTTACTTCAGACTGCTTTGAGGGCCAATATGAAGCAGGATTCATTTCAAGGCTGAAGCTCAAGGAGGGATCTATACCTTGCCATTTTTGTGTCGCTCTACAACAAATAACCTTGTATGTGACACATTTGCCAATCAAGCCGATTCTGATGCTGATTAACTGTGTTTTTCCTGTTTTGCCATGAAAAGGGTTTACTTTGTTTTCAGTCATAACTTATGCCATAACATTTTATAGACTCATTCTGATTGGCACAAAGTTTCGACCAAACCTCTGTAGCTGTGTCTTGCCCTGCCAAGCAAAATGTCCCTATATGCTGATGACATTATAATTTTTTCTGAAAACCTTTGGTATCAACTGACTGAGTGTTAATAAATCCCTGCAGTCCAAGTCAGTTCTAGTCATACAGCCCAGAATCACAAGTCACAATTTCCCTCAAGAGGCCTTTATGTTACAGTGTTAATTTGCAATACATTTATCTCTGTTTAATTAAAAATGTCTCCTTGTACATCGCTGATAAGATAATGCAAGATATAATAGGTAGTAGGTTTTAGGAAAGCTCTGACTAATGATTGGTAAAATTATTTTTTAATAGTGGCCTGCCATGTGATTGGACATCAATAACCTAAATAAAAAAACATCAAACTGTATGACTGAGTATCCTACCCACATTTTCCTGCAGCTGCGCAACAAAGCTCAGCTTCTTCTGTGTTTTGATTTGTCTAGGGGTTGCTGGATCTTGCAAACAGTGATTTGCTGATATCAAGTTTCAAAACGATAGCTTATAGTAGGGCTGGGTGATCTGGCAAGAAATATGGGTTAGGGTTAAAAATAAAATAAAATAATCAAAATACTTTTATCCCTATTAATCAATACTACGATTTCTCAAAATATATATTTTGACAATGCTGCAACTTTGGAGAGTATCCTGATAATTCTGCAGACCATCCATCATTTGCCCTATATGTTGATCATTAAGCACATTACTTTTAATGCTTAATGTGATTTTTATATGGGGCCTAGAGAGGTCTAAATGGTGCTCTATGAATCAGATTTTTTGTGTGCGAATGAAACATTTAAAAAAGTCTAAATGAATAGCATTTTTTTCCCAATTTTCTACAAAAAGAAAACTAACTAGCATCCCTTTATGAGTGGATTTGATGGTTAGGCTTCCCAGGCTCTAACTCTTTTGGGTTCTAAAGAAATTGCAAAAAGTTTGACCTGTCACCTCTTCTTTAATTACAGTGATGGCAGTAAACCTACTCTGAGGTTAAAAGGCTATTACAATCAGTGGTGTCCTAATCAGGAAGTCATTTCCCATGCCAATGTTAGATTTCTTTTTTAAAAAAGGAACATTTCAAAGTGTGTATTTTTCCAACCTCAGTGAATGAGCTCAGAGTTACTCACCGGTGTCCTAAAAATACTTTTTCACTTTCTCACACTAATCTTCACAGTTACAGCTGTAGTTGTATCATGCTTGATAAGCCAACGTCAGGAACTGCAGCTATATCGGGTATCATCAACTGAGGTCTTTTAACTTGCTGAATAGACATGTCATTAGAAAGACAACTTAGTGTTCATTTTATGGAGTTCCTCCCTTTTAGACAATAGTATTTTACATTTTTAAAGCATTACATACACTACAGACTAAACAATTATACTGCGATGAATCTTACATGCCATGATTTATTTAAGATCCAATTACAGAGTTCTAAACTTCAAAAAGTATAAGGATGGGTAAAAAAATATAAAATATATATGTCAAATTTAAATGTGAAATATAGAAATCAACCTAACATCAAAGGATTGGATAATCCTAAAGTAAGCAGTGACACCCCTCTGATTCACTCGGAGACCACATCTTCCCAAGTCAATCTCAGGGCCTTTAATCTTCACATTAATCTTCCTAACTTAAGTTCAGCATCAGCATCTTATGGCTGGCAATTTAAGAGCAAGAGAAAGGTAGGTCCACAGGAGACAGAGTCATGAGAGTCATAAGTCAATCTGCTAGCCAAGATTTTAAATGAAGCCATCGTATGATGCATGAGCTTTGAGATCGGCCTGATCCTTCTCATGTCAACACTGCTGGGTACAATCAGACAGAGTGGGAGGTAACATAAAAGGAATATGCATATGCATACATTCCAGCTAATGTGGAATAAATTGACCATAGTTATAGATTTGCATTATAGAATAAGATCCACAACATCGGTGACATCTCAAATTCACTACAGAGCAAGTTAGTTATTTGAAATTAAGTTGCTGAGTTACAGACAGTATAGTACATATACAATTCATGTATTCTTACTTATTTGACAATGCAGGGATGAAAGTACACAGATTTAAACAGCTGACATTAGAGCAAGTGACTACCATGATGAGTACACTAACAGTTACAGTTAGTAACATGTAGTGGAAAAATAAATTAATTTATCTGAACTCAGATTGAGCTTTATTTGATATGCTGTAGTTACAGGACTGTCACTGAACCAGATTGACTTAATAGATGACAGGCTAAATATATTTATTAGTTGTAAATGTATTGATTATTGTATGTTTTACCAATCTAAGCATTTTGCATATAAGCTGTTCAAAGTATTGGTTTAGACAGACACCAAACTTAGTCAAACCAGGGGACACTATTTGCTTATGGAGGATGCCTCTGTTAAAATAAATTTCAATGCACCAGAGAGAGTGCAAAAAAGGACCAAAAATGCAGTAAAAGCTACAATTGGCTTCACTTTGTATTCATTGTAAGTGCACTAGGCTGCAGTGTAATACACTGTTTACATCACAGAGATGTTTGCATTAAGGGTAGATGGCAGCTTCTGCACAAAGAGCGGTGATAAATTAGCACAGGAGTCATGGACAATATTTCCGCTGCTTATGTAACCCGTCACTTAGATTCCATTAACTTAATCAGGCTTAATAGTAACATAAACATAGTAAAGAATGATAAATCACACATCTCTTTGGAAATATGGGAGATTAGTTTTGCCACTTGTAGACAGAGGGAACGGCATAGAGCAAATAAAGTAGGCAAATGGATAAAAAGTGCGCAAGAAACAACTTCTGCATTTGTGTCTGTGAGAATAAAAGAGGGTGGGACAGCTGCTGTTGTTGCCTGAAGGCCTGATCTCTTTGACTGACTTCATCAAAACAAGGAATATCAAAAACAAAGACACACTGGGAGATTTGATTTCCACAGGGCATTCAACAGCAACATCGGGTCAGAGAAATTCTGAGGACATTTCCATCCTCAAAATGTACTAGGTAATTATCCACTCTTTACAGAACTGTGAGAAGCAAAGAGAGAGAACAGTGGATAAAATTTCAACTGAGACGAATTACATGTCCTTAAGGGAGACTGGTTCTGCAATTTACTTGACTAGGTTGTGTATTATTCATTAAGAGCTCCACATTCAATTGTTGTGTAATTTGTCAAATAGGACTCTTTGAGCTCAACAGAAACTGGATAGATTGGGGTTGGCTGTCACTTTTACTCTCAGTCCCTGGGTTGATACCCGAGTAGGTTTTTTTTTTTTTTGTCTGCATTTTTCCCCAGCACTATTCTGTGTTACTCCCACCCTGACACCAGCACCAGCACCTCCAGGGAATATTCACAGTCTAGTTACCAAGATAACGGCGATGAAAAATGGACAGCATTAACAAGTGTAACAGCACAGTCAATTTTTCTGATCAAGGAAAAATTGAAAAACTGCAGAATGCTGAGGGAATCAAAATATAGGCATATATTAATGGACACTGAGGTAGATCTATATATATATAAATAGGCAGCAGATAAGTGGTTGATAAGTCAGTGAAGGGTGCACATACATCATGCAAAAGTCTCGGGTGAAAGACAGCAGCCTGAGCAATTTGAGCAATTGAATGCCAGAGCTCTAAAATCACAAGGCATTACTAATACTGAAAGGGCACTCCATCACTACAGGTACATCTCAGCCAAGAGGATGGGAAACCATTTGCACACACACACAAAAAAAACTTCAAGAAACTGCTCTGCATGTCAAATAATATTTTACAAAAACACGTATTATCAGCTATGACATACTCAGTGAAAAATCTTGTTGGGTAAATCAGACAAGGGAGATTATTCTATTTTGTCTTCCTTTATACCTCAAAACATTTCCATCATGTCAGATGTCTCAGAGGCACAGGTCCTATTGAGCTACAGGGCTGGTACCATTTGGAAGTCACCCCAGTGGATGATTTGCCTTAATTGCTGTGCAGACACAGCTCCACTGAACACATGAAACAACATCAACCAATAGTCTCAGGTCCCAACTCACCGTGTAAGTGATCACTGCCAGCATGCCAATCAAGGTCAAGGAGCTGATGGAGAAGGACAGAGCAGGTAGACCATCTGCAAGTGAAACGACAGGGAACATATTAATGATTTGACCTGGACTTTTGACAAAGAAATATCAACAGACTCTTTGCCGCATGAGCCAACTATCAAGAGCCTACTTTCTTCATTGTGCTTTGATGGTATTTCATATTTGATATGTTTCCAGCATTTAAACAACAGAGCGGCAGTATGAACTGGGAAACACTGAATCTAAATACCTTGAATAGTCTAAAGATGCTTCTATAAATTCATTGCCACATGACTGTAGGAGCTACAATGGAAAAAGAAAATCTCAAAGAGACTGTCTAACATACTGTAGTTTGCTCTATGCGTGGAAGCATAAAAATGCCTAGAAAAGTCTTTCCTTCTGAAAATGAGTACTGTGTGTGAGATTTAAGTGGGCACTCCACTGATTTTGTAAATAAAATGAATTTACTCTTGATATGGATAAAGAAATTACATTAATGATGTCATAGTTACTGTATGTTACTAGAGCTATACAGGCTTGGGTTTGGATACAATTCCTTAATAGAAAGACTGCATTTCAAAATTGGGAATGGATTTGGAAAAAATGGAAACTAACCAGGTAAGAAGGGCATGCAAACATGATTTTGAGGAATTGTGAAAAATGCAGTATTTTCAAGCTTTTGGGGTCATCTTTTTTTAATCTTTTGTAAGTTTTCCAACCTTAAGGACATGTAATGCATTTTTGCTTGTTTAAGATAAACCATTAAAATATCATAAAACCTCTGCAAACACAGTAACAGTACCACATGGCCAGATACCATGAAGGTAAACCGAGATCGCACACCTGACTCCAAGAACGCAGTCGATGTTGAACTACAAGGATGCTTCTCTGTGCTAACGTTCTTAAACGGACAATTCGGACCTCTCATTTCCTTAAGGCCGCTCGGAAAGAATGTTATTCACAAGGACAGTGCGTCACGTTGGTATTCTGACATATGCCTCAAACAAATGCACTGCAGCAAAGTCCTCCTTTGGAAAGACACATCTGGTCTCCATTTTTATGTCATCGTTGTCATTTCATACACACATCACAATCAGTTTTTAAACAGCTGGATCTTTCAATGTATGTAGGTTGAGTTGATGTGTGTCACCTTTGATTGAGGCAGAGAGGGGACCACCCATCAGGCAAGGGCAACAGTAGGTGTCACACCAGCTGTCAGAGCTGGAGTTAGAAGACAGGGATTGATGAAGAGACTGATTGCCTCTCTCCCCTGTCAAGATCCCACCTGTTATAGGGCTCCACGTAAAAACCTACACAGTTGTCCCTTTATAGATATCCCACATCTTCTCAGCAGCAACTTCATGGTGCCCAGCCCACCTGTCAGCTTGGCCATAGGTGGCCCTCTGCTTGCCTTTCTCCTTGACAGTGGCATTTGATTGGGAATATTAAGTCAGCATTCAGGGCATGTATAATTTGGCCTGTTTATACCATTTATCACTTTCTTTTAGAGGCATTTCACAAGCAGCAGGACAAAGGGGTGGAAAATGGAGATAAATTTATATGCCTACTCCCTATTGTATTGTATCCAAAAAGAAAACTTTGAAGTCTGACAGCTGGGCTGAACATTAACATTTGAATACATGTTTCCTATTCCCGAGTGTTTCATTGCGATTTTGCTGCCTTTGTTTAGTGGTGAGCTTGGTAAAATAGACAATAGCTCCATGTTCTGCATGGAGAACATTCTGTTCATGAACTCTACACAAAGCAAAGGATAGATGTTTGCTGCCACTCTTCTTGGTTTCTTGAGCAGATTTTCCGGGGATTAAACAGAGGGAATATTGTCTATTATCAGTGGTGCTTCCACATCTGTACGGCTTCGATTCCAACAGCAATGGAATGAGGTAGCTCTTATCTCAGCCTGCATATAGCCCTTCAGGCTTGTGTGCATGCATGAGACTTGTACAGAGAGGTATTTATTAAGGAGCTCCTTTTGCCCAAGCACCCTACTTCTGTGGAATGACAGAATCATCAAAAGAGAGTAGGAAGCAGCTGTATGCTGAAGGGATGGGATATAGTATAGTGTTTGGTGGCAACAATAACCACATACTCATACAACAACATGTGGAGGCTTATGGCAAAGCTGGCAAAGTTACCAGATACAGTCACATTTTTTTTTCCTCTTTGTATGGGTAAAGCTGAAAAAGTCATATGATCTAAGAAATGGGAAGAGATTGTAGTTTGTGTTTAAGGACATATTTTAGGCATGATGTAGCTTTAATGGATTCCATGTTAATATAGATGAAGTACTGCAAACTTGAGGGATAACACAAAACCTTCACTTCAGTTCCTTTACCATGACTCTGTCTCAAATGCAGTTTAAAAATAATAGCTTCTATTTTTACCCATGCCATTTTATAATTCAGCAAGCAAAGAAAAACCTTTGACATTGTACTCTGTGTACAGAAATTAGTACCTACAGAAACATTAAAGTTTAATTAAACTAAAACTATACAAGACCCTGAATGCAGAAATGACTGCATGTGCCGTTTTTCCTTTCCTTTAGGAAAAGAAGGCTTTTTGAAGGCATATCAGAGTAAAAAACTCACTCAAGGCACATTCAAAACTTAAAAAATGCATAGTTCTGCAAATGTATTTATATACTATGAGTGGTGTCTCATTTATGACTGGAGTTACAGCTCATTACAATGAAATGTTTCAACCCCATTCTCTCAGAATGAATTACTGATGGGTCTAAAAGCAAAAAAATCAGATTTTACACAATTGCTGTCTGGTCTGGAAACTTTGAAACCAGATACAGATGTTAGTAAGGGGTTGCATTACCATGAGTGTTCTATGACATGCTGTATATCTGCACAATTTGCACAATGCAAATACAGCAAAATGTAAGAGAGAGAGCAACAAAGAGTAGTTTAATGCAATTAAATGCAAGAAAGACAAAATCCTTCTGGATTTCTGGAGGCCTTAGGTGGTGCACTCTCCAGGACCCCACCTAGAGACTCAGAGAAGGCTGGGTAGTGGGCACTCTCAAAGGCTATTTTCTGCACAGGAACAATTAAAAGTCTAGTGAATATCTCTTCTACGTTTAGACTCTCAAAGTTAAATTATTGTGGCATGATTATGTGCTCAAAAGCTAAGCTCAAAATTGATGCTGTTTAGATTTGCTCATACACCTAGCAAATACACATGTGTATGTATATGTCAGAGTCAGTATGAGTTCATTTGTTCTTTTCTCACTGATAATGGGGATGGGCAGGAAGAGCATCTACATAGCTTGCCCAAGTACACTTCCACCTTAAAGCTGGACTCCAATCCACTCCGCTCTTCCTTCAGGCATGGCCAGAAATACGAGTGTACTGTATGGTCTTGAATACCAACATTAATAGCTCCTGATCTGAAGCACATTCAGGTACCATTGGAAGATTGGAACATATGTAATGTTGGAGCCATTAAAGATATAGTGGCCTTAATGAACAGTCGTTGCGAAGCAGTCTGCAGGGTTATGTGGCAAAAGTGCCTTTCCTTTACACAATTAACCTCCCATCTGGAGAGAGAGGAGATGGGGAATTAGAAAAGGGATGATCCTCACACTTCCTCCTCATCAGTCGAGCAATTTCCCCCTGTGCCAAGGAAGGAAGGTTAGGGGGAGCATGTAGGGGTCTACTATTGTGAAGAGAGGCAGATGGTTCAACTTCCTCCTTGATCCCCAGATGGCAAAAGGCCAGAGGACTGTTAGGAGCCCACATTTGGCAATGGTCCTTCATTAGCATGAGCATAAGCACCGGAAAAGCTCAGTTCAAGTGAAGATGCCCAAGGAGGGTGTCTCCTCAGTGTTAGGATCAATACCAGCTTATTGCAAATGATAAATTCCATTTCTTAGTGCACACTGATACATAAGCTATAAAGTTTCTGAAATATTGGTGGAGTACTTCACAGAGGATTTGCTGGAAAAGTGAATGGAAGCAGTAAATCCACAATAAGGCATTGGACAATAACATCTGTAAATATCATATTAATGTAATTTCCTGTCCGTCTAAACACTTTATATAACTTTGTTACAGAGGTTGGTCCACAAGAGCTCACAGCATTGGCCCACTGTAATTTCTGACCAACCAAATCAAGGAAGACGCAGCCTGAAATACAACCCTGATTTCAAAAAAGTTGAGATGCTCCGCAAAATTTAAACACAAACAGTATGCAATCGCCCCCTGCTCCCCAGTTAGCCGAAACTAACCTGTTGACAAGGGCTTCTCAGAGTCTGGACCTTAGCAAGTCAATCGGGACCCAGCCAATATCGTCACCTGGAGGGCAGTCAAAGCTTCCCATCCAGTCCGCAGAATATCAACGAATTCAGAAAATGCGCCCATCTAACTTTACTCATCAGTAGAAGAGTCCCAGTCTGTCCTGAGAGTGATCATTGATTAGCTTGGCAATGAGCCAAGAATTCTTTAATTCATAGTTCTTATCAATTTTGTTTTGTATTTTGTTTTTTGTTCACACTGATACGGGCTCATGAAAATAACAATTTTGTGAGAAAGTGAAAATATTAAAAAAATAACAAAATTGTTGCGGCAACGTTGACTGCTGGAGAGAGTGTTGCGTGTTGTTGCTGCTGAGTTCACACATAAGTTACACTGGAGTATCATCTAAACAGGGTGTACTTACGACCACTCCCAAGCTCCTCAAACAGGTCCTGCACTTTCTCCCATTGAGTGGAATTCTGACCAGGAGGGGCCTTAAGTGGAACAAAGGCTCTGAAAACAATGACACAATAATTTAGTAGAAGTCAGGAAAAATGCTACTTGTACACCGTCACTGCCCCCAGTGCACAATATGCTGAAGTTTAGTCTTTGTACTGGCAGTGATGCTTTCAGCAACTGGGGTAAAGGAAAAACCATTCCACTGCAGCCGAACATGTAAAGCTACTCATGTCATTGCTGTCGCTGAAAGATAGCAAAAGAACCCGAGAAGAGACAGAAAGTTAGACTGCTGCTAACTGTGCTGGAAATTACATTAACTTCTCACATTTTATTATGATTGCACTTTTGATGGTCACGTAACAAATACATTTGATTGATTGAAAACAGTGACAACACGGTTTATTTAAAAAAAAGAGCAACAACTCTGTTTAAACATAATATGTTGTTAAAAAGCTGCTTCCAGTCTGACATTGATATCCCACTTCACTGAGCTTTTCTTTTATGTCCTATATTGGGTAATGCTCAGACAAAAATGGAAAACAAAGCTGTTACAGTATGTTCTCCACTCCAAGCTCCAAAGTAAATATCTGTTTACTTATATATCTGCATTGTTTAAAACTGGACCTCCATGTCTAAACTGGATGGTTTTAAAAAGACATACCCCCATATATGTGGGGGTACACACACACACACACACACACACACATATATATAGGTATGTATGTATAAAAATGTAACTTTTGCTTGAAAAGGGGATTAATTGCTATTCTTAACACAATGAACAGTCCTCTAAGCTCTGCATCCCCTCCTACCCTTTTCAATTTATTTTGGGAAGGAGCACACAATAAAAACATAAGCTGCATAAAATCTTACATCTTATAGCCTTTCACATTTCGAGCTGTTATCCTTGACTGCCACGGCCTGCTGAGTGACATTAGCACTTCTTTGCACAAAGTTTTTTGATATTTATGCCCCATGAAGTTAAAAGATCATCCTCTCATCAACCAGGTGTTAGACCTGTAAACATGTGTTTCCTTGAAGAGGTAAATGTTGAATGTATTAAGTACCCTAACATCCTGTTAGCTCCTAATTATATTAAGCAATAAGTAGAATTACTTTTAGCCACTGAGAGCCATCACTCATAGACAGGCCTATAGAATTTCCAAGGTTCCCTTTTAATCTAAAGTTTGGCACAGTATAGAGATATCAAAGTTGTAGCTAAACAGCTCCTCAATGTTGTTTGGAAAAAAATTAAAACATCTCTTGACAGCCCAACTGAAACTTCTTATGACTACCAGCATATCTTTATGCAAGCTAAAGCAGGGAAAAGACCAAGAGTATTGGGGCTCAATTTCAGTGCAGACTCTGATTAGATTCATCTTGAAATCCTTGTTGACAGACAGAAACAGGACAGAGTTCTTCTTAGTATTTAGAATCTAATAAAAAAAAAAAAAGCTAATGAAAGATGGTGCTCTGTAAATCTAAATGGATTTTTTTAGGAAGTTAAAAAATAGTTAGTCCAAAAAAAAAACTTCACCAGGGGAGGCGAAAGATATTACATTAGCATCTCAGAGATTTGCCTTTGCCTCATATGTGAGAGAAAAATTGAATTTCAGGTCTCAATACGCCTCATCTGCCCCTCCACCGTGTGGATATCCCCCAGGGTCCACACGTTCACTTAATCTTTTTCATGTGCTTCCCTTCAGTCATGTTATGTCATTTTTCATTTTAGAAAAAAAGTGACCTTCACCCTTGTTCAACTGATGTGTCTGCAGTAAGGATGTAACTTTATCAGACTTGACTCTAAAAAAGTATTTTCTTCAAATCAAAAAAACAGAAACATTTACGGTTAATTATCATTTATATCTTCCTGTTTTAGTCCATCATCAGTGGCCAGGCTCCAGCTGGTGCAGACCACCGCAGGCAGACTTCAAAAATAAGCTGAAGGTCCCTCATCACCAGTAGCCACATGCTCTGCTCCTCCAAAAAAGTGTGCGTAAGTCTCAAGATTGACTGGGCAACTTTCTTTGAAGGCACCTAGAATATGGTGCTGCCATCCAGACCTTTGAAAAGCATTAATCAGTATTCTTTAGATTAACACAAAAAGGCTGACTGACTAGTTATTAAAAAAAATGAAAAATAAAAACCCACAGCAGTGAAAGATCAGGGGTCATTTCAGGAGTGAAACAGGTTGCCAGGTTTAAAGACAACAAACAAAAGCCATCAAGAATAGACCTACTGAGGGGACAGTCACAAGTGAACAAAGCCATTACGTCCCCCAGCATTAGAAAAGCGGTCTGGGATAAAAGCTATCATGTTGTTGAAAATCAAAGGACCAAAGCAACAACTGCCAGAACAAAGCCCCAATAGTTCCAGTTCATGAAGTGAAAGAGAGGCTTGAATTGCTTCTGTCTATAAAAAAAAAGTCCTAACTTAGAAACTTTAAGTTGGAAGAGAGTATAGTCATGTGTTCTTTCTTTTCCCATAGCAGATAAGCCTTCCCCCAGTGCACCATTTAATGGTTGAGAGGGCACATTAAATTGTATAGGTTTAACTCCATGCATGTTGCTGTCAGGGCTGCAAAGGAAATCTATTATGTCGCGTGGGTGCTACTGAACACAACCAGTTTAAACTGGAGGATAAATGGAACATGGCTGGAAATGTGCATCGGTATAGATTTGTAGACAGAATGCCAAGAAAAAGACTCAATATTCCCTCCACGTGTGCTTTGTACATCTAGAAAGGAAGCAACCAAGGTTAGAACCGAATAGACAAGAATAAATCTATATTTAGACAGACGTACACAGTTTTTTTTGTCTCAAATGGCTTATCATGGCGAGACAAATGGTACTGTGGCTGTTTGAAGGGGTCCTCCTTTCATTAACTGAACACAATGACATATCCACACCCCCTTCTACATATCGTGTACTGAAGCAGAAGAAGCCATCCATGTCTCCAACTTACCCAATTAAAAGGAGCGCCACGCAGACAATGGCAAACCCAACTGTATACTTCAGAGCGTTTTTCACTTGCTGTAATAAAAGACAAAAATTAAACTGGTCAATCGTGGCCGTGAAGTGAAATATTATTATTCATTGTGAGTGAGGGAAGGGGGTCATATTCTGTTTAGCTAAGGACTATAGTGAGTGAGAGCTATATAGAGTGAGCGTAGATCCAGTTTGACCTGGCAGAGATAACATGTCACTCCCAGAGCTATTCAAGGTGCTTTTAACGTAACAATACAAAAGACCTCCCTGTCTGTGAGAGAAAGTGCCTCTGTCAGCTCAAAACTGACACAAAGAAGGGAGAGAAGACACAATGTGATAGCTGGTGTTGGGTACATCACTCATTAAAAAGACTTATGAAGATAGGGATTTAAATGTGTCAAATTCCAGGCGACAATATGCGGCCTACAATGTATTTTTTAACGTCCTGAAACCTACACTTTTTGCAGCAGTGTTCTCATCTTTTACAGGACCTTACATGTGCTCGTGGTGTGACTTTTTTACATACATGTGCACCCTATGAGCGCATGATGACAGAAGATGACGATACAAAACATTGTTCAGCAGCAACACAAGTACTCCAAAAATCGACAGGCTAACTTTCATGACCACTAAATGATTTTTTGAGTTCACACTTTTTATTTTTGAGTATGATAGGAATTGCAAATTTATGATTACATAAGAAAAAGTAAACCAAAGTTTACTAAAAATAGGCCTTGGCAGCCAGTTGGACAAATGGCATAACACTATAGAGTGATAGTTACAGGACAGATTTACTGTATTTAATATAATTATACAAAGACAATATTGATGAACTACTTTTAGGTTGTAAGTCCATGTTCATTGGTCATTTCATCTATGAAAATCAAGTTGAAATGAGATGGTGTTTCTTCAGTACCAGGGCCTAAAATCACTGAAGTTGAAGAAGCTTATGAGAAAACAAGGTAAAACTGGAAAGATGGACTTTTGCTTTCACTGTTTGTCATGTAGAACCTGTGTTCACGTTGACCTGTACTGGCTGGGAACTTCAATGGAAACAATTCGGGGCATTTTTTATTCATTTTCATTAACATATTGGTCAGCCGCACCTGAATGACGAGAATGAAACTTGAATACCTCAGTGCTGCATCTGAGCAGGCCATGGTGCTGTGTGCATAAGGGGAAAGGTGCATTCTTACCGAGCACTTGTTCACGTTATCGTCATCTCTTTCTTCATAGTAGAAATAC
The DNA here is from genome assembly GCF_039877785.1 of Chaetodon trifascialis. Lineage (NCBI taxonomy): Eukaryota > Metazoa > Chordata > Actinopteri > Chaetodontiformes > Chaetodontidae > Chaetodon > Chaetodon trifascialis. The sequence goes on along the minus strand of NC_092068.1, from coordinate 12,735,325 downwards.
ACAAAGGGGATCCACAGGAAGACGCAGAACAGAATGATGGAGTAAAGCGCTATATGGATACAAAAGAAAAACAGAAATCCAAGAATTAGTCAAAGATACCTTTTTATACCAAATGTTGCTAATCCTGAATATCCATTACCCCTTCCTAGCATACACTATGGTAAACATGCTGTATCATGAGGCTAAAATGTTAAAACATTGCAGTGCACAACATAGAAAAGTACAAATCTAATGATGTTTATTCAGATGTATAACTTATTTTCTGCGTGCCTGAATCAGAGTCAGTCAACATTATTCCTCTCATGCAATTTTGATATTACTGTAGGATGTACCCTGTTTATCCACTTGAAGTGATGTGTAATTTCCCTTGACAGACTAAAGGCAATATAAAATAAACATCAAAACTGGCTTCTGTGAAGAATATGCTTTAATTTCCCTAATCAGGTTGTACCGCAGTCATAAACTAATAAAATTATCCTTTCCAGTCACGCCATTTGTTTATGAATGATAATAGAAGTTGTGCAAAGTTAAATTTGTCAATGAGTTGTTGACTGTTTGCGTGTCTAAAAAACAGTTTTGACATAGCTTCCATTATCATCCATTTAGCAGCGTCAGATAGTATGAAGGCAAGGACTCTCTAAGATAACATGACCCCATTTCAACTTTCTAATGACAAATCTAGGGCAGGGATCACTTATTAATTCATCAAGAAATGCTGGCACCACAGTGAAAAATTAAATAACTTACATTCAGTCATTCATAAATAAATGTTTGCAATGATACAGCTCACATTTAAGTTCCTCCACAAACCCCAAATTTTCATTTTCCCACCTTAACACAGTGTGACAACACGCTGTTCAATAAGCATATAGGTGATAACTGGGTGTTCTCTAGAGTTGTCAAATTAATTAGTCGTTGCATTTCTTATTGGCTGAAAAAAGTAGTAGACACCCAGGGTGGGAGCAAGATAGCCCTCAACAAAACAGAACAGCATCTGATATAAAAGTAACCTGATATCCTGAGATATGTCAGAATTTCAGCTGATGTTCAGGCTTCCATCAAGGCCTACTGGAAAGCGCTTTGCTTTCTTTCGTTGTGCTCATTGTTTTTAATTGCTTTGAGTTCGTTGCTCACTTCTCCGCCCAAGTTCCTCTCCTGTACTTGGAATGTGGTGAGCCAGACAATTCATCCTTTTGGATAATGACATATATGGCCACAGGGTCATGAGTTTGAGGAGCAAATTTTCTAATTGTTTTCAACCAATAATTCTTGTTAAAAGCATGCTTGTGGTGGTAATTTTAGTCCAAGTCTAAAAGATATTACACGTAAGAAAGCTTGAGGGAGGCAGTTTTACCATAAATGAAAAGTACAGCAGACTGAGCCCAGCAGGGTGTTATAAATGACATGTTTGAAAAATGGTGCTAGCTATTTAATGAGAGGTCCATTAAGCAATCAAGGCCCACTTTGAAAAAGTTAGTGAATTGGTTTGTAAAGCAAAGTACTGTACTCCTAATATTTAATATTAATATTAATATTAATATGTTACAAGAAATATAATTTGCTTCCCATCTCATTAAAGTGGTAATGCTGAAGTTTTTCATACAAAAACAAATACTACATACATACTTTCAATTCATTTTAAAGGGCAGTCCTTCACTTTGTGTTCTCTTGAAGTTTCCTTATATGGCATTGTTTACAGGCAGTGGCCAAATCACCACTCACACATTAATTCAAATGTCAGCAGGCACGCGCGAGAACTGATGCAAAAGAGCTGACATTATCTTGTTGTGTTTAAGGTGATTTAATTTTTAAATACAAACAATTGTCTCTTTCCCATCAGTACCTTTTCCACAGTATGATTGAGCTGTCAGCTGGCATTCTAGCAGCAGCAGCTTAACAAGCTGATAAGGCTGGTTAAGCCATGCTAACCAGCTAACGGCTTTACAATGGTGTCTGATCATGGATGGCAAGACTTATTTATCATAGGCTGAATCATTCATTTTATTGCTCTTTTATTCTTCTTCTTGGGATAGCAAGTGGACCAAAACCATATGTATAACACCAATAATTAAAAGTAATAATAATTAATAGCAGTCTTTATTAGGGGTGTTGTGAGTGCTGTCTGTAAAAGCCAGTTTATAACATCACTGGATGTGTTGTGAGTAAACTCAGAATGGTGCTGTTACAACTGATTCAGTTATAGGGGCGTTTGTATTTGATCACATTATCCATTTGCCATTGGTGTCTTTAATATTGCTTTGGGCCAAACTCACAAAGCAGGTAATCACTGATCTCATTTTCATGGTGACCGCTGCAAGAGCAAAAAGTAATCTGCATCAGAAAATGATTTAATTCACTAAAACCAGTGGCCTTCAATATGAAGTAGGGGGTGGGTGGTTTCCCAATATGTTCCATGAAGCACTTCTGTCATGGATTTTGAAATTCAGTCATTACCATAATAAATGTTTTCACTTATTAAAAATAATGTGCTTCACTGTGGCTGCGATAACATGTACGTACTCACCTACTCATAGACATGGAGTTACACCCACTGACTACTATTTTCCACAACAACAACTCGAAAACTCAAGGTTATATATGTGTGCGCTAATCTTTATCTTTGGACATTTGAGGGCCAATACAAAGCAGGATTCACTTCAAAAATGAATATCAAGGATGTATTGATACCAACTTCAAAGTTTTGTCGTTTTTATGCTGCTTAACTGTTTATTTTGCTGGTTAGCCTGTTGAATTTTGCATTAGCACGTTCCGCGCCTAATGAGGCTCGTAGCATGTACTGTAGACCCACATGGTGGAGCAATGTTGGCATATCTAATATTGAGAGACAGTCAAGAGAAACTGTGTGAACGTTAAGCCTCATTTGAAGCCAGTTAAATAACCACAGTAGTAGCTTGGATGTGAGAAAATCTATTTTTACTTGCTTTTTGTGTCATCTCGCCTAGCCAGACCTGACGTTATCTCCACATTTCATACTACAACAAAAGCTCAGCTGGTTTTGTGGTTACAGGAAAGCCCCCTCTGCTGTGTGCCGCTTCAGCATGTGTGTCTGCGGCTGCAGTATGTAAATGTATTCAATGCATTTAGTCAGTCAGATACACTGACTATTGTGCTTATATAACAGAGAGGGTTGGTGGTTTGATCCCTGGCCCCTGCAGTCTACATGTCAAAGTATCCTTGGGCAAGATACTGAACCTCAAATTACTCCTGATAGCTGCACCATCAGTGTTTGAGTGTGCGTGTGAATCGTAATCGCTCCTCAAGAGCAGGTGGCACATTGCATGGAGCCTCTGCCACCAGTGAACGAATATGTGTGTGAATGGTTGATTGGTGGCTTGTGTTGTAAAGTGCTTTGAGTGGCCAGTAAGACTAATAAGGACTATATATAACATAATTTGCTGGTTTTCTAAGAAAGAATCCTGTTTTGAATGGAGTAATCCTTTACTTTTTTGTAATACTGTGATATAATATCATCATCATATAATGTCATATTGCCCACCCCTACTATGAAGTGGATGTAACACACCTGTCCTTGGTGGAAGAACATGCTATGCTCTGATCCAAGCCTTTTTTGTTTGTTTGGTTCTTCCTGTACAAGAAGCGCTTTCAGAGAAAAGACCAACGCTCAAATACATTAGGAATTCATAGAGTGGAGGTGAGGCAAAAACACTTAAATAGAGAGATGCTATTTCAAGCTGGGGGCTTTTCTTTCTGCAGCAAATGGATGTTGGTGAAGACAGCCCAGACAACCCCAAAATAACTCAAAGAAAAGCATGTCACAAAGATGTGCTCAGCAACATGGTTGGCAGAGCTCAGTAGCTCCTTGAGGTGATAATGTGAGTCATTAGCACAAGTCACATTGTGATGCCAACTAAAAAAATGCACAGGAAGACAAACAGCTCACCACAGGCACATCACTTTTTTTTCCTATATGTAAAGGTTTAATATGACAGCAGTGCTTTATAGTCTATGAGTAAAGCCTCAATTCAACATCAACACAATCAAACTAAATTAAAGAGTTTAAACCATTAATGGATAAGAGATTTAGGAGCACACTCAACAACAAAATGCATGCCTGGAGCACTGCCATGATAGCATGATAAACTACAAAACTAATTCAAATTGAAAATATGCTCCTGATAACCATTTAATCAATAACATCAGCAGCACACTTCGACTTCAGTGTGCATGTGGAAAACAACCATTCCGCATCAGTCAAGACTGCATGGCCTCAAGCAAGTACAAACATGTTCCCTGTGGAATGGACTATATTTCACAAAATGCTCTCTCTGCTGCCGACAATGAATGTCACTGTTATACTGGCTTTCTTTTTGCCAGCTGTGATTGTGACAGGGCATTACTTTCAATAAACACATGCTCATTGCCTCACTGAGGTATCCATTTACACTCATTTACAGCCAGACAAACTGAGTTTAGGATGATGCCAGGAGCCAATAAATGCACAGTACGCACAGTATGCAGCCGCTGGCATATGCTTGTGGGTTAAGGCAATGGGTAAAATTAATCATAACACCATGAATATTAACATACTGAGAGAATAGGTCATACTGCATTACCATGGATCATCCATTACTCTCTAAGCAGACCTTCTACCGGGAAGAACGCCTGACCGGGGATAAAAGTTTAGCACATTTATCCCCCTGACAGAGAGCAGAGGACTAAATAATTAAATGTTCTCCCTTAACCCTTTTTAGTTATTGTGTTCGAAGATAGTACATCCTTCAATTTGCTCACAATGAAAGCAAAACCATAAAAAGAAAATATTTTGGATGATTGGTAGGAGTAGCTGTAAAAGACTACAGTCTACCAATGGAGTGCCAGCTTAGGGAACAATGTGAGGACAAGAGTTATACCTTGTTATTTTGTAGTAATTATTTGTTGCAATTTACAATGATTATAACTGTTATCAGTCACGGCAGTACCAGTTGTTTCATCAGTCCAAGCACATGTATGGTTTAATGAGAAACATTAGACCCTTTTCCTCACCTAACTGTGGCCCTTCACAGGGGCATTAGCAGCTGGACTCCTGTCCCTTGCAGACTGGCAAAATGTATTACATTTCATGTGAAATTGAAATGCCAGGGGAGATTTCTCATAGAAACACTGTCTCTGACAAAGGGCTCAAGAGACTGATGAAAATATCTGTCTGTCCAGACTCTTGCTGAAAGGTATGACACTATGAGCTTGCACTCTCATTTCCTGTAAACATCAGGGGAGGCGCCTTTTTTTTTTTTTTTTGGGGGGGGGGGGGGGGGTCAAAACAGTGATAAAACACGAGTGAATGTCAGACTTTAATTTGACAGGCAGCATGAAGGACATGCTGCCCATGTTGCCCTGATGTGTGAGTAAACAGATGTTTGCCAACTTGCAAGACAAAAGATCTTGACAAGCTGATGCATGAAGGCTCACTGCTGTTACTCTATTTTAGTCATTCTTCAATAATGCAGTTTTATAGGTCAAAGAGAGTTATGATGACATAGAAAAAAAAAATCTGTTTCAAATAAGTTTCTTAATGTCACAATGTTAAAATTGCTATACTGACTCCAGATATATTAGACTGCATATTTACAGTATGTTATCGTCGGTTCTGACTATGTTTATAGTTGTATACAACCATGGAAGTGCAAGGCTGAAACAACACCTTCACATCCCTTCTTTCCCATCCACGTGTATGAGGATGTGCATGTTGGTTAAATGATTCACATGTATAATTTAATTTAGAATATCTTTTTGAGTTTTTGTAGTCGAGTTATTATTGTATTTATTTATTTTTTTTACTATTTAAACCTCTGAGATCATAATATCCGGTTATCATAATTCCTGAGTTAGTAAACAGTCCGGCTCTTCAAGCTGTTTTTCCCACTGTCTCTCAGATGTCCGCCCTCTCACTTCACTTCTGATTCAGTGAATTAAGAGTTTATCAGAATTGGTCATGAGTACTGGAAGAGTGTAAGACAAATCAGGAAGGTTTTGGTGAGTTTTGTTTTGCTTCTGTCACATTTGAATGTACTTTATGTTGAGAAAATCACTGTTTCTGTGAATGGAGTCTGGTGGCTTTAGTGAGAGCGATAGAACGTCTGTTCCTGGCTAAACAAAATGGTATCTCCGTAGGGATCCTTTCCATAATGTTGTCAGACGCTTAGAGGAACAATCTGAGCTTGTCGGTGGCAAAAGCAAGTACTTTTAGTGGACGTACATTGATGGTGCGCAAACACCCAGAGGGATGCAGCCTGTTTCACGGCTGCCAGCTGCAGCGCTCGTGCTAAATTGAAAAAACTTGAAAAATGGTTGTCTCCATTAGTCACCTGGACACAAAAACATGGGAAAATAGGGTCCATAATCAGATAAAAAGTTACCAGAATTCATCCCATTTGTCCAGGACATTGATGACATTTTGTGGACTGACACTCTCATTGATTGAAATGAAATGAAATGAAATGAAAAGAATTGAAATGAAATGAAATGTAGGTCATGCCGAAATGAGCAAATGATGTGTAGGCATGTAGATCTTTTAAAAGACATGTTTTTGTTGAAATAATATACAAGTAGTATGTCTCTCACATTATGTGTTATGGACATGATGCACAAAAATAAATATTTGAGTGGCTCTTATGGAATGAATAATCAAACATCATTTTGGCCCCAGTGATCAGGTTTTGTCATTTCTTGCCTTCTGCTTCACAATAGACTGCTGCAAAGTGAGACAGTCTGCTGTCAAATTTTACCATTTTCTTTCACTTTACAGATCAATGGCTAGGTTTTTTGCTTGAAAAGAAGCCACAAATGGACTCCACAGGGCTCCTTGTCCATTGTTGCAGGAAGTAGGGGACATCAATTTCAAAGAGTAGCCTTGAAGAACATGAATAGTGAGCTGATATGGAAGAACTTCTTTATAGAGGGACAACCTTAATGCAACACATTACTAAATGATTCCTGAGCCAGAAGACCAGTGTGTGCTAAACACACTTCGAATTTTTATTGCTCTATTGAGCACAACCACAACTTCTGATATGGAAAATTCAAAGAATACATACTGCACCATTCCATATGACAGGAGTGACAATAGAAAAAAAAATAAAAAAATAATAATAATAATGAACAGCCTCATATCAAAGTAATCAAGAAATCCAATCCAAAGAAATATGTGGATAGTGGACTTTCACACTGTATTTTTAATTATTATTAGGGCTTTAAGGTGAGCAGAGAGGAGACTTACGTATAAGAACAGAAAGCTGACTGCATTAAGAGTAAGTCTTCATAAACCCTGTCTTGTTATTGGATCCAGGTGCAGTAATGGGGACGTTCATCATGAAGAGATGACATTTATGCATTATTTGTCAACAAGATCACTGGAAAAGCTGGACATGGAAGAACTATTTTTAGTTTTCTGGCAGGCCAACAGTCAATGAAACATCCATCAACATAGCATACAGCACTACTGTAAGAGTGAAGGAGGTTTTTTTTGTCAAATTGATTCTTGGCTCCTTTTGTATGCAGAGTACAGCTTTACTTGGAACGTCAATAACAAATGTCATTGCAAAACTTGACGGATTTGCAATTGGTCAGAGTACAAGAGTATTAAAGGAAAAGAGCATTATTTTGGGAGAGTACCACAGTTTTGTTTTAATAGAAATTATTTATTATGTTTACTTATAAGCTCTCTTAAAATCTGGCTGAGAAGTTAGTTACTTGTGCATTCAATGGGTAACACACAACAAATAAAAAACATATGCTGTTTTATCATCATGCATGAGGCTGAATTAAGCTAATGGCATCTGCATGAAATAAAAGTGCTGAGATCTTTCTATTTTTCTCAGTGGCAAAGAAATGATGATACCATGGGGAGAAAAACTGGTATACCAATATATGTTAGAGCAGAGTGGCCAACATCATCAGCCATATAGATATATTTGCATGAACTCTACTGTATATTCCTGTAACAGCATCATTTATCATTAAGAGAGAACTGCAGGCTAAAAATTTTGTCCATGGTCTAAATGTCAATATTTCAAGGTAGAAAAAAGACAGAAGTGAAGAGCTATGGGTTGAGTTTTTTGCACACAGTGGCAAGAGAAGTGTCCTTTGTTTCTTATGCACACTGGACAATGTTCCTATCGCTGAAGGCCCCTCTGTATCACACAAAGCTGCCCTCCAAAATAAAACTGCAATCTGTCATTGTTTTCAGAATGCTCTTAAAAGAAGCACTATGCTCCCACTTTCCGATGAAATTCAGTCAGCACATGTAGGTGGACAAGAATCAGAGACAAAAAGAAAGTACTTGCAGTGTATTTTCAAGAGGATTGCATCCTCTCTTGCTTCTTTTCGACAAATGGCGTTAAAAAAGGCACAGAGAAAGCCAATGATTTATTTAAAGGGCCCAGGGGTATTTTGCCCTGTTGCTTAAGGGTCTTATGCACCACTGCTTTGAAGTACTGAGCAGTCTGGAGAAATGTATAAATGGACAGAGGCTGGAGATTGAAAGGCTAGGCTTTCAAACTTAGGGTTCATCAAAGATCACAAAAAGCTATTTGGGCTCTAAAAGGAAGTGGGTGTTTAACTTACAGACATCCATCCCCTCTGTCAAGTTGAAGGTCCATTTTATCTAATGTTACACTGTGTAGAATTTGTAAATAACTGCAAGGGTCTTTCTCTACGGACAATAAGCAACATTTCACTTTGACAGAATATTTCAACTTTCTATTTTTTGCCATTACAGCTACATTCTGACATAGCTTTTATCTCTTCATCACTGGTGTTCAGGTTTTTACTCAACCTCAAAATACATCCTAATGCAAATACTATACCCCGGCACTCATGCATGCTTTTATCTGTCTAAGCTGTAACATACCTGAAATGCATTGATTTGACCTACTTTTGAAGTTACTAGCCATCATAAGAAAAATGAGCCTGTGCGACAGTGAAATTTCACACCACTGAGTGCTTTAAAATGCAGTTTAATGACAAAAAGGGTGCAAAATAACCACTAAATATCACACTGTCATCCCCTCCCACTGATTCTGCATAAGTGTCTGGATTCCTAATGAAAATGAAAAATACAAACCTAGTTAAACAGTAACAATCCATTGCAATAACAATGAAATTGTGTTATACTATAACTACTCCACTATGACAACACTGTGTTTCGAAAACTTCAAAGGATAATTATACAGGAGAAAAGTGGATTCAAATGTTGACAATATCAATTATATGTTTGATTAAACACTTGTAAGCAGACAAAATGTACATATTTCTGAGGCAGCAACAGACAGAAATTCACCAAATGACAGCTATGTAAGCCCATCAAATAATTTCAAATGTGAAGTAAGTAATGTTGTTGAACATCATTGGACATGTGCATGCTTTTTAACTGTGATCAACACATAATACACATCAATCTACCTTGGAGAAAAACATGCTCCAGTGGACGATACAGGAAATCTGTCTGTCAACCCTGTAATTATTCCATTTGTGAAGACACAAATGGAGAGTACTGTCAAACATGGCCTTAAAGAAAATTTGTAAGGAAGCTGTGCATACAACACACATGGAGCTTGGTCTCCATCTACTGGCAAATAAAAAAGTCATGTCCCTCAAAACAGACAGAGAGGAGTCTCTGCTTCTGCATAAACATCAGGATAGTAAAACAGATTATGGAGGCAAAATTTGAGTTATCATATTTTCCTATTTAATAATGTAGCCTTTAACAAAGTATGACTTCAGCAGAGAGTCCTCTTATACTGTCAACTTCACAAACCTCTATTCACTAGAGCTGTAGTCACAAATATGTATCAGGAATCCCAATTGACTTTCAAAAATGATAATCGTAAAGCCCTGTCTGGATGTATTATTACTCCATTAAAGCATTTAACTTCAAATAATCAAGGCAACTAATCAGAATCAGCAGCCAATCTGTAACAATATAATGCTAAAACACCTACTGTCAGATTCATTCTGGCATTACAGAAACAAGAAACAACTTTCAAAATTATGATAACAAGTGCAATGACCTGAGGAAAATGTCATATTTCAAATGATGGCTCATCTAAGCTTGGAATGCATTTGCAATAATTAAAATGCACTATGACTTTATTCCAAAAATATGCTCTAAGGAACTGAGCGCAATATCAATCAAAACTGCTCGGCTCGGATTGTTGTATTTTAGGCGGTTTTACAAGCACTCAACCTTCCTTATCAACAGCCAAAGGTTACAACACCACAACAAATTTGCAAGCAGATCATTCTGCACCACACACTCCCAGAGCTATGATCACATGTATACATGCCTGAGGCAAGTAGCAAAATCTTTCAAGTTTGTCTCTCATCCCTCTCTGAGCTCCTAGAATGCATATTCTTGGCGTATCTAAGATTTTTCAGCTGGATGAGAAAATGCAAATGAAAGAGACACTGTTTCCTTTTTTTCTATGAATGGCATGAACAAACTATACAGACAATAAAAAGGGAGGGGCACAGCATGAATGCCACAATATGTAGTTTAGCAGTCACTCAAAATGATTATAAACTTTTAGGTTGTGACCTAAAATTTACTCTTAACACTTTCTAATCAGGTGGCGATGTACTTTCTAAACTAACTTCTAAACCAACCATATGAGCTTTGCTTTTGATGTGACAAATTTCTCGAGTGTAACTACTGCAACATGGTTTTCAAGCAGTTTGACCATTAAATGAATTAAAGGACTGACGAGACGGATTCCCGTCCCGTTACCATTTAAGGAGATGTCTAATCTTGCGTATGAAATCACATTTGTTATTCTATGGACCCTTGAATGCTGGATTCCCGCTCAGTGTTCTTGGTCTGTGAAAGCCAATTTTCTGATGTCACCGTACCAGTGGTAGTGGTTTCTTTGATTGGGCTGTCTGGACAAGGAGACAGCTTGTCTTCCTTGCATTTGGTATTTCTGAACAGACGGTACAAAACAGTGTGGCTGACAGGCACTTTAAGCCAGCATCTGTTAGAAAACGTGTGATCTCGTGTCTTTGGCATGACTAAATTTGCTCACTTCAAAGACAACAAACTCATATTATTATCGTCGCTTAATATGACAATTATGAAGACACTTCAGTAGAGAAGCTTTGAATTAGGAATCTATCAGCCAAATAGCCTGGACACTGTCCCCATGAATTGCAACCACATACAAATACTAGAATTATGGAGTGATCCATGGGGACAGGACCTGCCCTCTCTCATAGCAAAACAATCCGTCCAAACCTACTAATGATACAACAGCAAGCCAAAAACAAGTTATAATTCTAATGAATGCAAGCTAAATGTGACAATTATGACAAGTGAGACTAGCTTGGTGAATGTACAAGAACAGTTGTAGCTGGTGGTTGCCTTGGAAAGTAATACTGTGCACAGTGCTTTGTTTTTGTTGTCGTTGTTGTGTTGTTTTGCCAAGTAGAACAGAGCAAGTAACAGAAGCCCTGAGATGACTGCAAAGGTTGTAAACAAACCCTCAGTTTTGCCATACAATACTTGTGGAAGAGAAAATGAAGGCAAATAAAAGAGTAATCAGTCCTGAAAATCCTGCCATGAACAGGATTGTGGGTACATCCCGTTTTTATTCATTCTATCCCTTAAAGGTCCAGTGTGTAAGATTTAGGCCAATGTATTGGCAGACTATGGCGGGAATCAAATATAATATTCGTGAGAATGCTTTCATTAATGCTTAATCATGTGAAAATTAGAAACATTACCTTTTCGTTAGCAGCGGCCATTTGCCTGCATTTGTGCATATGCGACCATACCCTTGCTGTACGTGAGGCCACAAAATCTCATGGAGCAATAAAAATGATGACGGTTTAATGCACAACTAATAGGAAGGTCAGACAAATGTCAATCAAGCACAGTGTGTTCATGCCCACACAGTCCTCATGTCTAATCAGGCAAAATAAGTGAAAACACTTGCGTAGGTGGGCCCATGGGTGTGAAGGAAGCTACTGTATGTGCGTTGGTGAGAAACACTAAATGCACAAAACACATACAGTTGTCTAAGGCTGTTAGGTTGTCATTACGGTGACCATTATTTTGAACATACTTATTTAACTTTACTTAACATATTGCACATATTTAAGCCAATTGTACTCACTTTACTAAAGGTTACAAAAAATGAAAATAAGAAACCTAAAGGTGGCAAACCTACGAAGGGTATATAACCCGACTGCAGCTACTGTCAATCACCATGTATAAACAATGAAAGTGATACTTTAAATCAGTGTTCAACACCACACTTAAGTGTTATACAATCACCCACAATGAACTAACAAGAACAGTCAGAGGATTCTGAGTTAGCCACAGATGCTAAGGTAAACCTGTCTAACTGGTATTATAAACAGTGTCATCAACCTCCCTGGAAGCACCTAATTTTCCTATCCCGCCCTGACTGTTTTCCCCTGAAGGAGGAAGAGTTTGTAACCAATCACATGCAATATTAGCATATGCAAAGCAGCATATTTAACATGTGATGAAGCTACCGGTCCCCATGGGGAAATGAAGCCATTGCTGCAACATAATAGGGTCCAGCACTGAAGCTACAGTGTGAATGTAAGCACAAATTTACATCATTAAAATATATACATTCAGAAAAGATAAATAATCCTACAGTACAAATGAATTGCAGGTTATACACGCACGAACCAAGAAGCAAAAGGTTAACAAGACCGAGTCAACAAAAAATACCAAGGTAAACTGCAAATAGTGTGAAAACACTGATCATCACTGTCCATCATTAACACACAGTGGTTAAAATATCAATGATGCTAAAATCTTCATGTGAAGGTCATGAAAACAATTCACCTTCTGTTTTGCCAGTAACATAGTGATAGGAATACTTCATGTGCTCCATCTAATGTACAAGTCACATCCAACTAAAAACAATCAGCATATTTAACATGCAACAGTAAATTTAATCTTATTATTGACAGCTTTAGTTGACTAATGTAGGCTGCCTGCCATCTGACAGATTCCATACATTTTAATGGCCATAGTGGGCTTTTTGCCAGGAAACACTGTAAATGTTTAAATATCCCCAATATATTGCATCATCATGGAAAATAAACTGTTCCGTCAGTCCATTAACATTACCCTGTGAAAGTGCTTTCTACTGTCTATTATTTCAACACCACTGCCCATTACAGTACATTATTTTATTAGTCTCATTCATTTGAATACCATGCTCTTGTTTATATTTTTTGAAAAACGCCTGAGGAAGTTTTAAGATCAGTGAGCTATTGCATGAGCTTTTAATATATCTTCAAGTGATAGCCTGAACAAACCTGCTCCAGAGCAGGAAGGCCGTGCGCCCAAATTACTAAAGAAGTAGCCTCATTGAAAATGAGTCACCATTGTGGGAAAAGATGAGCCAGTGTGAATCCCATAGTTAGACTACAAACCCATAAAGACAGCTGTGTGGGTGAGTCAGGCCACAGGTGTTATTAGATTGAAATGCTACTACCATCAATTGAGAAAGGAGATAGAGGTTATATCATGGGAGAATGACAAAGCACAGTCATTGATACGAAACAGCTAAACTCAATAAAAATATTCAAACAGAAGGTGAAGATTAAGTTCTGCAGCAATCCTCTCCACTTAAGATTTCAAGATTTTTGTTTATGTGCACCCACACACACCGGCATTATTACTTACTGTAATATCCATACAGCACAGTGTCTTCAATCTGGCCCCTCGTCTCATTGTTTGCTGCCCATTCCTGGATGTCACCCAAGGAAAAACCCATGGTGAAAATTAGATTTAAGTTCAACAGTAAAAGGAATGTCACATAATTGATGAAAACAGACATCAATTCGATTAAAGCTCATTAAAAAACAACAAGCACAGAACACAGAGTGATTATCAACACCAGCACAGAGGGAAGTATGGTGCCTTTTCTGGATGCTGCATTAATGCTGTCACTTATTTGTTTATTGACAGAGGCATGAAACAAAAAAACACAATGCATCGCTTAATGAATCCAAGACCCTGGAAAGGGTTAGGTCATGTCAAAACTAGCAAGCATGAGAGTTATAGCGATGCTCTGGCAGCTTTGTTTATCTAGTTTCACAAACTGAATTCAGACATCAACAGAGAATGATGCACAACTGACAGGCACGGAAAGGAATAACTCACAGCTGTCAGACCTTTGTCTAAATCTATTTTTATTCATAAGTAGCACAGGTATGGGAAATTGTCCAACACAAGGTTGCATTCCCTGCATTTTACTTTAAGAATGAACTCTCCAATTGAGAAATAAGTGAAAATCTGCAAAAAAAGATTAAAAACCAGATATTGCATTTGAAGACAAACAGCCTAAAGGAAAATGTTTGTGTCATTTTTGTCAGTTTCTGCACTGTCATGATTCTCACTGCACTGAGTCATGCTCAAATGATCTTTTCATATCAGAAGTTGGTACTTTCATTTTTTCATTTTTCTGTTGACATTTGTCATATTTCAGAGCCACCACTTGCTTTCACAGCATTTTGCTTATTTTGTATTTCTTTATTATAAAGAGATGACAGAGAAATCATGTTTGATTAAATCAGTTAGGGGTTATGTTCTTGATGAGTTAACGTGCAGTCCATGTTAGGTGGCCATGACTAAGTTGCACAAAAAAACCCATATATATAGACACACACACAGCCTCTAGCAATGAAGATATCATTACACACTTTGCTAAACATTCAAATAGACGGATGCATTAAATGACTTGGCAAAAACGTTATGAGCCAAGAAATGCATTCAGTTTTTAGATTGAACAAAAACAATCTCCACTTTGTCTTATTCTTAGAAAATTACAAAGCACAGTTTAAAGCTGCCTGAGGAAAAGTCATTAACATTTCTCAGAATGATTTCACTGGCACCGTTACAAGAACAGATACTAACCTTATAGGTTCCATTGGGATACTTCATGAATGAAACAAGGAATATATCCACCGGTAGAAGTGCAGATGTTATCAAAGCAATGGCCAGAGCACATATCGCTGTGATAGTTGAAACAACTTCACTCTCCTGACGACTTTGAAATTTCCGAATGTACACCCAACAGAAAGCCAGGATTACCTAAACAAGGAAGAAAATCAAGTTAAAACAGATGGAGAATGATACCATTTATGAGGAACAGTAAAAATGAGGAATACAATTAGCAAAAATTAATTTGGCTGAGTGAGATCTATCAAATTTACAGCCGGAAAATATTACTATTAAATGAGAGACTATATACAGCACAAGAGATAAAAATTTAACTTTTGGCTCCGCATGCAATCTACATTTAACCTCTGAAAAATTGCCGTAATAAAATTCAAAAGAACTAAAAGACAGCACTGATGAAAGAAGGAACGATGACACACACGACGGTACAACAGCAAGCAACTATAATGTGTTCACAATATTGTGTCCTCACCTATGCCTGGAAACTAGCTACAGTGTGTGTGTGTGTGTGTGTGTGTGTGTGTGTGTGTGTCCTCATGTTGGGGGCACATAAATGTGCTTATACAGTCACATTGTGTGGACTTGCCTTCCATATGGGGAAAAAAACGTAAGCACGTACATCATAACATTTTAGGATGAAGACTGGGCTTAGGTTAGGGTTAGGTTTAGGTTTAGGGTTAGGCACGTAGTAGTTATGGTACTGGATAAGGTAAGTCTCCTGGAAATCAATATAAGTCTATGTAATGTACCCAAAAATGATGGAAACATGACTCTGTGTGTGTGTGTGTGTGTGTGTGTGTGTGTGTGTGTGTGTGTGTGTGTGTGTGTGTGTGTGTGTGTGTGTGTATGTAGCTATGTATTCCTCATGTTGGGGGCACATAAATGTGCTTATACAGTCACATTGTGTGGACTTGCCTTCCATATGGGGAAAAAAACGTAAGCACGTACATCATAACATTTTAGGATGAAGACTGGGCTTAGGTTAGGGTTAGGTTTAGGTTTAGGGTTAGGCACGTAGTAGTTATGGTACTGGATAAGGTAAGTCTCCTGGAAATCAATATAAGTCTATGTAATGTACCCAAAAATGATGGAAACATGACTCTGTGTGTGTGTGTGTGTGTGTGTGTGTGTGTGTGTGTGTGTGTGTGTGTGTGTGTGTGTGTGTGTGTGTGTGTGTTGCTGCTTGCCAAAAACAATCCAACCAAAGTGTTATCACAACAAGTAGGGAATTATATGAGAATAGCCTGACTGCAGGTGCTCTGGAACAACTGATCTGATTACATCATACTCCCTCCTCTGATCCTCTTTCACCACAGTGAACACAGACACATGAACATTGTGAAAAATATAACACAAAGTTGACTTTCTATAAGAAGCAGAATTATCAGACAGTTATGTATATCCATCTTAATTCTTTGATCTAGTTTATGAATTTGCTGATCTATTCTGTTGCTGTTTAACGTGGAAAAAATACTAAAAAGAGAGGGAGAGTCATTGTAACAGGCAGGAAACTCATTAGACAGACAAGGGGAAAGAAGAGGCTCAAAATGACAAGGTCATATTCCAGGCACACAAGCTGTAAGAAGTGAGGACACTGCTAAAACTAGTCCCTTCAGATCAAGGGCTGCCATTCACAGACAGGATCAATTAAAGGCCTGCAGCCTTAAGCCTCTGGCTGCTTGTTTTGCCAGGTAATGACGCAGGCTTTGCATCCAAATAAGATCCATTGAAAGGTTTGTTCAAATAAAGGGTGCCAGTGGTGGATAGGGAAGCAGAGCAATTTATTGGCATTCAGGCACTCTTCCGGACAGCCTCTGCTTTAGCCATGTGACTCTGAATGACAGCTGAGATAATGAGCGCTAAACTGGGCAGCAGATTACCTTGCTGACCAACTTCAAGGTATTCATTTAAGCATTACGAAAGCCACAGCCTGTAAATGCGTAAAAAAAACATGTGACTAACTAGAAAGCTAAAGTTACGTAACTACATACCTTTGTTTTTTTCCAGGAACACTGAATTATTCATCCCGGAGAGCAACATTTTTGTAAAGTGTCTTTTAAAACCTTGTGGTGAAAGCTACCTGGATAACGTTAAGAAGTAGTTTGTTGCTGTTACTAAGAAAAAATGTAGCCGAAGATGTTTTTTTTCTGTAATTATAGAGTAAGAGTACCAGGCCAATGCACCCACCACTGTCTCAAAGGGCATTAAACATTAAGGTATACTACATAGTACACTGAGCGCTTCCAACAAAACAACAGCCTGTGAGTGTGTCATGGCTAATGTTAGCTAAAACCAATCCAAAGCCAATATTGACGTTAATACACCGCAGCCATGTCGCTCCTGGCAACACGTTAAACAAGCGACCCGTTCAACTGCTAAAACACCTCAAACGAACTGTTTAACGCTCTACTTCTCGACGAAGCGACTAAATAACTTCATACTTGCTTACCAAAAGTATAAAGGTGAAAATAGACCATCCGACCGCGGACTCGGAGAGGAACGACTGAGCCGCCATCTTCACTTCCTGCAATAACAAACCCACGTGGTCCTGTTGACGTCACCACGGTGGAAGGAGAGCGGCAGCCGTGACGTCGCGGCGAGAAGTCCATCTGTGCGTTTATGTGTCCGTATGTGTGCTGGTGATTAGAAGAGATTTGTTCACCTGCAGACTTTAACAGCTTCACTGCGCGGTGGGACAGGACTGAAGCGTAATGAGAGGCAACATGAATACTGTCACATACCAGGGGAGTCTACCTCTCTACCAGAATCAGGAGATACCAGCAATGCAATAAGGCTTTGTAATGCCAAATGAATTAATGAAAGTACCAACACCACTGCGTAACTGTGAAACTACAAAAACATCATCAGCAAAAAGTTCTTAGATTTTCAAATTTGTCATCATAATATATTACTATTGTGTACATTATATATTTTATTGTATTGATATTACTAAAGCATCAACATGTCAGCAGAATTCAATTTTTTGTCACAGTCAAGGTTGAGCTAATTTTGACAGTGTTAGGTATTCTCATTAAACAATAGATCATATCTTATAAGCTGATAAAATGTTTTTTATATAAAATATTCTGTTTAAAAAATAAGTAATATGGACTAAAAGTATTCAGTACTTTATTAAGTATTAAGTAGTTTAATAAAATATGAGTGTTAAATTAAAATACCTTAAATGTATACTTTGCTTACACTTACAGGATAGTGTACTATCCAGTCAGTAGTGGAAAGTGAACAAATTTCCACCACTACATACAATTAGACTGACATGCACATATCTGTAATCTCCAATATTCTATACAACCAACTGACATCCACAGACTATAGAGGGCAGGAGAAACACCTCTATGCCTGCAGGTTTAGGTTTATGTTTTGGATCAAACTTCAGTTTTTGCCCAAAGGACACATGAAAGTGCTACCTGTGCTAAGCAGTGAGGCATTTAGGCCAAGTTATACCTTGGCCAACCACAGGGCACTTTGGCTTACCTGATGGCCACTTCTGGGACAATTGATCTATCCATTAGGCATGCGGTTCACCAGTGGGAAGGGGTCACTTAAGCTGACCCGAGAGACATTTGGACCACCATTTTAACACATGCTTTTTTAAATCTAGCACCTCTTTCACATGCACCATACTCATATTATATTTGTCCAGTATATCTGGAAAACTAAGCTTTAAATTTGTTGAAAAAGTACAAGTAGGTCACAGAAAATTAGGGTGCAGTGCATCTGTAGGTGCATTCCCATGAATGGGGCAGATCATTTGGGTAATACTTGCTATCAATTATCCACAGTGGCCCACACCAGCAAATAGCCACTGTCTTTGATGCTGAAGGTAGTCCCTCAGCTGACACAATAGTGTACCGTTAATGAGCAAAAATTCCCTTTTAGTGCAGCTTTTGGACCAGTTTCTTTTATGAGGAGCATAGATCTGCTTTCTATACATTACAGAGCAAATTATTCAGCTTTCTTTCTTGGCTTTGGTCTCCTACATGTTTCTCTTTTTTTGGTTATATTTCTTCTTCTGTAACTCTTCTTTGGTTATTGACCAAACATGTGTGGCTTTGATTGCCGAGGTGGGACAGTGGAGGCCAGCTCTGACACTGACACACTAGGCAATAATCACTACGCCTTCCATCTTGTGATTTACATTTGTAATTTTTCGCAAGGGTCTCAGGAATTTGTAAAACCAGTATTTTTTTCACTACCACCTGTTGTGTGTTATATAATGGACAATGTCGAGTCATTTTCAATATGATTTTCACCATATCACATAAATCAGCACTGTCAGATATTTCTGCTGTGACTTGAGAAACTTGTTAAGGTGTTTCGCCTTTTCTATTCTTCAGCTGAATGACTAGAGAGGCCATGAATCCCTAAACGCCACTGTATGTACTTATTTGAAGTATAAAAATGCATCCATAGCAATACCACTCAAATTTTCAAAAAGTTGACTCTTCAGAGGTATGAGCTTCTGTTTCATTCAGCAGGGGATCCAAACTTATGCAGCAATGGGATTATATAAACTTTTCCAGACTCTAAGTGAAGTGTAACAGTCAGCGTGGGTTTTTTAATGCATGGAGAGATTCCACACAAATGCCAGGCACTCTCACCATTTCTTTCGGTTTTTATCCAATTTATCTTGCATGCAGACCCCATGGTATCTCAATATAAAGAAACTGCTGTCGTTTCTTTCTTCTTTTCACAGTTTTTGAGCGCATGGCATCAGGAAAAGTCTATTCCATTTATGGAGTATATTGTCTCTTAAATTACAACAGTCTAAGAGTGTGCAGTCATGCTTCACCATGTCTGGAATTATTGAGACAAAATTAAATTATTGCTTGAGTAATTACTTTTGCAAAGGGTAGGCTATAACGGTCCACAGTGACATTGAGGCTCCAAAGTTTCTGAAAGTGAAAATAATAATTCTCTATATTGTATAGGAAGAAATTAGTCCGTTACTAATTGGAATGAAGAACATTCTTACCAGTTAATTAGCCGGTCACTATTGGTTTGGACACTTTCAAATTCAACTCACTAAAATCAATAACCATATATCTGAACTTCATTTATGTCCCTGACTTCAAAATTTTTAATTAAACTAATGTAATTCGTTCACAACCCATTATTCACTTGCACAGAGAAGGTAGGTCTACTTAATTCATGCAACCTTTCAAAACTGCAAATGGCTTTATCGTGCAGCTTGGCAATCTGCCCTGATGGAAACCATGTACCAAAGTCTATTAAACAAGGCTTGCTGAGAAAAAGGTAGGGAATTGTCAAGATTTCTGCCAATCAAGGAAGGATTTGGGGATTCGATTCCTTACATTTGATTGGTGTATTTTTTTTTTTTTTTCTTTTTTAATCCTTCTTTTAATTTTATAATGATACTAGTCAGCTGCAGGGGTTCCGGCAGTGTGCAGATCACAAAACCCATGTTAGCTATTTCATGTTTCCTCTTGAGGATGATATTTCTGTCGCTGCAAAATTACAGTATCACATCCACCTCTAATCCACTGTTCTTTTTCCCACCTCACCTCAGCTGAGGAGCACAAGAGAAGTTACAGAAATAGCTCCCAATATGTCCAATAGCTGTGGCCCTGAAGTGCTTGCCCCGCTATCGAATTTGTCCTTTAACTCTAAAAATGAAAATTCACTGTCACCATTTAATCTGAGAAAATAAATGGAGCTCATGCAACTGACACACAGTGATAAAGTATAGGGATTTGGTTGGATGTGGGATATGTATGTATGTATGTATGTATGTATGTATGTATGTATGTATGTATGTATGTATGTATGTATGTATGTATGTATGTATGCATGTATGTATGTATTTGCATATGGATGACATCAAGCTATTTTCCAGGAATGTCCAAGACATCAACTTGCTGAACCACCTCAGTAGGATCTATAATGACAACACTGGGATCTCATTCAGACTGGAAAGGAGCTGTTGAATGGGGACAAAAAGAGCAAAGGTTGTGAGAACTGAAGGTACTGCATTACCAGACAACATGGTAACAGACATACTGAACAGTTTCAAGTACCAGGGTATCCCTCAGGCAAATGGAAACCACAAGGAGGCAGCAAGGAGGTCAGCTATAGCCAAATATCTTCAGGGAATGAGGCAGGTCCTCAGGGGCCAGCTCAACAGGAAGAATAAGATCCAAGCCATTAACACATATGCTCTACCAGTTGTCAGATACCCGGCTGGAATAATAAGATGGCCAAAGAAGGAGATAAAGGCTCCAGATATCAGGACACAGAAACATTCAACCTGAAGTCCAGCAGCCTGAGACTGTGCCATAAAAGAAAATATGGGGGAGATTGGTGAGCATTAGAGCCATTATCCAGGATGAAATGAGGAGCATCCACTAGGACATCAGAAAGAGGGCCCCCCGGGATGAACTGCTAAGTGAGTACATCAGGCAGCTGGGACCGCTGAGAAAGAAGAGGAGGTATCATGAAAGACTAAGTCCCTCCATGGGATGTACCATCAACAGACAGAAGATGTGGTTAACATCGAGAAAACCTACCAGTGGCTGGAAAAGGCTTGATTAAAGGAAAGCACAGAGGCTCTGATCATAGCAGCACAAGAACAGGCACTCAGCACCAGATAGGTTGAGGCAAGGGTCTACCACATCACATTTCAAGGTTACCCCACAGAATCATAGCTGCAGGCCAAACTGACATGTTATTGTATCTTTTTAAGCCTTTTTCTTTTTTTGTCTACATACTGGAGGCTTTCATACCCAGGTGAGCCACACCAGTCAAGACCCAAGATGCAGGCTGTGAAAAGATGCTCCTTAGACAGCCCAGCCCTTATTAGAAAGGTGTGGGACTTTAAGATCCAGACTGACAAGCAGGTGCTGGCTAAACAACCAGACACTGTGGTGGTCGACAACAACCGAGAGGCAGCAATAGTAATCAAAGTGGCAATCCTGAGTGAAGGCAAGAAGGAGCATGAGAAGCCAGAGGAATACCAAAGGTTAAAGGCAGATCTACATCATTTGTGGAAGGTGAAATCTACAGTAGTCCCAGTGTCAACAGAGCACCTGGGGCTGTGACCCCAAAACTGTGAGGGAGAGTAATCCTAAGAACAACATCTGAGGTCTCTGCAAGGAACATGTTTAGCCAAGGAGGGTTGAATCAAGGGCAACCGGACCTGGCAGTAGACACTTGAAAACATGACGCCGGTCATACTAAACAAGACATCTGATGACATCACTTTGCTCTAAATTGTGATGGACATTTTTCACTATTTTCTAATTCTATGTAGACCAAACAATTAATGGAGAACCTAATCAGTAGACTGAGGGATAATGAAAATAAGCAGTCCTAATACCATTGCTGTAATAAGCCTACCAGAAGAGTTGAATTCTATACGCTATAGAAATGGACTCTAAACTATATTATAAGACATAAGAATTGCATTTTAAATTTATGCCACCTCACACTGACTATGGTGATTTTGACTGAACACTTTAATCAGAATAATCCACCATACGGCCTGTTCCAAACCACTGATTTTTTGAGTTGATATCAAAGAGAGCAACTTTCACACAGCGGTCCCAATGAGGTTGCCACCAAATGATTTTCTTTCATTAACTTTCAATAGATGGGTCAATTATATGATCATATTTCAAGGTTACCCCACAGAATCATAGCTGCAGGCCAAACTGACATGTTATTGTATCTTTTTAAGCCTTTTTCTTTTTTTGTCTACATACTGGAGGCTTTCATACCCAGATGAGCTCTCAGATGTGATGAATGAGACTACTTAATGACTTTTGTGATTTTTATGAGCACATGAAAGGTACACATCAATGGTTATGTCTACATACAGATTAGTGACACACAGTACACTGTCTTTGTCCCGTGCTTTGCCATATGTCAATTTAGTGAATGATCCAGTAAAAGGGACAGGTGTTTTGCTTTTAAAACCCTTTAACAATAGAGACTTGACTGGTGTAATGAAGACTCAGAGAACAGCGATTAGCCTGTTTGCTTTCAAGGCAAACCACTGCTTGCCCGAAACAATAGTGTTTGTTTGGTTTAGGTCCGTCCATATCAATTATAAGTACGATGGTACACACGCAGAAACACAAGCACACAGACACACACCCCCAAAGAGGGGAGGGTTGTATCTGATATACATGTTCATTATGAGATGCACTTACACTGCATTAAGGGAGGCAGAATAAATAATGAAACACCATGAGCAGTAAACTTAAAGAAAAATTCATATTCTTGAAGCATTTAACATCAAAAGAGATGCTTCACCAAACACTTATGTCACGATCAACAGATTCATTAAAGATGCTGTAGTGCAGGCTGATGCATGTGATGTTGGTGACAGCACACTGAAATCTAATGGTTTGTAAGCAGCTTCTGGTCTCTTGAACACCATATTGTGAAAACAGTGAATCGTAGACAGATTTTACAGTGATCCACTGAAACTCAGGGAGTTGAAAATCTGCTTTATCCTGCAGCTACTGTATCACAGAGAAGTCATTTTGTTTGGAAGCAATGTCCAGGTCATGAATACTATCACTGAGAGTCAAATCAATACACTGTAAATGTGTCCCATAACAAACCACCCCCTTCACAAAATATGAAAAGTAACTTAGAATAACACCAAAATGTTGTGTCAAGCCAAGACAAGACAAGACAGACGGGCAGATGTTAAGAACCGCAGTGTGGAATGGATGATCTCACCCACACAGAGTGTGCTGTGTTTCTTATCCACAGGGGAATCTGACAAAGAACATCCACAGCATTGAACTCCACTGATGGAAATACTAACAATACAGAGTCACAGAGGCACCCAAAACAAAATTTTATGCAGAAAGGAGGCCATTTACTGATCCTGGTTCAGCACGAATCTTCTATTTTTGTATAAGTCATGCACACTAACGGCCACCGGGTAGCAGACAAGCTGAGAATGAGTAAATGAAAGAAGTTGTGAGTAGATCATTGTCAATCAAGTACTTTGCATCAAAATAAGTAAAACTTGTATAACTAAAATTAAAATATGCTTTTTATGTAATAAATCACATGCATGCAAATGTAGGGTTCATGTAATTTGGGTTAGTTAGTTAGTTAGTTAGTTAGTTAGTTAGTTAGTTAGTTAGTTAGTTAGTTAGTTTGTTGAATGCACCTAGAGGTATTTGGATGGAAAAATGGTTTCCACTACATCGTCTGACTTCAGAACAACTGCTGGCTACAGGTATTTAGCTAGCTTTGTGGTAACATTAAGATGATTGTTTTAAAGCCAAGAGAAAGGGAATGAAAATGTTATCACTAGTCCTTTTGGTTAAGGTTACAACAAGAGTTAACAGTTAGCTAGCGTTAGCTAAGTCATAGCTTCTTGCGAATTTAGCTAACTTACAGACAAGGCTATGAGTCCTATGTCACATGAATGTTTAGACTAAGATGTTATCCAAGTGACTTCCTGTTTCATCTTGTTTGACATATCCAAAAATTGAGTTCTGTCAGGTATTTGCATTATTTTTCATTCCAGCTGGATTGACTAATTTTCAGAGATACCTCAAACACATTCAAAAGTGTTGTCAGAGGTGAAGTGGGGTATTTGAAATTTAGGCTCTTTTTTTTTTTTTTAAGTAAAATAACAGCTAACTCAAATGATATCACCAAATGCAAAACAATAATTGAGGCCACAAACTAACATCTAAACATGTTAGAAAAGCACTTTCTGAATAAAACGTGCTGTTTTAAGTGCACAGACTCTGAATATCACATGGGGAAAATCTCTAAAAGGGCAATTTTTGGCATTATGTCTTGGAATTTTTTTTTGTGTCATGTCTAGAGGGTGCCAAACATGTAAATGTTTGTCTTGGGGTCAGAAACAGCACGACCATCTGTTGCTTGCCACATCCCCACATTTCCCTTGTTAGCTGACTTTTCACCCAAGTGTGAACTGTCTGTTAAAGCTGAAATGCCATGAAAATAGTATTTCAAGGGGCAATTCCCCAGAGATGCTACAGGTTTAGAGGCTGCCTCTTTCCTGAGAGAAATTTTGAGAAAATCAGCCCTCAACAACAAATTTACAAAGAGCTTTAAATAACAGAATTTATTACTGACCTCTGACATCTGGTTTAGTTCATATTTCTGTATTCCAGCATCAACGAGGAAGAAAAAAAGAACCTTGTATCTTTTCTTGTAAATATTGGATATGTTGCTTGATTATTTGATATATTATTTTTTGTGATTAAGATTATGATTAATCAAATGTTAATTTGTGTTGTAAAGTGTGAAAGAATAATGAAAAATGACCATAAATCAGTATTGGACATGGCCTATGCTTGTCCTGTTGTACAACAGTTAAAACCCCAAATTATTACATTTTTAATATTCTTCAATGCTGAGATTTTTGCTTGGAATTCAATGCGGCAGAGGTCAGGGGAATAGGATTTAATTTCAGCTGTTCACACTGAATCAACAACAATGTGTCTTTTTGGAAACAATGTCCTGGTTACTGTGCTGGATAATCCCCAGACCTCCCTGAACAGTTTTCATTGGAACTGTCAAAGAAATACCCTGAAAACTTTTGATGGCATGTGATTAAGTGAGGATTTTAAGGTTGGCACAAGCATGGCAGCAACCCTAAATTCAAGTTAACAAATGATAGAATTTCTCCCTTTTTCATACAGGTTTGGCACTCAACACCCAAACACTCTGTCTTTGCCCAGAGAGCAGTGACCAAGCAACAGCATGGCTATCCACAGCATTGTGTGTAGAGGACTGTGTTCCAAACAAAGATAGTGAAGCAGATTAAGTTGGACTTCTATCAAAAATTATTAGTCTCATTGAAAGGAGAAGTCAGAAATCCAAACATTACTTGGATAACAACTAATGAACTCCATCATTTGGAAAAACAATATTTTTAGCATGAGACTTACAAATTTAATTCCCCTATTTTGTGGTCTTCTCAGTTACTTTCTCTCTTGTGTTAATACCTTCTTCTCAAACTACAATAACCTAGAGCCTCCTGTCAGCTTTGGGGACCTTGGAGTTTATAAGATGTCCCTCCAGTTTGGCGTGCTTGGAACATTTACCTTGATGCAGCAATTGGTGGGTTGCATTCGTCGCCTGTTTTCTCACTGACACACACTCTGTCTCTTTAGTGACAGCAAAGGCACACACATTTAAGTGATTTAGATGACTAACTGTGATGTCAGACTAGAGATGGTGCACTTCCCAAATATGTTTGCTCTGTCACTATTAGTAACTCTGGATTCTATTACTTTCTTAATACAAAAAAGTCACTCACTGAAATTTTGCACAATTTCATTAAAATTCTTGCTTTTCATAGTTGTGTGTTGATCTGGACCAGTCTGTGACAGATGCATTTTAAGGTGCAATCCATAGTATCTGCACACATTGGACGTGAAAAGGCAGGAATTTATCTTGTGGTTAAAGACATTAAAGACCAAGACCTTAAACCCACACCAATGAACTCTTTTAAAAGCATATGTGGTGTGGTTGTTAAATGGTACACGATGTGGCCTGCTGGCCCATCAAGGCGCCATGCCCTTTTCATTGCTTCATCATGGACCCAATTTTGCCCTTACCTTAAAGGGTCAGTTCACCCATATGAAATTTCCAAGTGGTGCTGAGCCATTTGGAAAGTTTCTCTCTTTATTGGTGAAGGTTTGGAGTCATCCACAGCTGAGACTTCTGCTGCCACCTCAATACAGTAGAGGTGAAGAAACTGGGACATTGTTTCTTTTCAGAACTAACTGCCCACAGACCTCACACTGAACCATTTTTATTTCAAGCATTTTGAATAGAAGAAATAGATGGCATCTCGAAGAGACGCTGGAATTTCCTCCCGGCATGTCAGATTACAGAAATCCTAATGTAAAATAATCTGATTGCAGATGGCGAGGGTGTCCTTTTTCTTGAATGGAGAAGCCGTCCCTCTAAATGCCTGTGCGCAACCTTTTTATCAATCCATTGTTAGTTCTAAAAAGATCTACCAGACTCTGCGCTGTGGCTGATACAGATTGTGGGAATGAGTGAAAATAAATGCATCAGCACGGCAGCTGAAAAGACAGTCAATTTGCTCTAAATGGATGTTCATAATATCTGCATTAAAATTCTCCCACCAGTACCGCTTTCATGTAATGTGTTCACTTTTTTTCAAAGGAAATTCCAGTTAGAGAAAAATCCAGTAAAGATAGCACTTTTCCTTTGTTAGCTTATTAACAGCTGCTGGTGATTCAAATAATTCATCCCCTCACTCACACAAAACCAAAGAAGTACAGAGAGACCGGAAAATCATGCAACAACTCTAAAGTAAAAATGGTTCTGTTTGCATAAAGAAATAGAGCCATCTGCTTCCTTTTTATCTTCAGTTGTTCATAAAAAACATTTTTCTTTGTTTCTCTTTCATCACACTACTGAAAAGCTTGTCTGTCTCTCTCTCACTCTGTGTGTGCGTGTGTGTCTGTGCATGTTGTGAAGGGGACGATGCATTGAAATCATCTGTCCAAACAGTGTGTGTGTGTGTGTGTGTGTGTGTGTG
Organism: Chaetodon trifascialis; assembly: GCF_039877785.1. NCBI lineage: Eukaryota > Metazoa > Chordata > Actinopteri > Chaetodontiformes > Chaetodontidae > Chaetodon > Chaetodon trifascialis. The sequence goes on along the minus strand of NC_092068.1, from coordinate 12,707,783 downwards.
TGTGTGTGTGTGTGTGTGTGTGTGTGTGTGTGTGTGTGGTGCCAGAACACCTGTTTGTGTGGGGGGTCTTGAACAGCACAAACTTCAAGGGACAAAGTGCCTAAAAATGTTCAAACTTCCTCCCGTCTGGCGAAACAATATATGTTCTCACAGGAAAATGCACACATTTGGGAATTAGAGTGTGTATTACTGATCTGTTTCATTGTACTTGTATACTGCATCTGTATTCTCACACACATATTCAGCTGAATTTCTTGTTTGAGAGGTGTTATACAAATAAAGTGTATGATTATTATTACATTCATTTATTGCTCTACCTCCCTGTCCAGAGACTACAGCTAGAAAATAGCAACTGCTAAACTGGTACTTTATATCTCTGCTCGTTTTATGTAAGATTAATGTTTTTGAAGCATTTTCTCTGTTCAGATAAAGACACATGGAACAGTACACATCTAGTTTTCAGCCACAGCCTCAGTTTTAACAAACACACTAATACGTGGAAAGAAACACACAGCGTAATTAGTCCCTCAGTGGGTTTTGAATGCTGGATGAATTACAGCATTTGACAGAGTAAAGTTGTTGCCTTCCATATAGCAGTATAGTATTGCGACAGGGGCGTCTTCTGACTAAAATAGTACTGTATGTGTATGGAGTATGCTGCTGGAGCACTAGGCCTGCCTTTACAGCTGAGAGCTGCCACTTTATTATCTGTGATCATCTCCAGCCTGTTCTGCCCCTAACACACGTCTAATGTCTGTGCTGTAGGCTATCACGGGATGAACAGACAGGTAAGATTGTTTGTTTTGCCTCTTTTTTTTCCTCCAATCAAGGTGAGTCATGTTAAAACTTTTTGCATTGTTCCGATATTGACTTTTAAGCTTGACTTATTTCTCCCTGCTGCACGGAGCCACCTAAAAGCCGAGCCAAATTGCATGTGAATTAGGCCTTGTATTCAGAACAGTTTGATGAGATGATAATACATCAAACGCTGTTTAATTCCCGCACCTGGTTCAGTCTAATAAGCGAGTTTGTTTGAACCCCCGCTGGGCATTTATTTCCCCTGATGTGAAAGCTTTCGGTGTGTGCTCCTGTTGTTTGCTCAAGTCTCTGTCAGTGCATTTCAGTAATAATGACAGAGTGGGAGGGCCACTCGGTGCAACTAATAAGGACCGCGATCCGGCAGGCGATCCCACTGTGACTTTTATTTCCAAGTCCTGGAATCCGGAATCAAGACTGATCGTAATCACACATGGATTATGCTTTTTGCGCTGTTTTTTATTTCTTCTTGCCTTAGTGGAAACTTTCTCCGCAGCTGTGAGTACTTCTAGAGCACATTCATTTCACTGTAAATGCATAAAATCGGCTCAGTGTAAATAACAGCGTGTTAATACATTGAAATCCCTTTATAACGGACTCCTGCAGCTTTTGCCGCTCGATGTTTAAGTGTGTTATTTTGCAGGCATGGCTTGATCTGTGTAACTTGCCCGTGAGCCGGGACACATGCCTTATGCACAGGTTATTTCTGATTTATGAACGCTCTGCAGCAGTCAACATGTACCGTATTGCATCACTTAACGGCAAAGTGCGAAATGTGCCGGACACTGAGAGACTGTCAACCGCTCCGTCCCGTAATTATCAAAAATAAAACCACCCAGCCAATCAGCGGTCGCGCAGAAACACGCTTCTTTGAATATTGCAAAGTGTTACAGTGAAGTTATGGCCACTGAATGAATGATGGAGAGTGAGCGTAGAATAACTTCACCCTTCAGGTCTGGCGTTTCCTCAAACTGTGAGACGTGTGTGATAAAATAAATAGTTTGTGCCAATTTATTGCTGAAATCAACGCCGTTTCATAGCAGATGGTGCAGCAGCATTGCTGTACGCTAAACTGCATGAGGTAAAACAACGTGTGCTCCTAAAGTAGCAATTAACTCCTCCACAATCCTCAATAATCAGAACCAGCCGTGCAGAGATGGAGGATAAGTGTGACTGCAGGGTTCGGCTTCGGAGCTCCATGTGGTGCATGCATTTGCAGTAATGACAGGAATAACATTACACCTTCACACAGATAAGGAATGTGATACCTCTGTAGTCTGCGGCCCATGCATGGTTGTTAGTGGCATGGTCACTTTACCGCAAAGCGCCATGATGGTGAAGGCCCGCATGCAAAACTTTATGATCCGGTGGGAGAAGGCAGAAGTGTGGCGTGCATGGAGGGAAAAATTAATTTGGATAAGACGGTGGCAGTTAAAGAAGGAGAGTGTCAGGAAAAACAGTATTGGTCACACTTTGTGAGACTGTGCATATAAATGAACTTGTGTCCTGGGTGTATTATGGTCTGTGGAGGTCAAGTTCATTAGTCTACTTTGGCCTCAGTCTCTTCTCCAGTGGAAACAGATGAATGTGCACTAGGAAGGAGGGAAGGATTATAGTCTTTGTAACGGGATTATGGCTGTGTTGTCACAAAACTACATTACAGGTGCTGAAAAAAGGCACACGAGTTCTGATTTGCCACTTCTGTTACTGTACTAGCAGATCCAACCTGTTGGCTGAAGAGATTAATCACAAAACCAAATAGAGTTTAAATTCATTAGTTCGAAGTCACACGTGTGAACCTGATTATATTCCTCTGTTGGGGTTCTTCCTTCTTTTTCAAGTCCTTGAAAGTCCTTGGGGGTAAAAACTCTTGAAATTATTTTCTTTTTCTGTTCAGTCATGGTAATATGGAGTATTCAGGCACTGCAGTTATTTTGCAGGCAAAGTAATCCAAAAGTTACTTTAAGTGTTTTGCTTGAGCCAGAATTGTCTGCTCGAATACTTCACTGACTTACCCTCCACGATTACGCTGGCCCAAAAAAAAATTCTTGCCGTCTTTGCAGTGGCATGAGAGCAATGCAGAAGATTATGTTTGGCACCACAGTCAAATGTTTTGAGAGACTTACTTGTAACTGGAGGTTTCCGGGTTTGATCCCTGGATGTGACGTCCTTGACCAAGACACTGCTGACAGCTTCCAGATCAAAACACTACAGAGTGTTAATAGAGTGCTCACATAGATCAAGGCTTTTCTATTATTACTAAAACCAAACAACCTAGTACAGCGCATGAGGGATCAATGATCATGGATTGAAAATGTATTGAGCACAGTAGACTTAACATTCAGCAATGGGATGATTACATTGCAGAGAAAGTACAATAACAATGAAAACTGCCTCAATTTGCAAGCTTACTTTATCAGACAGAGCAATATCTGCCCATTGCGCTGTTTTTAGCTTGTTGTTGCGGATTGTATTCTAAACAGATGAAGTGCGTCGGCACAGCTCCATGGCTAATTTGTGGCGATGACATACAGAGCTAATGAATTACAGCAACTGTCTATGGGGAACAGGAGGCAGCTTGGCTCACTAGTAAAGTAAACCTTAACATAAACATAGCTTAAAGTATAATGATTGCACTGCGGTTTGGACATCTTCATTCATCACTCTGTGGCAGGTGTTCATGAAAGCTAATGAATGAAGTTACACAGAAGTGCTTTCCCGTGGCTGAAGTGCTTAAAATAAACACACAAAGAGGCTTTAGGGAGTAAGAGAGAGCCAGATGTGATTTACGGTTCAAATTAAATTTCACAATAATACAACTTAAACTAATACAACGCAGACTCTTTTTCAGAGGATGCTTTCCAGAATTAAAACACCTGCTTTGAAGAGAGAGGATGTAACTCTGTGGAACATGAAGGAGTGACAGCTTCTAAGTTGTATCCATCGCAGTTTGCTTAATGATCACACAGACAGCAGATTGTTTCAGTGCCAGGTCAGCTGAATCAATCCAACTGAAGTTGCTGTGTCACCCAGCAGAACAGCAGATGTATAATACAAATCAGCAGCGCCACATTGTTTGCTTGCGTCTGCTGTTCCGTCTATTTGTTCTGCATTTGATGGCACTTGTGTGCGGAAAAATTGATTAGTGTCAGGCAAGTGTTTCATTCATTATTTCAGTTTTACCAGATATGAGGATTAAATTGAACTGAACTGTTAAACTATTCTGTTTGCATCCAGGTTTTCAAGTGGACTGTTGTCTAGTGTCGGAGCCATGATTTGCTTGTTAAGATGGGCTGCTGTCTTTTGGACTGTAAACTCCATTCCTTGCACTTTGGGAATGGCAGTGGGTGAACAAACAGGTATGTACGTTTGTTGTTCTCGACTTGCGACAGTTGTGCTCTTTCTCTTTAATGTTAACATGACGCTGAAAATATATTAAAATGTTGAATTACATGCCAAGTCCCTGCACAGAGGATAACACATCACGCTCTTGTTAAGCATAACTTTTTTAAACAGCTTTATCTTTTAGACATCTTAATCTTATTTATCTTATAATGTTTTTGTTTTACGATTAATGTACAATGATAAAGTATACTTTATAATGCCATTATTTGTGGAATCCACTTGAAAAAGACTGAGTCTGACAGCTTTGACCCCAAACTTTGGACTGTAAAAAAAAAAAAAAGCCTGTGTACAGGGTCCAGAATTTTATGCTTCGCCTGTAAGATTATCAGTATTCATTAAGTCAGTCTCCATTTCATTTTCTTTAAAACAGATCTAGGCTTGCCTCGAAATTACATCTCACAGTCTTGTCTCTTTCGGCGGCTTTTTAAAGTTTAAACTCAAGTTTAAAAGATTAATGGAAACAACTGCGAATTGATTTTCTGCTCTGATGTGGAAGAAGTTTTGTTTTTAAAATGAAAGCAAATGCACTGTGGAAATCATTTCATGATTTGTCATTTGCTTTTCTGTCATCATAATGAAAACTGCTTCCACATATAAATGAACATCTGCACCCAGCGCAGCCAACTTCTTTGTGGCTTTCCTCTAGATGGCTCATGTCCCCCTCTGAGTGTAGAAGACTACAGGTTTTCTGATGTTTTAGATCGTCCGTTGGAAATCACAGGTACGTTCTGTTTTGTAAGTAACTCGACATTGGCTCATTCCAGTCAGGTGAGACTTTATGGTCCTGTTGACAGGGTTTGACCTCACAGAAAAGTTTCTTCAGCGAAAGGGAACAATCACAGAAGACCTGCCGTCATTTCGTTTAGGAAGCAGTCCTCTCATTAAGCCAACAAAGTGAGTAGCATCCTCATGTGTTCTCGCATGCATGTGTTTTTATTTTCTGCCTCATTTGTGTTCAGATGTTGTACTCTGGTTCCTCATAACATGATGATAACTCAGACAGACAGCCTGAATATAAGACATGACCCAGTAAATACTCTCTCTATATGCTGTATGTCACTCATGTTCCTTCAGTTTTCTAACAAAAAAATACCCCAAATCAATGGAGCCGTAACTTTCATGAAAGGATTGACTTGAGGCAACCTAGATATACCCTGCTCAGAGCAATAGTTCCATTTGCCTTGGCTAATAAGGCCAAGCTGTGAGGTGAGCTGTTAGACAGGGAATAATTTGAACAGAATTAATATATATTGCGTTTATTCTAGAAATCTCCTAAGGGCAAAAAGTGGGACATAAAGGAATGAAAAAAAATGTCTGAGCACGTATAATAAGACAGGAATATTAAAATAACTACATAAATGACAGACTGAGGTTCCATTTACTGACGACCTTTATTCCCCTGGTCAACTGGCGGGACCACTGTGCGACTTCACCTTGATGCTGATATGATGACATTGTGGGGATTTGAATTAGATGTAATATTTATTAAGGCCAATTGCGCTTTAGTACCACATTCTGTGTAAAGGACGACTTGTGGCACACATGAACCTGTAATGTTTGGCAAACTTAGCATTCCAGTGATGTTTTGGTTGTTAAAAAAATGTATTTTGAGATGTTCATCACGTTGTGTCCTTAGGCTGAAAGAGAACACTTAGTCATTCTTTCGGGAGGGGAGGATATTTTTAGCATTTTTACACGACACGCAACTGTAAACATTTACTGCCAGTCTCTCTGTGACTGGGTGAAAAAAATCTTTGAGCCAGGTGATTTGTGATCTCCCTCCCCGTTCAGTCAGCCAGCTGAAAATACATTTACTTCAGCCCTTCCCTCAGTCTGGGCCCATAGTGCAAGAAGATGCTGGCTCTCAATGACACTGCTGACAGTGTCATTGGTTATAGTGGCGAGACCGCAATCCCTCTCATATCCAATTATCTAAGTACTTTGACAGGTGATACTGCATGTCAGCTGAGGAGGGAAAGCTAGGGCAATTGCACGGAGCAGGAGGCCCCCCTGCCCCTGCCACAGCCACTAAAACATTGCTCACTTTACTCACAGGATATGCAGCAAAAGATGCTCAACCCTCTAGATCAGGCTAATGTGCTGCCAGCTCCTTGGTACAACACACATTATGGGCATGAATTGGAGCTGACATGCTCAAGGAACATTTGAGTGAGGTGACAAATCGGCCTACGAAATGCAACATGTATTCATAACATGCTGCCCTGCAGTATTAAAGCACTGTGTTGCAGTTGCTGTTCATCTTTAGAAGCATATCTGTGTTTAGCCTTTATATCGTATATGAACCTCTGTCTCATATTTATATGTGGTGCATATGATATTTCCATGCACGACATTCAAGGTTGTGTGAGTCAGGCCACACTGGGCTGACCAACATTATAATTCTTGTTTTTTGCAAGACAAATCATACCCAAATACAAAGGTAGAAAGTACACTCATCTTTATACCGAATACATATTCTCATGCCTTTCTGTATCAAATCACCAGGGTTTGTATTTATTTATCTGACCGTGGCTTCAGTGGTTTGTGACTGTCTTGTCAGTCAATTGATCATGCAAACTTACTGCAACTGATACTGCAAGTACGGTGTGTGTGTGTGTGTGTGTGCGTGTGTGTGTGTGTGTGTGTGTGTGTGTGTGTGTGTGTGTGTGTGTGTGTGTGCACAAGGAAGCAACAGACAGACAGCAAGGTAGACTGAGCAAAGTAAAAATGGCCACTGTAACAGCTTGTTTCAAACAATAACAATGTTGATCGGAGGTCGTGAAGGAGCCTAAATAAATTTTACATCATGTTGTCATGTATTTTTGAGAACGTGTGTCTGTTATTGGTGGCCTGTTGCTGTTGCAGTGCTACCTCTCCATTAATTATGCGTGCAGAGGAACACTTGCTTGCACTGGGACGATGATAACATACCGTAGACTTCTTGTACATCTCAACTACGCACATACATGCACTTCTTCCAGATCACAGGCGTGGAATAGATTTGGCTTGATCAGTAGCAGTCTTCTATCAAGCTGGCAAGCACAGCACCTCCACATTTAAGAGGAAAGAGGAATCACGCTGAGAGGAAGTTATAGTCCTTGCTAGCATGAATGATGCATTTAATAGAAAACTGACATGGCTGAGCCTGCTTTGATCCGTTGGAGGATGGCCGATCAGTAATAGGGATGTGAGCCAACTAGGCGAACATTTGACATTTGATTGTTTCAGCTACAGCAATCTGATTCCTCTGACTCATTTAAAAGGATCCTCCTGGATAGGATTTCTTACAAGCCAGGACACTAAAGCCGCTTCCGGGAGATTCTCTACCAGGCCGGTTGTGTTGCTATGACATTCTGTCAAACCATTGTCTCTGATTATACAAAGGGTAGTGTCAGCCAAGCAGTAAGCATGGTCGAGGAGATTTTCCAACAGTGGGTGATAGTTTCCAGAAAACACATGGCTGTTCCTTGTAAAAATGGAATTAGTGCTGATTATAACGCTGGTGGCATGCAGGGCGTTGCTCTGTGATCTTTTGTTCTTCTCCTGGTGGGTGTGTACAGAGTTTTACAGTGTACAATACATGTGCGCAAGTAACTCGCCTCTAAAAGACATGGTAGTCAAGAAGATGTTATTTTTTTAGCTTTTCCTTCCTGCTGTAACTATTTCAGTGGTTTGGCTTGGGACCAGACTCCACTCCTTCACAACCCTGTAGTAAACCAACATCACGTGACTTGCATTGGAACAACACATTGTCATTGAATGTAATCCAGGGGAGAGTTGCATTTCTTCCAAAACATATTTTCCAGTGCAAAGTCATTATATATAGATGGAACTTGTACAAGACTGGGTTGGCAGAATCCCATACATTATATTGTAAAAGTTGTTTTGGTATTTGGTAGCATGGGAGCTAGAAAAATAAGACATCCTTTTCGTTCACTCATTATTTATCACTTACTTAAACATGCAGTAGAATAGTGTTTTTCTCTAAGAATCAGGACCACCCTGTCCTGTTTAAATGATCTGTAGCACATTGTCTAAAGTTTATAGTGCAAGTGCATTTAAAGGCACTTCTGTCCAACGGTGCATCATCTGACTGCAAAGTGTGGTGCAAGGCACAAGGGGTTGTATTCAGTCTCTTAATTAGTCACAGGTGTGTTTTAGGTACAACATAATTTAAACCAATCAGTCGTCATCTCCCATTGTCTGTTAGAGCCAGTTGTGCTTGCGTGCAGTGCATTGCTATTTAAAAGGCTGATATGGCCCGAAGTTGGAGAAGTGAACAGTTTGCTACGGAGAAAACAGATCTGCTTGTGTGCAAAATGAAAGCTCACGAGCAGACCATCTATGGGAGCAGCAGGACTCCACCACAGCTCTCTGAGGTGAAGCAGATGTGGGAGGATCTTACCATATGAAAAATCTGCCTTTTGATTTTAGACTGACAGCAATGTGCTAACAATGCTCCTGACCGCACCTCATTTTAAGATCAACACACAGAGACGCGAATACGTTTGCTACTTGCATAGTGTTGGCCCTGGGCATGAAAATTACAACAGCGAAGATCAGGAACTAGCAGTAACAGCTGCTTTGCACCAGGTGGTAGATAGGGCTCACAGTGTTCAAACCAACCTACACCGAGCTCAGGGTTCTGCCGTTTAGCCACAGATGTGCAGTCAACACGAGGTCAAGAACTTTAACCCTCTGAGCCCTCACAGATCAAGTGTGCCACACTGTAGACAGACCGTGTTTTGAAATAAGAGTAGCCTTAGCTGGAGACTTTGCAAAGAAGGGTGTGAACTCCAAGGCCCTAACAGAAAACAGCCGTGCTATGTGTTCTGCAGAGTGTCTCAGTGATATTAAACCTGTTTAAATTTATTAGGTTACATAAGTTGTAGTGTAGTACACACACTCTTGGAGTTCGCTTTTACATTTCTCTTTTACGTTACTCCATGCCCCTTGTTATAATGTGTAGTATACTTTGGTACCAGCAGTTACTAGTATGTGCAGCATGGAAATATTCTGTGCTGAGTTTATTTCATAAATCCGTATTGTTATAAATTGCCCTGCCATTTTTCATATTGATTTGCAGCTGAAATAGTCCTTTAGCCCTTAGGCAACAAATAACCTTCCCAGTCCTTGGCCTCTCAAAGAAACATTTGATTTTTTCGAGAGCTTTAACTTGGTGTATTTATCATTTTAGTCATGTACCGTTTACACCGAAATCTCAAAGAATTCAAGGGACACAATAGAAGAGGGTATGAAGCACTGAGAGAATAGGAGATGATATATTGGAGTGAAAACTAATTTCCAGCCTGTCTGAAGAAACTCTCTCTCTCCCTCCCCCAGGCTGTGCTCTGCCTTCTCAATGACCTTATCATTGCATTATTATTATTTTTGCTGATCTTGATTTATTATGTTTATGCTCCTCCACTTTTGACTGTTAATCTGAGTCTGGAGTTAGGGCTAGGGTTAGAGCGTTCTGAAGGGTACAATGCTCTGCTGTTCTTTTTATGCAATGTATAAAATTAGGAAGGGAGTGCGCATGTGGGCTGAGAGATCAGTTACTGAATAAGCTGTAATTCATGTGAGGGTGGGTGTGATTTGAAATATGATATGGTTTTTCCTGTATATCCCCCCTGTTTTCTGTGCATATTTTCTGCTGGGAAACATTTTCAGCTGTGAACACAGAATTGTTATTGGACTTTACGGCTTTGCAGCTGAGGTCACACACATAAACCTATAGCTGCATTGCACTCGGCATCTGTAACCCTATAACTGTAGCGCATGGTATCTCGGTGAGGGAAAAAATTGTCTCCTGTGACTTTGGATCAATGAATGACAGGGAGGCCAGTATAAAATTCATCAAGCTAAATGGAATCAAGTTTGTCAGGTTTATTTATGTGAACGACTCTGCAGTGAGAAGAAATGTTTTATCGATCACTGAAAGCTTTAAAAGATTCAATATTGAGAAATGACGCTTGAAATGATTATTTTTCATTTTTAGGTTATTTTAATTATAGATTTCCTATTCATATTCTGTGATAATCTGACTGTGTTATATGATATTTTTTTAGATTAATATTTCCAAATGGGATTTCAAGTGAATACTCCCTTGTCACCATTTTCCGAGTCAGAAGAACGACAAAAAAAGACCGCTGGTATCTTTGGCAGATATTCGATGAGTCGGGAGGCAGTCAGGTGGGCTTCACTGTATGTTTTAATGTTACATAGAATTTTCAGTAGCTACAGATATGATGGGATAGACAAGATCCCTGTTATCAAGTTCTTTTTTTTGCTTCCCAGGTATCTATTGTGGTTGATGGCGGTAAAAGGGCGGTGGAGTTTTCTTCCCTGGGCCTGCTAAAGAACGCTCTCCGCTACACGTTTAAGAGCCGTGACCTGCATGCCCTCTTTGATCGTCAGTGGCACAAGCTGAGCATTTCTGTCCAGAGCAACATAGTCTCCATTTACATGGACTGCAAGCTAATAGAAAGGAGACTGACTGACGAGAAGGACAGCATTAACGCCAGCGGGCGCACTCTCATCACTACACGAGTGGAGGATGGACGGCCTGTAGATGTTTGTACCACAAAGACTTGTCAAAACATTTTTTTTTGTCTTAAGCTAAATCCACACTGTCATTTAAGGATTTACCAGTTTTTGTGCAGTAGTTTTGCTACCCATCTCCAGTTTCAATCACTAGCATCATATTGTCTAAACACTTTTGAAACGCACTGTCAGTGCTTTCAGAAACACACTTCAGGGCCATATTTTCTTAATCTGTGTGAAACCTCTATTGTGTCATATGCGCTCCACTCATTCTCAGAGATTCCCTGAAGTGCTAGAAAAATACAAGGCCTCTTGGTCACCCAGCTGACTTTTTAAGCCACAAGATGTCAATCAGTAAATCTGAAGCAGCTGCAGCTCATGCAGAAGTTGAATCCTTTTCTTAAATTCCTATTTTAGGTTTAGATGCAATGTTTTTGAACTGATTTGTGACAATAAGAAAGATTAGGACCACTTCAAGCTGACGGTTGAACAAACCGGACTGTCTTAACCGGTGAAGAGCAGACCTTTGTCAGTGAAAAGAGGAGCATGATTTGATGATGAAGCTGTTGTATGATGCTGGAATGGTCCCTTAATGACAACTCTTTTCCACAGATTGAAATGAAGCAATTTTTGATCTACTGTGACCCTTATATGGCTGAAATGGAAAACTGCTGTGAGCTCCTGGAGCCGAAGGTAAAGTGCTATGATGTTTGACCGCAGTAACAACACCCACTGTTTATTGTACATAAGCAACAACATTTATGTCACATGTAATGTAGTTCACAGCAATATGCTTGCGTCCAGAATTTGGAGACAGAATGCTTTAGTCGGTCACAGATTAAAGTACTGTGAGCTTATGCAGCATGATCAGTCAATGGCAGTGAAACAAGATTTTTTTCGTGTCCATGAGGGTTTGCCTCCCCAGATAGAAACTTAATAACAGAGATCTTCCATCATCATCAAATCAATAAAAGCTAATGTTACGCTGGTTCCAAATGGAGAGATGAGCTTTGACCCGTTACCATTACATGCCTCCATAAGCATGCTGTCATGTCAGTGTAAAGTTACTCCTGTGGAACTGTCACAACCTTGAGAAGGACTTATCACTGTTTGTCTACTTAGTACTTTCTAAGTTTCACTGCACAGTATGCATTTGCAGCATGATGTAACGCCAGGTTACCTCGGGTTAAGTGCTGCATTACAGTGGATTTTGGAGGGTTTTTTGGAGCAAATGTGACAAAGGAAGGTCTCTAAATGGTGAAATTTTTGTATTGATCCAGTGTGAAGCCAAGAAGACCTTTAATGGGACTTCCCCTCCCCTGGTTACAGCCCAGCTCCCCCAGATGCTGTCTCAGCCGGCCTCACAGTCAATTGACAGATGTCACTGTCCAGCTGAAAAGGTACAATCAATTTCACCCAACAGGGGCCTCTAATTGAGTAAGTGTACTGGCTGTTGTAACTGAACCAGCACTGATTTACGCTGCAGTTGCTCAATCCTTTATAGGCACTATAGGACATTTTAACCAAAAGATATTTTCTTTGGATGTCTACCGCTGCCTTTGGTGGGCATCCAAAGCCACAATATTTTAGTAAACACAGGTATATTCTCCCAAACTGTTCAAGCATGGTGAATCTGCACCGTGGTATAAATTTGTGAAAATGCAAAGGGATTCTTTCAACTGCAAACATTAATTTTAGATTGAAATGCAAATTGAGACCTGAAAGCTTGAAGCCCTCTTTGAAGGGAGCAGATGGTACAGCTCCAAGGTGATGTCCAATTCCACACCCAGCCTTTTATGATTTTTACATTTTGCCTTTAAGTTAGAAACAGAATCAACTTTTCATAGACTTACAGTCAAATGAACATTTTGGGGTCCTCGATTAGAACATAATGTTGCTACCATACAAACATTTCAGCTATTTCTGTCAGTAGAAAGTGTGTTCAGATATTAGAATATATTAAAAATTGTAAGAGTTACATGGTTTTTTTTTTTTAACGTTCATATTACCAGAGTGTAGAGAAGTAAATAGTCTCCCTTCCAGTAATCTGCTCGCTGTGTTGGTAATAGGAAGGTACAGTCTTAAATCCATTACACAAACCCAGACCAAGATCCAATAGCAACAGCCACTTTCTCTCTTTTATTACGAGAACTCTTTTAATCCCACTAATGTATACTGTGTGCACAGGGGGATGCTGGTCTTCCAGGTGTGGTTGGACTGCCGGGACAAAAGGGGGATAAAGGAGACAAGGTATGGACGATATTTTTACGATGCTGATAGATGCACTTGTTTGTTCTTGGTATTTATTTAAAAGGAAACATGCAGGGGTTAGGTGAATGCTAGAGGTGCAATATTTCCACTGCACTCTTAAGTATACGAGAAGCATCCCATTCAACATCCACAATTCACTGTAAGTCATACATAATGCAGAAACATTGATTTAATCATGCAGAGTATTATCACAGGGCCGCTGTGCTTTGTCCCTTGTTGTAAATAACCACACTTTTTGTTTTCAAATGATGCTCTCAATTGCTGCTGTGGGCTTTCTCTGTGACAGATAAGTCTGGTTTCATGGACATCTACAAGGTCTAAAAGTCAAGACAGAGCACAAGTCCCTGTAGGACAAATTCATACTTATTCATAAAGTCACTGTCAGAGGAAGAAGGATACATCTTTCTCTCACCAAGCAAATGTCTGTGCTGTGTTGTCTGTCAAAGTTTCATGTTCAGCAGTGAAGGTCCATCAGATATGCTACCGTACAATTACCTCTGCAAGGTGAATTTTCTCCCAAATCTCCCAAGGTGTGTGAATTGGGAAATCATACATTTGTCCAATCACCAGAAAAATACATAGTCCAGAACGGGAAGAACCCTTTCTCCATGACAGCTCAATAGACAGGTGGAACTGTAAATGCTAAATGCCCAGTCACTGAAAATTGCGGGTGTTGTGTTGGCTGGAGGACAACAAAAAAAACATAATTGAAGCACCAAATTCGCAGACAAAAGAGTGTTCCCAAGACAAATCACAGGATGAAATCCCTTTTTAGCTGTCTGTGCAAGGTTAAAAAAAGAACCAAGGGAGAATATGTTCAGCTATGAGTGGGATTCATAGGGATGAACAGGTGTTGGTACTGTATGCCTGATAAGACCAGATGGCTTTTGGGGTCAATGTCCTAATTAGCAGGATGTGGCCGTGGGATTAAGATATGCTGGATGACTGTTAGACTGCTCCTGAAAGGTGCACAAGCCATATAAATGGAAAAATCATTATACCTGTAGAGCCCAGCACTGCTATTTCTTTTGTGCTGTCAACACAGTGAATTGTGACAAAGTGTTCAACACTGTTTACCCTGTAAGCAACGTTGTAAGTGACAATTTTGCACTCTAAAGCAATCAAATCTTTGTGTAGAAAATGTGCCATGTTGGACACCATTTTATTTAATTTTGCTATCAGAAATTAAAAAAAATATATTATATTCAAAACTGTCTGTCTATAGCAACAGATTGTACTAATCACATTTGTAAATGTGTTATAATTGGCCTCTAATGACTCGTAATTGACCTAGCAGGGATCGGCTCTCAAGCTGTAATGTGTCCGTGTATGTGCACTTTGAGTGTGTCAGCGGTGCCGCTGATTAATTACTTGCTGCTAATTGATATGACTATATTCTGTGGTAAGAATGCATCAGGCAGTTCATTTCACAAAAGGCAGCATGTATTGTTGACACCGTGACGGGTTCTTTTGCAAATAGTTATATATTCTCCAAGTTCATGTTGAACCAGATCGCATCCAAAGAGATGCTCAGCACTCATCCTTTATCGGCAAAGATCACCTGCGTACAAAAAAAACGCATGTTCAGAGTGTTCTTGTACTTGTACTGAGCTGTTATGTTACAATGCTCAATAGTTATTTGAACACTATTTTCAGGAGCACAGGCCATTCCATTTTTTTCCATTAACTCTGCAGGCCACGTCTTGTGCTATAAGTCAGTGGCTCATACTGTTAACATCTGAAATCTAATTTCAGGTCTTCAACGAATCAATACTTGGCACCATTTGTTTACTTACTGAGCAACAAAATTCATAACAAATCCTATTACAGGCTTGAACACTAAATCAATAAAGTTAAGGAAAAACTTGATCAGGGACTACACATTCAAGACTAAGCCCTCTAGTTTGGTTGTGGTAAACGGGCACGATGATCTGATAACACCCCACCGTTACTTCTACTCAGAAATACATAATCTTCATTTTTTAGTATTTTGATGATGGTGCTGGACTTGTTCCACTTTGTGTTAATTTTAGGTAAATGGGATTTCTTGCCTGAGGGCAGATAAATCCCAATGGCGAGTTGAAATTGAACCCAAGCAAAGTGAAAGCCTGTGATAAAAGTGGTTTATATGGCTGGTATACAGACAACCCACCCAGCTTTATTTAATTAGCACCAATTTTACAGATACTGCCAATCTAACACTTTGTTTTTCTTTTTTTTTTACTCTGTGATTATTATTTAGCCAATATGGCATATGTAAGATAAAATGTTTCTTTAATTACTGCAGCAGTACTTTTTTCCTATATCACCAACCCCTAACGTAAGCAGATTAATTATTATTATTATTCAATTACTAATTACTAACAAGTGATACAAACACTTGCTTAAAATGAGGTTGTAGCATCAAAGAGTAATTTGCTGAATCTGAAGTCATCTGGTTTTCCTGCTTTGTCTGCAGACTTCACTTGAATAATGATCCGTTCAAGTAAATCTGAACAATTATGGATTCTATTCTTGACATTGATTTTTTTGCCGAGACAAAGTGATTGTGGTGTAAATATCTGACCTACTTCTCTCCATGTGTTCCTCCCACCTCGGGTCTTGAGAGGTTCATCTTCTTCATTTTAACCTCCTTTTCCTCCTAATCCCCTTGTTCATCTTGCTCATCTACATAAACTGTACCAGCGTAGTGTAATGAATTGTTGTTGCAGCATGAGAGGTGAAGACGTTGTCGGTGTGGAAAAATACTGTGTAATCTTAGGTTAAATCTTGACTTAATAAATCTCAGGCAGGGAGACATTAAATGACGAGTGAAACCAATGCTTTCACAGAGCAGCAGCTCCAGTGTCATTCCGGCAATTAGTACACTGACAGTGGTGCTTTGAGATAATTTAATTTACACAGGAACTACAATAGCTGTGTTTGATGGGCTGAGGCGCAGTATAGTTGGCGACATGCTTTATTTTTCCCATGAAAAACTAGAAATAAATCATTTTGTGTTAACATTGTAAGGGGTTAAGGTATATTTGGTTGAATAGTGCAGGCAGAGCTGCACATTCGCTGACAATAGCTGAAATTGTCATGAAGTTAGTAGCTGGAACAGAATCATCATTCAGAGTGAGAGCAGCGGATACTTAAAGACAACAAAATGTCACTGATCATCGAGTGAAAATGTTTCCCATGTCTTGTGGGATTTGCAAATGTTCATATGCCACTACCACTTTTGAGCCATCTGTGCAGTATATCAGAAATGTCATGCTTTGACACTATTGTGTGTAATTGCTTTTCTCTTATTCACTCTGACCTTGTTGCGCATTAATCTGCCTGGAAAATTATAGTAGCAGTGCACTTCTGCAAAAGCATGTTTAATTCATATTGATCCCTAAATTTCCAAGGGACTTCCTGTGATTATTAAACGGTGCTGCACTCTTAGATTTACATTGAAAGGGGGTAACAAAGTCATAGCAAATACTGTTAATAAGGTAAGCTCATGAGACTTTCAATTACCAACATGAGAATCTCAATCTGTATGAGATTAAAAAGTAGTCAGAGTGTACTTATTAACAATTTAACTTGACTTTGTAGAGATTAATCAAAGACATCTGGGCAATTTAGAGCATTTAAAACACCCATAATGGGAAGTGCGGGCCAATCATCGTGACCTACACAGAGGGTTTCTTGGGAAAGTGTGTGTGGATTACTTTGGCTGTGTTACTCCACCAGAAAGTACTATCCCGCATTACAGTCAGAGTTTGATGGAGGATTCTAATGCACTGCAAAGGGATTAAACTGCTATGATTAATCCAGAATCCCTCAGGAAATTAAACAGATAAGGATTGGGTTATAAGAATGCAGCTTACTTGAAAGGAAATCCATTTTCTATGGCCTTGCACATAAACCCTGGTATTACTAGATTTACAGCTCCTGCATGTACGTGCAAAAGGAAAAAAAAACACAGGCATAATGGTGAAATTAAAACTTCTTCCCCTTTTACAATACCCTTAATTTGTTGTGCATCATTTACAACCCTCCTGCCCTTATGGCTTGTGTTTTCAATTAGTACCTTCTAATTCAATTTATAGCCGTTCTACCTCCAAAGTGAATAATTCCACAAATTTTATTCCAGTTTATTATTGCACTTATGCTGAATTTTGCGAAGCTGTCAAAACCTTGCATTGTTTCTAGTATATTTTCATATCACTGGTTGAATTGAACATCCAAATGAAGACTACTCTGAACGCATTGTGAACTACGGACATTCCCGTATGCATTTTATCGGAGGTTTATCTGTTCTTAATGAACGGCATCAGCAGCTGAAAATTTCTATTGTCTCATAAAAATCATTTAATTGCTGAGTCCAGGGAAAATATTATATCTTGCCACATGCTTCATATCTAGTCAATTGTTCACCTCACTAAAGACTGTGTTTTATACACATCAAATGCTAAGTATTCATAAAAGGTGGACTTGTAATGTGTCTAGAACAGTGGGCGGAATAATGGGTTCATAACCCGTGGAATAAAGATGGCATCTCAGTTATTGGGTTTGGCTACATTTTCTTGTATTTCTTAAACAAGTCTATTGAGTTCTACCAAACAGAGCTTGAAATGAAGATGTGACCATGAATGGACATCATGTTTAATTAGATTCTTAGCTTGCAGCAAGTTCCACGCTATCTTAATTTGTTGAATGACTATCTACCTCGATCTTCTCTCTCTTAACAGCATTGTGGACAATTTGTTCCCTTTCCTTTCCCATTCTGTTTTGTGTGCAGTTGTACCACAAAGACAAACACACTTTTTTCTCTTTCTTGCCATGTCCTGCCCTCTTTTTTTTTTAAATAATACAATTATTAAGATAATACAATGAACCTTAACAAGGTTCAGATTTGTGCTTTCCAGTTGTTGGGAAATAGTATCCGGCTCTGCAGCTGCTGAGCCACCATGTCAGCAAGAACTTGTGGAACAGCTGTAGGTGCAAGATCGCTGACAAAATGACAAGCCTTCATAAAGCTATTCACTAATGTGTGAACGAGAGACCTTTCACTAACTGTTCTGTGTGTTGTTTCTGTCACAGGGGGACACAGGGGAGGCCGGGTCTCAAGGAAACCCAGGACACAAGGTAGGCTCACTCATGAAACACCTTAAAAACCTTACCCTCAAAAGTCCCTGGTGCTGCTTTGCCCCTAAAGCTGTGATTAAAGCCGCAATTGGCATGAACTCGATTGTCAATGCTGTAAATTTTGTTATAGATTAAAATTGATTTTTGCTTTTACTGCATGGTTTTCATATCTAGCAAATAGCAGATGGCAATTTTTCTTTTAGTGATTTATGGAATCTGTCACTGCCCCTCTCTGAGATTATTTTCTAACACCATTGGATTGAATCATTGCCTGGCTTTGTGTTGACCCCATCACAGCAACACAGAAAACAAAGCAATCTCAAAATCAGATTAAACCAGCAAGTGGGTGCCTGGTTTGCGCAGGGTGAATGGTACCGCCACAGAGACAAAGTTCAGTCCCAAACAGCAGTGCTGCTGGTTTGGCCAGGCGCCCATTTGGACACAGTTGGCAGTATTCCTGGGTGGGAAGCCAGTAAGGGATCGTGTCCTTGTCGCTGCACTAGCAACTTCTACTAGATTGCTTGGCTGTCTGTGCTGAGGGGGGCTGAGATCTGAGTGCCAGTCTCAGTGACTCAGTTATGCTCTTCACTGCGGTGTGAAAAACAAATGGCTTGCATATGTTGCATAGGTGCATGTTTGAAGCAATATGTAACTGTCTACACCCTCCCCAGACCCATAGTGGGGCCACAGAGATTCCTGTGGAGTCAGATGTTTTAAATGGGGAGAGAAATACATATACTATCAGTTGAAGCTTTCAGTTTGTCATGTGTTTGTTTTGCAAATCACTGTTGCTGTGACAGAGCTGAGGAAATTGCCAGATTTCATGTCCTATCAGGAAATTACATTTTACTGGGATCACTATTTCATTGCTTGCTTACTGCTTTCTGTGATATTGCCATCAGTAAGATTGTGAAACCATCAAATGTAGTATCTTGGATGCCTGTGTTAAACTGGGGGTTGGGGGGCTGTCCAGTCACCAGGAACCACCACTTACTGTGATGCCAGTACTTGGCCGTTGTTTCCATGTTTTAAAGGAAGAACTTCTTGTACTACCACTGCATTTCGTTGTCTCTGTTCTGCACTTTGACGATGACAATAAAGTTGAATCTAATCTAAAAATATATTGAAAAGAGAGGGAGTGGGAATCTATTCTCTGCAAAATTAAGGAAGTACACAGAAAAAAAAAATCATATTTCATTACATCCCAGTGGTCAATTGTACTGTAGTTTATGCATCAGCAATAAATAGGATCATTCCTGGATGTGGAAGATGGCTTAATCCTGCACCTATATGCACTGAGGATGTTATGCTCACTGTGGGGTGACATTTTTGCCGATCAACCTTGATAGATGCAATATGGAATAACACTTAATGGCACAGCTCTCTCCACTTGTGCTTTCTGAGATGAGGTTCAGGAGCCAGCTAAAGCCGATTCGTTACACAACAGTGCACAAGAAAAGTCTACATCAAGAGCAGGACCAGCGGTATTGATATTGATATTGATGCTAATGCTGTTGGGAAATGTTTTGTAGTATTTTATACCTAATCTCAATTCCTTGTCAGTGATTCTTTTTCTGTTCCAGAAATGTTTCATGAAACCTGTTTAGTGTCCCAATCACAATGTATTTGGTTATATCATAATCATCATAAATAGCTGTCTTTCCAGTGATGTATTTTTGTGTATGTTGAAGCATCGCTTTAGAAAAGGTCGATGGAAACATCAAAATTCGGTTCACTCGAGGTGGTTTCTATCTTTTTTTTAAAAAGAGTGAAGGAGAGATTGAGGCATCCTTTTTGAATAAGTTCTGACATAGCGAACATTTAACTCACATAACTGATCAACTGTCTGCTCTGAGAGAAGCCAAAGAAGAAGAAGCTGTTTCCACTGTGGGAATATACCTGAAGGCGTCTATCAATTTTCTCTCATAGTTGGTGAAGGCGACTGGTTTTGTTTCTTATCGGTGGCTGACAAATAACTGGGCTTGTTCACGAGCCGTATTTCCTCTATCATGTGTAACATAGCCTAGTGTATTCACTATTTCAAATGTTCGCTTCAAATTTGCCTGACACTTAGATGGATACATGGCCAATGTGTCACTGTGTGTTCGTCATATTATAACACTGTTTTTTATAGATGTATGGACACATGTTCTGTTCAGTAGACACGCACACATTTTCAGGTTTTTTGGTAGCCACATTATGAGAGCAACAATTTCATGCAGCTGTCGATATGAGGGTGTCCATGGACACTATAATATGGCAGTTTGCTTGAGATTTATGGGCCAGCTGAGGTCATGAAAGTGTATAGGTTACACTCTTATAAGAGTTCCAAGACATCTCACACATTTCTGGCAGAGTGTGTGGAAAGTAGGGGTTGGGCAGCTTGAGAAGAATAAATGATCAAGAAGATATTTGTGGAAATAAGCCTCTAACAGCTTATTCCCTGACAACATATCAACATCAAAGAGCAAACAGCACAGAGTATCGCTGGGAATTTGGTATCTGGTTCCCAAAAGTGTTTTTGTATTGGTGTCATTGTGGAACATGTGTATGCTTCCTTGCTAAGCTCAGTTTGCTGTAAGCTGTAAGTGAGTTTTAGAGGTCGGGCTTTTGACTTTATGGCATCAATGAGCACAGGACAAAAAGTTCTAGACACTCTGACCCCCTTTAGCACAGTTTTATTTACACTGCATTTAGAAAGGATTTCTTTTTTATGTCCTGTCACCGTGGCACACGGTAGTACATGTGGTACACAATGGTGGCATCTGTGTCGACTCATTCTTCTAACCAGAACTCAAGAGCATGATCGAGCATGGTAGCATGATGCTAGCAGAAATCATACCAACACCACACTGTCCAACTGTACACAAGGAGTGTCTTGGTGCTTAAGTTTGCATGTTGATGAGGATAAAATTGTTTTCTTGAAGCTACTATAACTCCTTAATGCTTTATCTATAACTTTGTCTGCTTGTTCATACTGCAGTTTGACTACTTTGGTCTATTCTGTGGGGGCGGCTTGCTTTTCCTGATGCTTTCTTCATTTTTTTTTTTTTTTTTTTTAATCTCTTAATTTTTTTTTTTCCTTCACCAAATCGAGATAGAGACATAGGGTGTCATATGCTGTGTATTTTGTAAAGTTTCTTAAGGCAAATTTGTGCTTTGACATACTGGGCTATATAGATGAAACTGACCTGACTTGACTTAAGTGAGTTTATACAAATCGAAGTTTAGTGGTGGATGTGTGGATGAATGTGTCCCTCATCTTTTTTTATTGATCTCTGATCACAGATCATATCCTCCTTATTCTTGGTTCAGAATTTCATTAGTGTCTACTTGGTTCCAATAATACTTAACAGTAACGTGATATTAAAGCACGATGCCAAATTGTTTAGACTGACTGAGTGTAAAAGTGAAAGAAAACAGTAACGTGTGAACTTTTCAAGGGTTTTTCCTTTGCCTTTTTAACTTTAAATCTTGTGATTGCAGGGGGAACTTGGATCAGAAGGGCAAAAGGGAATCGATGGGGAGAAGGTAAGTACCACTATCTCCAGCAGACATATATTCCATACATAGCACATCAGCCAGATCTCGTTTCGTCAGGGAATCAATTCTTATAGGCTTTTCATTTTCTGTGTGATGCCCTGGGGGTAGGAGTGAAGAACACTTTCTGTGTGGCTGTTTTCAGGTGCCTGTCATATCTGAAGCAGATCTAAGTGTGTTCTAGTCCTCAATGTCCTTCTGCAGTGAAATTAATTGATATGTATGCTACCATAGGCTCGGCATACTAATGGCCTAAACTAATTTTTCAAATTACTCTGAGCCCCTTCTGTGTCATTTCAGGTCAAACTTTATTGCATGCTTTTAAATCTGGCTGCAGTGATGAAACTAATGTATGTAACATAAACCACAACAAGAACTATGAGCAAATGATTTTGAATGAAACTGAATGCTAATGCGGATGAAAGCGGAATTAATCCTTATTCTTCTTGGAGCAAATTAGTGCACATTCCTGTTAAGTGTTAGTTAAATCATGGGGTGTTTTATGTTGTACAGCATTTGTTTGCCTTCAGTGGCACAGTCTCAGGAGGTGGGAGCCGTGCAGATGGTCAGTTTAAAGTGGCTTAATAAAGGGACTTCTCGTCATCACCATTCACCACTTGAGCAGGCAAACAGCTGCCACAGAAATCAGCCTCCCTGCTGGACCTGCACTCTGACTGTAACTTTGAGAGAAATCAGAAAAGAAAACCAGGGATAAACAGAGTATTGAGCTACAGTATAACAGTGGTATTGGAAAACTATTTAGCAAGAGTAGGAAGGCAGCCTCTTAAAAATACACACAGAGTAAATTCACAGGAGAGTTTATAGAATAATCTCTGCATAAAGGTGTCAGAATATGGCAAAATAAATTGAGTAGAAATATCCTTTGCAGAGCATTGTGGTGTTTTTGATAAGAGGAAGTAGAGAATGGATAACTAAACCTTTAAATAATAACTTTCTAAGTGCAGTTTTGTACAGACCTCATTTATTTGATGCCTTCAGACAACTTGGATTATATTTATGCATTTTCCATCACTGTAGACAAACTGCTGTGATAAAGTGACATATGAAAATGTCATTCCTTTGTTTAGGAAACTCTACTCTGGCTGAATTTAATTAAAAATAAAACCGCAGAATTTGAAGCAGTGATTCTATCTTTATATGCGTTCAACAACAACAACATTGCAGTTGCTGGTGAAGAGTTGGAAAGACAGACAGCTCAGTGTTACTATACCTTTCATTCAAAAGACCAAGGAAGCTGGTCAGGAAGGGTTCTGACAGGATCGTTTCTGTACTTCCTGCTTGCTCTCCCTCTGCCACCAGCAGTATGTCCCTGAACTAGCCTGAGAAGGTTACCACGGATAAATGTAATTGTGCTGTAATCCAAAGTTCAACCATAAAAAGTAAAATTCAGGATGAAGAAAAGATTAAAAAAGCAAAGAAAAATAAACAGAATTGGCAGGTTATAAACTTGAGCATTAGTTTGTCTTCCCACAACCACCACGGCTCGCTTTGTTCCAAGGTAAGTAGCTACTGGCAGCTTGAAATGTCAATGATGTCATTTGTACATTTGCATATGAATGATAAGAAGTTTATTTACATAGAAATTTCAAGGAGAGCCAGACCACCAAACTGGAAATTAACTCCATCCACATCGAAGACACTGATTTGTAGTCATAATATTACACAAGCTATATTAATAATGTGAATGTATGTGATTCCTCGGATCAGGCTTTGTATGCTTTTGTCAGTGACTGCTGCTGGTGAAAGACTGACAGAGCTTGTGAGCAGCCCTTTTTTCTTTGCTCACTGGTTCATCCTGGGCTCCAGTTGACTGGACATCAGTGGTACATAAACTGGAAACAGCTGGAAACTTGTTCACTATGGAGAGACTGAGACTGTGTTGATAACCCTTTTCCAAGAAAAGCAGCTGCTCCACACTTATCTAGAACTCACCACTTGATGTCATTTGCATATCAGCACGCTGAATCCAGCCCTGTTTGGGGAGGGAGGGGTCTACAGTTACATTCTTCAGGCTTCAGTGCAAATCAGAATTAGCCATTTGTCAGCATAGCATTGTGGTCATATCAATCAATATCCATTCACCAATCAAAGTTATTCAGGCATCCATTCGGTCATTCATTTATGTGCAGGTAAAGGAACCCTCCAACATTTTGAGAATCACGCTTTTATGCTTTTGAGCCCGCAGTCAGATGACAAGATCGATATCAATTTCACCTCTATGTGTCCAGTACAAGGATGGGTGCGGGGCACAAATCTTTTTTCCTAGAAGGAAAGCTGACTCGATTTGAAAGCTGCAGAGCTGACTTGTTTTTGATCTTTGTGCATCCCTTGTGGGCACTTGGGCTTTCTTTGGCCACCCTCACTTGGCTTACCATGCATACCCTCCAGGGATTTATTATACTGTGCCCCACTTCCTTCAGTGATTTGAAACAAAGAAAAGTTGAGAAACAGAAACTACATTTGTGAAGCGTTGCTTCTAGCAACCTTGTTTGTCCAGAATTGCAGACATTCATTGTGGATGATCATGTATGGTTCAACATAGCTTAGCACAAAAACAGCCAGTCAAACTGAATCAAAAGTGAAAAATACACGCTTCCACATGGCTGTATCTTATTAGCTAGCAAACTACCTACCAATACATCCGAGAGTCACTTCATCTTCATGTCCTTGACCTGTCTGTCTCCACTAAATAACTGTAGAGTAGGTTATTAAAGCTTTTCTGCTGAAAACAGTCACCTGAACAGTTAAGTCATGGATGTAAAACCAGACAATGAGCTGATAGACTCTAAAACGCTCAGTAGAGTTTAGGGGAACTGCAAAAGTCGGCTGATATTCTCTGTTGGCTTGTCACCACAAGCAGCTTCTTTCACATACAGGTCATAAGGTATCCATTGTTAAGGTAAAATATTGATTGCAGCTGCTTTAAAATGAAGAAATTAAACAGAATTTGTCATTTTTACCCTCTGAGGTTTTTGGCGAATAATCCCAACAGCCATTTATCACATTTGACACAACACATTACTTTTCCTTGTTCGCACCCTTCTGGTAATTCTCTGGAAATCAAGAAAACCAAAGTTGGAACACAGTCTCCGTACCCTTGAAATTACACCACAAATCAAGCTGTGATGGGATGCTCATTATTCGTCTTTTCTGCAGCTATGCTGTTTTCTGTGATTGATTTGATCTGGTGACCTAACCCTTGTGCTTAATTTAGATTAATATAAAGGCGAGATATGGAATAAAAGATATGAGGTCACCTAGCCCCATGTCTCATCAGTAAGCATTGAGCCCTGCAGGATTAACGGGTTAAAAACAGTATCAGTGGATGAAGTTGAGCCTCATCAGCTAAATGAGACTGCCTGTTCTTAACCACTTAATCACCTTCAGTGACCAGTTGTTAGAATTTATTTGCAGAAGCTACACTGCAGATATTTGAACAGCAGAAGATGCAGGTTACTAACTTTGATTTGAAATAAATTAAAAACTTCTACGTTCCTCGAGTAAACTTGCTAGATGATTTCACTTAACCTATTTACCGTGACTACCAGACTCTATTACCCGATCTGTCCCTTTACTGCAATTAGCTCATATTCCATTTTTAAAGCTAGTATGTTATTTAAGGCTGGAGTAGACACCTGAGAAGGCAGAATTCTATGTATGAGCATGTGATCTGGTATCGTTTTCCAGATACACGTCCTATGGGACAGAAGGAGTGCACAACTTGTTATCTCGTGGGTAATCCAAGTTACATTTGTGGTTACATGATGTTCACTTGAAGAGTGAAGTGTCATAGAAAAAGAAGTCCAGTAGCTCTGATAGAACATGATATCCTCTGCACTAGAGGATCTCCGACACCGAACTGTACTCTGCCTTTTGTTTCCCTTAAACAACTGCCCTTTGTTTCGCTTGATAAATGATATTTATTCATAGAGTGTAGTCGACATGCTAATAAGTTATTTTTTAAGTGCTCAGTGTCAGTGTGATTAGTCTTATAGCACACTGTACATGGTGGTGTATCGCTGAGCAAATGGAAAGTCACAACAGGCATTTCCTGCTGTAACCTCCCTGGCATTTGTAGGCCGGCACTCGAGATATCCGTGTTACTTAGAGATCCTGTTCCACGGAGCTTTAAAGGCCTGTCATTCAGTATACAACATTTCCCCACCAGAATGTTCTGAATACTTCATACATCTATACGATTTTAATTTAGCCTCTCCCCAATAGGCCAAACCCAGTTTGTGATGATTAAATTGTGCACAGTAACTAAAGCTTGCAATTACTCTGACCTGCACTGACCTGCAGCTGCTATAGTTGGTAAAAGGTATAAGTAAACGTAATTAGACTGCATTTGTGCATCCCCGCTTCTCTGGCTCTGTTTATTTTACTTGCTTTAGTTGTCTGGAGCTGGGGAGTTGCCAGATTGTCTTGTGGCCCCACCGCTACAGGAGTGACGAGACACAGTGGTGTGTGTAATTAGCAGGCAAGTGTACACAGCTCCCCACAGTGTTCTGACCTCGTGCTGCAGGAACGACAGCCGCACAGCCAGCGCCAGCCTATTCCCAGCCCCCTCTCCCTCCTTCATCCCTCCCTAAAAATGCAACAAAGCCCACAGCTTGCAACAGAAGCTAACAATATATCCAGCCCCTCTAGTCTACATCTCCCTCCATGTCACTGTGCGCCTGAATTGGGCCTATGGGCTCACAACTGAGTCCATTAGACAGAAGGGCAGCATCTTAACTAGGCTACAGTGTGGAAGGTGGGATGATAAAAAGAAAGAGAAGAAGAAAAAAAAGAAAGTCCCTTAAGGGGTCATTAGATGTTTCCGACTTCATAGATGGGACCCTTTTGACAATCATCAACATACATCATAATTGAATAATTTAGTGTTGGGGCTAAAACAGTGTCATTTTGAGTTATTGCTTTGCTAACAACTACATTTAGCCATTTTGCTTAAGGAATCCTTTATTTCGACTTGGTTTACAGTATATTTCTAGTAATACTACCTAGTTTTTGAAATTCAAATCACCATATTACAAAACATAAGCTTCCCAGAAATTCTTTGCAGCTATCGCACGTGTGTATATGTGGATGCTATAAACATATATATAGTCTTCTATAGGTAAGTAGTATGTCATTATTTTCAGTGGCAGCGTTTAGGATATTGTGACATTTAACATAATTCAACCCCACTTTCTACACTAGCTGATGTAGGCATTTAGTTTTATTTATCCATTATCTTCAATATCTGCTCTCCCAAAGGGGATAGTTGTTAAACTGAATCCTTCGTTTGTTATGTGAGAACCAAATAATGAATTAATTAACACGGCATATTATTAAAACAGCATAAGATCCTCTTTCTCTTTTTGTTTCTTTCTCAAAAATGATCCCATTAAATCTTTTTGATAAAAAAAAAACGAAGCAGTCGTTTGTTACCTGATATTAAATAGAAAAAAATAGAGTGAGCATATTCAAACCAGCAGCTCTGAATGAATTCACAAAGCATGTAAGAAAATTACACAATTAGAGTGAAGATTGGCTTATTGCTTATGTTCATTTTGTGTGTGTCTGTGATTTAATGCAGTATGTGCAAGAATGCCAAAAACCTCAGCCAAAAAAAGTGAGCTCTCACTTCCATCGGTTGCCATTATGTACATTACTGTAGACACATCCAGATGTTGTGCAGTTCCACAGGTCCCATCACTGTCGACACAGGAATTATCTGAATAATCCCAGTTGAGCCAAGTTTTTAACAAAAAGTGCTTTTTTTTCTTTGCTAAAGGATCTCACGTCATACTAAATTAACAGCCACAAACACAAAAGTGAGCATCACTGAGTGTGAGCTGAGAGTGCGCTGTTAGCATTTGGCAAACTTGATGAATCCTGAATCTTTTATGTAAAACTGCTTTGTGTGCTGTTGTAATTAAAATATTTACCAGCAGGAAACATTTTTTTTGTGGCAAACAGATTAGCCGCAACAGTCGCAGAGCTCACTGTAACACCGGGTGTGCGATTCAATATATGGTGAGAGAGTGACTTTTTGATTGACTGAGCTTCTGACTGACCTGAATTTGGTTTCTGATAAGGACGTGTGCCACGGGAAAAATAACTCACGACCTTGCACAATTCCAGTTACATTATTCAGTTTGCATCATGGCAGTTCCCTGTCAACTCTTCTGTAAACATATTGTCTTGTGTCTGCAGTCTGCAGGGGAAGATGGTGGGGAGGGCAAGTTCATTTTGCAACAGTAATGTAAAACATTACCTTAAATATTTATGAGTTATAACAAAAAACCTACATAGTGATGGTATTCTTTGCTAACTGTGTAGTAGCTTTGGCGATTCGTTTTGAGACGGTCCAATGTAATACAGAGCCCACTAATTTAAGATTAGATTATTTGAATTTCCTCTGTTTTCCATGCTCATTTCAGGTGAATTACAAGCATATAAATACAAACAACACAAAAAGCATATAGTGAGAGAGACTGTGTCATAAAACATGGCAATATATAGTTTCAGTTTAAATGTACAGAGTTACTGTAACTGCTAGAGATGGATACTGGTCTTTGTGCTGAAGCAGTGGTTCCCAAACAATGTGCAGCATCACACTAGTGTGCTGTGAGGCAAGTCCAGGTGTGCTGTGGGATTTTGTGACGACCTTATATTGCTACTGCAATACGCAACATAAGCCAGTCAGGGTTTCTTCAGGAGTGACTTCTGAGTTGTCTTTGGTGTTGTAATTGTAAACTGCTGTTTTGTTGTGCGGACATTGTTGCACCATGTGATGCAGCTCTCTATCAGTTCTCTGTACCTTTCTGTAAAAATAGTCTTTAAGTGAAGACAGCATGCTTCTACCTGGAAATTATTGACTAAGATCATACATGTCATACATTTTATTATTACACTCTTTTGTATATACTTGCTGTTTTTTACCTAATTCTATCTTTTACTGTGCTGCTGTAAATTGGAATTTCCCCTTGCGGGACAAATAAAGGTATATTAAATTGAATTGAATTGAATTGAATTGAATTGAATTGAATTGAATTGAATTGAATTGAATTGATGTCAATATAGTGATCAAATACACTTGTACATCGTACTTTGCACATGCCTTTTATTAAATTCATTCAAAGACTTCACTACATATGATGTGGTGGTGGTGTGGTTTTAGAAATGTGAAATGTAGAAATTTGCCCTTAGCTCACAGCCACAAAGCTGTGAATGGGAGCAAATGTCAGCCGTGTGATGACTGTAAAGGATCACAATAAGAAAACATGTACAGGATCCATTTCACTGAGACAATGAGACAAAACGTCCTTATTACGAAAACGATTGAAAAATTCTCACAAAACTAATCAAATACTCCTCCACAGTTGATAGAACCTGAAGTTGTTTACGTCCTTGTTATCAGATGAGCCTCGTGCTCGTTCGTTTCTGCCACAGCTCTGGTAATAAGTGCTTCTGGATCCCCTTGTGTCAGATTGCCCCAGTAAAGTGGTTAGGCTGTCAATTTAAATAAAGAATTGGGCTCTCATGTACAGCTATGAGACAGCTGCCCTATTATTCACGGTGTGCGTGGGCTGAGGGCCCACATAAAGTGATACAATCTGATAAAATCATGTCACCATGAGTGCAACTTATAGGAAAGTTGTATTAGCCGGTGTTACCATAGGGGCAATTATTTTACACCAGTATTACCGCGGCTTCTGTTTTCTGAATGGCAGTGTTTAATATGAGGCTTGCAGGGAATAGGCAATGAATTAGTCACGTTTCTGGTGGAGCCAGACGTAATGTGATAAAGGTAGGTAATCATCTTCTGCAGATATATAATTCACTATTAATAGCCTTTCTGACTCTAAATTTAACCATGACAAATTATTGTATTTCTGAGTCATTTTACAGGCCGCTCACACTCCCCATCTTTCCTCTTCCCCCCCTAACCTATTTCAATGAGTTGCTGCTACTGGCCCAAATGTGTCACACCTAACAAGGCTTGCTGCAAATTTAGCCTGTCAATATGTGTCAAGCCTCATTCATCAGCTATCATCCTTTATCTCAGCTGTCCTTCTTTCACATTTCACCACCGAGAGGCTTGACTTTGCCCTGAGCTCGTGCAGTTCACTTCCACCCCCAGGTCCTCTGCTTCAAGGTGTAAAAGCAATGACAGTCACAGTCCTTGCTAAACCTGAATGCAGCGAGGGAAAACAGAGAAGGTGTTGGGGGTAGACACTGTGTGACCAGCTGATTGTACATCTCTCAGCAGACTTCGGGTACAGGCGGTGCCTAATGATTGACATTATCTGCTCTTTTCTCACTGACTGGTTGTGACAGGCATGAGAATCTCACACCTGCATGAGATACTTGTCTACTGAGTGTCAACATACTGACATACAGTAACACATGTTGGCTTTTTTTATTTTTTTAAACCATCATTTGCCCTAAAATGAAATATATTTCAATATATTGTATATTTTTGTTCCCAGGGTCTGAAAGGTGACCCAGGGCCAGTTGGTCCAGTTGGTCCTAAAGGAAACAAAGTGAGTGACTCTGCCATACGTGCTGGCCTGGACAAAATTGCACCGTAATTGTTTTCGATTTTGTTTTTTTAATGAAAATAGATACTTTGGGGGGATCTACTTGACTTTCATGAGCTGTAATCCCAGTCTCAATAACCGGTTCGCCCATCTGTTTGAAGTGCTGCGATGATTGCTACTCCGAACATGGCCAGCTGAAGAATATGGTTATTGCTATCATGACTTAGCAAGACCTTACTGATGGTCACATAGAGTAGCTTTTATCCCAGCTTAGAGAAAATGTTCCACACAGTATATTTGCAGAGTATTTGGATATTCATAGGGATAGCTGTTTGTAATGAACATACACAACAAAATCCCTTTATCT
This sequence comes from Chaetodon trifascialis, assembly GCF_039877785.1. NCBI lineage: Eukaryota > Metazoa > Chordata > Actinopteri > Chaetodontiformes > Chaetodontidae > Chaetodon > Chaetodon trifascialis. Next base: position 12,677,165 of record NC_092068.1, on the reverse strand, counting down.
TGCCCTCTCTAAACAGTTTTTTTATGGAGCTAAAGCTCTCAGCAAAAATGTGGATTGCATACTATTGCCTTCTTGTTTGAGGACTCTTCACAGAGACTCTTGATTTAGAATATATTTGATATTTGGTCTCATATATTACAAACAGATGTGTAGGTATGTCCTGTACACTAGGCTATGACTGGTTTCGTAAGCCTGGGATATAAGACAAGCTGGAAGCGATGCAGAGTTTGATGCAAAACCGTGTTCTTATCTGCAGCCCCTTTATGGTCGATTCACTGACATCACTGACATGAATTAGATTAACTCTTGTTGCAATGCAGAAAATATTGGTCTTTTTAAAGTTTTTCTTTTCTTTTCATCCCACAGTGGGATTATTTTCCATGTATGAGATGAAATGTTTTTCCTGTAATTAGTTGCCATCTCTCCCGCTCTTTTATTTTTCCTCCCATATTGGGGCCTTTTTTTTGCTGTTGTTGTTGTTGTTGTCTTTTGGAAGAACTCACCACATAATTGTAGGTGCAACGCTCTGTCTGCCAGCCTTGAAGTTATAATGAGGTCTGTGTGTTTCTGTGAAGACAACAGAGAATCACAGGGTATTTTATCCTATTTTCCGGATGGGAGGGTGGGGGTGGGGGTGGAGAGAACGTTTGTTTGTATTGAAACTGACAGAGGGAGGCAGATTTGGAAGCATAAAGTAATGAGTCCCCTGAATATCCCATAGCAGGCATATTTAAGCTGTGACATTCATTTAGACAACAAAATGGATATAAACTACAAGCCCCCCTCTTTTTTTCCGTTTCATCCACATCTGATAAAAGGGTATTGCGAGTTGTAAAGTCCACTGATTCTCAAATCAGTGCTTTATGAAGTACTATTGGGTTTGTGGTGAAAGGGGAGAGAACTGCAAAAATACTGGACAGTGATATATGAGTTTTATCTGAAAAGACAAAAAAGAAAAAAAAAACAAGAGAGGCGGTAAAAAGTGTGTGAGATCATTGCTTACATTGGGTTATGCTGTTGTCAAAAGACATCCACTTCTTTCCTTATATGACTTTTTGTGACTGCCTGTATGTCACAGTCACCAAACAATGTTATCATACCTGTCTATTGTTAATACTGCAAAGCTTTTACATGATATAGTATGGCTGTGTTTATTTTAAGGCCTGTCACATTTAATAGCACCAGCCCACCTGCCAGTTGTCCGAACGTGTGAAAGTCATCAGACAGGCTTCATTTCAAGACATACTGTAAATACCATTAATGGTCCTCTATAGCCCATATGTGTCTTATGTTACTTGACCTTCTGGGCTGCATGTTTAAAAGTAAAAAATGTATTGTATTGATTTAGCCTTAGGCAAGATGTTATCGACTGAAGTTAGGGGTTTTCACTGATTGATATCTTCCTTCACAGGGGGATGTGGGTCTGCCTGGAGCTGCTGGGCTGCCTGTAAGTTCACACTGTTTCATTTACATCTCATTATGCTATCTCTATATGTAAGGACATTCAAAGAGCTACAAATGTTGAAATGTACTCATGCGGGTGTGACCTGAAATGGCTGGACAGCTCTGTAAATATCACAGCCTTTTGGCTGACCAGGCACTACACACAGTGTTAAAACATCTGGCCCACAGAGATGGAAAGTGAGGCACTCAGGTGAGCATTGTGTGTGTCACATTACCATCTCCTGGGAATGGGTCAAACAAGGAGCAGATAGACAGGGCTCAGTGGGCATCCTCACTTGGGCCAAAAAGGATAGGCATGAGCAGCCAGGCAGAGACGAACGGGGCTCCGAGCCCTGCGGTGTGGGTGGAGGCTGACAGGTAGTCACCGGCTGTATCCTACATGGGTGAGACATGCACTTATTGGGTTGGTGGCTGTCCCTGAAGACTCCTTCCATTTACAGACACCCATGAAGAACTACACCACGCTTTATACATTTCGATCTCATAATTGGACCGGCTGCACTAGTGTTGTCTCTGTGGTCTTGTAAATTCCAGAGGACAGAGAACATAACCCACAAATGTACTCATTCCAGTGTACACACAAACTGAGGGGACATATGTCAGCACACAGCAGATATATGTATTTGCAGACACTTGCATAGTCACCTATCAACACACACAGTGAATGTGTGGGCAGGGATGCAAACACACAGCCTCTCAATGCATTGCGACCAGGGAGTTGACGGCTACTGGAGATTAAAGGTATACTGCGGGTGGTTAGCTAATTACATACACATCATAATGGGATCAACTTGCCAGTTTTCATCAGCACTGGAGTGATACAAAACCTGTGTCCCACTGCCTCTGGTTGCCCCTTTGATGTCACCAAAGTGCCCACAGAGCACTGCTGCCATCCATTAACTATTCTGTAATGCAAATTTTGCATTCATAAGGACAAACAAAATAACAGTCTGTCACTGACTACGAACATGGCTTTAGCAAACTTTCTTACATCACGCCAGTAAATTGGTTGGTGAGCGTGAACAGAAAATGTTGGGAGGAAGTAGTATGGACACGCTGCGAGAGGATTTGCATTGTATTGCTTTTTACCCAAGGTCAAAATCTGTGCTCACAACAAAAGATGTACCATTGTACATCTGTAATCGCAAAAGCACTGCAGGGAGATGGAGACATGTTTTATTTAGGGTGTCACAGGTCAGAGCTACCACTCTTTCATAGATACAGCTGCAAATATCTTAACCTCCTTGTTAAATAGTTTTTTGTTGTAATTGTTGTTGTTTGTTCTTTGCCTGAGGCCTCTGACTGAAGAAGAAGACGTGCGTTGTGAATGTCCATTTCTGCAGCTGTTTCCAAGAAAAGTCAACAGTGTTTGACTTTTGGATGCCAATTGAAACAGGACACCAATTATTTGGCTTGTATTTGAAAGCTGAGATGTTTTATGTGGCCTTGTGTCCTTTCTGTGGCCCAGTGGATAGACAACTGTCTGCCCTTTCCTGACAATGGCCAGCAGGGTGTCTGGGGACTTGTAATAGTCATGCCCTAACTTCTCTGCAGGTCATGGCAGCCAAGGATAATTACCTCATGACCAATTGTGTTGCTTGCCTGTAAATGGCAAACGTGTATTGCTATACCGTATATGAATTGTGTGAGTCATGTTTTCTTACTGAATTACATGTTTTCATTGTTTGATTCCCAGGCTGACAAAGAGTGTCTCAAAGGCGATCAGGTACTTTAATTCTGTTAATATTGTTTTCACTGAAAATATCTGAACAATGCATATTCTTTACATTGTGCTGTCGCTTTGCTTAATTCTGTATTTGCCACATACAGGGCCCTCAAGGGGACAAAGGAGAGAAGGTAAGAAATGAATCACAACATCTAAGTGTAGTATCTCATTTTAATCTGTGTTTCTTGTCGGACAAAGTGCACAGAACATGCTCTCAAGCAATCACACACAACTGTTACGTTCAACAAGCAATTACTGAAGCACCATAAGCATATCCTTGCACAAGAACTTCAAAACAAGATCAGTCAGCATACCTTAGCATACCGTAATTAACTTAAGATACTGTGTAGAATAATGGAATGAAGCTCTGATCAACCGAGGCTGCAAATTGCCTATTAAGGGGATTTTGAGAAGTCGCCTAGAAACTGTTCATGAGTAAGAACGGGAAACTGCAGCTGTGCTTTCTCCCTTCTATCTATTCATGCAATTTTAAACGAAGCTAATGCTGTGTTTCCTATCATTGCAAATAAGCCCACTAGTTATCCACTGGTCTGCTGAGAACATGTGGCACAAACATCTGTCTGCATCAGTTTTTTTTTTTTTTCTACAAGAAGCAAGTCATAATCACTTCCTGAAATCCCAAATGCACATGAATGTAGCACCCAATTCACTATGATACATGTCCTTTCCGCAGGGATCGGCTGGGGTGCCAGGTCAGGCAGGGGAACCAGGCAAAGAGGGCAAAAGGGTGAGTAAACAGAAACAGTCCACCGGTTGTGTGGCCTGGTTAGTGGTTGCATTGAATGTGAGGACTTGGCCTCAGGAAAGGCCAAACAGCAGCTGACTGGCTGTTGTTGTTTTGGGGAGGTGAAGATGATCTGTGGGCCTGTAAAGAGAGAAGGGGAGGTGTGGGCCTGTTGTATGACAATTAATGAATGGGCCTCATGGTCAAGGGGTCATGCACACTCACAGTATGACTGGCAGCACACATGGTTAAGTCCCACTGGGTGACTGTGGTGGACAGTATTCAGTTTCCTACGTGGCCAGCTTGATTTGGGATAGAGACAATGTCCATGACTGAATAGGCTGAGACATTGCACCACATGTATTTATTCCTCACCTCTGACTGTGATAGCTGTGGGTAAGAATACATGTGTCAGGATGCCTCCCTAATACCTTATATTAAGGTACACATATTGACCATTAAGTAAGTACTTATTAGTATGCAAATTAGTATCATATTGTGCTCTTTATAAGTCATTGTAAAGCACTTATTAATGCCTTACTCTGGGGGTTAGGGGGTTAGCGTTATTAAGAAAATGTACAGCAGCTTCCTTACTTACTATCAATAAGCAGTAATTAGGGGGTTATTGAGGGAAAACTCTTTAGTTAATAGTCTAGTAGTTGCAGACTGAAGCATTAGTAAGTGTTTTATAATGACTATTACATTTTCTTCCATTAATATGCATGCTATAAGCAGCTAGTTCATAGTGAGTATGTGTACCTTATTATAAAGTGTTACCATCAAGATTTGTTCTGTAAATCAAAAGTATCTTCTTGTTTTCAAAGCTTTGTAAAATAAAACTCAGTTTATTATATTTAAGTACTTCAGATTCGAGTATGGTGTCCTGGCAAACATTCTAACACTGAGTTGGGCTGAGATTGCCTAACAGCAAGAATGTTATTGCTCCTTGACATCACAGCTGAAATGCAGCGTTCAAGGACAGGTGGAGAGAGTGTCCTTTTGTGTCCCGCTTAATTGACTTGGCGTGAATACCTACGCCTGTGACACTGGGATCAAAATAGGCTCTTCAGTGTTCTGCTGTTTGTCTTAACAGAGAGTGGTCATAAAACAGCAAGAAAGCATTTGGCCCCACTACAGCAAACTATGAAATATATAGCAGGTTGAGCTGTCGAGCACCCATAAGTAGGTCAGGCAAATGTTCTTTTCAGATTCAGCAAGAGCCGAGATGATGCACAATACTCGAGACATCTGGACACAAGCATCTCAAGAATTCCACCCTTGTGCATGTGTGCGTGAATACATTCAGACTCAAAACTTGTTCCAATAACATTAACAATTTATGACTTATCATCTTTTGTATTTCTCAATGGATCATTTTCCACAATGCAAAGAAGTAACAGAGTCTGTTTTCAGGGAACGTCTTCACGGTCAGCAGAAGTGAGCTCAGAGGCTGGTGCAGATGTTTTTTCGGCGCTGTTGTCTCTCTACCTCATTAGTTAGGTGTTATATTCTGACTTAAGGAGGATGGAGCGTCAAAGGGACCGAGTGTCAGAGGCATCAATTATGCTGTGCACTTTTCTTGTGGAATACAGTTTTATGATGAATCTTTCAATCATAATTGGTTTTGAGGAAATAGAAAGCCGCTCTGCGTTTGATGTTGTGGCTTCTTGGTTTTCCTATACCCGTTAAGATTTCTTGCACTAGCTGCGTCTTTGAAGATTTTGTAGGTAAAACTGCCTCAGGGCTGTCAACTGGTCACTTCAGACTTTCTGCTGTTGTTGTTGCTGAAGACACCGATCTGATCTATTAATACCCTGTCTTTGATGACTGGCTGACTTCATGGTGGCTGTTAATGTACTAAGGTTTCTGCTTATTCTTAGCTCTGGGAGTCACATGTGGCCTCAAAGTTGTTGACCAACCTGTGTTTCTGCAGTTTGACAGCCTATTTTAGGGAGGTGGACGTGTATCATTATCAGGGGCTAGCTAGTGGCCAGCTGATACAGCAAGAGACTCTCACCCAATTAGCAACTCTTGCCCAAGCTTGCAACTCATTGGTTTCACAAAGAGCCATGGCTGCTGTACAAATGATGCAGAATATCTTGACGTAGACTGACCACTATGCAACCTTCATATAATCGCCGGGAGAGGAAAGCTTTCACAAGGCCTTAGATTCAAGCCAGACCATCTTTCACACTGTCTACTTCAATTTATTGTTGAGGAAAATACAACCACTCTAAGCTATTTAGATTTACTTCAAGGAGATGTGGAGGACATTGTAGCGGGGAGAAAGGAATGATGCCATTTGCACTGATCCTTCTCTGAAGCTTAAAGCAACATATGCAAGAGAGAATATCAAGGGCAGCTACCCAACCCCCTTCTGTGACCCCATGTCTAACATTCACAGAATCTTGATTTTATCTTATTACCTTGATGGATGACTAGTTCACTCACGGTGGAGGTAAGGGCCAGTCCAACCATCTCTAGGAATTTATGGGAATGTATTGCCCCCACATTACACATTGCCATTAATAGTAATGTGAATGGCTTGGTTTTATCTATTATGGATGGCATTGACACGGAATGGCAGGCAAAGAGTAGGACTTTGGGATTCAGTGGCACATTACAGCAGATCAAAAAAAGGAAGATGGGGAGCACCAGTAAAAAGGACATGTCCCCCTCACTAACTGTGGTGTGCTAAAATTTTCATCAGGCGCTGTAATGATGTGCTAAGCTCTGTGTTGTCATTGTAGACTGGCCCTGTCCTACACAGGTTGAGGCGGTGAAAGACATGCATGCTGAAGGGAACAACCTTGGAATTTTAGAGTTTCCAGTGGTCGTTTGTAAGCCGAGTATTAGATATGCTCACACAGCATGCAGTGCAGAGAGGCGCCTGCCCGATAAGCCATCTACATATGTGAGGGACTGTATGATAAAAGTCTTGTGTGCATACAAGAGTGATGATGGATTTGGTGGCAGAAAGCAAAAGCACCAGATGACATAATTTTGCATGCTCAATATAGTACTGGAAACCTACGCTTGGTCAATGCACACTGCTTCATGAAAGCCAAAATATACAGGAACGCCACGGCAAGCTTGTTTTATTCATGTCGTGCCAAGTCTTCCCAGCATACTCTGCTTTGGTAGTTGGCACAAGGCTGTGAGTGGGTTCAGTGCAGACATGGGTTCATATTTCTATAGTAGTAGGTTCCTGTGGATTAATAAATAATCACCTTAAGAAATCCCCCATTACAAGGTGGGTCTTGGAGTTTTAATCCGCCATATTAAGCCTTATTAGCTGTATAAATGTACCTGTATAGAAAAATAAGTCCCTTATAAATATAAGTCACTGACAAATGCAGTGTTGATTCCCTTGGCTACGTAATAATGGACTGGCTCTTGTTCTAATTAAAGGTTTCATGACCTCATAAGCGTTATAAATAGATTTTTCTGTACATAGACTTTTTCTCTTGATTAACAATGCGTTGTTTTCTTTGATGCATTTTTCAGAATGCGAATAATGTAAATGCAAAGCATTTGAAATCCCCTTTAATCAACTGAGGGCTTCTACCATATCAAGGATCCTTTGTGCCCTGCTTTGGAAAATGGACAGATGTGCTGCACAGTGTTTGTTCTTATTACACATAGATTTGCTAGTGCAGAGATGATGAAACTCCAGCAAGCCCTCGAGGAAGCAGAACAGTGCAACTGCTCTGTCTACGGATGTGTTCTCTTCAAATGAATTATGCAATGGAGATCCTTTTACTGATTTATTTATTTATTTATTTATTTATTCATTCATTTATTTGAATCTGGTTAGTTGGTTATTTATTTAGCTATTTTGCTTTGAGAGTGAATTAGTTGGCACAGTTGTTGCACCTCATGTAGTAAGCATGTAGGTGTTTTTTTGTTGTGTAAGAGGTGAAGAGATTTCTGTAATCTTTGATGCTGCAAAGAATTTACCATCAGGTAAAAGGTGACATTCTCAGCTGACTACCTTTGCATTGTCTCTAATATCTCTCTTCTGTAAAATTACTTCCGTTTCTCATAGAAATACTCATCTGCATACCTCAGCCTCATGGGTGGATGACATTATGCCACATGAGATGCCTACCTCATATGTCAAGGAGATAAGAGAGCACAAAAGTCACAATAAAGGTGAAAAGGCCTTGAGAGCTAGATGTGGAGGGAAAAGCCATTAAAAGAGAGACTTTTAATCTGTCAGGAATCATTTTCTCACTAAATAATGCAACGTGCCACATCACATGGTACGAACTGTTAAAGGACCAGTGTGTAGGATTTAGTGGCATCTGGCGGTGAGGTTACAGATTGCAACCATCTGAATCCCCCTCACCTCATCCCTCCCTCTCCAAGCATGTAGGAGCACCTACAGTTGCCACTGAAAACACAAAAGGCCCTTCTTAGAGCCAGTGTTGGGTTTGTGCCCTCTGGGCTGCTGTAGAACACGGCAGTGCAACACAGTGGACTCAGTGGAAGAGGACCCACACCTACTGTAGCAATAATGAGCTCATTCTAAAAGATACTAAACAGAAACACAACAATTCTTAGTTTCAAGTGATTATACATTAATAGAAACATCATTAGGAATATTATATTCCATTTCTGCCAAGGGATCCGCCTGAATCCTGCACACTGGACCTTTCATAACTGGTGAAGAAACATTAGAGAGTGGAGCTCTAAGATATGACTTTGATTTTACTACCAGGCTATTCCTCCTATGCTGAATCAGCTCCCCCCTCTCAGCATTTGTGTAAGAGACCCGCTGTGGTCACTAATTACAGTGTCTGACAAATCATTCATTATTTATTTCCAAGTCATGTTCTTACATCTGTTCACTTTACGCTGTGGTTATTAGACTGTAAAAATATTCTTTATGTTAATGTTTTTCACAAGATACGTTTATAGATGCAGGTTCCTCTAATAGTGTCTGTGTTTAACGCCTTTATATTCTGTGACAGTGGACATGCAGCAGCACAGAGTCTCATATCAGTGTACTTCTTGTTTACCCACAAGTGCGTATCAGTAAAGTCATGCGATCCTTATGCCGGAAGTCAAATGAAACCAGAGAACATCTTTGGTATAAACATGATATTCACTCGCTGGTTGTTGGGTATGAAGACAGTTTCTCAATAAGGAGACTCTCCTCCAGTTATATGGGAGATATAGCTACTTGTAAAATAATATGTGTCTCTATCTCAGAACTTCAGCTGCTGTCAGAACACGTTCGACAGCTGTCATCACTTCGAATCATGTGATAGCACAGTCCCAGATCAATGTGTGTCAGTAATTGTAGCGCAGACACACTTTCAGATCTTCACTTGTGTCAAAAATTTGAAACAATGTAACCACCGTCTACAACAGCTGCCGCACGCTTTAAAGTGGCGTGGATGTGATCTGTCAAAGCAGTTGAAAAGATCATCTGTCATGTATTTGCTTGGCAACTGGACGGGTCCACATTTCCAAAGAAGAGGCAGGTAATTGCTGTCTTTTGGAAGCGGTCCTGGTGTTTACGTTTTCCATTCAAGCCCTGTGCTGAATGACTGAGACAGCTGTCTATAAGTCCTGACCAACGGTGCAGGCATATTTTCCTCCTTCGCCCTTGTGCTAACACATGTGCCTACTTGATTCTATTGTAATGTTTTCTCTCAAACAAGGGGACACCTGTATAATCTTGCACTTGTGTCATTTTCTCTGCTACCAACATTTTCTCAAAGCAAAGAGCGCACGTGTGTTTGCTTGACTAGGCCATTTTTCAAAATGCACGCATGTCTGGACAGGATGGAGCAAGGAATCCTTTTAACGGGGCACCAATACTGTACTGGTACTGTCATGTCATGTTGAATGGCATGTTGCAGGAGGTCAAAACATTAGTGTCATTTTAGATACAATAACATTAATCTGCTTTAAAACTAAATCTATGTATCCTCATGCCGCAGTCAATAGCTTTTGTCATTTAACCTAATTTGGTCTGAAAAAGTACGGCGTTCTCTGAAAGCCAAATGCATGCTGTAACTGGAATTTAGATGCCTCTCCTCTACAGGGCCGAGCAAATGTTGTTTTGAGATAATTGAGCCACCACAGTGTATATAATATTCATATTATATCCAATGGACTTGGCTCAGGTTCATTTGGATCAGCCTGTGTGTCTGCAGAGACCAATGCAGGCAGTGACAGTGATAGGGGAAGGAGTTATGGTTGGGTTTGTGGGGACTGGAACATTTGGCAGCGGTTTTCTGCTCCATAGGTGGAGACAGACATGAACAGCGACGCAAGTGTAACAGACTGTTGACCTCTACCAGAGCACCCGCAGGGCGAGATTATTAAGTAACGAGTCCCTGGTGAGAATACCAGCCTTGCTGCCAGAAGTTCTCCATGGGAGGCTGCTGCTGATTTGGGTGATACAGTAAATGCGTAAAATTACAGCAGCTATTTGATTGGAGCTTTTTGTTGTCCAGTGTAGCACACAGCCAACATGATAAATTCATCTCTCCCGCAAGGCTTTTGTAAAAGGAGCCTGCATACAAGCTACATTTCTGTATTAGATTCACATTTATTTTTGAGTTTGATCTGATATGCCACTGATCTGTTTACTATACATAATGTATTTTACATGGGTGAAAAATAAACTATGGCTGCATGTAAATTGTAATTGTAAATTTAAATTGAGGCTGCCTTTTCCAGCAGGGATGTGTCACCTTGATACATTTCACACATCTGTAGTCATTTTGTGCTACATCTTAGAAAGCTATTTAAGAATAATTACAAAGTGGAGTGAAAATGAAATGAGGTGTAACTCAATGTAACATATATTACAATAAACGCAGCAGAGCTCCTATATTTAACCACTGACACACAGTTGGTGATCATAGTGACAGTCTGTGTCTTTAAAGCAGTGTTTAAATACAGTAGCGTGATGTAGATATGTAGTTACAGATTTGGCCCGACCCGTTGGAGCTCAATGGCAAAGTAACACGGAGAGCAGAATTTACAGGTCAGCAGGGCTCACAGCTGAGATTTTATGGCAAGATTTATACCCTGTGCGATTTTACAAGCAGTGGGAGGATTCATTAACCCTTTGTTGCGGGAAATGGAATAGGTTATTCATTTCTCTCTCTCTGCACAAATTCATGTTGAGGAAATCCAGAGAGCCACACTTTTGACACCTGTATTACACCAGGAGGTAACACGTTTGCCCAGTGCACAAGGCAATTAATCTTGTCAATGTCAAGTGCATTGGGAGGGAGGATGAAACAAAGATTTGACCTGATTGGCTATGAAAAGGTCTCACATTTGGGCCCAGCTGGGAAAGAGGAAGGTTACAGGGGGAAGCGTTTGGCACATACAAGGACAGATGCACAGAGCTTTGATTTATCTGTCTGACTCCCGTCTTTCCCAGAGAGCCCCCAGTATGGCTGCATCCATGGGTGTCCAGAATAAACACACATTAATTGGCCAATTAATTACAGGGACGAATACAGGGGGCAAGACTTTGAGAGGGCCACTTTGATTGCACAATGTTCACTGGCTTTTATAGTCACTGTGTGTGTGTGTAAGTTGATGTGTGTGTGTGTATATGTGCAAAAAGCTGATGTTCAACAAGGGGTAATGTAGGTCAACACATCCTCTGAGCATTAGATCGACTTGATATAGTTGGCCAGAGCGCGGCCCTCATTCACACATCTACAACCTCACGACTTTCTCAGGAGACAGAGCTGTGCCATGCAGCGGGGACACTGCAAGCATTATACACGTCCCTGCCGCTCTGGTGTCAGAATTCATCAGGGCCTGGCATCCCCTTGGCCTGTGTCTAATACCTCTCCAACATTTTCAAATGTTGTTTCAATGTCTGCCAGGTCATAGCAACACTAATGGAGTGTCATGTGTCAGATAGGGTCAGCTGAACTGAATTCACTCGACTTGTTGAGTTATGTCAGCGGACAGGAGGTGACTGGCCCCGGTGACTGTTCTAGGTATTGTGGTCCACACCGTTGGCTTCAGTCATCCAAACAATGGGATTTTCTCTGGCTCCAAACAGTCTAGTAATATACAAAGACACTCTGCTGGCATTTTAGGTCAGTTGAAGGAGGAGACAGAGTTTGAGAAATGCTGAGAATGTAAATACCTTTGAAAGGGCATTTTGGATCCAAGATGCTTGGATTGAAGCATGCCCCCATGTAAGCTCTATCTATGTCTGCCGATTCCTCGGGCCAACTGGAGGGAGGAGGACGCAGGGAGCTCAGAGAGCAGGGGCAAAGAGGCTGGACGGGGAGGCGGTGTAGCCTGAACGCTGCAGAACACAGAGGCGCCGTAGTGGGAGGCTGCATCACTGTTACAGCCTGCCATCCATATTCTGATTCTTCACACTCTCATCCTGCCCGCGACCAATTTAGATACATTCATCTGTGTCCACTTTAATGGCATGCCAGGGAGCAGCAGTGGCCTGATATTATACAGATGGTAGTGTGCAGGACCTTAGTGTAATCTGTTATGCGTGGTGAGTGATATGAAGCATAAGACTCGCTGAGGGCTACAGTAGCCAGAGTGAGCGCCCTGTGGATCTTTGCACAGTGTATTCTCTCTGACCTCAAATATTTGGTTTGTAAAATGAACCAGGGTTTATTGAAAGTAGATTTTCAGCCTCTCCTATTCACTTGTTGGATAATGCATTAATGAAACACTCTGTATCTGTAAATATGGGACGGGAGCAATCTGCTCCGGATGAATAATACGGCCAAAAGTCCAGATGAGACTGTGAAATTTCCAAGAGCCAAGACTAATAACAGCATCCATTAGGAGATGAGAACATTCAAGAGGCAATGCTGGCCTAGTGAGGAGCCAGTGCAATATGCACCCAGCTTGCGTGGAAACACTGCACAGACATTCAGCTGATGGGTGGGAATTGAGCTCATGGTTTAATATAGATTTATCGGCTTCACCACATAAAAATGCAAATTCCGATAATATCATCAGCCCTCTTTCCTCTCCTTAGGAGTTGTTAAAGTCAATGAGCTCTTAAAACTCATCGGCGAAGACGTGGTAGAGACGTGGCTGTTGTAAAGAGCTGTTCTGAGGCTCCCATGGGACAGCCTTGGCTTAGTTTCCACAGACATCCACTGTCTGCATTTCCCATGTTTGCCTTTGGCTCCAGTGTTTGCATACTGTGTGGTAGTGAGATTTTGATGTTTGCGGAAATTGCTCTATAATGGTTATTTTATGAAATCATATGCTGCGTTCTGTGACTGGGTACCCTTGTAATGCCACCTGTGTCCCTTTTGTATTGTGTGGCAGTTGAAAAGAGGCATAATGCGGTATGAAAATTATTGTCACTCTCTCATACAGCTTCTTGCACTTGTCTATTACCTTCTCTCATCGTTGTAAGCCCTCTACAGAAAAAATCTCCTTTACGGTATTCAGTGCCTAATTGCCAGACTGCCTAATTAGGGATGTTACCCAACACACATCATACATTCATGCATTGAGGACATCTATCCACTCTCATAGAGAGCTTACAGTCGCCTCATTGGCTCTGTCCCCCGCCGTGTGCAAAATTTGAGATGAAGCTAGTTTGCCATCTAGTGGCACATGTACAAATCACCATTTATTCACTTGGGATCAATGATTGAGTCTCTGTGAGGAAAGCCTTCATGGGAAGCTTTAGCCAAGAGACTATAGGTGCAATCTTGGCCAGCTGAGCTGTGTCTTAAGTCGGCTGCAGTGTCAGCCATCTCTTTATACGTCCCTGAATATTTAGATGGCTGGGAGTTAAAGAGAGCATTGTGTGCCAGTCAGAATGGTGAAAAATGCTAAGCTGCATTTGAGCCCCTGCCAGGCAGCTGTCGGCTTTGCCGTTCTCTTCCTGCCCCGGCCGCTCCTCTTAACCCTCAGTAAACAACTGGAACAAATCCTATTTTATTGAGGCTTTTACCAAGTGCAAGGGATCTCTGCAAGCTCCAGTGCCCAGGCATTTTCTGAGCTTGTGGAGTGTCCTAAGATGGCACCCAACGAGGGCAGTCAGAAGTAGGGAATTTGCACTGCCTGTCTCTAATTGGATCCTTAATCAGAAGCAGGTGAGGCTGTGTTCTCTGCAGTGTGTTTTGTGACATTTCATACGAGCAGTCTAATCAATACTTACCTCAGACGCGCTGATAACAGATTTGACACAGTGAAAACGGGTTTGGTGAGAATTCTGTCAACTGCAGCATATCGAGCTGCACAGTTGGTTTAAATTCTCTGACTATCTGTCCCCTTCTCCAGCTGATACTCAGCTGATATGTTGAAGCTAACGCCCAGAAGCAGCTGTGCTGATGTTGTGTACGTTCAGAAAACATTGTTAATGTAGGTGAAGCTAGAATGCTGCTATGAGATAGTTATAAAATCACAATGAGCAGCTATACTGTAGATTTTACATCACTTTTCTGCAGTCTTTTTGAAAAGTTTTGGAGTGTTCATATTCATTTCCAACGTCTCACTTAATAATTAGACACATACTGGAGTTGAGCTAAACATGATGAAAGGTTCAAGAGGCTGCTGCAGTAATCTTGGTATTTTCGAGATCCTTTGTGCATACTTCATGTTGTTTTTCCTAGTCGTGTTGATTCTTATGGTTCATGGTGCAAATTCTTAGATGAGAAACCACAAAATATTTGCAAGGGGAAACGATGACATTTCAGAATTAATTACAGAATAAATTAGCTTTTGGTGGCAGCGTGACTCAGCGTCTGCATCTTGTCTGATTCTGGATACCACAAGGTTTGACCGAAGGACTGAGGGGATCAAATGTGTCGAGTTGCAATGTTCTTTTTTCCATCTTTCACAGGCCAGGAGCAGACAAGCTTTTTCACTTGGGAATAAATATTGTGACAGGCTGTGTTGTGGCAAACTCTCTCTTGCTTGTGTCTGTGTGTGCATGCAGGATGTGCACATTTGTCTGTTTGTGTTTGTGTCTTTTTTGACTTCTGGATGTCCATGTGTATTTTTGTGTCCAAATCATCCCTTCAACACCGGTGTGGCTCCTCAGTGCACTACCAAAGTACAGCTTGAACACAAAAAACTCAGTACCACCTACTTTGTTCTGTGAATTGTTAAACGACATGAGGAAATTATGAGGGTTTATCATCCTCACTGTTTTGTTTACCAAGCAAATACAGCTGCTGCTCACAAGCGGCGTAGTCAGTCCCAGTTAAAGGAAGTACAGCAGTTAGACAAAAGGCTCAGGTGGCCTGAGTACATGTCCCCAGAGGGAGACAGGACTCAGCTCAGGCAGAAAGAGTGGGAGTGGCATGTGAGTTTTTCACTAAAGAAAAGGTCATCTCTCCCATGAGCTACATAGCATTGTCGCAGACCAACTTGGCTTGGTAATGTCAGATAGTTTCCCCTTCAGGACATTAAACTTCAGTGTCACACGTGAGACAGGAAGAAGAAAGGAGGATGCGTTGTGATAAGCCCCCTCCCGTACATTTGGTTAAAAGTGATGGTGAATTTTGGGGTATGAACAATGTGTGACTTAGCGGGAAAAGCGGGTTTGTCCTAAACATCAAGGCCAAAACATCACTAAAATGGCCATATTGTGACTCTAACATTAAATACAAGTTTAAATTTGGATGTCAAGGTAAAAACAGAATGGATTTATAATGGAGCATGAGAAAATGAAGGTAAATAGCAAGAAGAGATAGAGACTTCTGGAAGCTTCAGTGGTCTTTATCATTTTTACATAAAGTGGCAAATGAGCAAAAATCAAAGATGAGATAGTGTGTTTGCAAAACAAGGAAATTAAAAATGAATTTAAATTGATTTACCTGCTGATAGCTATCTCTGCATATGAAAGACGGCATCTTGTTGTCCCTCTGTGCTGTGTGTCAGGTTTGAGTCGGGTCCTATGGTGTTCATTTCAGAAGGCTCCCCCAGCTTATCTACTGACCCCTCTTGACAGGGGCATTTGTCAGGTGGATTATGTGGCTTTTTTGATGATGTATCTGCTTTTTTGCTAAAAATGCATCAAGTTCTGGCCTCTCCGTTTTATACCACTGTGTTGTCGGACATGGAACATCTCAGCGAACATGTTGGCATTTGGGATAAGGATTACGGAGTCGTCATAAACGGGTGCCTCTGCCGTGTGTTGCCGTCGCTGTTGACTTGTGTTGCAGGACTGAGCCAGGCCACATGTCTTTGCTCTGCTTTTACACTTAACTACACTGCAACTCAGAGTGGAGTTGACGCCATTTAAGAACAAGATCATGTGGATTAAGTTGGACGTTCAGAATATGCTGTCAGTCTACTCAGGCCTCCTCCTCCAGCTCAAGTGTGTACTCACTTTAGCTTTACTAGCACCGGTATTGAATTAGTAGTTAATGTGAAGTGCTTTTCATGCTTCTCTTATACGGTTTGCAGGTTTCTAGAGTGGAACAGATAAATAGTACTAGTGAATATCCGTTTGGTCTTGTTGGCCCGTCTTTCATTTACCTGAGAAGCTAGTTCATCTTTCTCTCTCTCTCCTTTCCTCTCCTCCTCATTCCCTTCATTTTTCTCTTCCTCCTCCCCTCCCTCCCATCCCTAATTTCCTTCCTTGCCTTCCTGTATCCCCCCCACCCCTCCAAATCTACTGCAATGACCTGAAGGAGGGCTTCATACTGCAGCGCTCAAATAATAATCAAGCACTAGGATGTTGTCAAATTTATAGGACACTGAGCGTTGCATAGCAACAGAGATTGGCGGGGTGATCCGACAGAGCTGGAAGTTGGGTGAGGGAGAAACGGGGCGAATGACAGGAGACAGGAGAAGGAAGGAGAGACGACAAGAACAACAGGAGACAGCAGAGAGGGATGAGATGAGAGTAATAGGGCTATGATATTATACACAAAGGGAGAGATAAATGAGAGATGGAGGAGCGAAAAAGGAAATGAGAAAGTTAAGGTTGGCTTAGCTGAAAGAAAAGATTCATACACTCTGCTGGCTGTGCTTTTTGGCTTGCCGCTCAAGTTATAATTATCATCATCTTGACATATTTTACGATGGCATTTTGGCACACACAGGTGGTGTTTAGCTTGAAAGTGAATGTAGCAGTGGTCCAACCACAGGCTTCTCTGTTGCTGTCGCTAAAGCCCTCCAATATCAACGAAAGCATTTTTCGTTTTGTTGTTACACAGTTCTTGCGTTTTTCACACTGTCTCACACGTCTTTTCTTTCTTGGATGTTGAAATCCTCAGTTCCAGTTTCCTGTTCATCCTTGTTGCCTAGAGACTGCTTTGGACTGCAGGCAACCTCTGACACTTAACTTTCCTCTCGTGTTGTGTCTGCCTTCTTCTGCGGAAAAACTGTAAAACAATAAGACAAAACTACAGTGAAGCTTTGACTAAAGTCTAGAAATCATGGAATTTGCTTTGGATCTGGGAAAAAAAGCAGCTTTGATTATCATATTCTTCAAGTGGAAAACAATCATCATCATGTGTTGACAGTGACAACATACTGATTTCTGAGGATCTGAGGTAAATATTCTTTGGGATATTTTTAGTTGAGGTAACACAAACAACAGTTCTTAAAGCAGCTGAAGGAAAAATCTCAAACATGGCTGAACATGATTATAAAATGACCTCAGATCAAACCGTCCAAGTGTCCCTATAGTTACACTTTTACAAAAGTCTAGGATGTCAAAATATGACGTTTAGAATTGTTGAAGTGGCATTAAGACCAAATTCAACACAAAACCTTCAGGTAACACTTCAGGTAAACTGTTGCTGTGATATCCAGGTGCTCGTGGGCACTACGGTGGTTGTGGCAAGTTGATTATCTGAGTAGTCCAGAAGCAGTATGTCCCTTCAGAGGCTGTTATCTCGCTGTGTCACTGGCAGGTGTTTCAGTTTGGAGAGCAAACTGAGTGCAAACGGTGATGACAGCTGTGCTCCAGACTAATTATTTCTTGTCACTGTGCTCAGATTTGTTGGGGATGGTGTGCTAAAGTGTCAGTCTAACCCCAAGGTCACCTGGTGAAGTCTCTTTAATGGATTGCTTTATTGTGAAAATGATTGAGCTGTTGAAGTTCATAAATATTGAACGAATAAGTTATCAAAGAAGAAAAACTCACCCCCAACCAAGATTATCAACACTCAGCTACACATAGCTAATATGCTAAATGCTCCACCCCATTAATGTCAATGAGAGGAGACTAAATATCAGAAACACCTTTCAGAATAATGCAATATAACACGAGCTGCAGCCTCCAAATGACCATAAAGTTGATTCAACACCTTTCCACACCAGTATTATCAAAAACTTAATGTTATTAGGGTCATAAAGGTAGGATTTATAGCATGGCCATTTTATTATGGTGCATTAGAAGTCCAGTGATAAGGGCAGTAATCCAGCATTCAAATCTAGCATTTGTTTTAGCAGAATTAGATTTTCTGAAACAGAAGAAAACCATCCCACCTTATTAAAAACCATGTAGGTAACTGCACGCTTCAGGTTAACGTTTAAAAATATGGAAGTAACCCCAGATCACCATTTAGTTGTTCTGACTTGAGATCTAGAGTACCTCTCTAAATTTTTATGATAATATGCAAACACATGGACATAAAATCCGCATGCCTTTTGGTGTTAAAAGAGATTTAAGGGCAAATGTGGAGAATTCATTTGGAAAGCTGCATAATTCATGAGCTGCTTGGAATAATAGCATATGAAATATTCATTAGCTAAATTACATATCTGTGTAATCTGCTTTTGTTGTGGAGTTCAGGGGAGAAAGGGCAGTGGCAGGGGCTAAGGCTAGAACAAACAGTTTGCTCTTTTTGCTCTGCTCATTTTTTTTGCAAACTTTGCAATGATTCAGTGTCAGCTTATTCGCTATAGGTGAAAGAGGAGAAATAACAGTATTCACCCTCAAGGAACGCTGCCTTTGTTTGTGAGAAAAAGACCATTTACTGCACACAAAAGCGATGTGTTTGGAATCTACATATAGCTCCCAGTGAATGTAAAGGCACTCACTGAATAGTTCGCTGCCGCTCTGACTGCTCTTTCGGTGCCACAAAGGTAACCAACCTCAATTTCATTTCAAAGAGGTTATTCCCTCATTCAGGATAATGGCAGTCATTTGAAGCAAAGGATTTTCAGGTTTTAAGGTGCTGTTCCTGTCACATCAATGCATTCTGACATCTTCCAGTTCTTCTCAACGTAGCACTCATTCATGCTCGCATTAAAGCAGCCTCAGAGCGACATTAACGCTGATAATGAAAAGACGCCGGCCAAGGCTGCGTTGGTACATCAAACAGCGGCGCGCAGTCCCCATGAGGAGGCACACACTGGTTCCACTGTGTCATTATTAGGTTTAATATTTACTGTACTACAGCTTGGCTTCTCCTGTTTTCATAATCCTGTAATCTGTGGACTAAAAACAGAGAAACACACACAGTGCATAAGCATGAGCGCACGTGCAAACAGATGATTAAAAGCAATAGCTCTCAGTGAAGCTCCTTCCTTTGTCTTTGTTGCAGGCAAACGAACATGTCAAATTCGACCCAGTTAATGAAAGTCTGCGTACATGGAGTGTCACAGGGAAGAATCGGGGGCGTTGCTTTGTGATTCTCCACTTTTCTTTTGGCAGCCACTGATCCTTCCCTCTGCACAGATCTACACCACCACTAACTCAGTGTAGGGAAGACGTGTTTTTGTGTGTCATCCATGCTGACACATACAGTAGGAGAGAAATCCAATGTTTCAATATCGCAATTGTGTCAGATGATGAATCTCCTATTAGAAAGAAGTAATCATATTTAGCCGTAATACAGATATCTGCATTGTCTTGTGCGTCTGCCGTAGATTACACTGCTGTACAGTGAATTGATATTGGCCAGAGTATTACCATCTCCTAATTGAGTTGATTTTACATCCGTCTTCTGTGTGTGAAAGCCAGCTAATTTCAGGCCCTCCTTACAACGCACAGCCAGTGATGCTCTGCCAGTTTATAGGATAGCTGTAAGGATATCCACAGAGCTTTATCCTCTTTTCTCACAAGGACATAAACCCTCTTGATGTAAATTATACCAACTTTGGTTTGATTTAGATAGTGTTACATCTCATTAACATGTCAGCATTTCAAGACTTGCGGACTTTCAAGCACTAAGGCCTTTTGCAATTCAGAAAATGTCAAAAAAAAAAAATTATCGCTTCCTTCTGACCTCGTTTTGCAATGCTGGACAGCGCTGGATGGTTTGGCCTGTTTGCTCCTGTATCTGCTCTTTGGGTTGATTAATGCACCAAGGGACTCACACAGCTGGAAAGGAGGCAGTAAACCAGAGGAGGGAACAAAGACTAGTGGGCCACATGGGGTGCAACAATTAAGCTGTTTTCTTGTTGTTAATTAAAAGCAAATTAGAGACTGCGACAAGAGTTGCTGTCTAGCCTTAATTGTTGGCAGCATGCATGCCCAGCTACACCTGTTATTGTATCTTCACTCACTCATCTTAATCTTCTGTATGTGTGTGTGCCCATGTATTTCTCACATTGTGGGGACATAAATCTGTTTATACAGTCACATTGTTGGGAGTCGCTGTACAAAATGCATGTCCCCATAGTGTAAATCATTACATTTTAGGGACTTAACGTTAGGGTTAGGGTAAGTCTCCAGGAAATGAATGCAGGTCTATGTAATGTCCCCAAAAGTGATGAAAACCTACCGTTTGTGTGTCTTCCTTAGGGACGGAGAGGAAAGACTGGAGAGCCTGGACCCAGAGGCCTGCCTGTAAGTGATATACAGCAACACAGACAAACACAACACACATATTACCTGTTGATTTGAGGTAAAGAGATGAACTCCTTTAAAAGCTGCAGCGCTGTTCTATAAAAACAACTAGAAATCCTGTATCTTTTACCTTCATGCGTTGTTCTGACCATAATTCAGAATCCTGTGAAATACATGTCTGCAGAGATTGCATATGAAACCGAGTGATGAACGCCGAAAGCTTAGCTCAATACAATGGCACCTCATTTTCTAGCTTTTCCACCATTCAGAATCAATTTCAATTTAACTTTATTTCACCAAGAATGTCCCTGACATTAGCAGTGTCTTTCTCAGTTGAGACTTGGCAAAAAAATTGAACACAGTTACAAAAGTTACAAAGCGATCGTAATTATAAAAGCATATTAAAGCAAACAGTCACACGTGCAATGCCACTTAAAAAGAGCAATCACACAGGCTGTATTGATCTCTTTAAAATCTTCTCCCATTCTGCCACACGCCTGCAAGCTGGCTATATTATTAGCACAAAACCACAAGGAGTATATTAAGGTAGCACTTGAGAATGCTTGTATTGATGAGAAGGACAAGTCTGCCTGTAAGGCTCGTTGACTCCTTGAATTATGGTCTTTTCCTCAGGCATCCAAACCAATCCCAGATACCGTTTGTGTGTTTGTGTAGTGACCCACACACTAAAGGGCACAAACACCACAATGCGTTAAAGAAGACAGCTTGTCAGACTCTGAGCTGCTCTGATGTCAGGACAAACAGGACTGTTTAGGCATCATGCAGCTCGGATGCTTTGGGTGTCCAATTATTTTCATGCCCTATTGCCCTGATTACACTCTTGATCAGCACATAGGGTCTGTCTTATTTTATTTCATCCAGAAATCCAGAAAAATTCAGTTCTGCTTCTATCACCGTTATGCTCAATAGGTTCAATTATCTTTAGTATAATCGAGCTACTCACTGTTAAACCTCTCCCGCATGACTCAAAGAATCCCCTGCCTCCTTAATAACTCATAAAGTTGTAGGACACGAAGTCATAGGACAAAAGAAAGACAGGCTGGAGAAGGTGTGACATTTCTAAATGGCAGTGTCCTGATGACACCCTTAGCATGTGCCAGCTTTGCCGCCATCCCCTGGCACTGGCATTTATGAGTCACCTGTTTTGCTGAGGTAGATCTCAGGGGCAAAATCGTTCAAAACACACACCGGGGCATCACTCCTTCTTGTCCACTGGCAGCATGACAGTGCTCGCAGTTAAGGGGGGCAGCGGATATTTTTCAAAGTCAAATTAGCATTGTGCGACAAAAGGAAAGTCTGTGAAAGGCACACAACAAAGACACGCTCAAAGATAATCTATAGACTGCTGGGGGCCAGCCACGTCTTTATGAGAGCTGGCATTAGTACAAAGGTTAGAAAATATAATACAGCAGGCTTTTGCTGTAAACAGGAGTATTTTTCAAGTGATCTTACCGGTTTAAATGGGTTAAAGAAAGGCTTAGGATGCTTAAAGAGTGATGATGGAAAATATATTACGTGCTGTTCACCTGTTTTCATATAATTGTGTTTTTGTGATGCAAAACCTTTTGTACTCCCTCTGTGTGAAAAGACTATTTCATTGCTTGTAATTGCAGGGTCCCTCAGGAACCTCTGAAGGAGCAAGTGTCAAGGTATCATTCAAAACATTGTTCATCACAAAACAAAGTACCGGCATGTGGCATTTAAAGTAGATTTGAGCTGTCTTCCTCTTTGATAAACCAACCCTTACCTGCACTTCCAGCAAGGGTGAATTGTCAAGATGACTGAGCAGTGTTCACTGTAGCAGTCCTCCAGATAGGCGAAGAGTTTTATCATCTGTACCGTGTTGTCTGTATAAAGATGTTCCTAGCTGTCCCAGAAAAGCCAGCCCAGGCAAAGGCATGACCAGACCGCCTGTCCTTGACTGACATTTTTGTGTTTGTAGTCAGGAGCTGGTTTGTCATGTTGGAAATGGCACCTCTCAGTCAATTGTAGCATATCTGCTGTGCAAGTTAAATAGCTGTTCCCTCCCTGCACCCCCTGCAGCGCGGCACAGCATGACTCAGTGCTCATACTCCAAACAGACAGATGGCCATTACGTACAGTGCTTTTGCAAAAAGAGCCTGCAATCATTTTCATGAAGCCCAGGGGTGCTGTAGCTCACCAGAGGCACATGAGATATGCGGTGTAAAAAAACCTCTCAGACATGGACCTCTACCAGGCTTCCCACCGTCTCTGTTGCTACCTGCTTCCTTCGCAAGCCAACCCCACCTTCTCAGCCCCACCCGCTGCCAACCAAGGCTCCAGTGGCCCGCTTGTGATCACGCTGAGAGTGAAAGCTATTGTGTAGTGGACAACCTCTTGACCGCAGCTGTTCATTTGATGTATAGGTGCGTTGTTTGCTCGGGTGTCATTTTCAGGCCGCAGAATTCCTCCTGCTCCCTCTGCCCAGAGGAA
This sequence comes from Chaetodon trifascialis, assembly GCF_039877785.1. Taxonomy (NCBI): domain Eukaryota; kingdom Metazoa; phylum Chordata; class Actinopteri; order Chaetodontiformes; family Chaetodontidae; genus Chaetodon; species Chaetodon trifascialis. The sequence goes on along the minus strand of NC_092068.1, from coordinate 12,654,008 downwards.
GGAGAAGTGTCAGCTGGCCAACCTTGAAAAAGAAAGTTGTCTGTATGAGGACACGCTTATTTTACCTCGAAACAAAAGGGATTGCAGTAGGTATACCATAGGCAGAGGCGCAACGGATAGAGGTTTTCATTTGGATGAAAGTAAGATGTTCCGAATAAAATGACAGAGGTTACCTTCATTAAGTTTTCACGCGTTTTTCAGTAATTGCCTGCCGAGTTTCAGCTTAATTATCTCACTTCAATCAGCGTCATATCATAAAATGAAGCCGCAAAACGCAAACCCTCCCTTGGCAGAAAGGAAAACCGCTCAGAAATTGTGGGTTTCAGCATCATTTTTGCAAGTACTTACTGCACTTTCACAGGTCTTTTGTTAAATAAATGATTGAAGAGTTCAAACACAGTGACAAAAAGATGTAAAGCTGATTCCATATAACAATATAATTATTGTAGAACTGCGTGTTTAAGTTTTTGAAAAAGTGCACCTGTTGGCTCACTGTAACTTACAACATTAAACTAAACTCAGAATGATGAAAAGTCCAAAGCTTGAGATTAGATTAAAGATTGCATTATGATATAGCGCATGAGTAAAGCATTTGTTAATATAAAACCGCTGACCATTAGTTCGAGATGTGAGAAACATTGTTTTAACGCTCTAATGCTTACATTAAATGTGCACACCAGCCTTGCCCCTGCCATGAATCAGTCATGCCCTTACATTGCGGATGCGTCTTCGCTTTGTCATTACGAATTCATGCTTGCTGTGGGTGACGAGAAAACCCCCTTGCCTCAGAGAATCGCTTCACATTTGAATCTGCTAAAGTGAAACAAGTATGGCCACGCATTGAAAAAGGAATTTACACAATCCAACATGATAAGTGAGAGCAGCTAAACCAGCACCCCTCAGAGAGGAATGGAAAGGAACAGTTTCCACGAGCAGTAATAATTGAGCGGCATCAGGGATTCTCCCCACTTCTCAATGGCCGACCTTGTGCATTTTTTAGCTTGGACAAAACGGACGCGAGTTAGACTAAACTGCAGCTTGTGTAACATCTGTGTGAGCTGAGCCCCCACTCGTTCACTCAGCAGAGTGTGAATGTTTTCAAGTGAAAAAAAATGGGTCTGTGCAGTGAATGATGTGCAGGGAAGACGGTGTTCTCATGAATCACATCTCCATAACTGTATCTCCCACTGACAGTCTCAAACGGGCTCTGACAGAACGCCGCAGATATTGATGGAGAGACCGCGAGGGATGCAGACAGGCTTAATTGCAGTTTGATGACTTGAGGTGTCTCAAAGTCAACATCACCCACAGACTCCCGCAGGTGGACCAGTTCCCTGTCCTATCCACGCTGGGCTTTGCCATTGTGTAAATACAGTGATAATCTGGATAAATACTGGCCGCGCAGCAGTTAATCTCATTTGAAAGGTTTATTAACTTGTTACATGCCACTCCGCCAAATAAATTGAATTTGAATGATCTTTCATGGAGATGTAACAATAACGAGTCTATGCCAGAGGACAATTTACACTGAACGTCAGTCATAACTCAGCCCACTGCGTCAACAATGGGAAACCAATGTAGTGTGTGGTTTACAGTCACTGTAAGACGGATACTGTACAGATATTGTGTTGTAAGCGGCCTTTGTTAGAAAAAAAAAAGCCTCATGACAACAATGCTTTAATTGGTAAGATTATGGTGGTGAAGTCATGAGATCCCATGTGGTTGATAAAGCTGCACAGGATTCAATTAGTACTCAAAGTCAATTTTGTCACTAGTCTGTCGTCCCCGCCTAAAATATTAATAGGACAATCCATCTGTTCATACATGGCAGCAGTCTGCCGACTTAATAACGGCTCATAATTTGGACGAGGAAACAGTGATTATACCTTTTAAATGAACGGTATCACAGCGGCGGTCGAAGGAATGGGGGAGGGGCTGAAACTGTATGGCAATTATTGACGGTTAGAGTCCAGGTGCCACTAAGGAGTGTGCAAATACGCTGTCCTTTCTCAGATGTCTCTCTGTCTTCTCAGATTGCTGAACAGATGCTCCATAATGTCCCAGCACAGAGTATCTGAAGCGTTCCCTACAAATCTTCACACGTGTCACACAAAACAACAACAACAACAATCTTGGATGAACAACCTTTTTTTTTTTTTTTTCTATGTTGTTCTCTTTTACTTTTTTGGAAAAGAACAAAATATAACAAGTGAGCTTTATTAAACAGTCAGGAGATGTGAGCATCATTCATGTTTTAATGATTTGCCACAGATGTGCTGTGTAGCTAAAATAATAGGTGGTAAAAAGAAGGTGGACCTGCACAGAGTTTGATGAGCCTCCTGCTTATATATGAATGGAAATTATTAGAGATTAGAAATATGTGTCTAATTATTCATTCACTGTATGTCTTGACCGACATGCAAGTATGTTTGTTTTATAGTTGTGTTTACTTAGAGTATTCTCCACATAACTAACAGGGAGAAATCCTATTAAAAATACTCCAAGAACAGCTCACAAGCAGTCATAAAGTGCCATCTATTGGCAGATGGGGGAATGATTTTAACATGAAAAAATGCTGCAATGCAACAGGGGCTCGAGCTGTTCATTATCCTGCTGGACTTCGAACCCCGTAGTCTCATAAAGCCGAGAGACGTAATTACAAACATTTTTTGTCTGATTACTTATTCATAACATCTGTCCTTGCCTACGTTTCATTGGCTGAGCTGTCTGTCTTTTTGCCCTGCCTCTGCTGTCAGTCACTGTCTCTGATCTGCTCTGTTCACATGCAGGGGGAGAATGGTGAGTCTGGAGTCTCAGTGGGAACAGGGGAGAAAGGAGAGAAAGGAGACCCTGTAGGTATTTTCTTGCAGTGACATTTACAATGGCGCCGTGTTACAGAGTCATTAACCAAGGCCTCCTCCCACAGGGTCAGCCAGGTGCTGAGGGGGCCGGTGGGATGAAAGGACAAAAAGTAAGTCACATCAATGTCAAGTGTCATATATGATGATTCCCCCTGTTTGTACTCCCTGAGACTCAGCCTGTGTGTGTCGAGGAGAAGTAGAGATGAGGAAATCAGAGAAAGAGGCGGTGGAGGTAAGGTAGTTCAGGGGATATAATTGGTATGATACACCAGAATTCAGAGGCAAACCCTTTTGAGTTAGTTATCCTCCCATTTCTTGTGAAATCCCCTGCAGGTGGCACAGAGCCAAGGCAAGGGTTTTCAGTTTTGCCCTTATGTCCTTTATTTAATTACCGAAGTTTGCCTGTTTATTTGCCACTTAGCAGAAAAATATATTTTAGCAAAATCTTCAGTAAAGTTGAGCCAAGTGTCAAGAAAGAATGTATCAGTGTTTGTGCAGATGGTGCCACCATGTGACCAATCGCATCGCACTTTACATGTTAATCCATTGACTCCTGGCTGCTGAACTATGAGAAGCTCAACTCACCACTTTCACACATTCACTCATCATATAGCACACACACACACCTGCGAATTCCATCCAATCTTCATCACAATCGAGACACAACAAACAGACTAATGGTTTTGTGAATTCTTGTATCTATTGCCTATTCAGCCTTTTTTACAATTCATTCATGGTCAAGTGAAAATTGAAAAAGGCCCTTTAAAAGGGAGGAATTTTGGATTTCTGAAGTGGGGACTTTTATGACTGAAAGGCTGAAATGAAAATCCAGATTTCAATCTATTTTAGATCAGTGGATTGCAGTTGTTTGCGAAATAAGACGAGTGTACAGCTGTGCTCGCGGCTCTGTGAGGCTCTATGTTGGTACAGTGGTGCTAAATGCTCACAGTGACAGCTATAATGTTTACCATGTTCGACATGATTATTATACCCATGGAACAAAATGACCGAGTTCATCCTAAGGAAGAAGCATATTTGATGGCAGTCCATCCAATATTTGTCAAGACATTCATCCAGTCTCAACCTCATTGTGACACTGGAGGAAAAATTAGAGGATCACCAAAGTCATCAGGATAGACAGCTGGACGCCATGACTGTATGTGTTCAATTATGTGCAAGTGTATCTAGTAGATCTTGAAGTATTTCACAGGTTAAGTTACGATTCTGACCTTCTGGTGACTCCAGATGAAACGTCAGGAGATCGCCACAGGATTCATCCTCTGGCAACCATGAATGTCCCTTTAAAACGTCACACCAATTCATCAAACAGTGATATTTCTGTCAGGACCAAAGTGATGGACCGGCCAACATTACCATCCCTAGAGCCATGTCACGAGCATGGCTAAAAAGCTTTACCTGAATAACATGAGAATAAAGCATTGGAGACGAGTGTTTAATTAAACCATCAAGCCCTTATGTTTGCAGGATTCAGGCATTCGTGTGTATTTTGATCCAGATCCAGATGGGGGATTAAAAACTTCTAAACCTTTTGTGTTATTAAAATTAAAAATTAAGAGGATTATGTTGGTTTGGTAAGGTACAGGGTGCATACTCTGCATACTTTTTAGGTGTTTATAGTACTGCGTATGCACAGATGTTGTGCTATGTTTTCTTGTTTTATTAAAAGCACGAAAGCTATACTGTAGCTTGTAAATTATGAATGGAAGAGTGGAGGCTCCTAAATGCAATGTATCACAATTAAGAACCTCCTATGGTTCCCTGGAGTGTCCAATACACCCATTACAGAGGCTTATGCACTGTATAAGTGTATATATATACACATGAGATGAGTACGACAGCATTCCACATGATGCACATTAAATGCACACCACCACAGCATGCTTTTAGCAAGAACTCTTTAGTCTTTTCTTTCCATTCATTTCATGGCTCCTCTCATATCGCTTGGGTTAGAAGGTATTTTCTCTGAAGTCTGGTCATGTTATTGCCTCCTTTATTGTTGCTCCAGAACCTATTGATGCGGCTGTTCGAGGTCACCCATGGCAACTTGCTTTCAGAAGTAGTTTCTCAAGTCCATTTTCATGCTGTGTATTTCTTTTTTGTTTGTTTGTTTGTTTGTTTGTTTGTTTGTTTCTATTGTATCTTTTTTTTTTTGGTCACTATCTGTCTGTCTCCCTGTCTATCAGTCTGTAATGATTGATGTTTTGTTTCTGCTGTGTTTTCAGGGTGATGTTGGGCCCCCTGGTCCTCCTGGTCCAGTAAGTACATTGTCAATTAGTTGAGATTTTAGCAAAGATTTGTCCTCAAAAGGACAACACGCGATGTTGGATGAGTAACCACAAAATGAATTATTATAGCATCGGTGTTTTGTTCTCTGCAGTTTTACAAATTGTCCACCTTTTGTGCATCAGCAAGCCGCTCATGTCCTACTGAAGAATGTGTTGTGAGTTGTGGTGTGTTCAGGAAAAGGCAACAGCACTGCAGTGTTTACCTTTGCTGTCACACCTCCAACATGGAGGCAGGTTGTCTAGTAACCAATTTCCATTCATTGACAAGCCTGCAGATTTGTTCAATCTTCAGACATGTTAGTTTTCCAAAAAACAAAACAAAACAAAACATTTTTTTCTGTGCAAACAGTGGATTTGTGTTGATGAAGGACAGGAGACATGGGCAGTGGAGAATAGTTGAGTTTCTCAGAGGAAGAGAAAGATAATGAACTGACTGATGTTTGACAGTCAGTTCCCATTCAGTGATATTATCTGAAATATGCACACAATAGCTTGCAAAGGCATTGAAAACTGTGACCTGTGATTCCTTGCCTATCTAGTATCAAATTAAAACATTTGCAGTGGCCAGCATCTGCTGATGTTGTAATCTTTCTCTTGGAACAAAAAAAAAATTATAGTGTGAATTAATGGGGGCCATGCAGCACTTGGCCCGTTCATAATAGTCATAATTGTAAATTATAGGAAAATATTGTTGGAAGACACTAGTGCTGCTTTTAGTAGAGCTGCGGATAAAAACAGAAGTCCTGATGTCATGGTTGTCTGATGTACGCTGAAGGTGACACAGAGTGGGTGGCACTGGGATGATAGAACTCATTGCTTCGACATTTTAAAGTCGAAATCGCGCTGTGGCAAATCAGTTAAGGATCTGTCAGGAGCCAGTGATAACTCCAAAGACATGCTGTAACTGTGAGAATTAGTATCTATTTTTTTATTATTAAAATGAAATATGAAGGCCTGCGTGTCACAAAGTGAGTGGTTTGACGCTTAGATGACTGTCCTAATGGGTTTTGTTCTAAATATCTGCTGCCTATTGAGCCTTTGAAGGCTTCAGACATGAGCTTGGAAACAAAGTTTGATGGCTTTCATTCTTACTCTCATTCTCCGTGCTTGTTAGCAAGTGATTCATATGGAAATAAGACAACTTAATTGTATAGTGAACAAATATCACTCACTCTCCACTGGTTTCACTGGTTTCTCTCACACACAAAAAGTCTACTCCCTTAATAAGAACAGATATCAGTGTAGGCGGTTTTAATCACCATTCAAAACACTGAGGTCTTGCGTTGCAATTATTTTTGAATAGTTGTCTCCTTTCCCTAAGTTTCATTTCAACTGGGAGAGGAAAATAAAGTGAAAGTGTTCTGTCACAAAACTGAAAAGCTAAGTTGTGTTCATTGTCATGTAGTGAGGTATGGGCCACACAGGATATAGGGGGTGTATACTATAGCGCACAGCAGAGGGGAAAGCATTAGTCATTTGATAAATGAGGCTGTTTGAATATTTAGTGCCAGTCTCTGTCTGTGCTCTCTGCTTTCCCGTGGCAGATAATTTTGGCAGTTAAGCATTGATTTCCCTTACACAGCAGAAGCAAGGGTTCAGATCATTACCCTCCCTTCATAAACCTTCTTGTGCCTCTGTTTATTAGTGACGGGGAGGAGCAGAGGGCTTACAGGCATGCACGGCCATCACTTCCCCCGCCGCCCTTAACGGGGCAAAACAGTTGGAGAATGTCCTGCTTTTATTGCTGCCAGTGTTGCTTTACAGTAGAGTTTTATAAAGTATTAAACTGGATCTGTTATTCCAAGTTACACGGAGTAAAAGATTCTTTGCAGTATTTCGCTGCTTTTGAGAAAGAAATCTAATCTGATCTCGTCACATAGTGATGTTACTGAGACATTGTTCGACATCTGAGGCAAGAAGATTGACAGCAGCTGCTTCGGTGAGTGACTGCAGGTTGAAGGTTGACTGATTATGCAGACGCTCCACTGGGACAAAAGGGGATTCAGTACCTCACTGAAGGTTACTTTGACCATGTTGCTGAAGGAGGCGCTTCATGTCAGGTTTATTTGTACTGTATAGCCTTTAATCACAGAAACACTCTCATAGGACTCGCAGGCACACGTTCGTCAGGATAAAAAAATTCTAAATGAGAAAAAAAACAAGGGAAGAGAGCAATGACAAAGGGCCATGGGCGCACCTACCTGATGCAGCTTTCAGTTCCAAGATTGCATTTATTATCTCTTGCTTCTTTTATTATTATGCTAAAACCACCCAAGACTGGGCTGGTTATAACTGCATACAACAGTGAAACATGCGGTTAACACAACACAAAGGGCCTGGGGACGTTCAGATGTAATGAGCTCTGATGATTGTAGATAGATCATTAGATTTTCTCTCTGGATTGCTTTGCTTGTTTTCAACACGCTGGGCCTTAAACACTGCCCCTGCTTTGTGCAGTTTACACAAACATTTCATTGTGAGTCTCACATCCAGATTGTATCTAGACATGCCTGTGCTGCCCACTATTAATACATGTCTGCAGCACTGAAATGTGATCCTGAGCAGTGCTGCTGAAACGATGGCTCGTATCATCAGTAACTGTTCCATTGGTAACAGGAGAATCACGTTTGGCACATAGATTTGTGAATAAAGAAGCTGTTACTTCTTTATGGCTTTAAGAACAATCAGCAGCTCAGAAGGGTTTTCCTGATTTTTCCTTGCAGTAATATTGAAATCAGTGGAGACTGTTCAGACAACACTGTGTCTTTTTCATTTCTTCTAGGTAATGACAGCTCACGGATTAAGACAGCTCCCTGGATCTGTAAGCAGATGTTTATATCAGAAGGCTTGAAATGTTTATGTATAGTGTCTCATCTTCTGTGGTTGCTTTTCAAATTGTACACAAGGTTGGCTTCAGTCAGATTTTGAATTGTCCTGTTTTCTCTCGTGTTTGAGGATGAAATAAGGGAGAGGACCCAAAAGGGAGAAAAGGGAGATCAGGTAACTGTTTCTCTCATTATTATTGCTCAGTGAAGATAATTTAACCAAGAGACTCTCGAATTAACATTAAATATTTGACACCACAGCGTGAAAAATGTTTCCATTGCTTATGCAACATCAACAAAAGCGGCGCTGACATTTGATTTGGGAAAGAACAATTGAACACCTGATGTTCAGAGCTTGGTGTCGCCTTTGTGCTCTGCAAAGGTGGAACACAGAATACATTGCAGAACAATTATTGTTTGGACCTGAAAACAACAGATGCATCTACTTGAGGCAGGCAGATTCCAAAGGCCACTGACACAGCTACTGGCCAAACGTCAAAAGACTGCGAGCTAAATTAAAAAGAAAGAGAAATTACAGGTTGAGATACAAGAATGTGCTAATGAAAGCAGATCTGCTGAATTATGGCAGGCGTCAAAACCCAAACACTCAGCATACGACCAAGATAAGTGGAAGTGGTATGGAGGCAAAAAATGTTGTATGGTATCTCAGAGGTAACTTTTTTTTTTTTTTTTAAGAAAAGTTGCTGCTTTGATTATATTCACATTCTCAGAACAAAGAAGCAAACTTGGCAAAAGAAATACTCCATGTTCTTAACCTTCACACAGTATGAAAGCTAACTTCATGAAGGTCCTTGAGGAAAGTTTTTTTTAAACCTTACCCCAGTCAGAAAGAGGAATGGCTTACTTGACTGTTTTCTTTTATGCACATGTTTGAAAAATGATGGTTGTCTGTCTCCTTTACCTTCTACAGGGGGAGAGAGGCACTCAAGGACCGCAAGGCCTCAAGGTAACTTGTTGGAGACTTGCGTGAAAAGTATCGATATCCACTGCAAGCTTAAATACGTCCTTTATGTCCATTGAGTGCCATCCTCCACTGTGTCTGCGTATGTCGCTATGGAGTGCGCAGATTGATGGTCAAAGCCATTTCTGTTGTAGAAAAGGTTATTTCTTTGACATATAATAAGTCCTGAGCTAGACCGTGGCCCTGCAATATGCCAGAGATTATACTGTAGATCCAGTACATTTTTAAACTGCTGTCAGAGGGCATAAAGTTTTCAGCAGTGCACCAAAGTAATTCTCTTTGAGTTGAAGCTAAAGTTGATCTTCACTGTCTGTTTGTCTGTTGTCGACTTTTATGCCTCTCCTACAAACTTTTGGTGCAACAGTTCTACTGTATCTCGAATTGGAGAGAGAAATCAGATGTGTGTTGCAGGCTCTTTTCTCTTAGTAGTATGTGTTCTAGATTCTGATGTTTCTCTCTTCCATTTTCCTTCCTTCCCCTTTCTCAACCTTTTTGGTGATGTAACAGGGAAACACAGGGCTGCCAGGACTAAAGGGAGATCAAGGGCCAGAGGTGAGTTTTTACTGTATTTATGTCATGTCCACTGTGCCACTCACAGTAGGTCAAACACAGATATCTAAAAACCTGCTGAATATAACAGTGAGACAAAGGCTACTTGAGTTTAGGTAATTCATAGAACTGGAAAAAAAATCCCTGACATGATCATCTTTAACGATATCATAGATAATTCTCTTTTGGGGCGGCAGTAGCTCAGTCTGTGGGGACTTGGCTTGGGAAAGGGTGGTTGGCCCAAATCCAGCACAGACCATGTTATGGAGTGTGGACTGTAGTGGAAGAGGTGCCAGTTCATTTCCTGCCAAGGTGCCCTTGAGCACCGAACACCTAACTGCTTGGAACGACTACATTCAGCAGCTGGTTCAGGCCAATATTAACTAGCATAATGAAAGATTAACATCTTGTTAATATTTGCTGTTTCTTCAGCTGGTTTTGTTGTTTCCATGGTACTAATTGTAATATTAGGAGATTAACAGGATATTTGTCAGTGGAATATGGAGATGAATGCAAAGGAATACTTGCATGTTTAACAAGCTACAGCTTAGTTTGCATATGCACAGTAAATGCAGTCACTCTCAACACACCAACTGAAATTAATTAAATGGAAAGCTCTTATCATAACTAGAAACTTTGAACTACAGTAGGTTGTGAAAATATTGTAAAGCTTTCTCTGTCATGCAGATACCTTTTTTTATCCCAGTCATGGAAAGGAGTATATATATATATATATATATATATATATATATATATATATATATATATATATATATATATATATATATATATATATATATATATATATATATATATATATATATATATATATATATATATATATATATACATAAAAAAGCAGCCAGTATACTGATGCTTGTGAACTCCTTTTCTCAGTTATCAGTCCACATAAGCTCAGTTTCCATGGTAATGTGGATCGTTCAGTTTATGCATGTATACAAAGACAATATCAAAAATGGGAATGCATGTAAACAGCTGATCATGAATAACAGCATAACCAGGATATGATCCTTTTCTTAAAAAAATAATGGGTGCAAACCTGCTGTAGTTGTCATCAAACTAACCATGGTTAGGGTCTACAGTGTACCTGCCTGGGCTTTAACATTTAAAAGCCGAGACAATTCTGTCACCAAACAAAGAGAGAAAATAGCCCAAAGTATTGGTTTTCCTTTGTGTTCTGCCAGGGGAAGCAAGGCCTGCCTGGACTCCCGGGACTCCCAGGCGAGCCAGTAAGTATATTGGCACTAGACACTAGCACTTCATGTCAAGCCTTCTTTTCTCTCATTGCTTCTGCTGTTACCTCGCTGTGTCTTTTCCTCTCTAACTCAGTCTGTCCAAATGAAAGAGAGAGATGAACTGATACACGTCAACAGGCAGAGACAGAGCGGAAGCAGGAAGAAAAGTCCAGAATTTTTACACAGACGATCAGTAATCAAATTTAAGAATTAATTAGTGGAAAGAGGCAAATCTGAGCACTTTATGCCAGGAACGGAGGCAGAGGCCCAATCTGTTCTCCACACCTGCTTCGGTAATGAGCATCTGTCTTTACTCAAAAGCAGGGAGGGAAAAGAGGCATTTCATAAATCCTGGCTAAGGGAAATTATGTTGGAACACGGCAGCCCGCTGAAGCAGTGAGGAGGAGGAGATAAATGTGTGTGTGGAGATGAAGGCCTGGTGATAGATGTGTCTCTTTTCCCCACTATTTACAGGGTTCACCGGGGGAGGGAGGGGTGCCTGGGAGAGATGGCCTGAAAGGAGAAAAGGTAGATAAACTTCAAATCAAGTTCTCACCTCAAAGAAAAATATGAAGCAATGATGTTTTATCACAGGTTGAACATGGTAGACAACTTGTGAAGACACATTTCAGGTTACTTGCCCTGCATGCCATCCTCAATCATGTTGTAACTTTGTGTTCTCGCCTTTGATGCCACTGACTACTCTGTTATTTTTACATTTTTTTTTTTCTTGCAGTAGGGCTTGTGCCAAATACTGTGGTGAAAGTGGGAAAGTGTGCAACTGACATGCATATTTGATGGGGTTTGTCACTTGTCAAAATAAACGAAGCTCTGCTCAAGACTCTCCACCCACTGGAGTCACTCTGTTACACTCCAGGGCAGAGAAATAAACCTAAAGTGCTTAAGCCTCCTACACCCATTCATATTTATAATCCCCTTTTGTCATCTTTGCTACTCTGATGCAAGAGGCAGTTCTGGTTATACATATGAATAAATACATATGAAAAAACAAGCAATGTCTGTATGCTAAATATGAAGCCGGAGCCAGGAGACAATTAGCTTAGCCTAGCACAAAGACTGTGAGGAAGGGGCCTAACTGCAGACAAGCTCTGTGGATATGTGACATTAATCTGCCTAACAGCACCTCTAAAGCTCAATAACTTACACATTATATCTTGTTTGTTTGATCCATACAATCCAAAATGAAGCAAATTTTGCTCTTGTGGCAGATGATTAAAAACATCTGAATGAAACTGTGTCCGCAAGTCACCAAATATTTGAAGCAGGAACCAGAAAGCAGACGCTGCTATTTCTGCCTCGTGGACAGCAACCTACACACTTGATGGTTTTGTAAGAGTCAGGGTGCCACGGTACCAAAAGCTGTCCCCTCTAACAAACACTATTCATGTTTATACCTATTGATGCACAAAATGATTCTGGTAAATGGTGTCTGCTCCTGCTTTACCCTCCAGACTCTTCCTCGTTCACCTCCCTTTGCATAATACTGCACATCCTTTGCATTGCTGCGATGACACAGCCACTCTAACCTTTTCCATCTTTCATTCAGCATCTAGATACTGTCTATCTTTCTGTCTGTAGGGGGACTGTGGTACAGTGATGGGGCCACAGGGAGCTGCAGGTCCAAAGGGTGAGCCTGGAGAGCCTGGAGGTGGATACACGGTGGGTCACTTTCATCTGACCATGTCTACTTCGGCCCTTGAGTCACAGGACTGTTAGACTACTTTCTGTTCGGTAATGTAGAGCATGAAACAACAGAGGAAAATTCAAATTTACAAAGCTTATCATCGGCACACAGCTGGTACAGCAGCAGATATGTTAAAGGAAACTAGCTCCTCCAGCTGTGTAGCTGCCATGACATCATGTCGATGCAGTGCCATTAACTAATCTACCATTGTGTAAGCCCAGCACTATGTAATCACCTGTCCTACCATTTTGCAGCTTATAGCTGTTGAAGCACTCTCTCTCATGCTCACAGCTTTGTATATAGAAATGTTTATTACAGCTTCACGAAAAAGGTGACGCATGTGCAGCCAAGACCTCGGTCCTGGTTAAGGGCGCTTGTACCCCTCAATCACCACCAAGTGCTCTATGGGTGTAAACAATCATGTTTGTTTGTGTGTGGGAACGCTGAACTCAGCATTAAGCCTGACAGCAGGCCTACTCATCAAGCGAGGGGTACTGTGTTCAGTTGGGCAGAGTAATAAGGGAAAGATTGCACTCAGGCAGCAGTATTTAAAGTTCTTTAATGTACTCCAGCACTGTGAAAATAGGAGTGGGATTGGAAAAGCGGGCTGTACGTGTATAAGTCAGGGGGGATGTTTACAGCAGGCCAATGACAAGTTGTTACACAGCTGGAAAGCTAAACAAAAGAAAAGATGTCTATTGTAGCAGACGTCCTTTTGCATAGATACCTGATACATTTTTTGCTTGTTTTTTTTTTTTTTTTACAAATGTCATTTCTGTGGAGGAATTGCAGGAAAATGGACTCTCAACATTTTATGGTCTTTGTTGTGAAAGACAAAGAACAGAAAAGGAAAAAGCGATAAACAGAACTCAATGCAGATGGTCTTTAATGAGGCAGCGCGCTCAAAGAGTTAATGTCGCTTTATTGATTTTGCCTTTAAATGAATAATGACCAATTTACTGTTTGCTTCTTTTGACTTCTCTTATTTGCATAGATTAGTAATCTCCCTCTGCTTTGAAGTACTGATTTAAAGGTTTTGTTTCAGTAGCAAGCGAGAACAAAATGGTACGTTTCTGCCTAAAACTGTAGAATTGCTGTGTTTGTTCAAATCCAACTTCTGCGCAGCTAATTTACATTGTGCAATGTTGGACTTGTAACACTAATACATGCTGACCACAGAAATCAATGTCTCATCTGTACTGTGCTGTAAATAATGCTTACAGTAGCCCCGATTCCAATCAAGGTTTTTCTCTGTGGTATGGCATTATCAGTCTGCATCTTTACATAGAAGCTATTAACAAACGCTGTAAAACAGTATTGAAGATGAGCCCACAATGCAACACTGTTCAGTGTGATGCATTGTGCAGTGTAGCTCATACAGATTCAATGTTCCTGTTTAAGTTGCAGCCCCAGAATGGCTTTTTTGGGGCTGTATCTCTGCTTTGAAAGTGAATTGCTGATTAATCTGGAGTGAGTTCCTATTCTGATGTCTTCTTCCTGTTGTTTTGTAGGGCGATGGGTTGTCTCTAACTAGAGGGTCTCGCGGGCCCAAGGTAGGAAGCACTGTGGTGTTGGAGCATCACCAACACACCCTTCTATATAGCCCACTGTATAGATAGACCCATGATGTCTATGGTAACTATGTATGTTTTATGTGAAGTACTGTTAAGAAATAATGTCATATTCAGGTAAAGTATGGGTTAGTGGTTCCCAATCTTTTTTGTCAGACTTGCCCCTGCAGCTCTGTCCGATGTGCTATTAATTGTATGAGAGTGGATGTTGTTAGCTTACAATAATATTGTCGTGCAATTTGACTATCAGTTTGACTTCAAGTGGTTTTTGTCAAGTTTGCATTTATTCTACAAAAACAGAGAGCAATCCAGGCACTCCAAATACAAGAAAATGTGTCAAACAAAGAAGGAAATGTTGAAAAGCCTTTATTATAGTGGCTAAATCACTAAAATGCCGACATTGACCACTAGGTCTTCATCAGGGCTCCAAACAACATGTGGGTCCTCACCTATACAGTAGCAACAGCCAGTCAGAGGCAATCACATGACCCAGATAATAATGTAACAGGTGAAACAAATAGAGAATAATGCTACATGAGATGAGAAGATATATAAAAATGTACATGCACGCAACATGCAGAAAATAGACACCGATATATATGTGATACCACAAACGGCTGTGAAAAAAGTGGAGCCTATAGCCTGCAAAAAAAGAGCAATCTGTATCCCTTTTGAGACCAGGTTTCGGTATTCTACCACCTCCCCTGACCCTGATTTCATGTGCTCAATGCCCTGTGTGCACAATAAGGAATCACTTGCACTGTGATATTCACTGAAGTGTCTGGCCATTGGGTAAGTGTGATTCTAATGGCATATTAATGCTTGGCAAGACGATCCCTCAGGAATCCTTTAGTACAGCCTTTGTAAAAAAAAAAAAAAAAAAAAAAATCCACACATGAACTAGACAAATGGTAGTGTTACAGTTAATGAAGTCCCATTGTTTATACAGTACATTGTACTGCATTTGCACTCCAGCATGGAGTGCTTTAAGCTGGATGTTTTAGCCATTTATCCATTACTTTCAGCTATCCATCTCAGCCATTTATACCAGGGGTGGGGGAGCTTTTTCCTATCAAGGGCCATTTCAGTTTTCATAACGTTCTTTGAGGGCCATACTAAATTATTCAACACATATATCAGACTAACCTGTGCGATGGCTGGAACTGCTTCTCTTTGGTGAGGCGTCTGATGTCAGATGTTAGTGATGATGTTGCTACTAGCAGCTGGTTGTTCAGGGTTGGGTCAGTCAGTCTTGAGTGGAATAGAGCCTCTGCGAGAGTCAATTTTGAAGTTTTTGTCGCACATCAGCTGGTTCCACATTAAACCACATGGCAGATATGTTGAGTTCTGACAGTTGCCGAGATGGTGTGTTTATGACTTCCTCACGGGTTG
Organism: Chaetodon trifascialis; assembly: GCF_039877785.1. NCBI lineage: Eukaryota > Metazoa > Chordata > Actinopteri > Chaetodontiformes > Chaetodontidae > Chaetodon > Chaetodon trifascialis. The sequence continues at coordinate 12,638,561 of NC_092068.1, read as the reverse complement.
GCTCAAAACATCCCAGGGATCCCTGTATGCCTCCCAATCCCTCATCTGTTTCAGCTGTTTATGCATTACTTCCAGCTGTTTATCTCAACCATTTATCTATTACATTTTGCCAGCTAGTTCAACTGTTTAACCATTACCACAAGCTTCCTTCCTATTGGAACTTGTGTGGTCATGGTTACTATATGGAAAGTTGAGTGCATGAAACGCTTGGTGTTCAAGTCGTTAAGTCGTGAGAACACCACCGCCGGGCAACAGCAACATGTTGGTGTCCAGAAGCCCCTGAGGGTGACTAGCAACCTGGCGAGAAGTTGTCCTAATGTGTGAAATGCAAAGGCATAGTCACAGAGGAAAAAGATGAGATTGTTGGGAAAATCAGCAGTTCCCTCAGACATATTATAAAATTACTAAAAAAAACACTCTGTACAACTAAGATGACAATGTATTAACTTACCATCCACTGAAAAATTAACTTCCGTGGGCGCCACCATTTCTGAAAATGTTAGCAAACATGTCAGAACTTGCAAACTCTGAGCTGTCAGATAATTTCCACTTACAAGGTTGTGAATACAACAAGAGTGGAACGTTAATACAGATCCTCGTGTACGTGGTAAAAACAAGCCCATTTCAAGGCAGCAATTGACAGTAGATGCCGCGTTCGGGCTTGAATGCTGCAATCTTGCTCCACGATAAAGCTACATTTATATTGTTCATCTCTCTTGAATAAACATGCAGCCCTAAGTCATTTATTTTCACTTGTTTATCAGTAGGCTAAAAATTACACTACAACTCTGCTGATGCGCTGTTATATTTTTTGTTCTGTGACCTAAAATGTAAATTTTATATTTTTCAAAATAATAACAGACAAAATTAAATCATGGCAGTCATTTTACATGCAGTAAGAAAAAAGAACATAGGCCTAATCACGGGGCTGCCAACCTTCACACACTGACCGCGAGACTCATGCAATTGACACTCATGCAATAGGCGGCATGTGACTTTTCACACGCTCTCATGTCACACGTCTATTTTCTCACACAGTGAAAAACAAATTAATGACTGAAAACGTCATGGCGGGTAAAGAGGACACTGACAGCGTGTGGACAGACAAGACAGGGCAGCACAGCGCGACGGCAGCACCATACAACAGCACATTATTCAGACTGTCAGAGGGAAAGTGACAAATATACACAAATCTATTATGTTGTAATTTATTCCCATGCTGTAATCTCAGTCAGCGGCTCTCCCCCTCCTCTCGCAGACAGTGAGTGACTATGGTTACAGGGACGCTCTGTATGAAACTTTCCCATCATTCCCAATGAGAGGTTTTTAGGTGTGAAATCATGAATGGAATTTCGCCTCAACAGTGAAATCTAGGCAGAAAACACAATTTTGCATTGGTTGCCAACACACTCTCATGCTGCTTAAAAACAGTACCAGACAGTACCATTGGCTAATAGCTTCATTTAGCTGCCAAGATTTCAGAAGATGTATTGCCTTTGTAGTCTTATCACCAAACGTGTGTTAAAACGCCTCTGACATAATCGATCAGAAAAATGTGACAAATCCAAACAATACTTTGCCTGTCTTCTAAATCTAGACGGGCTCTCTAGTTTCATAAAATCTTGTTTGTTTTTAAAATTATTCTGCAGGATCCGCTGTCTTTGAGCAATGTGTCTTTCTCCTTCATTTCCTTTTCATACAATGTTCCTGTTTGTAACCTCCACATTCTCCTGAGAGTCCCATTTTTTAATGCCCCCTTCCCCCCCTGTTCTCCAGACTCCACATTTCAGCAACAAAATGAATCCAGAAATTCACTAGAATACAAGAAAACAATCTTTGAAATTAGCAATTTTCGCACAGAAGATCCCCACATACCCTGGCAAGGTCTGGTCTCCTGTTGCTGTGCTGTCTGGAGGTTGGCATGTATGCTGATCAGCCATAATTATTCATCACTGATCATGATTTATTACGCAGCCCTTTATCTATAAATGCTTTAAAACTGTGAATTTGGCTGCTGAACTTTTTAAACAAAATTCGTCTGGGTTGATGAATAATGACCCCGATCCCTGTAGTGGATAATGGCACAAAAAATGCCCCGACCTAACAGAAACAGAATCTCACTCTACACAAACTGAAAAGTAGGTGATAACATTCAAATAACCCAAATATGCTCATTTACCATATGAAGGCTGCTTCATTTTAAACTGTAGAAGAGATTTCAAGGTTTTCTCATGATAGCATGCTGAGTTTGGTAGCAGGTTTGGAAAATAATACATTAAAGATGCCCCAATAATCAAATGTGTTATCATGGGAAACATAATGATACATTTGAATACACATGCATGACTTCAAATGGAATAGATAATGAACATGTGTATACCGTTGGCCTTGAACATAGTTGTGTTTCTTACCCTTGAAGCCACTGAAGGCAGAAGATAAAGGGAAAATGAGTTCCAGCAGTCTGAATACTTTATGATCATGTAGTGCAGCAGCTCTCCATGACGTCTGGATTCACTATCTCTGAAACCCCACTGACTGCTGCCTTATATGTTTACAGGGAGAGAGAGGTATCCCAGGATTGCCAGGAGAGCAAGGTGAAAAAGGCGAACCTGGAGAGAGTGTCATCGGTGTGCCTGTGAGTATGATGTTATATTGATAAGTCTGCATTTCCCACAGTCATTATGTACTTTAAACTATGATACTGTTAATGTTCTTTATAGATATTGAAAGAAAGAAATCCTCTTGAATATCAAGATCAGTGTTTTCACACCCGCAGATGAAAACGCTGGTCATTACATTTTGGCATATTGCACTCTTTCTTTATCATATATGCTCTGCACTGATAGTTTGAACCTCACAGATTTGACTGTGAGTCAGTCTTTCATTTTTGAAATACAGGATGGTTGGAGACAGAGAATCAATAGAGCAAAAGGTGTCTAACACAATTCCTTTATTGGATCCTGGGTGCTAGAGGGCAGATGGTGTTAACAAGATGTGTGATGTGTTCTTAGGGCCTCATGGGACCCCCAGGAAAGCCAGGAATTGAGGTCTGTGGAAAATTCTCTGAACCCACAACACAAACAGCATGTTCAAGTTTATTTTTGTTGAGTTTCAGCTCACTGATGCTGTGGCAAGTGGCCTTGGGATCATTTTACTAAGCAAACATCACTCATGTTCGTCAGTTGTTAGCTGGTTGAATAAGGCAAGATTATTAAAATCATCAGGGTGTTGGGGTGTTTTTCAGGGCCCTCGTGGACCCCCAGGTTTATCTGGTCCTCCTGGAGCTGCGGGAAGAGAGGTTAGTAGGATCAGTCTGTCCTTCCACTCTTATTCACTCTCTCACATCATCTGCAGATAAAAGACAGCTGGAAGCATAAAAAGAATGTCAGCTACCCACTATGGATGAACAAGTACGATGTATCACAGCTCCTGGACACAAATCCCCACCAACTGAGACGGGTGTGAGGGGAGAGTTATAGCCTTTCGTGTCTGCTTGATGTCATAGCCAGGAGGACTTTTAACTCCTTTCTTTGTCTCAATTAAAGGGCTCCCCTGGTAGACCAGGCCCCCCGGGACCCGCCGGACCCCCAGGTGAACCAGTAAGTAAGAAAATCTCATTCTTGATTCCTGCAGTTCAGCACCACTGATCTGCAGTGAGATCTGAGCTCACCTCAAACACAAAGTTGCTCCAGTCAGCTCCAGTTTTGGGATAATTAGCCAACATCAATTACCAACATCACTTTCTGCAAAAAGTTGCAGTTTGCGACATATTGGCCGCACCCTGTTGTTAGAAAATGTTTTCGCATCTTTTTTGTCTGGTCATGTGTTTCAAGTAAGAAACGTTCACTGTAGAGCGTGCCATACAAACTCTGCTGCTGCTGTTGCATCAAAGCCTTATAAATTTAGCATTTTAACCTATTTACTTTCATGTGTTGTAAAGATCCAGGAAACCCATTTATAGCCTATTTTTATGTTCTTAAAAAATACATAGGCAGCAATTCAAAATGTTTTTCTCAGCTCTAGAGAACAATATTTTGAAGATGTGAGGATTCCGTCTTCCAGCGACAAAGTTATTAAACCATCTCCTCGAGCGTTGCAGATAAAAACAGAAAATGAAACGCTGAAACAGAAATTTGTTAAAAATTGTTTGTTGTGAAATCACATTCCTTAAAGGCACATAAGATGGTCTTCTGAATCGATGTCTTGAGCAATTTACAAGCTGCAGTAGCACCAAACAAACAACAGCAGAATACAGTATTTCCAAAGCATGAAAGATTTGACTGTGGCAGAGTTTCATTGATTTTCCTTCTTCTTCTTTTGACAGACTGCCCTGCCAATTGTTGGGGACATGGGAGCTTTACTTAAGGTATTTTATCTTCATAGTGAATGAGAATTACAGCTTTTCACAAACAAGAACATGCACATGGGGTGCAAAATGGTGCTATTCTATTAATATAGGGATGCTATCTGTTTAGAGAGACAGTAAAAGCCCTTGAGTGCCTCCATCAGGATGACTGCCGGAAGTATCTGTTGAAAAGATCTCACAAGAAATCCAGGAATTCACTACAGGTGTAAAGTCAAACCGTACTGTGTGTCGACAAGTTGAAGCAAGCCTTTCCATAAAGTTAATGGAATTAAGAAATGTCACACCAGTGCAATGCAAATATTCAGTGCAACACTTTAATCCAGAGGTTGCTGTATCAGGGAGCAAACATTCAGCTCTTCACATTATTTCACATTAGTTTATTTCACAGCAATAATCCGCAGAGTAAAGAAGCTTTGCAGGTCTGGTAAATGTGAAATCCTGTCAATAACATTTAATAAAATAAAATTTGCTTCTCTTTGCTGGAGGATGCTGCGTGCCTGACATAAGTTCCTACATACTGTGCAAATCAATCTTAATGGGGCAGCACCTTGGAAACTGTGGTTAAATAACACATTGTGTTCATCCTGTTATAATCAAACTAGCTTTGCAGTCTTTAAAATGTCTGAAATACAGATACAACGTTAACAAGCGTAGATAGAGGTGTTCTGATAGTTCACCTGTGAGGTTGCACACACCGTCATTAAGGCTCTGTCTTTACCACAGCAGCTTAGGTTCACTTCCAGCTGAACCCCTCGCTGTACATCATCCCCTCTCTGTCTCCTTCTTTCCCGTCTCTCTTCAGCTGCACCATCAAATAAAGACCAAAAAGAGTCTTTAAAAAACAACAAAGGTGCAGATAAAAGATAAAAATGCCAAATAATCTGTATCCTGAATAAAACCCATAATTGATTTATAATTCTATTTTCATTTTATATGTGTGTGTGAGTAAATGCATCAAATGCATTTACATACTGAAGCAGCACGCACCAGAGGGGGCTTCCCTGTAACCACAAAGCCAGCTGAGCTTTTGCTGCAGTATGAATTGCGGAGATAATGTCAGGTCTGGCGAGGCGAGACGATGCAAAAAGCACATCCACATTCCCACATCCAAGCTACTGCTGTGGTTATTTAATTGGCTTCAAATGAGGTTTAACATTCTCTTGATTGTCTAACATACTCTAACGAACTCCAGTGATGGTATACAAATACACCAACATACTTCAGGTGTCACTACTTGAAGCGAATCCTGCTTTGTATTGGCCCTCAAAGCAGTGAAATGATTAGTGCACACATGTAGCCTAAGTACAGTATACAGTCCAGTTGTTGTGGGGACAAGTTAATCCACTGAGTCTTCACTTTCTCAGATGAAGTAGATCAAGACTTTTGTTTTAGTTCTTGCAGCCAACAACAGAGAACGTGGTACGTGTTGTTCATAATTTTACCGTCCACATGTTTGTACTACCTGAGTCAGCATTACAGCGAGGAAAATAGCAGTTACTGCATGTAACTCCACTTCTATGAGTATGTGCGTATCCCTCTACCTGCCTGTTATTGCAGCCACAAAGCACATCATTTTTGATATGCTATCATCATAATGACAGTATTGCAAAACCCATGTAGTGGCAGAATGTGACGCAGAATGTGTTTGCAGTCTGGGGTGTACATAATCGTTATTGCCCCAAATTTTTCCATCAGTTGGTACAAACTGCATTCAAGGTCCCTTTTCTAAACCAAATGGAGAATTTGCACTCGACTGCCAGGCAAAGCATACAACGTGAAACCAAACATGAACAGCCTTCATTACCTGAGATTGCAGAGTAAAAGCGGAGATCAAGCAGTTCTTTTGTGGCTGTTACTTTTCAAAATGGGCATTTTCTATTAAAAACTGTGCAAATTACTGATGTGTTCTTTTCTTTTGAGTAGTCAATTAGTCACCTTACTTAACGATAATACCTGCAGGACAGCACTTTGCCAGATAATTTGTAATACTTAATGTACGTCATCTCTAACATTAAATGTAATGCCTTCTTAGATCATAGCTTGATAAAACCAGATGCCACCAATTTTCTGTGACCCCTAGTGTCAACTTATTTTATCCATTAAGTGCTCTGTTAGATTCAGCTGCAGTTTACTGCCTTCATCTGAGTGGCACCCTAATTAGTATACTTTCAACACCGTGTTGACACCTGTAAAACAAAGACCAAACACATGCAAGAGTTTTTGTTTTGTTTTTTCATTTATAACTTCAGGAGTAACATGCTTTTCTTATTTTGTTTCATTGATAGCATTTCCTTTGACTCTTGGTGGAAGATAATTACATGACAAGGATGTACTGATTATTTTGTATTTCGGACTCTAAGCGTATTTCGACGCTTCTAATTTAATGCTACTGCCTCCCTCCAACTTAGAGCTCCTACTTATTTCCTAGAAGATGCAGTGCCTATATCTAGACTGGATCAGGGACAATGATATTTAAGATTCTCACCTAAATGTCACAGTCAATGAGTTTGACAAAGTTCACCACTCACCTAGATGAGAGACACTCGTGGTGGGTTCACATTATTTCTGCTCTGCAGACATTTAGAGAACACTTTGTGTCAGTTGGGGTCTTGTCCTCCACCCAGGGGATGTGACATAATAAAGGGTGAAAATGCAGTGCTCCAGCTAAGCTTGATGAAATCTTATCTGTGCCACCACTTTTGTTTCCTTCCTTGCCTGCACTGGCAGAATGCCTGCAGTGTGTGCCAGACCAGAGTCCCAGGGCTTCCTGGGCAGAAGGGAGAGAAGGGGTCCCCCGGAATGCAAGGAGTAGAAGGCATGGTGGGAGAAAAGGTACAAGTAACTCATCAGCCTGGCAGGCAATTTGGAACAAACACTGTTAACATGTTTATCTAACCAAGAGACTGTGCATTACATGACAACAAATTTCCTCCCTGGGTTGCTTATTAAATACTTTCCGAGCAGGTGTGCTTACACCCACATTCATTGTGTTCTTCTACGTTCAACAGGGGGATCCTGGTGTAAGAGGTCCTATGGGTAATCCTGGGAAAGAAGGCCCAAAGGTAGGCATGGAAATGTCAGGCAAAAATATGCTCAGTAAATAATCGTGTCATTGTGTGCATCTAAATGAATTATTCATCTTCTCAGCATGGCAAAAGAGTCAGGAAGATTATTAATACCCTTATTTATGTGTGTTTAATCTAGCACATAGCGATTTCCACTGACAAACACTTTTCAAAAATTGCCTGATCTCTGGAAGCCTAACCAGCTGTTGTACAACTCATATTATTCTGTATACTATGACCGTGTGTGCTCGCAGTGGATGTTGTTGCTATGGATACAGTGTTGTACCACGGTGAAACAGCTTATCTGATTTCAAGTCGTGTGCTGTATGTAAGAGGGGAAGAGACATTTAGAAGTTTGCAGCCGTCAGCCTTTAGTTTTAGGCCTTTTCATGTTTGGTGAAAAACATTCTGTCACTGGTCCTGACTTCCTGCAGGGAGTAAAAGGGGAGAGAGGGTTCCCAGGCCCCACAGGAGATAAAGGTGATGAGGTGAGTGAAAAAAAGTTTAATCTAAACAAATAAATCCAGTAGTTATCTAACCGAGTCACTGTGACATTGAGAGGGAGGTTTTTCAAAAGGATGTAAATATATTGTAATGTCTGCCTCATCTTGCAGCTCTTCTACTCTGTAAGCACGTCTTCAAAAGAAACTATCAAAAGCCATCCGCAATGCTGCGTGTGCACTTTGGCCTGTCTTTTGCACTCGGAGGAGCTACTGTTTAAAGAACATAGCCTGCCCTGCATGTTTGTGTGTGCTAATTAAAAAACAACGCACTCTTTAGAGGAGCTGAGAAGCATTTCATAGGTCAGCTTTCAGCATTGAACCTCAATGGTAGGAGATTTTCACTAACAGGCATACTTGTTTCTAGGTTTTATAGGCTCAATAAAAACATGTTTACAGCCTTGTTGAAGTTTTTTTTTTCCTTTCTTTTATTCAGTGATAAAAGAATCGCAATGCAATGCCAGCTCTAAAACGATACGGAAAAGCTGTATCTAAACAAGTTAATTGAGATACTGTACTACCTGTAGAAATGTTTCTGCATATTCAAAGGTGCTGTTAAGACAAGAAAATATGAACATATTCCCAGTAGTCATCGTAGTGAATAGAGCAGTATTCAAATTCATCCTCTATATTATAGTTGCAAGCTGTGTTGTATTTTTTAATCTGTGATTGTTGCTGCCAACGGATTCCTGGAAAGCTGTTTCAGGGATGAAGAAAACAGATTTGATGAGACTTGGATCAATAAATGGCATCTCGCTTCATAGGTTCTGTGTGCTTGCCCACATCACCTGTTTTCATCATTGCCACGGATGGAAGTATTATGTTTTTAAATTTCATGTTTAAAAAAGGATCATCACTTTGTGTCCTCCAGGGGCCTGCAGGAGTACCAGGACTTCCCGGTGTGACCGGTCGCACAGGGTCCCCGGTAAGAAGCCTGTACAGAACAGACTATGCAGAATCGCTGTCATTATTTCATAACACAAAGGACCTTTTTATGGTTACGGGTCAGTGTAATTGTTATTGCTTAAAACATATTTCATTGTAAGGATGCTGTTCTGTTTGCAGGGGCTTATGGGTAGACCTGGGCCAATGGGCCAGATGGGAGGAAAAGGAGAAAAAGTAGGTGTTTTACCACTTAACTATATAATATACGTAGTGCACGTGCCTGCATTATTTTCTTGTGCAGTGTACAGTGGGTGAATGTGCGCACTGTATGACTTAAAACTCTGTTTGCTAATTTCCATGCAGTATATTCAGATATGTTTCATTGAATACTACGGCTCAAAGCCTGTAATAAATAAATGGGTTCGACTGGGACTACAATAACTTTTACACCTTTGCCCCTTTAAATGTGGTTTTATCATACATCTTGAAGACATTTGGGTAAAACAAACAAAACAAATACAGAATGACTCCAGCTCCTATAACAAAAATGATTAAGATGAAGTGCATCAAAGATCTCTTAAAGGAATCTTAGATTTTTTTTTTTTGCCAGGGTTCGCAAATGAGGTTCCGTCTCACTGGATTACATTAGCATGGGACTGTGATTGATAAACATTTCCATTTTCACAGACATGTTTAAGAATTCCTTTGGTTTGTGTTTGGCAGGGAAATGAAGGACCGGCGGGCCGACCGGGGCTTCCAGGACCTCCGGTAAGTTCTTCCTGTTTCAACAAGAGCCAAATGATGATGACAAGTCTGAAAACCTCCATTAAGGTTGCAGGTTTGAGACGTATACGGAAATACCTTTACATGTTACGAATATTGGCTATGTTGTTGCACAAACTGAGTTAAAAAAAATTCAAGGTTACAGATATCAGGCATCTTTTCAAGCACGTTGAAAACATTTAAACATTTCCGTTTTTCCTTACTTCTATCAGCACTATCCAAACATCCTCGTTTCCCACAATAAAGTGAAGGCTAGAGTCAAAGCCTTGCCTTTGCAGCTCTTCCTGCATACATGGCCATCAGCGCAGTTATATTTTTCTCAGTCTAACAGCATTTAGTGTAACAAGAAAAACATAACTGACAAACAAGTACAAATATGATGAAATTGTGGCGACCTGCTCGCTGGCATTGAATCATGTTCCCTCCTTTTAAAAGGCCAGTGAGTAAGCGCTTCCAAAGGCAAATCTATAATTCATCAGCCATCCCCTTGAACCTGCCGTGCCCCTCCACACCCTGGTCTCATAAACTGAAGTCTGGGAGGACAGGGGATGGCTCAGTGGCCTGAAAAGGGCACAGGCGCCTGCTTGCTTCTAAATGAGAACCTTGACTCCTGCTACATTTACAATAGCTGCCCTCTACCAATCTATCATGGGAAAAACATTCTTTTATGTTCTAATACTACCCAAGAAGTCTAGATTACCTAGTTCTCATACCCAAATCTCTTTTAATTAGTGTGCTCTTTTGTATTTCTGAGATGCTCTCGTTTTTCTTTGAATTACTGCTGGCTCAAGGATTATTAAGTCTACTTTTCTCTGTTTTTCCTGTTCTTTTCACTTCTCACTCTCTCGCGCTCTCTTCCTCTTTCTTTGTGTAATCACCAAATGAGCTATTGATCTCTCGCGTGTACTTTTTAAGATCTTAACAGTGTATAACTGCTCCAGACCTACTGTACAGCTTTCTGTAAAGACTCCTGGTGCCTAAAATCACAGAACAGAGATTTACTGTCGATTGTGTTTTAGGGTGTACCCTATGTGGAGGGCAACGGGATGAGCAGTCTATACAAGCTACAGGTAAAGGCTTTTAAAATGACTTAAACTCAGTGATAATGTCATTGTGATCCATTGAATGTACTATACAGTGCCTTAAATCACAGTGGCAGGAAAGAATCTGTGCTTGTGGTTAAAATGTGTTTGACCCATATTGTCAAATATATAGTCATAACATAGAAAAATGTCTTTTCAGAGCGGCGGAGCTATTTTAGGACCCCCTGGAGCTCCTGGTGCTCCGGTAAGCATAATCATTGTTATGCCTGAAGCAAATCTTTTGCAGTGTACTGTGGAGAAACACTAGCACACCGGCACATTGATACTGTATGAGCTGCAGAATCAGGGAGAGCCGAATAACAAATAACTTGAATAGCTCTCCAGTGTTATCTCTGCTTCTGAGGCCCCATCACAGTCAATCATGTTCATTGAGAGCTGGTGGTTGGTGAAGGCCAACAGGTTTTCTGACTCTCGAACAGGTGTCTCTGACCTGCCCCAGGACACACAACATCATTGATATGCAAAATGGACTTAGAGATTCAGTTGCTCTGCACGGTGCCGAGCCGAAGTGACCCGATTTGCTTATCAGCTTCCCCTGCTCCCTCTTATCAGACAGTTTGTAATCTGGTCCAGTCCTGGGAGACATTCACTCACAGGCCTCGCAAGGATCCATCCACCACAGCAAACGCTAAAGGTGGTGGCACTAAATAGACACTCCAATGTCCCTGGTGCACAGTTCACATGAACTACAGCTAAATCTTGAGGATGCTCCTCTCTGTACTGCATCCATCAGAGCCCAACAGCTCCCCTGGAGCAATCAATGAGACCATCTTCATCAGTGTTAAGAGGGACAAGGTGCCCAATTTATCAATTATTCCTTGCTTATTTAGTGCGAAACAAACACTGAAATGTTTTATTAAATATTTAAACATGCATGGTGAGTGCTTGTAAAAGCACGTGTGATTGACGGACTGGGGTATATGATCGTGATCCTTTTTAATCTCGCTTGAAAGACCACAGTAGCATATAACTCAATGTAAGCATGATTTATTAGCAGAAAGTGTAGGAAAAGAGAAGCAGTAAGGAATACTATTCATTTTAATGACAATAACATGCAGTGGCCACATGTCATTATTTGTGTGGTTTGTCACATTCGTGGGACTAATCTGTCCTTTTTACCTCTCTTTCAAGGGTCCCAAAGGAGATGATGGACCCATGGTGAGTTGAAGCTTTCCATTCTGGGATGTATTTTACTGAAATATTGGTCTATTTTCTGCGCCGCCCAAGAAATGGAGAAGTCAGAGTTGCCAGCTGCTTTCTATCATTGTCTCTGTGGTTCTCTACAACATAAGTCAATACACCCCCAAGCCTGAACACTTAACCACTCTCAGTAGAACTCCAACACACAGCAAAGAAATGATCACGTCTCCTGCAAACCATTGTAGCATATTGTCTTGCCAGTGGGAACCTATGAACTCTCTCTGCACTTCAAATGCCCTTCCCCCCATACGACGCCTGAAAACAATCCACACAGACGTGGAAACAATTCCACGCTTCTGCCATCAACTTGAATTCTTTATTCTCACGGGGCCAATTGCATTTTTTATTGTTTTGTTGCACAGTGATTTTTCACCAGGATGTTAATTTGACATTTTAATAAATTGTGTGAGCGGCTCCATTGCTGTGGTGGAATTGCCCCAATCCGTCTCACAGCTGATCCTCTGGCTGGCCCACTCTCCTCTTAGCCACACTCGCTTATTCATGACAATCTACATGTGTGACAATTACCTGCACAATCCGTCTATGTCAGCACCGGTTGCCCCTCGATTCTGTATAATGGCATTTCTCCATGGCAGCTTGAGCAAGATGAGGTAGATAGAGGCCATCACTTGCTCGAGCACTGGGAATGGGTCTCTATTTTTAGTGCAGAAAGCAAGTCTGATTGTGATTGTCAAATGGGGCTCTTTTTCTATCCCATCTGTAGCCTACAAGGTGTGACAGCATGTGTCATAGATCATATAATATAATACGGTCGGGCTGAAGTGTTGTCCTCATAGAATTATCTCCATATTGACACATGAAGGGTTGTACTAATACCTGACCGAGAATGTCAAGAGGAGAGATGGAAATGTGTGAAATCTTGGCTCCTGCAGAATTTAATTTACTTGCCTCCAGGTAGCTTTAATCTATATTTGCTTGTTTATGCGTAATGTTTACTGACAGCCTTATAATGATACCTTTTACCTTCTGGTAGCTCACAAAACTCACCCTCCTATTGAGGACTGCGCGACAAAAATAGCACCATTCTTCCCTTAGTCTACATCAGTCGTGGTCTTTTTGTCTTGACACAGCAGGTGGTGTGTTTTTTTTCTCACAGGGGCCACCAGGAGCCATGGGATTACCCGGGCTTGAAGGTCTGCCTGGTGCCAAGGTAAGCAACAGCGTCGACCTAGAGAGGCAACTCATCTGCCGTGGCCTAACCTGATTATAAAGTGCTTTCTCTGTACTTCATTCTCATTACGGAGCATTTAAAGAGTTTACTTCTGAAATGAGATATCCAGCTGAAAAACTATTTTAAAAAAATGTTTGCCAGTGTGAAAGTGAAAAACATTTGTTTCTGTTGAAGTTATGAGTCAAAGTGAGGGAAGAAAGAGAAAAGAAAAACTTTGCCAATTTGTCACAAAGTATTGGAATTATTTTTCTTTAGCAGGCCTAAACAATAGTTTAACATTTTAGAACACACACACACACACACACACACACACACACACACACACGCACACACACACACACACACACATAGAATGGGACTAGTTTAGGAGTTGTAGGAGTTTCAGGTTGAAATATCTGAAATGGATATACAGTAACACCACAGCAATTCTAAGCGAAGTCTTCATGCAACAGTTAACAATGAACTGCTGCTATTGGACAAATGTACCTTAATGGAGCAAAACTAGCCCTGTAAGCAGCGTCCTGTATCTAAACCGGTATGGACAAGTTGCCACTGTTCAACAGTGGAGAGCACGTGTGTGTCTGTGTGTTGAGAGGTGGAATATTTCAGTTAGTGTGACATGCAGATTTATTTATCCTTTAGGGTAATTCTGTCAAAGATGTGATGTATGCAAAGGTGTTTGCTCATGAAATATGAAGAAGACTTAAGTTCATAAGGAGGTTATTTATCATAAATCCCTAGTAGAAAATTATTGTGTTTTTTTTTTTTACCATTGAATATCCCCAACCAGTGAGGAGCCCAGGAGCATTCATTACACCCAGGCTTCGGCTGTTTCTGATTATCAGTATCAGTATGTGCGTCTGCTCTGAAATGACAGTGATTTATGTGCGTTCTTTATGTAATATGTATGTCATCTGTCTGACACGTCTGCAATGTTTCCTTCAGGGTGATATTGGTTTGACTGGTCCTGCTGGAATACCAGGTCTTCCAGTAAGTGAGATTTTTTTTTTTTTTTTCTTGATTAATTGACACCGACTCATGCTCGTCCATGATCAGTCATCTGTGCTGTTTAAGTCTGCTGCTGGCAACAAGTCGATGATGTTTCATAAAGAATAGCAGCTATCAAAACACAAGTCCCATAACACAATGCTTCTTCGATTAAGAACTCTGATATAAACCTGTGGTCTTTTCAGTTAATTTTCTGTGGCCTGGTCGTTATGTTATAAATGGGAGGCTGCAGAGGCGCTATGGATATGACACCATTGAAGACCTGTCAAACACGGTCTGTTCTCTTCCTATGTTTGTGATTGACAGGGGAAGCCCGGCGCTCGTGGAGAGCCAGGGATCCCAGGAGAGCCGGTGAGCCGCAGCCTCTAACGCTCTTTGAGCTGTCAATCCACGTGTCACTCCTTTGTCACTGCCGACTGACACATCGGCTGTCTCTGTTCTCTGACAGGGTGAGAGGGGGCCCATCGGAGAGACAGGATTCCCAGGGCCTGAGGGACCCCAAGGTGTTGCTGTAAGGATGCTACATGAATTCGGTTGCTCTCACTATATAGTCGCTACACAATTTCTTTGATTAACAAACTGCTCCTTTACATTAGCGGGTTTATCCACGCTCGTTTCACTATTAAATGTGGAAAAACAGAATGTGATTCAAGGACAATATGGACAAAATATGTATGTTAGCAATCACTTGTCCTGTAGATGATTACATTCCTCTATGTAATTACCATCAGAGGGTGTCTATAATTTTTGCTGTAAGAGCACAATGGAACAGTGTTCGCAGAGCAATCAGGATCATTATCCCTTGGTTGAGATATCTCATTAACCGTGGAGATTACTAGGAGTGCAACAGTGCTGATCCAATCGAAGGTGGGAGCTGATGCAAAATGTCTTTGTTTGTGTTGTACTGCTTGAGCAGGGGAGACCTGGAAAAGATGGACTTCCTGGATACAAGGTGAGTCATGGGAACACGTTGCAAATCCCCTTATAGAAAGTGCTTTACATCAGCTGAGCTACAGAAAGATGGCACAGCAGATTTTTATCCGCCCCCCCTCTAGCTACTGCATCCTGAGTGCATTAAATGTATTTGCATATTTGAGATTTTAACGATAAAAACTAAATGAAATCCTGCAGATTTAAGGCTTTGTTGACTTTTAGTCTTTTTACCCTAATTATACAGTTAATGCTTTCAGGCAATGATAAAATGTTTGTAATAGAGGGCAGTAGACACTTAGATTAAATATTCATTTTCCTGCCTGATGAACCTGGCGAAAATTGAAACAAATACCGCAGCAAAGTCTGCTTTTACATGACTGATCAAATATATTATACACTATTTACTACATAATCACACAAAATGGGCTCACAGCATGCAGAGCAGATCTACTATTAATACCCATTCCCAACAAATCATACAATCTAATTCTAAACTGGTTGGACTGTAATACTGTTTTGCTCTCTGATTTGCAAGATTTTTGCCACCTAACACCTTAATGACAGCCCCAGCAGTTCATTGTTTTCTTCTTATCCTTCCACCAAAATCTCACCATTGCATAGAGCCTTTCCACAGTTTTATCACCATGTCTCTCTGCCAATGGTGCCTGACTTTCTGGTGGGGCAACAGTGCCATCTAGCAGGTAGCTTTGCACCTCCTACCAAACTCCTTGCACACTGCTTTGAGGTTTAATGTAATACTCAGGGAGGCACATTTCAGTGGGCAAGATGATAGATTTAAACCTCCCATCAGGCATTGGGGAATACGGAGCACTGCAGATTAAAGCAGGCAGGGGAGAACAGCATCACAAAGAGATGCCCGTTTTAAAACCACATCATGCCAGATTGTCTTTTGCATGGCTCCTGTAATCCAGCAGGAAATTGATACAAAGATGCTCCCAGAGGTATTGCTGTGAGCACAGTAAAGGGAGGCAATGAGGAGTGACAGGGAGGGATTGGAAGACACAAGATGTTGTGACATGAAGTCAGAGACAGGTATTCTCTTCCAGCTCCACCATACAGTAGAGACAGCTGGTGGGAAAGCATCTCAAATGAAAACAGGAGTGATGCAGAGAAGCCGTGACATTGCAGAAGGTGAAACACTATACAGGGAGATATTATACAAGCAATACGCCTGAGCTGAGTACGAAGCAATCAATGCACAGTCATCTGGGAAGTGTATGTTTCTCAAAGTCAAGTAATTCAGGAAAAGCTTGCTGTTTTTTGTTTTGTTTTTGCAGAATAGAGACTTCTCCAAATGCCAGAGTAAATATGAGCAATATGCCAATGTGATGGGCTCAAATAGTCGAAATCTTGCTTCATACGGTGTAGAATATGGGAGCATTGTGCATGCCCCTGCATGTTACTGCATCAAGACTCTGTGTGTAGCGCTTGAAAAGCTTCAGGGTCAGCATCATTTCTTTTGCTAATTATTCAAATGTCACTCCTTTTCTTTTTTTTTTTCTTATGACAACAGAGCCTTGAAATATATTTTCTGCTTTTTTTTCCAAGGGAGCGACAGGTAGACCAGGGGACAGAGGATCCAAAGGAGAGCGCGTAAGTAGCATCATTCCTGTTTTCGTAAAGAGAAGCTGCTTTCATGACTCACACTGTAATGCATAAAAGGGTTTTGATGAACAGTAATGAAAGTCTTCACTCCAGCACAAATATGACTAATCCCTACAAGCACATAAGCGCTAGATAAAGGCTTTTAGCGCTCAGTGCAGTTTCCTATTGTATTTGTGAGGCAGAATGAAAGAGCTCTGTCACACTTCCGCTGTAATCTATTGCAAATACAGGGTACAAAATGAGGCTTTTAGCTTTATACTTGGCAACAGAACCTCAGGACAGGTGACTGACTGGACATGTTAGGAGAAACAGGACAGTGCACAGCATGATAAGTCATATATTAGTGACTGTGTGCACATTATGATAGCCAGGAAATGTAGCTTTGATTGTAATACTGCCACACTCAACCAGATTTGAACAGTTTGGTCATACAGAGCTGAGACATATCTGGGCTTCTTTACTGCAGGGTGATCCAGGGATTCCTGGAGTGAGAGGTGTTCAAGGCGAGAGGGGTCGCATAGGAGATCCTGGCCCTATTGGACCAATCGGACCAGTCGGACAAAAGGGCGACCCTGGCCCTCCAGCACAGCTGGGGAGCGCAGACCTCTTGGTAAGATGTAAATTCGCAGATACCTCCAAGTAAACAAAGGCTATCCTCCCAGATGATTATAACCCTTATCATCCAACTTCCTTCCCGTGTTGTGTAACTCGCTCAGTTCTTGTTCCCCGTATGGAAAATGCAGCTACAGATTTCTGCATGAAACATCAAACAAGGCTGTGCAAGGGAGGTTGCTGTTCTCTCTCTGCCGAACGCTTCCCACTCCTCATCTAGGCGCCACAGAAGGTCAGAGAGGGAGAGAGATGGAGACAGAGAGAAAGACAGAGATATGTGGGCGTGCCTAGAGCTCTGCAGAGCGGTGAAAACACCTCCGTATGTCACAGACGTTTTACACACACTGTACGCAGTCACAGCAGTTATATAACATTCACAGCAGAGATGAAGACTGTTTGCAATGCAGCGATCCGAGGTCCAAGGCTACGCTCGTTTGCCACCTTTACTGGAGCAGCCCTGGAAAGCTCTGACAACTTTTGTGAGAAAGATTGACACGACTGACATAAAGCGTACTGTTTTCTTTTAAACTTGCTATTTTCGGTGTCTGAATCCTTTTAGTGGCAGAGCATGTATTGTCATATCTTTAGCTTGATAATACATACATTTAGAGGCATACAGAGCTGCTACACTTTTCCTCTAAAGAACAGAGTGCATTACGACAGAACTGGACATAAAGTAACAAGAAGTCTCTTTATGGAGTTATAACATCCAATTTAATATTCCCCGGCTGAATCCGTTTTATTTCTAACTGTACTTAAGGTGCAGATGTTATATTATAATGTAACGTGGGATTTCACTCAATAGTTAGAAAAGAGATAAAAAATGTGAATTTTCGCAGTAATCGCTCCTCCCTGCCGTTGTTTTCAGCACAGATGGTTTCCATAAACTGTGCTGAGATACATGTCAGGCCTCCATTTGGTTTTCCTGCCATGGTAACTACTGTGTCTCAACTGCTGCCAGTTCACTATGAATGAAAGATGACTTACTGTTGTCTCTTTGTGTTCAGCATGTTTCAGTGAAGTTTCTGTTCTTCTTCGCCACACTCACAGGGTGATTCCGGCTTCATGGAGGAACTCAAAATGTTTATCAGAGGCGAAGTTTTGAGGGTCTTTGAAGGTACAGATCATTTCACATTTATTTTACATGATTTCTCGCCGTCTTCATTCTCGTTTAGAGTGTGAATTTTGATTTTTCTTACCCTGCAGAGAGGCTATCGAGCGCTGCCATGCTGCAGAAGACACCTGCAGGCATCTTAGCTTCACAATTCCAAGGGCCTCCAGGAACTCCTGGCAAGGATGGATTACCAGGCCCGCCCGGAGAGCCCGGACCTCCTGGTCCTAAAGGTAGGAGCAGAGGCTGCCAGACTGAACTGCAGGACATTAACATCACCTTAGGAGAATAACCACCTCTGTTAAAATGTGAATTAGAAATAACACTCCTTTAACCTTTGGTTGCTTAAAACTATTGGTGAAACTTGATTAACCCCTTGTTGCCTGATGTAATCGGTATATGTAGCCATGCCATGTGTCTGTGTTTCAATATGCGAATATCTGCTGTACCACACGTGTATTTAGAGGAGGCAGCTGTTAGGTTGACATGACATGACAACAGCTTTCAGTTAAAGATGTTTTCCTGTGTGAAGATGAAACAATTTGAGACTGGCTGGACTGGGGTGGGGGCACCAATGTAGGTTGTATTTTGTAGGGATTCATGGGTATTTTTCTCTTGCTTAGACCCATATATCAATGCAGACTGAGGGGCGGGAAGCAGAGGAAAGGCCAGGAGTGTGGTGCACGGCGGCTCTCTGGGAAATATGAAGACAAACGGAAGAATTGGCTGTGAATAAGAGAAAGTTTTATCAATGTGGACAGGAAAGAGCCCCAGTATTGATACCTCACTCCAGGAAAAAAAGCTTCTAAAGTACAAAAGGAGCATAGTCAGGAAAGAGGGTGGACATTCTTTATCAAACTGATACAACTTCCTGACTGCTCATACAACACTAATGGTTTGCTGGTCAGGCTTTATACCTCAAACTTGCTTAGATTTGTATTGTGTCCGCAGCTGAACTATGGTGTCTTAACTTTTGAAGGGGAGGAGTGTGTTACGTGTTGGTGCACATCAAAGCACCACTGCATTGGCCTTTCTCTTTGAGCTTTGTATCTACCTCACATTATTCAAGACCATTTACAATTTAACCCACTGCCATAATATACAATGCTGCTTTCATTCATGAATAATGTAGTTAAAGTAGGCAACTACTCACCTATAAATATTTGTGCTGTGTTAATGCCACTTGCATTACACATGTCTTGGACTTTGTGTAGCTTGTTTTATTTTTTTTATGCTTCTAAAGAGTGTTTTATAGGTGATTCTTAATGCAACTTTGCAATAAATATTTATTGAAAACAAAGAGGAAAGTTATTTCCCTAGATAAATCAAAAATTCAACAACTTCTTAATTTTTTCTTTGTTGACTCGTGCCTCCACTCAGCTGGGGAGGGAGTTTGGGGTAATATTTCCTCATTATTTCTCGTCATCCTCTGCTGGAGACTGTGCTCCTCTGGAATATCCAATTTGACTTCTTCTACAATATGCCAAAATGAATTGTTTATGGAGAAAAATAACCCCTTTGTTGAATTTGCAGTCTTTTTTTCCTCATGGTTAGATTTCATGTGGGTGAAGGTCTCAAGCTGTTAGAGAATACCCATAAGGACACATGGTGAAGAGCATCATTTCTTCCTTCTTTTTTTGGGGGGGGGGGGGTGTTTTCCTCCTTTGTTGTATTTGAGTGCTCATTTATTATCCTATTCACCCTTTACTTCAGAGATCGTAATGGAAGCACTCACTGATGTACGTCAAGATGTTTAAGTGCGTATTTCACAAATTCTACCTTTTGTTGTTTTAACATTCATTTTTAATTTTGTATTCTCTTGTGCATTCTGTTTATTTATGAAGACTGACTGAAACAAAGTGTCTTTTATTACATCAGGCTGTAAACTCTGTGTTTCAGAGCTGCTCTGCTTTGTGCTGCATAATATGGAAATATCAGTAAATATCTCACAGTAATTGGTCTTTGATGGAGCACCTGCTCAAAGAAAGGTTGTTTTTTTTCTTTTGTAAGGCATAGCATGAATGAAAACAGGTTGCTGTTAATACTGTTTACAGCATTGTACAACAGGTGCAGGGCTACAGTCCTATCAATCAAGCATGAAAAACCACTCTGTGGCAATGTTATTTTTTATTATCGTATTTTGTCCATTAGTGCCCCTAGAAACAATTTGTTTTCAACCAAGTACAGATGCACATTTTCGATTTATCAGAGTGCACCAATCCAGCGTGCCACCCAAGCTTATTGCCCTGTGTGCTATTCAGTATTTTTTGTGCTTAAGGTACAGTGCTCTTTTCTCCACGGAACGTCTCCTCCCTGAATGAATGCCCCAGGTTCTGTGAGTGTTGAAAGAAGTCTCATTATTGCGGCAATGTGTGGATAGCCCCTCTCTCTTTGAGACTCAGTTTTGGAGCATTCATAAGCCTTTTTTTCTGAGATTTTCTCTGACATGTAAGCGTTGAAGCGTTTCCCCTTTGGGCCAGGCGGTGCAATGCTTGATACTCCTGTCAATGTTTCTGATGCACTCTATGCAGCCGCTGGTCCTGAGACTCCATTACTTTAAGTGCCTCATGGGGAAATATTTTCGCAGAGCCTCAAATTCTTACTTGGTATGCTGCTGTTTTAAAATGTAAAGGCTTACTGGCCCTGCATGGAGTGAGAAAGCCTTTGTGTGCATGTTGTTATAAGCACTGCGCTTGCTGGCCTGACTTGAAGATTAGTGCAAATGCTTTGATTTTGTTTGATTCATCAGCCTGTTTTGACAGACTGAGCATGTCCTTGTGTTCATCACTGCTTGGGTTTTTTTGTTTTTTTTGTCTTAGAGGTAGTCATGCAGCAACCAATCAGCAATCAGCATTATTGGAAAGACTGGACTGACCTCAGATTGAAAAAAGCCTCTTTGCTTGGTTTTAAAATCTTCAAAAGATGTGTGCTTGTGGTCCTGTTGTCGACAGAAAGCTGTACAAGCCCACAACGTCTCCTTCTTGCAACACTAACACACAGATGGCTCGTTTGATGATTTCTATTTTGACAGGATGTCAGTACATATGTTTTATTATTAAAAGGTTCGGGATTGAAACTGGGAATCCAGAGTAGCCTGTCTCTACATGGACTACCAAAGCTGATTTCTCAAAACAAGTGCAGACCTGATGCTTGACATTACTGTTGGATTGATGACTTTTGTACCGTCAAGAAGCTAACCTGTATGGGTCCTGGATAGTATTAAGGTTACAGAGGTGTATCTTGTATGTCATGGCATATATATACTAATCTTACTAACTGTACTTCACGCTCCATGAACATGACACCACACAGTTGTACTTCATCTTTGCAGTATTTGTACTCAGACAGAGTGTTGTGTCTGTCCTCAGGATACAGGGGTCAGAAAGGGGAGCGAGGCCAGCTTGGTCTGGGGTTACAAGGAGATCCAGGACAAATGGGACCTCCAGGTAAGAAGAGCACATCATACTAAGAGGCATTTGATTTTATTTTTAGAGAACAATGGATCAAATGTCTGTGTAAAGAGAAAAGGAACATTGATAGTGATGAAGTCATAGAGAATTATCACCTGACTCTGCGGTTCCCCTCAGCTCTGTGAAGGCTTTTACTGTCTTTAAGATCATTGTTGGTGGTTTTAAGGGCTGGATCATTACTGTTCTGGTCCACATGTCACCACTCTTTAATCAACGTTATTTCCAGCCCCTGCTGTCAACCATTTCTAGCATAAAAGTTGTGATAAACCCATTACATGCTCACTGCCCAGCACCAAACAGCAAAGTCAGTGACTAGTTGGAGAACATAGTGGAGCGTTACACTGCTGAAAAGACATTTCCCCCAGGGGCTGGTGGAGACCAAAACGGAGCTCACAATGGAAATATGACATTTGTGTGAGGAAGGTTATATCAGAAGAAGATGAAGTGATGTTTTAATCGTCGGTAACTTCTTCTCTCAGAGTGGAAACAGCTGATCAGTCATGTGACTTGAATGTTTGCTGTGTCAGAGCTTATTTGACAAAGGTGTTTCTCGAAAAAGGCAAAAACCACCTTAAGTGAACTTAAAAATGTTTCTTTTTCTGCTAAATTTTGATGTTTCCGTTTAACGTTTTCCAGTGTAAATGCACACAAAAATACATTGAGCAACACAGCTAAAGTGTGTTTACAGTTGTGCTGCCAGCCAGTGGCCACAAATATAACATGAATGCTGCTTTAAATCTTTATTTTCAGCCTTGTATTTTGACAGAATTCAAAGTGTTCATCAACAAAAACATAAGAAGGTATTACTATATACATCTATATATACAAGCATTCCTGGCAGTCGTGCTTCAATTACACCACATTTTTCACAGAATGACCAGGCACTGTCCTGCCTCCTCCGTATCTATCATATCTATAACTGTTTATCAGGTTTTCTCAACTGTCCAGTGAAAGGAGGCAAGTGTAGCGCATCTCGCTCTGATATCAGAGAACTGGGATTCTCAAACCTCACAAAACCTTAAATTCCATTTCAGCCTTCATTTGGTATCCCGGCATGTTAGAGATAAACACAGCTCCCAGATAGCATTATGTTCTCTCAAACTCAGGCTGTGACATAAATGGGACCCCGGTAGAGGACAAAATACTGCAGTAGCGGAACAATGACATCCATCCTGAAAAGTTAAAATCCAAGCTTGGTGTTGTCCTGAACGAAAGTTTCACTGCGCTCAACCCAAGATGTCTGCTTGTCCTCTGTCTGCTCCTGTGAACTAAAAAATGACTCCCCAAACCCTGATGGAGTGATGAGAATTGGGATTACTTCACTGCCTGTGACAGTTTTTCACTGAACCTAAAGTCACTCATCATATCTATGTATGTGCATAATGCATGCGCAGGGCAAAGGGAACTTGGCTGCAGCTCCTTTGGAGAGGACAAATCACGGCTGTTGAAAGACGTCATCTCGGGGGTGCGCTGTGATAGGAAGCACCTTCGCACAACTGGAGGGCTTAGACTTCAGCTGTATTCACACTTTGGAAAGTTATGACCGTGCTGGGCCACTGCGTAGGTTTTCCCATTGCACTTACTGCAGATTTACAAGTCCCAGCACAGCGGATGATGACTTCAAGAATCTCCTTTACTTGGCCATCATAATGAGAGTCAGCTCGTACCCCTTGAATTCCACTAAGAGCAGGTTCCCCCTGGACGGGCTACAAGTTCATGAACACTGGGACATATGAGTCACATGCAGGAGACTAACTCAACTCCTATTACTACTAGTTTACAATCAGGAGAGACAATCCTGTCTCCAAGAATGTTGAGACGTTGTGTAAAACAGAAATAAAAACAGAATCACTTCTAAATTAACAGTGTTCCTCAGCCATGCAGTAATATCCTTTATTCAATCATGTGTTCACAAAGTGGTGAACCTCGCTCCATCCTGGCTTGTGAACGACTCAGCCTTCCCAGGATGCCCCTTTCATACCCAATCATGACACTATCACCTGTTAGCAATGAACCTGTTTACCTGTGGAATGTTCCAAACATGTCAAAAAGGATTAACAAATGATCACATGTTTTATTAAGTTATTATTTATATTAGAATTTAACACAGCATCCAAACAACTGGAATCAGGGTTGTCAGAAGCCCTCCTGGCAGGCTCCAGCTTCAGTGTTGTTGGTTGTCATGATGACATTACAGCACTTAAGAAAAGGTTGGGAACATCTCAGTTAATGGAAGCTACTCATAATTTCAAGTAATCTATCTGAGAGTGAGCACAGTGTCCATTTGCAGTCTTTGCCCTCACCTCTTTGTTCCCAAGTTGATGGTAATTACGCCCGATGGCGCTGCTGCCCAAGTCATGCCCACCTGTAGCATCAGTTCTGTGCTAATTAGCAGGGTTGAGCTGTAAGTAGCCACCTAACTGCCTGAGCTCACAGACTGAACAAAAAAGATTTTCGCTACTGATTGTCACTTTGTTCACCCTTGCTCTGGTATTGACAGCGCTGTGGAAGGTTTGTGTGTGAGCAGTTAAGCAGGAGATGGATGTGGCAGTGATGAAAAGGGCAAGATGTGTTTTCAGAGGGAGGAAAAGGACAAGGCAGTATCTTTGATTCCTTTTGTATGAACTGTAGAGGAGGCAGGGCTCCCTTGAGCTCTGACGGGTCTGACTGATGTTATGGACTGCTGTGGAGAGGGTTTTTTACAGGCTTATAGAAACCTGTTGGAAGAAAATGCTCTCACTGGCCCTTGGTTGCGTCTTGTATGGACAGTATATGAGAGACAAGGAGCAGTGTGGACCGCTTTGCCACTTCAGCAAGCTGTTGCTAAGTAACGTGAGATACTAATGTCTCATCTGCCATGATGACCTTACTATAGAGAACGAGGAAGTGGATTTTATCTGTCCTCATTCTCATTACAGTGAAATTTAAGACTTCATTAATTGTAAATGAGACATTCTTGTATGTAATGTTGCCACTCATACACATACAGTGACACGTACACAATACCGATATATGAGCAATGAGATAATATCTCCATAAATATGAACATTATTTATAGTCCAGCTCTAGTAGAAATATCTCCAGTGGACGTAAAGTATACTGTAGCCTTTGAATTAAAACCAGTCATGCATCACTAACACATGCACTGTGTTACCGTTTTAACCAAGAGAGCCACTACTGCTTTTCACAGCCTCCGTTTCTGCATGGACATGTGTGTCTGTGTGAGGGAACCAGCTTTGAGTTTTATCACTAATGGAAAGCTCTCCTGAACAATGATAAAGTGCAGCCCGGCGCAGGAATTAATAATGTTTAATTCTCTGTCAAGGCCCTCCAGGGATCAGTTCTCAGGGCCATCCCGGTCCTCCGGGGCCCCGTGGCCCTCCTGGGACGTGTGACCCCAGTGACTGTCTCCTTCCATCCCTATGAAACCAGCAGAGCGGTTCGAGGACAGACGTCCAGCTCTGAGCTCAGGACAGCGGCTTCCTCGGCTCTGGTTCGTTGGACAGATTTACAACCGACCTCTTCTTGTTCACTTTACAACAGCGTCTGAATGCAGTCAGGATTTTTGTTGGTGGTGGTGTCAGCTTTATTTTGAATGCCATTTATTAGATTTTTTTTTTTTTTTTCGCAATGCTGTACCTTTAAGTTATTTTTTTTTCTTTTCACATCCCCTACTGTGATGTAATGCATTCCTTGTCAACTCTCATTATGTGTTTCAAGACCATGAAATGACTTTGTTTCATCAAGTTCAGTCCTGTCCAATAACATGATCTTAATTATTTGTTTGCCTCCTTAAGGGGCATGTCTGTTCACTCTTCTGTTCTTATTCAGATAAGCCAATGTGCTGGCAGAAGGTACATCTCATGTGTGTGTGTGTGTGTGTGTGTGTGTGTGTGTGTGTGTGTGTGTGTGTGTGTGTGTGTGTGTGTGTGAGAGAGAGAGAGAGAGACAAAGAGCGAGTGAGATTAACTGAATGAATACACGTGTTTTTATGTGTGGGTATAAAGAAAATAACAGATTTTTGAAACTCCTTATGCAACCAAAGTGCAGCAAACGTGTCTGATATAGGAATTATTTATTTTTAAGCGTGTTCTTCAAGAATGTATTTAAAAGATGGCACTAATAATTATAGTTAATATAGCGTGGACATTTAGTAATATTATTACTAGAAGGTGGATTTCTACTTTTTTGGATTACTGAGAGATTTTGCTTTATGAAATTATCACTCATGACACATTTGCATTGTGCATGATAATCTTTTTTTTTTTTTTTTTTCAAAGAACCTGCAGTATAATCACTGATAAAGAGTCTTCCGATTTTCTGTGGGTGAAGCGTCAGTACTGCAGGTTTGCCATATCTTTTCTAATACTAAAATAGTTCATGGAAGACGCATATATATCGAGGGCAGGAAAAGAATGTACTTAACTTGTTGTTTATGTTCAACGAGTGTGACGTGACTGCACATTCACTTTTACTGTTTGTTGAATCTGTAAGTAAGTTGAACGAGTGATCGTGGGTTTTTTTCTCGTCTGATGGGGTTTGTTGTGATGGGACCTGACAATATGATTACATGAGCAAGTCATCTTTTGCAATGACGCGTTAAAGGTTCTCACTTTTTTTTTATAAATCATGTGTTGTTGTAAATGTTGAAGATTAGTGTTTGCGTGTGTTTCTGAGATGATGATAACATTTACTGTTTACATAGTGTTGTGGATGATGATTCCTCTGGTTTTATTTGTATATTTTTGATTTTCTGCCACACAAAGGAAATCGGACTACGACACTACAGCGTCAGACTTTTTATTTTGGTGCAACATATACTCATAAATGTACTTGAACTTTCTTGTTGTCTGTTTTAACAGCGTCATGGTCGCCATCCTGGTGTTTCACTCGCTGACCAGCACTGTGTGTCTCTACCTATCATCGGGTTTCGGGGTGTTAAGACTGGAGTTTTGATTTATTTATTTGCTCTAACAGGTTTCAGTTGTGTTATCGTTCTCAGCTAATTTCAGAAGGTTTTGAGTCAACTTTGCCTAAACAGACCATATGATATATCTTATTCATAAACTCACATTTGGACAGATGAAAATCAGTCCAGTCACTTGCAGACAAAAGTTTCTAGCATTCAAATTTTGGATTTAAATGAATGTCCTGTTTGAGGATTTTTAAGGAAATGCACAATTTGTTCATCCAAAAAGTCACCTAAACTTTATAATCACACTAAACAATGAAGGTTTATGCATCAGAAAAAGATAATTAGCCTGTAGTGTATGTTACTTTCCTCAAGCTGAGGGCTGTTTAATGAGAGTTAGACTCAAAGGCTTTAATTCGTCTTTTAAGTGTCCTGCTGTGATTAATGTTTGAAAAGTTCTGTGGGTGTATCTGAAATTTTGTGACATTAAGAACTCGGTTCTATCTTTATTTCATCCTTGAAAATCCGTTTGACACTTTCTCCCCCTTTTACTTCATGTCTCACATCATCATGCTTCTCTTACACACGTGAATTATAACTCACATCTTACTTTGAAGCTGCACAGCGTTTTTTTTTATTATTATTAATATATTTTCCTCAGCATGCAGTCTTGGTTTTATCTCTGCTAAATTTTATCAGTGTGATTTTAGATGGGTACTGAATCAAATGTGTGCAGACTTCATTTGTGAGTTGAAAGAGCCCCCTGCTGGACATGTATTTTTTCCCCTTTGCTTGTAATGTGAATGGAAAACAATTTTTCTTTGGGTTATAGGCTACATAAAATCCCCTCCCTCTATTGGCTTCTGTCCTTTCATCGCACTAATTTTCATATTCGGTTTAATGGGTTCCCCTCGGAGACAATAACACCGACCTTGACCAAATTCAAATGAGACGGCATCAGCAAACTAATGTGATCTGAACTTTTTGGTGCACTGATGAGAGCAACCCCCTGCATATATTGAATTTAGCCTGAATTGATATTAGTGTGCACCGGTTTGTGACTTCAATTTAGCTAAACAGTATGATAACTAGGGAGGACACAAAATGGCTGCTGATGTCACAGCCTGCTTCGCTAGCAATTTGCTGCCAGCCATTTTACGTCGCTCCAAGTTAAAATCCATTTATTCCAAGTGGGAAATGTCACATGAAAGCTAACTGAAAGGATGGAGGTGTTGTAGGCTGAAGCATCCTTCAAATGAAATGCTGTTATACATCAAAAGAAGAAAAATTCACTTATAGCATTCAGTTTTACACATCAGCGTGTTTGATTATTTTTACAGTAATGCAAGTTGATCCTGTTGCCACATATAATCTCATCTTGTAAATAAGCTCGTAATGAGGGAGAATATGGATCAGCCTCCCAGCATGGTCCCCCAGATTGAAAATGTCTGCCTGCTGCTCTCACTGTAACTCCTTTCTGCTCCTTTTGAGTGACTTAATGTGTGTTCTTTCGTTTCGTTGAATATCTACCTCAATCTTGGTTTACCACATGTCTACATGATTAGCTATTTTGCAAAAAAAATATCCCAACACTGACTGTTGCCTTTTACTGAAAAAAACGAAAGCAATTCAAACCTCACGTGTATGTAATACAGATATATTGCAGTCCTGGATGTTGGCTTCAGAGTCACCTTCGATAGAGAACAGGGCCGGTGGTGTTCCTGTTCTGGAGGTTGGTCCAGTGTGTATGTGGTTACCAGGTATCAGAGGTTATTTTTTACACTTTTCTTTGCAGCATCTTTTACTTACACTGATGAATGGCACCTGCCTTACACGTGTGCAATAAATGTTATTCAGTGCTTTACCTCTGGTGTTCTTGTGTTGTACTTTGAGCACTTGCGCAGCCTGGGTCTCTATTTCATGCCATGTTTCTGTGTGGTCAGCGACAGTTGAAATAACTCCTCTAAGAAGTTACACAACTGAGATGTTTCAGTTTCTTTAAAATGGAAAGAAGTTCAGTCGTGAACGTGTGAAGATGTGTATGAAACATACTAAACGGCTGTGAAAAGTTCATTTTTCTTGACCTCGAGGTCCATTAAGTAGCCGTTCTGGAACCTTTGATAACATCACCTGATCCTCCACAGCGGGTGGAGTTTGCTCAGTTGTCATGAAAAGGTGGAAGAAAAATCCTGAAAAATGAAAATTGGAGCAGAGGGCACATCATCTGCAGATAAAGGTCATGCAAAAAGGCTGAAAGGTACAGAACAGCAACTAAATGGATGTGAGATTGTTCTGTCAGCTGTGATTTATTTATCTATTTATTCATTTATTTATCTTGATGCGATCAGTTTTAATCAAGCAACTGCATTTCCTCATTAGTCACAGTATACCATCACAGACTGATGTCAGTATACAAAATAAATTAAACACTGCTTAAGTTGTGTTCTTTATTTGTAACATTAATGAGGTTCTCCCTCATCCCTAAAATGTATTTCCATATATGCACGACTGCACGCTGTTGTCATTCTGTACAATTAGACAAAATCTCACATCAGGTTGTTTTTTAGGAAATATAATTAACCACAATTCAAACATTTTTTTTTTTACAGATTTACAGCATAAACTGAAGTCAGTGTGACTTGGTGACATTTTCATCCTCTCTCCTTTTTATTTTAAACTAAAAAACAGTCAGACATACGTAGAAATGTATATTAAAAAGGGGTTTCAGGAGGTTTATCTTTGGTACATTAGCACATAGAGAACAAAAGCATTGAAACAGGCCCCTAAACCAAAAACATCCTGATCCTGATTTGTGCTGGATGATTGTTTGAAATGTAGTGTGAGAGGAGCTTTTATTTCAAAAAACAGAGTAAATGGAGAAAATGAGGAAGAAAATACAGGCAGAGGTACAAGGAGAGTGGGATAAAAAACATTTCTGGTCCTTTCATATTTCGTGCACCTTCCTGAAAATTTCAAAATATCTCTCAGGTAGAAAAACACACCAGGACAAGCTAGACTTTTGCAGCACATAAAAACACTCTCTGTTTCTTTTACGACATGAAGAGGCTGGCTCCTTCTGATGGCTGGCGCGAAACATGCTCACAAGACGAGAGGTTAATGGATCAGAGGCAGCACACCGACCGCCGCCCTTTGGAAGACAGTGTGAAAAATGCTGTGTGCTCAGGGGAGCTAATCCAACAGTCTATCTGTCTCTGCCAGAGTGGCTCTTAGTTCCCTGCTGGTCCCTTCACATCCAGGGACTGGTGGGCGGCCCCTGCCTGGAGGTTGCAGGCTGACGGGTCGCAGTAACCATTAGGACCAGCTGAACCGGGAGGCCCAGGTACACCGGGCTGTCCGGGAACACCAGGAGGTCCCCTCTGCCCGTCCCGACCATCCTGACCGTAGCCGGGTTTGCCGGGCTCACCTGTGATCACAAAACTCACTTTAGGATGCTAGTTGCTACATTTAACAAAAAGCTTCACATTGTCTCATGTTAGCAGCAGTCACATGCACTTATATACACTGTAATTACCCTTCCTGTGCATATTGGACATATTGTTTTAAGAAAGACTTGAAGAAATGTGTATCTACTAGTGCTGTCAATCGATTAAAATATTTAATTGCGATTAATCTCATGAATATCATAGTTAACTTGCAATTAATCGCAAATTAATCGCACATTTTTATCTATTCTAAATGTCCCTTGAATTATCATTTTAATGCTCTTATCAACATGGAAAAGTGGATAGGCTTGCTTTGTGTGAATGTTTTTTTATTGAAAACAACAACGTGTAGTGTTATATTTCACACTAACATTCTCATTTTGAGCAGTCATTCACATTTGAATGAATCAAATCTCACACAATTTAACACTGTCAATAAACAGATGACAAAAAAAAAAAATACTTGGTTACAAAAAAGCCCCTTCAACAGCCCTTTCTAAGGGATCAGAACAGGGTGATCCAAAATAAAATTACAAAGTGCACATTAATGCTATTATCGATAAACTAGGACTCAGGCTATAGTGCAGTTAAACCATGGCTTAAACTTTCCTTTCTTAAGTTTCCTTTGAACATAATAGCATCCATATGCCTCTGCTGTCGAAAGCCATCCATTGTCGCCTGGTTTTGACAAGGAGGCGGCGGAGAATTCGCATTCGCCGTGTGTTTAGCCATCAAGTGGTATTTCAAACTGGATGTGCTACAGTGATAATTCAGTTCACACAGATAATACACACAGATAGCTTTGGTCTTGTCAGTCGACCCATCTTGACATCCACACAAACCGATAGCCTACTCTTTTACAGCTGGCGAGCAGGCAAGACCAAAGACGTGCGTGGGGCGTGCCTATTGTTTTGTTTCTGGTTTACAACCGGATCTTGTAATTTTTCTTACGTTACTAGCAGTGGCCACACCTTATAAAAAACTACAAGTTCACTAGGTCACAAAGAGCGTTAATCTTGCGATAAAGAAATGACGCCATTAAAATTGATTTACGTTAACGTGTTAATAACGCGATTATTATCTACCCTTTAAAGGGATTTAAAAGGGAAAACTGACTCACCAGGAAGTCCGGGAGGTCCTGGCTGACCTTTAGGTCCTCGCACAGTGGGCCCTCTGGAGCCTCTGTCTCCCATTTCACCTGCAACACGTATTATGTAATGAAGATATTTGTGCACAACAAACGAAGACAAATGTCATTGTTTTATTTGCTGCATAATCCTCTAACATCACCCTAAACAGTGACATGTGCCAGCACATTCATTACCTTTGGCTCCTTTGACTCCCATAGTTCCTGGTGGCCCTTTGAGTCCTGGAAGGCCTCTTGTTCCAGACTGCCCAGGGAAGCCATTGTCTCCTGGAATCCCAGGAGCCCCTGGAGGTCCAGGTTTTCCAGGTAAACCAGCTATGCCAGACTCTGGCCTCCTTAAACTAGCAGCTAACTGGGCCAGCTGTTCTGTTGGAGCACAACAGAAAGAACAGTGATGAATCTGATGAACCATTCTAAGCAAAACAATGGCACCAAGACGCTGAATGTTTCCGAACAGTTGTAGTTCACATTTATCAAGGGAACATTTCAAGACACAATACTTTGTAATAAATCATGCCGTAGCATAAGACGGCTCATTTCTGAAAGCCCAAAGCAACTCTCGAGGGGTTGATGGTCCAACAGCTCTTGTACTTGAGTTCAGAGTGAAGCAGAGCGAGGTGAAACTGTGGTCACGATATCCCTCGAGCGGCTCCTGTTTTTCAACCTTTTTCTATAGAACCTCTGTAAATTGAGCTGAAAGGAGATAATACTCTTTATTTCGAGCAATCGGCGACAGAAAATTTATGTTCATGGCGTAAAAGATCTAATATTAATCTCCTGTGTCTCCTTGCTGCGTGGTATTTTACGCCTAAGATTCCGGTTTTCTGGCTCCTGATGAAAATTCATGCAGCTGCTGCTTGGCTGCTCTTTTTTTTTAAGATTTCTTCTTCAGGCAGACTCTTTGCTTGGAGCAGAGGCGTGCAGGTCTGCTGGAGGTGAAATTAATTTTTCAGCACATCGGATATAAAAAAATCATGAATGTAGGAGATGAGTTGTGAGGACGCAAGAGCAACAGAATGAAGAGAACAGAGGTTGTGACTTCAGTGAGACATTTCTAAAGCTCGGAGGAAGAATCTTTCATCCATCAAATAAACAAATGCTGAAGCTTATTTCATGTTTAGGCCGTGAGACCTTCCCTTTTTGAAGCTTCGGAGTATTCAGCAACCGCCCAGATCGATGAGACGAAGGAGGGCCGGCTCTGTATGCGGTTGTGTAATGAGGCATTCTGGGCAAAATTAAAGTCATGGAATGAGGCACAAGGCAGTCATAAATGGGGTCAAAGGCCCATCAGTTCTTACCTTGCATTACTCGCATGCAGACTTGTTTGATGTGCTGATCACTTGGCTCTTTACCCTGAAAGCAAAAAAAAAGATGAGTGAACACCACAGTGTCGAAAACATTTATGTCACCTTGCTGTTATCAAGTGAAAACAGCGCTCCTCGTAGTTTACTGACGTGTTTTCACAGCATTTGAGAGATGACTTGGTTCTTTTGGGAGGAGAAAATTCCACTATTCCTGGGCTCATAAAAGCTGTTTAAAAAACTCCTTTCTCCTCTCCAGAAAAGTTTCCCCTTCCAACAAAATATTGAATATACTGAATTTGAGATAGGATTTTACGAGCCTCAATAAGGAAATGTTCTTTTTTGCTTGCCTCTTCTACAGGGACATCAGAGGGCAGGTTAGCTTTTGGTGGGTACAAACATATTGAATTCCCAGCAAAACAACATTTTAGAGTTTAGAGATATCAGAAGTGCAGAGATAAATGTCTACAAGCAGAAGTATTCAGCCCAGAGGAACTGATTAATGGCCTCTACCTAAGTAGTTTTTATATATATGTTCTGTGGACTTTAAGGAAGAAACTCTTAATAAGCACGATTCCAAAAAATCATTGGGACGCTGTGCAAGATATAAATAAAAACAGAATGCAGTCATTTGCAAACAAACTGTGCTTACTGACAATGGTCCCTGAGTCCATGTAGTAATTCACTTTATACAATCATGTAGTCAAGTAATGAACCTTGGACCTACCGCAGGACCCTGGGACCCTCTGACTCCGGGTGCACCCCTGTCCCCCTGCATGCCCCGTGGTCCAGGTGTGCCCGGCGGCCCCTCGATGCCAGGCTGGCCTCGACTTCCCTCTGGTCCTCTTTTGCCAGGCTCGCCGGGATTCCCGACCTGAATAGAAAATGAGGTACCAGACCGGAGAAATTTTACAAAGCTGCAGCATTTTCACAGTTTGATGGAGCAGGAAAACACAGATGTCCAAATAATCTGTTAATCTGAATTTACCTCTCCTTTAGGTCCAGATTCTCCTTCATCGCCCTATGACAGCATGCAAACAACACAGAGGATGGAAACAAGGACAATTGTACTCTGGTGAGATTGTGAATAGAGATGTTGATTAGTTAGATTAATAGTGTAAGTGTGACAACTTACAACATCTCCTTTGTCTCCAGGGTTTCCCTCATCACCTTGTACTCCCTATGAAAACACAGAGTGTAACTGATTTATATAAAGCAACCCACTTGTTATTTAAATGCAGCATTACTCCTAACAGAGAATCAATATTTAGTATCAGGATTTCATACCTGCTCTCCCTTGGGTCCTACTTCTCCACGGTCTCCCTGTAATAAACAAAACAATTTGCTAAGTGGCTAAATGATCATCGTAGTATTGTTCTGTCTTTCACAGTTCAGAAGATCCGAATGTTCGATTTGTCCACACTAGAGGGAGCTGATCAGCTGTTTGTTGTTGACCATTAATCTCTGTCTTACTCTTTGAGACAATAGTCCTGTATTTGCAAAGGTGTCTGAATGGGACTGTGGTGTTTTCTTACCCTCTCTCCTTTCACCCCGGGCAGACCTGGAGGACCAGGGAGACCAGGAAGGCCGGGGTCACCTTTGGGTCCCTATAACAAATAAACAAGCACATCTAATGAGTAGGAGCAAGGTTACATAAAGTATGTTGAGATCCACAGCAAGACAAACTAAAGCACATCAGTTAACATTGCTATCAGTAGAAATGAAATAATAACTTGGATTTAGGCTGTGTGTACTGCACACATGGTGCTCATCGTGACCTTTTAACGCAGCTCAGCATTGCTTCTTATTCTGTGGGGCATTTTTGTGTGTGCCATTCCTGCTTTGATCACTGGCTGAGGAATGCCAGGAGAACAGAGAGCTCATTCAGACTGCTGCTTACAGGTCTCCCCTTACTGTGAAAATAGACCCCATGTGAGATCCAGCCTCAGTCTATTCTCTGGGACGCTCCACCGAAACAACAGGCAGGACTATACACTCTGAGGCTTCCCTCCTACTCACCTTCTGTCATTTAAAGTATAAGAAATGCAAGAGGTAATCACTGTCTGGTGCCTCTCACTGTGTATGTATTCTCTAAAGGTTTTTCTTTATATCACTATTATCATTGTTGGATGCTCCAGTTTAGGCCTTTCAAAATAAAGGCACAGATAAACTGAATTTGTTTTTTCAAATTCAAAACAAGTTCAATAAAATCTCAATTCATTTTAACTGTGCTCTACAAAACTTATTCATAACCTACCCTGGCACCTGGTTTGCCGGCTGGACCCGAAGGGCCTTGCTCTCCTATGGATCCCTGCAGCAAAGACGAAGAGAAAAAGATATGAAAGTTAAAGGGTTGAGTTTAAACATATGAGCAACATGAAGAAATTCAAGCAGGCAGAATACTCACAGGTTCGCCAATAGGTCCGACAGGTCCCACCTCTCCCTGTTCTCCACGCTCACCCTGTGGTGTGACAGAACAATGACACGGTGACACATCAGAGGTGACAAAAACCCCAACAGTGTTTCAACATGTGCTGCTCACACTTACCGTTTTGCCAGCAGGTCCCATTGTTCCAGGAAAGCCTGACTGACCAGCATCTCCCTGTGCAGAAACAACCAAAGTTGCTTTCAGATTTTGACAGTTTAAGGAAAAAACACAACACATACAAGAAAAAATGCTATTTTTTAATAATTGATCAAGAAAACAACCTTAGGGCCGCTCAAGCCTTTTGGTCCGGGTGAACCAGGCAAACCCTGAAAAACAGAGAATGTGTCTTGAAGAGATACGACAAAAAACAAGGAGAACAATTTCTAAGAACAAAAAGATTTCCAGCCGTAAGTGTCATTCCTAAAAAAATCAACCTTGCCGTAAGAAACACTGTAGCATCAAGACAGAAGGCTCAGTGGATAAAAGAATCATTTGTTTGAGCTTCTGACCCAAATAAGCTCAAGGTGATGAGAGTGCTTTGGATATTTAAATCAGGTGGTGATTTTAACACCTATAAAATCTTCCTTAACGCTGCCGCAGGCAGGCTGTTCATGTTTGCCAACTGATTCTCATTAGTGCCTTGCATGAGACTAATCACAGATTACAGAGAGGGAAAAACTTTGCTCTCACTTTGCCGCCTGGGGAAGACAGTGATTACTGGCTCATGCCATAGCCTCGCATCCATCAGCCTCACATCCATCACAGAGGGATGGAATTCTATAGTATTTTGCTTGAAAATAGGTCAACTTTATCTACATTATAAAACATGTCCTGTTTGAACCTCCAGTGCAGCTGCAGAGATATTGTACCACAACATGCACGCTGCTGTAAAGTGTTCCTGGCAGGTTTACTCAGGCGCATCCGATCAGAGTCGGTCTTGACAGTTTGGGTTAAAGGTCGTACTCACAGGAAGCCCCTGAAGTCCGACCTCTCCAGGAACGCCTGCCTTCCCGATGGCTCCCTGCAGGGAAACAGACAGTGAAAAACAGATACTGCTCCAAACAACAAAAGAGCTACGACATGTTAATATTAGAAACTGTAACATTAAAATGTAACTGTTTCATCAGTAAAGTAGTAGAAATGATGCTGTACCTTTGCTCCTGGCATCCCAGGAATACCCTCACGACCATCCACACCCGGTAAGCCCTGGCCACCAAAAAAGCACCAACAAAAATGAGTTTTCTGCAGACGTTGTATACCTGAACATTAACGCTCATTGATCTGACACTCACGGCCTCTCCTTTGGGACCTGGAAGACCTGTGATTCCTCTCAGCCCTTGAATACCCTGAAAAGCAAAGCAGTAATCCATTTAGTCTCGTTGTTAAAACAAATTCCAGTGAATATGTTTCCTTCGTCTGTGTTGTTGTTGAACCACTAACCTGTTCACCTTTAGGCCCAACCTCGCCCATGATGCCCCTCTGGCCTCGATCTCCCTGAAATAATGCAATGAATCATACACTACTCACGCACACCACATCTGCTGCAAAAACAAAAGCATTTGTACTGTGAGACAAGCTTACAGTGGCTCCTGCAACACCCTGTGGACCTGGATCTCCATCGAGACCTCGAGCTCCCTGCCAGAGAACAATGTTAGTATTGGTATTAGAATCTGTTTAAGGCATAAATATTTGTAATAGACAACTACTAACCTTGAATTTGAAAGTCATTCAGGAAGATTCTGGCATATATGAAAAGTATCGTGGATTTAAAAGTCACAGAAGCACTTACCTTCTCTCCCTTGGGGCCCATCATTCCCATGGCTCCACGAATTCCCTGAGGACCCTGAAATGACAACAGGTGCCTGGGTGAGCATAGGGAAGAGCAGACTGTAACTTGAAGACAAATCTCATCTAATCAATAAAGTATCTAACCATGGGTCCTTGGGATCCGACCTCCCCTGGGCTCCCCTGGTCTCCCTCCTCACCCTGAGTGAATGAAAGACAGAGAACATAAGCGGAAACACAGCTTGAAGTCAATCAGATGAACAGCAAATTTAATAAGAGGACAAACAGAGGCTGCTCCTATCAACTGTGTTAATTATGAAACTAGGCAACCATTCTCAAATGTGTTTAATACTCTTGTTTTAATGGATTGCAAGGGGGCAAAAACAGACGATTTAACTCCAAATTACCATTCTCCTGCCTTGCAAATTACACATAATTCATAAGCTGACGCTAGTGGACCTGAGGAGGCATATGCATTAAGACAGATAGTGGTTCAGGTCTGGGGCTGTGCATATTTTCTGCTGTTAAAAAGGCAATTTCTCCTTTTAATTATGTGTGTTAGAATTGTCTATTAAGACAGGCAAACAATACATACAGTTGCTGATAATTAAATATTACGTGAGAGTGGAACGGGATGAGACAGCATTTGTTTACATCACAGAAAGAAAGAGAACATATTGTGAATTCTGCTTGATTGTCTGATACTAAAAAATTAAATATTCATGGTGTTCTAATGGAGACTGTGCTTTTGTTCTCCAAACTGAGCAAGTTGGAAGCCTGAGTCAGCCAAACCGCTGAATCATAAAAAGAAATGTCTTTAATTTGCACTGGTTTGATTAAAAAAAGTCTAAAGAATCTTCCCGTATTTGCTTATGCACGTAAATTTTTATGCTATTGTTATTATGTAATGCCTAATTATTGGATCATATTGT
This sequence comes from Chaetodon trifascialis, assembly GCF_039877785.1. Lineage (NCBI taxonomy): Eukaryota > Metazoa > Chordata > Actinopteri > Chaetodontiformes > Chaetodontidae > Chaetodon > Chaetodon trifascialis. The sequence continues at coordinate 12,600,759 of NC_092068.1, read as the reverse complement.
TTCTGTTCTTTTCAAATGCAAAGTGAAGCACTGCATGTTTTGTATGTAACTGGGTCACACAGTCAGGATGCAATTTTTCAAATACATACAAATTTTATATTCCAGTATTCTCCAATATCATGAATTTATGAGCTTTCGGGCCCAGCACAACATCTTCTTATTCTATTGTTAAGTTCAAATTTATATTTGTGAATCTGTGAGTGGAAAACAGGCAGAAGGCTCTTCAAATGAAACTTCCACTAAAGGAGAAAATCATTCTCGGGGACGGAGCGCAGACTGACAGTAAATCATATCCTGGCATGGGGTGATAAAGGGAGATGGGCCCAGACTCATTTCCATTTATATAGTGCACAGACACATTACAGGGAGAGGGTAGTTGTGCTTGAACATCATTTCAAATAAATCATCCTCCGTGCATTACAAGGAGTCGGAGGCATTACACACAGGCTTGTATCACTTCCTCTTGAAATAGAGCAGCACAAATAATGCTTGTCTCAAAGGAGCTGGGAATTCCTTCTCCACGTTTAAGTCGTGCATAATGGTTTTCTGACGTGGAACGTTGCGGCACGTTGAGGGAAATGTATGTTTTCAAGAGCTATTTATACAGCGCTGTTTGAGTATGTTGTTGATGTTTAGAACATTTCACATGACAAAATTGAATCCATCCAAACTAGGATGTTTCCATGAATAAAACATGTTTTACCTTGTGCCCTTGTTTTCCAGGTTCTCCTGCTTCACCTTTGACACCTTTGTGGCCCTTGAAACATGCAGAGAATCACCACTTAAGCACATCACATCTTGAGACAGTAACATGATGTCAGTGCGACACAAAACACCTTAACTCTGCTTCTTACCTTCATGCCAGGGAGGCCAGGATGCCCAGGGGCCCCGGGCGGACAGGAGTTTTGGCACTAAACAGCAAAATAATTGACAGAAAATATTCCTGAGATTTTATGCAAGAAAAAAAACCTCATTCATAACCTCCAGAAAACAATTATTTACCAGGTCGGCACTGCCTAGCATTCCAGCTGCACCCTGAAATTTAGAGAGAGCACAAGTTAAATTCATCAACATGAAGATGGATCTAAGGAGCGTGTCAATTGAGGAAAGACATCACCATCATCAAAGGCCGAATGAATTTCCCGGTTGCATCGGGCTCCTTCCCTTTTGAAATACAAAGACAAATCTAATCGCTCAAACATCGCGTGAGATGTCAAATGAAGCTGTGTCACTTACTCTGGGCCCTGTTGGTCCACGAGGTCCCTGTGGCCCTCTCACACCTATGGCCCCCTGTGGAAACACATTAAGTGCATCAAAGACTACACAAAGAGAAAAAAACAAGTGGGCTCCACAACACTGCTGAAGCTTTTCTTGTTGGATCAGTCCTCGGTGGTGAGATGTGCTCAATGTCAATATTTAACAACTTAAACAAATCTACCTCAACCAGATTTTACAGTTTCAAGTCTGCGCATTCATTGTTAAATGTGCAAATGTCTGTTCCGGGGAATTGTAAGTTACTATTTTCACTCTGAAAGTCCATATTTTCATGCACAGTGAGAGTTCAGGCTAAATTAAATGTACTATGACACATAGCGAGTTAAACCCAGATTGTAAACTTACTCTTTATCCAAAATCACTGCTTAGAAATCCAATCTAAGATGATGCTGACAACTATAGCCAAAGGGCAAAACTTGACTGAAAATAAATCAAAAATAAAGCTTACTTATAAAGTGCAATTAAATATTGGAATACCCAGAGGTGTATATATTCAGGTGAACTGAATATTTTATATTTTGTGTTGATTTTCTAGCCTGTAAATCAATTTTTTAAAAATCTTTGAACATGTGGAGAAAATACAGAATCCATCCACCTTCAATCTGACAAGAAAATAATTAAACATCAAATACAGCACATTTCGACTGGAATGAGCATGCTGTGCACAGAGTATCTACTTATGATGTTGTGATGATGGAGGGTATGTTAGACACCAGGTTTCAGTGATGCCAATGATCCCGTCACAGTGGCTTCACCTACATACAGTATTTCTCCCTTCAGCTTGGACCGACCTTCTTTGTGTTGTTACATGTTCTCTGTCATTGGCCAATGGTAACATACCACCACATCAGTGCTCATGCTGGTAGTATTTGAAGCTGCAGTGTGTTTTCTAGCATGCAGCCCTAATTTAAAACAGATTAAAAGTCGTTCTGTCTCTACTCACAGGTGGTCCAACTTTTCCCAGTTCACCCAGAAGTCCCACAGGCCCGGGTGGTCCCTGTTCAAAGTCACATTTCAGGTATTCAATATTAACCTCAATTTTTGATAAAAACTGTGGTGATTGTGTAGCATAAACAAATTACTTACAGGGGGTCCATCTGGCCCAACACCCTAAAGAGAGACATTATATAATATGACTCAGTGTGATATATAGAATTTGGTGCACACAAGAGAAGAAAGATGGTCATGGTTGATCTGATCTTTGGTCTGACAGATTTAGAGAAGAAATGCTACTCACAGCCGCTCCACGAGGTCCAGGCTTCCCAGGTTCACCCTAAAGGGCAAAGACAAATACATTAGATACACAGAATACCGAAACACTGTGTTCAGGTAAGATTGAGCTGTGTGAGCCTGCAGACGGTCCGAGTTAACATTCCTCCGGCTCATCACATGACTGCGCCGGGCACACTTGACCCAGCAATGTTTAGCCTAATGAGGACCGATGTTGGGGCTTCATTCCCCACGGAGATTACACAGAAGACTTGCAGGATTAAGTCTCATTTGTCATGAGGAATTGGTTTATGCACTGCGGCTCTCGCTGCCATGCCAAAAGACTGGACAGCAGCTTGGCACCATTTCACTGACAGCCTCTGAAGCAGGAAAAGCAAAGGCTCATTAGTCACTCACTTTCTGTCCGGGGGGACCGTCGGGCCCAGGATCTCCAATAGGGCCGGTCAAACCCTGCAGAGGAGAGACATCATGCTTAAGTAACACATCATAACAAGCCTCGGATACCTTCAGTGTCTATATATTTTCACCAAAAATAAAAAAAACGTGCAAGTTAAATGCACCTTCTGCTTCTTTTCTCCTCTGTAAATATTTCTATATTCAGCATCAGATCTCGATGTATTACATCATCATGACACACTCATCCTCCAGTGGGAGGAGTCCTGTGTATTCATAAGTAAGCATAACTTCACGATCACCCCCCCTCCTCTGAAATGTCTCAATATAAACTGCACTGCTGCCTCAGTCTCACTGAGATTAAAGCTCCATTTTGAACTCGTCATGACGTCCGCACGAGTGTGTTCAACTTAGCAGACACACAGAAAACGCCAGAGCCAGGGCAGAGGGCAAAAGTGTCAGACTGCAAACTAAGCAGAGAGCAACATTCCTCTGGCTCCTCTCAAACAAGCACACTGAAAGAAATCATTCCACACTGTTTTGAGGATTCTCAACGGGAGATACCAACAGAGGCCAGCAACAAAGCTGCTATTGTTTTCAGAATCCTGGCCGGTTGAGGTATAACACAGGCTCATAATGGCTCATAATGCATAAAGTATGTGCCTTTTCATGGTAGTCTGAATGAGCCTGAATTAAAACTTTAAGCTGTACTAAATCTACCTACAGCCTCTCTTTGTCAGTCTATCATCAGCAGCAGTATTAAGGTCGGATGTTTTCCTGACCCTCCTTTCAACCCTGAAGGGAGCAAAGTTAATAACGCTCAGGCCCTGGTTTACCCTGCTACAAAGGAAATTTGGATTTGTTCATCCTGTTTCATAAATTCCTCACATTTTTACACCCTTTTCCCTCAAGATCCCCTGCTAAATCTGAAACTTCATGGGTCACTCTACAAGACTAAGAAGAGCAAACGTAACCTATATGGTGGGAGGATCGCAGGTTACAGTTCCACCCCCTGGCAGGTGTGTGGGATGCACGTTGGCTTGATTTAATGCAGCAAATATCTAAAACATAGAGTACTCACATCATTTCCAGGAATCCCAGGTAATCCTGAAGAGCCGGGTTTACCTGCATCTCCATCAGGCCCCTAGTAACAAAGGTTTCACATATATTATTCAGTGAAAAGCCCTCCAGTGAAAAGCAATACATCATTTGAATTTCTTATTAAACGTTATAGTTACAGGAAGACCATCCTCGCCATCTGCTCCCCTTTCTCCCTGAAACAAAAGAGATTCAGAGCTCTTAGGTGAGCCAATAGTGAACTACTTTCAAATCATTTTGGCACAATATGGATAGTGTTAAAGGACTGAGAGCACTTACAGCAACGCCATCAATTCCTGGGACACCTGCAGGTCCCGGAGGGCCAGCAGGTCCTTGGTTCCTCTGAGTAGAATAATGATAATATGGTCAGCAAATATCAGCTCAAATTTATAAAAAACAACCTTACCCCTGTTTGCCATTTATGATATTGACATGCAGCTACACAGGCGAGATGAAAAGAATGAGAGCAGGTGCACTGACTTCTTGTGTGTTTGCGACATACAAACACTGAAAAAGCTTCCAGCATATAGAGCTGATTTCTGATTGCAGGATTCATCAGCATTAGATAACACTTTCCAGAGGATAGAATAAAAAAGGAGACTCTAGACAAAAGTCGCACTCCTGACTTATTTCCTTGCCTGGTCCAATAAATTTATTGGATAAAACTCTCACCACAATTAGCAGGCAGCATGGATTTTGTCATTTAACCTGAGCACCAGGACAACACTCACCTGCACCTCTGTCACATCAGGCTGTAGAGACAAAGAGAGAGGTCAGACAGAGGGAGAGAAACATAGTTAGTCTTACTTGAGCGGAGCAGATAAGGACAAGCTGCAGAAGCAGAAGCAGAAGTGGCCCTCTAACGCTGGGGCCCCGAGCCATGATCTCCCCGTGGGCAGGAAAGGTAAAAGCTGTAAGTCCTTTCTCTGGGATTTGTTGGGCTGAAGGAGCCCCCGACAAAACAACCCAACTGAATCCGCTTCGGCTACCTAGACCGTGCGAGGTCCCATAGCCATCAGCGGCTCATGTATATTCATGCCTGGCTTGGCTACAGGAAGGGATTGGAGGGTTTGCAGGGGGGGCGCAGCAGGGAGGGGCCACGGCGCGGACGCCACCAATAGGCAGGGTCAGCGGGTTATTTGACCTCTGCTATGAACCAAAACTATTTTATTTAAACTATATATTAGCTGTGGCGAATTTAAGCTCGTTTTGGCTTAAGAACTCCGCTTTTTACGCACAGTGTTTGGATGTTGCTTGGTTTTATTTAGCCTCTCCACTAAACAGCAATTTAGGCTCGTCCAGCTAAACCAAAATTTCAGTTTGCAACTGATGGTCTGACGCTTCAAAGCACACACTCAGATTGTTGTTGATTGTGTTTAATTCATCTTACCGATGTCCTGGCTGGGAGGTCATAGCAAGCCCCTGCCCGGGCACGCGTCACGTCGCAGTGAATCAGCATTGATTGGAGTTCAAACTTGATCAATAAAGAAAGGGAAATAATAGAGTAGCATCATCATAACAAGTTCACAGATGGTAAAAGCTGTATGCTAAAGCTCCACAGCCCTGTATCCACACTGCGGCGCAAAGATCAAGAGGCTGTTTCACTAACAATTAAGCCCCGAGTCTGGATTTTCTGCAGCATCCGATAAAAAGCAGAGAGCAGGATATATTTGCACAATAAATTAGTCACAGTCTGGGGCTCATTATCGAAACATTACTGTGGGGTTTAAACGCTTATGTGGTCAAAGATGGTAAATGGGAATTCATAGTAGGATGTTGATTTCGTGGGTAATTGTGCACAACAAAGCGGCTGAATCTGGGCTGCATAGTGTGGTGCTGCAGGGGCGGTTCAGCCTGTACGCTGCTCCTCACCAGAACCTGCAACAAATTCCACATATTTGTCGGCAAAGCCTGAACGGAGAGGCAGCAGGTTTAAACTACCGAGCACTGCCACAGACAAACCAAACGGTAAGGTGAGAAGACACAGGGATTACCAAACTTTTGCATGTGAGAGAAGGACACAGAAACTCCCCTACACGAATCCAAAGTAAGAGAATCTCACAACTGGCATTTTTTTTGGTCAACAATGCTGCTGCCACAACATGAAATCATCGTAAAGTTGTCATTACTCTTACGAATAGCCTTCAAAGGGGAATACACTTTAATGTGAAAGGACACACAGGATGTTCCTCTTCACATCAAAATGTTCTACATTAGGAAATTTGGCGCTCGTGGATGATCAATCAAGTGACAGTGAGTAAAAAAAAAACAAAACAAAAAAAACGAATCAATCCATTCATCACATCCTCCCTCTGATGAAGAAGTGCTGGGATGTCCAGGGAGCGTCTGTGGCCCCTGACAGTGAGTGAACTGTAACACGGCAGGCACACTGTGGTGTTCGCCTTATTGCAAAAGTTCCGACTCGGCGCTGTAATAAACGTACCGGAATTGCCATCACAGGGTTGTCCTGGAGCTTTCCTATCAACGTGAAGCCATCCAGACTGACTTTTTGTCGGGGCGGTGTCTCCTGAGAGCCCACCATGGCACAGTCCACGAACAGGGTAACGGAGCGCCTGCTGACGTCCAGCTGGACTTTGTGCCACAGCTCATTGAAGAGAAAAGCCAGAGGGCCGAAAACAACCGTGTGTCTGCCGGAGTCCAGCGCCGTGAAGGTAAACTCCAGAGACTTCGACTCCCCGTTGAGTCTGACGGCCAGCTGCTCCTTGCCATTCACATCCTGCATTTGCCAGATATTCCACTTCTTATTGATGGTGCTGCCACTCATGCGCAGCACGGACACAAAGGCAAACTCCGGCGGCAGCCCCAGAGGATAAGCGGATCTGAAACACAGAGGAAGGGCTGTTATCAAACCCCCATCTTACATTAGATTTAAAATTAAATGTCCAACAGGAGTTTAATTGAATTGTCCATTTTATTTTTATTTTGAAGTTTTATCTCAAAAGGAATGTGAAAGTACAGATAAGACCAGTGTTTGGTGTTCAGCACCATGGACAGGGTAAATGGTGTTATACCAGCTCAACCACTAGGTGTCAGTGTTCAATCATTTTAACGCCCTGCAGCTTACCTGGTGTTGATTCTGAAGTTGAACGCTGGGCCTATCTGGTAAGCAACATGCTGAGGAGATGCTCCAGTAACCTTTTTAACGGTGCCCCTTCTCGCCAGCTCAGCAATGTGGAACTGGGCCATAATATAAAAGCCTAAGGGTGCAGGGTCAAAAGATGTGTTGCTATAAGGATTTTTTGGAGACAAGATGTTTGTAGTCAAGTGTCAAATAATAGATTTTTTCCACTCTATGATATAATTAGATGATCTTTTACAGCTTCACAAACATACAGCATCTGCATGATATTTATTTTACTGCAACCGCCTATTTATTCTTACAAAGGAGTAATATTAAGTTGTTCTTTCTGAGAGGTAAATTTCTGACAAATTAAAAAGCAAGCTGTTCTCGGTTTTTGTGAATCCACCTGGGAAATAATCCTCCCCATCGCTGATCTGAGGGCATATGGACTGCTGCTCCCGATGAATACCAACTTGAGATGAAAATCCCACAGCTGCAAGATGGAAACAGAGAGCAGCACGTTAGTAGTCGAAGTGTGTGTGTGTGTGTGTGTGTGTGTGTGTGTGTGTGTGTGTGTGTGTGTGTGTGTGTGTGTGTGTGTGTGTGTGTGTGTGTGTGTGTGTGTGTGTGTGTTGTGAAGAGGGAATAAAAGCTCAGTGTTTGGAAAGCTGCACCAGTGCCTTGAATAAATATTAGGCTATCTCTGACTGTTTGTGGTTTCCTCTTTAACACTTAAGCTCTAGATTTCCCAGTTTTTACACATCTGGACAGCAAGTTAAAGGTCTTTATCAAGTTTGAATGAATTGTTCATACACAACGGATCCTTCCTGTCTCCATTTCCTTTTCCCATCCATTGTATTACACATCTGACACTGTCCAAACATGTTATTCAGGGATGATACTGAGATATTATCTTTTGATGCTTCATCAGTGTTGTGTTTATCAATGCATTTTATTCAGGTATTACAATTTAGTGCACACTTGAACTGACACACAGGCACATAGCTGCTAACCCAATAATGTTAGTGCTGCTACACAGATCCACACAGGATACATGTCATAAAATATAGATAAGAGCAGCAGAGTGTACTGAGGGAACACAAAGTAGTGTAAATGCTTCATGGAAAAGAAACAATGGAGTTGTATGCCTTACACTAATAAATGAAAGAGGTCTGCAATATGAAACAGTGTACAGCAGTGTATGCATTAAAGAAAAGCTGCAGAGCTATTCAGCATGTCACATATGCAACAACACATGCCAAGAACAGAGAAACTGGCTTAACAAAAACGAACAGCAGTCACAAGTGCAAACTGATCAGCAGAAATATGTTTAACATGCCTGTTGGGTTGAGAGATACTGATAATTGGCATGCAAATGGACATGACTCACCTTTGCAGCAATGCACCACGCTGCTAATTTTGTAACTTTAATGTGTAAGTGTTTCCTTCTATTAAACAGTCGCACCAATTGCACCGTGCAGTACAGAAGAACGCTACTTACTCTGAGAATGAAGTCCTGTGCAAAGATATTCTGGGATCACATAGCAGCAGCACAATGAGTACAGAAGGATATTTCTGGAATCGAATCAGAAAACACCTTAAGATGAATTTTGAGTGAGAAATGTAATTGTTTTCTTTATGGTTGCCACTGTGGAATTAAAACTGCCAGGCAGCATTACCATCAAGAACATATACTGTCATATTACTCTTACGGTCACTATTAAAAATGATTTACCTTTTGACTCCACCCATTTCATAGCTTGATCTGGAAAGGGAAAAAATAAAAAAAGCACCTGCTGCAGGATGTTTTTACAGATTGGCTTCCAGGAGAGATCAAGAGTCTGGATAGTTGCTTCCTCAGCAGGAGTGGAAAAACTTCAGGTCACAGTGAGGGGTCTCTTATAGGCTTGACTGTTGTCATTTATATGGGGGAGTGAGTCAACAGTCTCCACAGTGTCAACTTTACATTCCACTGGAGTTCTCCTGCACCCACCATGGGTTTAATGTTAATGTTTCTTGAGGCACACAAACACAGTGTTGTATCCCATTTGTAGTTTGTTTTTGTTTTTTGTTTTTTTCAATGATTGTGTACCATAAGTAACACCAAGTAAATTAGCTGCTTTTATTCGCCCATGCACTCCTGGGTTCCACATTCTCTGTGTGCTCTATGGTTGCACGGTATTCAGACAGCATTGTTTCCACCGCAGTCCAAACTGAAACTCAAGAGACGCTGACTAAGAAGCAATTCAAGCTGTGTTTGCTCTGTCAGGCCAAGAGACAGAAAAAAGACTTTCTGAAATAAGATATAAAACCTGTGCTTTCCATTGTAGTGATAACATCCAGGAGGATGTGGAATGCAGTGTGTATTGTGAGGAAGCCCAGCTTTCATGATGTTTTCACAGGGAATTTGTTCTGAATACTGTTCTTAAGAATCTGGAAATGCTGGTGCAGGGAAATAAGAAATGAAACTGCTGATTGTACATGAATGCCCCTTCCTCACATTTCCTCCTCTTATCCTGCTACTTGTTTCAAGTGATGAATTGATTTGCCTCTAGAAGCAGCGGTAGGTTAAACTGAACTTATAACGAGGACTCACTGCACATACCAGAAAGAGCAGTTTGTCTCTTTGGCATTTATTGTGCAGCCAATTCACAGTTAAGTCTACAAACTAAGATGAACACACAGGGAAAGAAAAAAAAAGTCACAGAAAAGCATGTCAAATACACAAACCTCAGATAGTGGTAGTCATTCTTGTGCACTTTTCTAACCTAAATGACATGCATAGTGTCACAAGATGTGAAAAGGTTTAATAATTAAAACATGTTGTATAATTCATCAGTATAAGTCATAAGTCCATGTTTTTTGAAAATATAGCATAGTAGGAATATAACAACAACAACAACAACAACAACAACAACAATATATCTAGCTCTTCAATGTTCCATTAACAGGTAGCAATTCTGTATGTGGCGTCAACTGCGCCTCTGGTATGTGCGCAGCAACGCGCAGTTAGATGTTCGTAAACGTACAGCTGGAGCAGCGCCTACTGTCAGCTCCTCAGATTGAGCACAGTTAGCTCGATGGCTAGCAAACAGTACTGTAGGGAGAGATACACAGCCAGTCAGCTCTGGGTATCATATTAGGGCGGTCCTGCTATAACGTTAGCCAGGCTAGGAAGTGAAATAGTAATCACAGTAGTGTTTTCTGTCATAACCTCACAGCGAAAGGACGGCGGCAGGACTGAAATTGGAGCTAACGTTGGTTAGCTAGCTAATGTTAGCTTGCCAACGCAATGGTGAGTAGCGTTTGCTTGCCTGTGTTGCTAATGTTAGACCCGGTGACAAGTGTTCGGTAGGTGGCTAACGTTACGCTAGCCGTTACCACTAGCTAAGCGGCTACCTACTGAGACTTTCGTCGTTGGTCTATTCAAGTGTCTTATGTTATGCTACGTCTTTGTCGGATTGTTCCCGACCTTTTGTGGGCCCGCACCAAAATGTTGTTTGGTAGCTTCCCACCTGTAACCCTAAGGATACCCTTGCCGAGATTCTGCCCCCAGCAGGGATCTTTACCACCTCACTCTCTCCAGTAATAGCATCTAAACCATTATAACTAAGTTCTAACTTAAACAGCTGTGTCTAAACTGGTCTGTATCTGTTGTGGGTTTTAGCGATTGAAATAACTATGTCCCCTTTTAAAGAAGAAACAATCAGCCGATGTTAAGGCCTTCTCATATATGCTATATTTTTAATACGACTGTTGCTAGATGTTTTAATTTTACTTTGTCCGTCGTGGGTCGTTGACTTGAACTGTCTGAAGTGTTAGTTTAATTTCCCTATCAGCAGTCGTCGGAGTTTGGTTAGGCAAATGTGGCATTCTGCTTTGTTGTGGCTTTTTCTCAAATTACAAGTTTGTGTTTCTTGACGTTTCAGTGAAAATCCATCCGGGTTATTTGCTTTATTGGCCCCAACATTTGTGTATTGTAAACGGTCCACACCTCACTCCACCTTTTATATTGTAAAAATGAATTGACGTTACGTAAATGTAGTGTGACATATTCAGACAATACTCATGACTGAAGACCAAACCTGATAAACCTTGATAAACCAGCTGCTCCGACGGCCCCTAAACTCATCATGAAACCTTTACGGCATCACAAATCTGTAATGTTGACCGGTAATGTCAATTTATTCCTTCGGATGGCTTTCATAGAGGAGTTGTTAGCATAAACATTTGCACATCTGTGCATTAGAAACTTGGGATCTGTGTTTCTGTTGCACAGGTTAAAATGATTTAACTGACTGCCAAACTAATAATTTGTGTCATTTTTTGTAAGTAATGATAAAGTAGCTATTCGAAGGTCTTAGTCTCTTATACTTCACACAAAGTCAGTGCAAAAATGCATTAGGGAAAACCAGCTGATTAACTATTGGTGCCCTTGCATGTCCTCTGCATGTGCCCAGTGTACTTTATTTTTGATTTACAGCTTTCAAAGATCACCTCTTCCAGGAAGGAAAGCATATTTGGATATTAACACTACCTAGTTCTATTTGCTCTGCGTTAGGCATCTGTGCCGACCAGGTCAAAGTCATTGTCTCATATTGGTTTTCACTGGCATGAACACAATGACGTGTTGTCTCTCAGTGGATGATTTATTCATTTCATACATGACTAATTTAGGGAGCGTCTGTATGATTGTTTTTGCCAGCTTTATTTTGCCCCTGCTGCTGCAAAAAGGAACTTATGTGGCCTTTTCTGTAATTAGGTCTAAATAAATCATGAGTGACAAATGTTTGCATTAAATGAGAAGGATGCCTGTGTTTATTTCTAACACTACCAATTGGTGATATTGTATTCCAGGCCTATTTCTGCAACGTTATTCATAGTGTTTTCCCTTATCCTGTCATCCTACTGCTATAATTGTCTGGGCTGTTAACCAATTATGCCTCAAGGACAGGATGCCTCCTATTCCAAATGTAGACCTCATACCCTACTAATAATTCCCTGAAAAGGTTGACCATCACCCAAGTCGCACATATTCTTAAACTTGATCTTGTGACTGTATGACTACTGCTGGTGTTTTATTTTAATTGTTGGCGTCTGATTTTTTAAAATAATAGGGCTCAGCCTTGGCTTTCTGTGACATGGGGACATCATGTTAGCACCCAAGTTCTAGTCTGGTATTTAGGAGTATGTCTCTAGTGGAAATGCTGTGTTTTAACCAGGTGGACATAAAGTTTTACAAAGACCTGTTTGCTGGAGCTGAAATGATTGTTTTTACCTGTAGGCCAACAGGTGTATCCCAGATGACGTAAGGCACCTCTGCCCATAGAGACCAACATGACTGAAGTCCAGGCCACAGTGGAGTTCTCTGTGGAGCTCCACAAGTTCTACAATGTGGACCTGTTCCAAAGAGGGTGAGTATTGTCTCTAGATACCCAATTTTCCATACATTACGCACAAGTTTACCTTGCTAGTTAAAACTAGGACAGCTTTGATGCTACGCTTTGTGGTAGAAGGGGACTGAGATGTATTCTGTGAGTGTCCCAGCCAAACTGGGACAGTTGGCAATCTTGTTAAGGCCTTCAGGGGGCTCAAAGAATGTGCTTTATACAGATAGCGTAGAATATACTAAACAGTGCTGGAGTATACTATTTTAAATACGTGTGCAAGTTTACCTTTTCTCTGTGTCTATGTGATGATGAGGTGAAAGTCTGATATAAAGAGTAATCCAAGGGTACATTTTTACAGTAACTGGCCTGTACTGTAAAAAGTACCCAGTAAAGAACCTTATATCATTTAAGAACTGTAGTGAAGTGTACCACATGGGCACAGGCATTTTTTTGAGTCACCAAATTTTGATCTGTATTTTAATCGCCACAGTGCTGCAGGCAAAGTAAAGTGGTAAAAAAATCAGTTTCATTAAAAAGGTGAAAATGGATGGCTTCCGATGCCCTATATAGCACAATGTATGTAACATTTAGTCAAACAAAACATGAATAAACAGACAACTAATGCTGTTCTTGCAACTGTTCAATGAAAGACAATGCTGTAAATAATAATTAACTGTAGTACAACAAAATAATGTTTGGGTCAATGCTCAGAATGGCTAATCTGCCTTATTAAGAGGTCTGTTGGCTTTGGAACATCTATAATATTTATTGTACAACAAAGGTCTGGTATAGTTTAAGTTATACATTGTTTAAACTATGTATGTGTCGAGTAATACCCCACAGACACCGCTTCAGATAGCCATGTCAGACTCTTGTTGTTTGATGGCACTGAGCTCACATTCCAGTGTAGCATAGCACATTACACTAAATAAACCATGTAGCTGTCACTTAGTGGCTTTTGTGGTCTTCAACAGGAAACAAGCGACGGCTCAGACTTCCTGCTCCCTAATACAACTCTAGTTCTGTGTTATATGGTGTCCTGTGCTTTCCTGTCATCCTGTCGATTAGGAATAATGTGACCAATCACATATATGTGATTTCCATCACCCCCACCTGTTTTTTGTTTTTTTTAACTCTAACAGCTGTTGGTCTCTAACATCTGGGAATTCTTTTTTTACAGCAGCAGTGTAATGATACTTCACTGTGCTGGGATAAAAGATAAAACTCCCACCTCCTGGCTCATCAGTGCTTTAAGAGCTCAGGTTTACCACATGAGTGACTGCAAAAGAAAGTGCTCATTATTCATTAATGAAAGGTGTCGTGTTATTTTACAAGTAGAGCCACTTGACGCTAACCTGTGTAGTTTGTTCCCCTTTCACCGAGCCTCTAATGATGCTCTGGGCCCAGCTGCCGATCACCTCAAAATTTTCTCTGCATCTCCAGGTTCTACCAGATTCGTGCCAGTCTGAAGGTGCCCCCCCGCGTCCCACACAAAGTTGAGAACAGTCTGCTTCACCCGGGAGGTAAATACATTTTTTAAGATATGAGCAGTTTTTTTTTTACCTATATATGGTTGTATGTACACACTTCTCTGTTCTTGGAACCATTTGTGGTTCTCAGTTCTCCAACTGAAGCCATGAAAGTAACATATGGGTAACCTGCAGTGTGCAGAAAGTAAAGCACTGCTGCTTTTCTAATGAGGGGGCTGGTTGCTTCCCTGTAAACGTAGTACTAATTGAGTCATACTAATACTTCAAGTAGACTTGCATGTCTTTTTGAATTCCATTTAAGCTCTCAGATATTGGCGTTGTTGCAGATTTGATTTACTTGTTGTGTTGGCAGGTGGCTCACACGCCACTTCTTGTGCTTAGCATTTCTCTCAGGCTCTGTGCCCATGCCTCACCCCCTTGCTTTGAGACATACAGTGCTCCTTTCACATGAAGCACTCACTTTTTTGTTTCATAAATAAACAGGATCATCAAGGCAATGTATAATTACAGTGCTTACATGTTTTATTTTTGATTTTTATGACTTTGTGAACCTTGTTTAATAGTGTAGATGGGAAACAGCTACACTTTCATCTTCAATACAGACCCAATAAGATATCCTGTCAGATAATTCCTGGCACAGGTTGTAAGATTATCATTGCCTGTGGGTTGGCTCCTGTACAATTTTATTTATATTTGGATCTGAAAAATCCATTTTTGAACTGTCAGCCATGTGTAACCACACCTGACATACCGGTGATCCTGTGCCTGGTCACAGCACCAGATCACGTGTTTCTAAAGGCTCAGCTTGCTTGGTATTTTCCACAAACAGTTAATCATGGTGGTGTTTGTCTAGGCTCTGATCTGGCGTTTCCTGCTTCAGTCCAAGATGATGTAATTTGCAGCAAAACCTTCCAAATCCTGTATAAGAACGAAGAGGTTGTGGTCAACGATGTCCTCCTCTTCAAAGTGATGATGCTGCTGGATGAGAAGAAGGTAAGTTTGAGAAAGCGTTTTTCCTGGGCGCAATCCAAAATATTCAGTATTTGTATTTGCCAGTCATATTTTTCCATATGAAACACTGCTCTCTGCCCACTTGCCATAAAGGAGATTTACAGTGAAAGCCAATCCAATTTAGATGGCTTTGTTTGACAGATGAATATAGCCAACATCACAGATTGTCTTCAAAAGTTTTCTATTGTCTTTTCAATTGTGTCCTTTATTGTTTTGTGTAAAATCAATCGAGAAAGAAGCTGGTGTGGAACTTTTTGTGGCAGGAATATTGAACACAGTTTGGAAGTTCGGATGCCGCCTTCAACCAAACACTTAAGAAGTACGATGCACCTGCAAAATGTGACTGAAATGGAGAAAAAGTGATTTTTTTATGAACCCAAAGCAGTGCAGCTGTCATGATGAATATCCTCATCGAAATTCTTTCTACTTGCCGCTCCTTAGTTTACCCGCTCGAGAAGCCTAGTGTTATGAATGAGGAGGTTCAACTGTTGAAACAGGGTGAAGTGGAGTGTTTTTGACAGCTGGCGCGTCCTCAGGGCAACGGATTACAACAACCAAAGGCTTCAAAATGAATCAGGCTGATTAGAGCTGATACCATCAAATAAAAAACACCTTGATTGCTGTAATACAGATCTTGCAGATCAACTTGTGATGCCACTTGATTTTACACGTGCTCTAAGTATGACTGTCTCCACTGTTTCCATCAGGTGGAAGAGTCCCTCAATGACATGGACTTCCAGCTGTTCTTGGATTTATATTTCACAGACGGTGATTACACGTAGGTGTTGCAACATTTTAACTGCATGTCATGTTCGTGAATTTAATATTTGCATCTCCTATGCAAATATGGCAGTAATAGAGTCCTCTGTATCTTCCTTGTTTAATTTCCACAGGCCAGATGATCCAAGCTCTCTGCAGAATATCAGTGGCCGCACACTTCGTTTGCACTTTAGCCTTCAGCGAGGCATCCACCAACATGTCAATGTCATGTTCGACTACTTCCACCTGTCTGTCATCTCTGTAGCCATCCATGCCTCCCTAGTGGCACTACATCAGCCCCTCATCAGGTCAGACTGCTGCCTAACCCAAAACATGTGGACACTCACAGGAGAGGGCCATTTCTTGCACTGAATATACAATAAATGTTAACATTACAGTTTAAGAAACAACAACATAGCTGTTGAATTTTAACTTGGCATTCATGTCCAGCAGCAAATGAGAAGTAGTGGAAACCTGATTGGAAGTGTCCCATTAAATTCTTGTGCTGAGTAGCTGAGTTTGATTTCACTCTCTGTCTGCCTAGTTTGCCTCGACCCGTGAAAACCACATGGCTTAACCGCAACGCTCCGGCACAGAGCAAAGACTCAGTCATCCCACCTCTGGAGAGTGTGGTGTTCGGCAACAGTTACATCAAGCAAGTATCACCAGATGTAAGTGAACCTTCTTTATAGCAATGACAGTATCTTAATTTTTTTGTCTGTGTGAAAGATGCCGCCATAGTCTCATCAATTAACAAGTTTTGCTGTATTACAATAGGCAAAATGTAGCACCTAAGTTACCTAATAATGACTCCATATATGCAGTAGAACTCAGGTTGTCTTCCTTTTGTGAGATAGAAATAAATCTGAAAGGATAACAAGGGCCTAGTATATCCGTTGTTTAAGCCAGGCTGGACATGGCTGTGGACTGTGGATCTGACAGTTGCACACCTCAGGTAGAATGGTGTGTTCCATTCATTGCATTTGAAGCACGGGGGGGTGCATCAGGCTGTTGACAGGTAGGGCAGAAGAAGAGGAAACTATCAGACCGCTGTCGCATTTTGCCAGCAGTAATCGGCCTCTCCTGACAGAGAAAGGTGGCCAGCTGTGAATGTACCACAGTCATCCAGGCAGAACAGAGGCAGTGCCCCTCATCCCGCCCTGGATGCATCACTAATTGGTTGTATGGAATAACAACCCATCCACTGTTCGTTTCACTGCAGGGATCTGTGCAGCAGCTGCTATGAAGCATTTTCATGCAGACATTGCACACAGGATAAGGAGGGGTTTAGTGGTTGCTGTAATGTAATGAGGCACACAGTGTGCAGTAGCATATATTTTTTAATAATTTCCTCTTTTTTTTTTTTTTTTAAATATATACCTGATGTCGGAACATTACAAAAAATAATTTTCCACTACACTTGTAACCAGTGACTTTAGGTTTAATGCAGGACATTGGCAAAAACATAACGGATATTTAGTTGGTGGCTATAAATCAGATGTTTACACCTGCTTAGAATGTTCAGAACAGCAGAAATTATGTTGATCGAATGAAATCATCTCATGCATCTTCTCTCTGTCCCTCGTGATCCTCAGGGCAGGACATTCCTGGTGTCTGACCACTGTCTGCAGCACGCCTTCAGTCTGCACCATAGCCTTTGCTCCAATCTCCTCCTAGCCTACCAGGGTCTCTTTGGCTACTTCACCTCTATTACTAAGGACTTGCCCTCCTCCCATCGTATGGAACTAGGTATACTGCACCGTGTCTCAGGTTGCAAACAATGAAATCTTAAATCCCAGTCATTGAAAAGCTTTCTTTTGTCGGGGGGGGAGGGGGGGCTTTTGATGCATATGCATTGTTTTGTCTTTTCAACAGTCGTGCTTTGTTGCACATTGCAAGTTTGTTGTGTTCTCATTTCATTTCACCTGATCCCTGCACCATAACATGTTCTGTCCTTTAAACAGACACACCCAGCAACCCACTAGGTTCATTTAAGAATTTAAGGATCTAGCTGTGGTCAACTAATCATTGTACTGACAAAATCTTACTTGCATTCAGTTGATAGGTTTGTTAACCTGCAGACTAAAGCCAGATTGTAACAGCTCCCAAACACAAGTCATCGTTGTAAATATGCCTCACCGAACCTAATCCACAAAGTGGACAGACATTAACCCATCCTAGACGTCCAAGTAATAAAAAGGTTAAATATGCCTATATGTGCAATCTTACTAGCAAAGCCCAGCATGCAAGTCCTATATGAGAGAGTACTCAGAAGACCCTATCCCAGAAGTCAAAGGCACGTCTACATAGGTATGTCCCGACCCTTGCAGTACCTCAAATCAGCCTGCCTCTCTATCCGCTGTCTTCTTCACTCCAGTTTCCTTCTCGTTGAAGCCATCATGTCTTTTCCATGTCCCACTTTCCAGAGACAATATACTTGCTGCTGTCATGTCATTTTTTTCACTCTTGTAAATACTCTATACTCAGTCTTTCTTTCCAACTTTATAACTTGGCCTTGGTCAAAGAGTCTTTTAACAATGGTTCTGTAGAGTTTATAGGCTGTCTCTGGCCTCAGAAAAAGTAATTTCTGACACCACTTCCTTATTCAGCTTGCATTGAAGGTTCTTCTAAAAACCTTCTGTGTGATTAAATATATAAATTATAAAAGTGAATCTTAGTAATACTTTTCCCCTGCCTCCTCAGAACAACTCGACTTAGAGGCCCGTCTGGCTGAGTTATGTGAACAAGTCAAGGTAAGTTGAGTGCTGCAATTTTCTGTCCTGTAAAAGGCAATGATGCAAAACATTTATAGGAAGCAACAAGCCCAGCACATCATCAAATTAGTGCTTAGTTTATAGCCACGAAGGGATAACTGGAAATCTGGCAGAAGGCCATATTGAAGTTGTCGGAAAAGTGGGGAAAAAAGCAATCGTCTTGCATTTCATAAATGATGGAATTAGTACTAAGACAGTTTGTTTTAGTAGGTAATGCTGACCATGGGGTGGAAGCAAATGGTACCATACATGTGAACATGTTGACAGAAGGGAATGGAGTTTACTTTGTATGTTTGTATGTCCAGACATGTAGTATTTTTGGATATTTAAGTCAGTATTTCGATTGCCAGGTGATATTGAACTGCACAGAAAGCTCAACTGGAGTCAGTGGTGAGAACTGTATAGTTGCCAGGTCACTCAAGGTGTGTCAGCAAATTCTGGAGAAGAGAAAACTCTGAATTTGTGACCATACTGGCAAGCATTCTGATATTGCTTGACAGTTAGTAGAATGACATTGAAAACTTGTCTCTGAAAGCATTTTTGTGTAGGTGAGATAACCAGTCTTTAGTGGTTGGGTCCTTGAGTCCTGGTATGTTGGCGCTCTTTAGATCAGGAGTGATAGAGAAGGTTTTGCAGAGCTGTGGAATGGTTGGAATTTATGCAGATGATGGTGGCACATTATGCAGATCATTTGCTTTTTGTGTGTTTCAGGTTCATTGTACTTTCCAAATATAGTATTTCATATTATATAACCAATGACAATGGGTTTGACAGACACAGAAAAGGAAATAGATACACTTTATGTTGGCGACTTCATATGGAATTCAAGACTTGTTTTTATGATTGAAAAACTGTTTTTTTCAGCAGTGCAAAGAGGTGAATTAAAAAAACATTATGGCCTAATTAGGATTGCTGAACAATTGTCCGTGCCAAATGAATCATTAGACAATCAAGAAATGTTAGAGTCTATTTTAGGGTATTTTACTTCTTATAACAAAAATCCTCTTGTATAGAACTTCATTCCATCGTTTTTATGTTGATATCAGGGACATGTGCTCACTTGAGCCCTCTGGTGGGTGACTTGTGTCTCTATACTTTTAGCATAAAGCAGAGTCTCCTGACGAGCTGGCAGAACTGGTAAATATGAACCTGGCCCAGCTCTGCTCTCTGCTCATGGCGCTCTGGGGACAGTTCCTGGAGGTCGTGTCCCTGCAGGAGCATGTCGCTGCCCTGCTAGCTATGGAGCATCATACACTAAGAGTGAGTCCCAACGCCTTCGATCATCTACAGATTGAAATGTCTGACTAGTTATCTTTGAATGAACCTTGAAATCTCTGAACAATACTTTTGACTGAATCTTGACTTTGCATAATGTGGTCTTATTAAAGGTAAGGCGGTTTGCTGAGGCTTTCTTTTGTCTCGAACATCCAAGACAGTCTGCACTGGCTTATCAGGAACTACAGTAAGTTGCAGTGGCATGTCTGTCTTGATTGTGAAATACAGTGTTGCTGTTGCCAAGCCTGTGCCAGTATGTGCTTGTCTGCAATACTATAGCCCAAGTATGGAAACTCTGACTCTTTTTTTTTTCTCTCTCTCTGACTCCCCCGCAATCAGTGCTCACAGTCACCAGCAGATGACTAATGCTATCAAAAGCTCCAGCTACTTCCTCTCTTTGCCTCCACTTCCAGTGGAATGTGCAGACCTGGATGGTGATGTTAGCTCCCTGCCAATCATCTTTGAGGATAGATACCTGGATTCCATTACTGAAGGTCGGGAACACATTATTGCTCCTTAACTACATACAGTCAGTGGGCAGTGGCTTATTTTTTAAATTAAATATGTTTTTATTTGTTGTCTTTTTTGTGTTCCTCCTGGTTTGATTCTGAAGATCGTGATGGACCCTGGCTGGGCATGCATAATACAAGGACTGGCTCAGTGTCCAGCAAAACAGACAAGCCTAATTCCAAGGACTGCAGTGCAGCAGCCAGCCCCATACCTGAGTCTCGGTGTACACCTATGGATAACACCTGGCCAGACAGCTATGATCCACCGCCGAAGTCCAAAGGCAAGTCAGTCAAGCTCAAGAAAAATTCAAAGACTGAAAACTCCAAGAAGCTGATTAGACAGGGCTCCAAGGACTCTGTAGTTCTAGTGGGCTATAAGAACCTCAAAGCTCCGTATAGTGACACCAGCACAAAGTACAAGGAAGGGGAAGCTCCCCTAAACCAAGACGAGGAACGAGATACCTTGCAGGGGGGCTCAAGTAGTTATTTAAGGACTAATACCAGTTCTGTTTTTGACTCTGGTGCCACATCAGCACATTCTGGAAACAGTGCTGTTGATTCTGTTGCAGATGACGATACAACTGCCGCTCGGTGTCAAAAAGGTTTTTCCAAAATTCCTACAAACTTAGACGCACAGAATAATCCTCAGGCAGGTACTGGGGGTATTGCTACATGCAACCAACCACTTAACAAAGATGCGCAAGTTGACCACGGTAGCCAAAAGCTGCCACAGTGGTCTTCTGGGCTGAAGCAGATTGAGGTGAAACCAAGTAACAAGGACCCGTACCAAGGGGACAAAGTAACAGTTCTTCTGCCATGTCGGACTGATGGAACTCTTAGCAGCAATATTCCAGAGATCACCCAGACAAATCTCTGTGACTCAAAACAGTCTGTGGTGGACTCTGTGTTTGAAAGGCCAGGTAAAGAGGCAGCACAGCGGAGCCAGTCCTGTCTGGTCTCAGGACAGGTAAAGAGTGATTGTATCAGGCAGCCAGATGGAGGAGCCCCCAGTGCCTCGTCTCGCCTCTCAGACTCGGGCATTGAGAGTGAGCCCAGCTCCTTTGCCACTCAGCTTGTTCCAGGACCGCAGACTTGTGCAGGGCTAGGCGTCACTGATTCCGGTGTTAGTGCCCCACAGCCCGACAGGCCCCTCCTGAGCCCTGCACCACGGCCTGTTCAGCAAAGCTCAGTGCAAAAACCCAGCGGGGCAGCAGAGATTCTATACCCAGAAAACACTAGTGCTGTCAGTGGAGTCCAGTCCTCCCTCACTTCCATCAACTCCTTGCCCTCAGATGATGAGGGTGAAGGTTCCTCCAGGGGCTCCAGTGGAGCCGAGGTCCGAGGCAGGAAGTCCAGTGTCTTAGTGCAGGAGCAGAGTGTTGTCTTCTCTGGGGACACCACTTACAGACCTGCTACCGATGTGGCCTGCACCCCTGACACTGCTGCAGGTTATTCCCAACTTATAAAACCTGATATGGAAGCACACCCCAAAGTAACAGGAATTTCTGAAGTTGGACTAGAGGGAGCAGGTGGTTCTGGGACTGTTAAAGAATCCCGTAGTGAACCCCACACTGCCTGCCCCTCTAGTAACTCTGCCACCAGTAGCACTGACCTGGTCAAACGTGGGATGGTAGAGAACTACTTCGGCTCATGCTCTAGCACAGATGTGTCTGAGATCAGCCCCGTAGAAACATCTGCTATCACACTAGGAATCCAGACCGGACCACAGGTTGAGGAGGACGAGGACGAGACGGAGCATGAGATGATCGAGAACGGTTACTATGAGGAAGGCGATGGTTATGCTTTTTTGAATGGTGTTGCTGACGAGGAGCGAAGTGCGGTTGGGGAAGCAGCGGCTCAAGAGACAAGTCTCCTGTTTGAACAGCTTGGCATTGGCTACCTCCACGAAACAAAGGATTTATCAAAAGCTCCCATCTGCTCCAATCTAGCCTCCGGCAGTGTTGGGCATAGCCTGGGAAGACCACCCTGTCCCTCCAGGTCCCTTTCCTCTAGCCTGCAGTGGTATGAATGTGCACCCACGCCACAGATGAAAGCGTGAGTCATCTTGCACAGTTTTTCTCATGTCCCACATAATTTAGAGTTTATGCAGATATTTGTCCTGTCTCGCACATTATAAATGAATATTCATCAACTATTTGCTCATAATTATGCAGGTTCATTAAGGCCAAGGAAGAAATGAAGCAGCTAAGGCTGCCTGGCTTCTTGTATAGTGAGGTACCTGAGCTGGCATCCACTGTGCCCTACTTCAGCTTGGAGGAAGATGAAAGCTGTGAAGAAGGCATCCATCTCATAGTCTGCGTCCACGGCCTGGATGGTAGGAAACCTTATCTTCTTCCCGAGTTAATTACTTCCTTTTGAGTCTTTTTTTTTTGGGGGGGATTAAAAAACAACACACTGGTGTCCTTTAGGTAACAGCGCAGACCTGAGACTGGTTAAGACTTACCTGGAGCTTGGACTGCCTGGCGCTCGTATTGACTTCCTAATGTCTGAGAGGAACCAGGTGAGTGGATAAGCACTCGTTACTGTCATCTGATATTGGTGTTAGTGAGCTGTAACACCTCTTAGTGAATCAAACACACCCCAAAACACCCTTTCTTTTCCCCTGATACATGCTCTTTTCATCCACAGAATGACACTTTTGCTGACTTCGAGTCGATGACAGACCGATTGCTGGATGAAATAGTCCAGTACATTCAGATATACAACCTCACAGTGTCAAAGATCAGGTAAAATGTTTCTCTCTACCTAAAAAAGCTGCATGATGCAGTTGCACTCAGCTCTTCATTTGAGTTTATGTGTTCTCAAACGTCATAGTAGATAAATATGTAAGAAGATTGGAAAAAAAACAACTTAACCTCAGCAGCAGTTCCATTTTTCCATGTGTAAAATCCCACTTTATCGCTCATATGACTGAGGCAAACATCATGCTGACTGAGTGTGACTGAGGTGCATGTAAATGTTTGGTGTTTTTATGCTCTCTAAATATTCTCCTTTTGCAGCTTTGTAGGTCATTCCTTGGGGAACCTCATAGTTCGCTCAGTGCTAACGAGGCCTCGGTTCAAATGTTACCTGAGCAGGCTGCACACCTTCCTGTCTCTCTCTGGACCTCACCTGGGCACCTTGTATAACAGCTCTGCTCTGGTCAACACAGGCAAGTTTCAAGCTGATGGTGGAAAATCGCACATGTTGTCATTTTCAGATATTTCACTAATGCTACCTTCAGTCAGCTAATTGGTAGTTGCTATGTTTGCATTCTGTCTACTCTGTCATTGCGGTGAAGCCTGTTTAATAACTGTCAGCCTTTTGTTCTTAGGCCTTTGGTTCATGCAGAAGTGGAAAAAGTCAGGATCCCTCCTGCAGCTGACGTGCCGTGATCACTCTGATCCTCGCCAGACTTTCCTCTACAAGCTCAGCAAGAAATCCGGTTAGCTTTGCTGTTTGTTTTTTACTGAAGACATTTTTGGCTGTGCGTGTGGAATATGAGATTGTAGACATAACTTGCGTATTGATCTGCTTTTGAAGGTCTGCAGTTTTTCAAGAATGTGGTGCTGGTGGGGTCTCTGCAGGATCGCTATGTCCCCTATCATTCTGCTCGGATAGAAATGTGCAAAACTGCGTTAAAGGACAAACAAACAGGTGAGCCGGAGCACGGTCTTTGGTCGGCACGCTGCTGTGACGACTTGCCAGGACAAGATGCGTTTGATAAATACAGGTGTTCTGAACTGGAGAAGAGCAAGCAAGCAGAACAAGCCCAGTCCTATGGGATCTGACATACCAAGCAGCAGTTTAAGTGCAGTTCCTCCCAATTATTTGGAAACAGTTTCGGCACTGCTTTTTAAGGATGAGGGCGATTCTTTTTTCTGTCCCTCCTTTTTTTTTAATATATATATTCTGTTACTCCTCTCCTCAGTTTGTTCTTTCTTTCCTTCTTTGACTGATTTATAAAGGTCATAAAGCAATGTAGACTAAACAGACTAAATATTCTTTAGTCCACATCGTTAGCCTTCGTACAGTTCTGCTCATAGGGACTTACATCAAACAGACCAACTCCTGCCATGTTCAGCCTTTTTCACTCTTGTTTATTCCAGGTCCCGTGTATGCTGAGATGATTGAGAACCTGCTGCTGCCAGTACTTCAGAACAAAGACTGTAATCTAGTGCGATATGATGTCATTCATGCCCTTCCCAACACAGCCAACTCCCTTATTGGCCGGGCCGCCCACATCGCCGTCCTTGATTCGGAGATCTTCCTGGAGAAGTTCTTCCTTGTTGCAGGCCTCAAGTTCTTTCAGTAGAACGGTGGCAGAATCAAACACACGGCTGGACGAGAGGAATGTGGAGCTAATACCTCACTGCATCGAAACCTTATTCTGATTATGGTATCTGGATTCGCTCTTGGTTTTTAAACACCTACACGTATACTCACTTTTCAAAGACATAAGTACGAACAAAACCAGTTTCTTTCATTTCATGTTGTTCATATTGGACTCACGGTGGATGCTCAGTTCGCCATGTTTATTTTTCTACTGCCATTTTTAAAACATTTTTTGTGTTTGGGAAATGATTTCCTCCATCATATGCTCTATTTTCAGTGTTATTTATGTGTTATGTTTTGCCTTTTAATTATTTTTCTCCAAGTTATTCAAATCATTTTAGATGCTGAACTGGAAATGTAGCTGCTACAAAAATGAAATGGCTGTTTTGGTGAGCTGGCCCAAGTCAAGTCTGCACATACTGTCCTCACCATTGCTAATGTTTTTCCACCAATTTTAAGAGACACTGCATTGATTTGCACCACAACTACATTTTACAAGCTTTTGTACTGAAAATGGTCATTTGTACAAGTTACTTTTTTATCAACAATTTTCCATCATTTTTAAAGGCAAAGATTGCATTTGAAATAGGATTGTTGCTCAGAATTTGCAGCCTTTGCTTTGGTCTTAATACTTTATGCTGTTCCTTGCCATTGGAGCACTCTGCACAACATATACCCAACCTGGTGTTGGAAGAATAAAGCTTTGCCTACAACATAACATTTTATTACAGGGGTTTTAAGTAATGGTCATGATTCAGCAAAAGCACATGTTGGTAATATGTTTTATTGAAAGTATTTGGTTGGTATCATTTGTGATTATTTACATGTTTAAACTGGAAAGTATTGGTTGGAATTAAAAAGTGTTTCTTGGAAAATTGTTTATATCATCATACTCTACCATTAAATATGCATATTATGAATTTGTTTATCTGACTTTCTTTCTTGAGTTCAGTCTGGATCTGGAGAGCGGTCACCCCTGATCTCAGAGTAGGTTCGTACAAGAGTTCAAACATAATTTCATATTACCTAGCCGACTAATACGACTGAAAGTGGGGTTCATACATTTTTTTAAGTAAAAATGTCTCATTTTAATGAGCTGACTAATTTTAGCCCCTTTGTTAAAATAAATTACATTGTTCTAGCTCTTCACTTGGCAGGTTTCTTTAGTAGTTGTGCATTTGTTTTGCTGATTATTCTGACCGTTTTCCTTATGTTTGTTAAGATTTTTTCTGCAATGGATCAAATAGTCCTGTAGATGGCAGTGTAATCACAGAAAGATGAGGGACGTGCTCTTAAAGAGCTGCAGTATATGTAGGAATTTATGTGCAGCGATTTGCATAGATCCGGGGATCATTTCACTGATAGATAAAGATAGATGGAGGCTACAAGGTAGTAATGGTAAAGACATATAGGTAGAGTAGAGAGACACTGGATTTCTTCTAGAGAATGGAAGATTAACTACTTCCCCCTATTCTTTATTCAAATATTAAGCCCACAGAAATACATCGTGGAAATACATATTTAAATAAATAACAGCATGAAGTAAATGAGAAACATTTGTAATTATTTTTTATTCCAACATGAAAAGAATAAAAAAATATATAGGAGGCCTTAATTGGTTCTCAATCGATGAAACGCAGTCACCATCTAAATGCACAGACTATTGAAAACACAGACTATTGGAAACAGAAATGGTCTCTGATTCCGGGCCGACATACTGGTCAAAATGCAAGAAATACTTAATTAATTATAAAAATAATAATAAAAATAATTTCCAGGGATATCCCCACGACGTTCACAGCTAACAGCGGGTTCCCAAACGGACCCAACACTGTGCTTGGACCTCTAATTAGCACGAGATCGCTGTACCAACACACAGCCTGGGGGAAGGAACACACCTGTTTAGAACCGCTTCGAAATAGGATGTTGTTTATGTTCCTCTATGCATAAAGACATATGTTTACCTAGAGTTCATACACGTGTGATAAAAACTCCAGTAATCGTTGAATAGAGAGTGAAAGCGGTACCAACATTTCGAACAAGAATTCAATCGCAGCGAAATACCCCTACAACCGTCCATAAGATGGTACGGCTCAATCGTTCGGTCTTCAGGGTGGTTGAAGAAGTTACAACATGCAATGGGGAGGGGGGTAAACGGCTGTCCTTGTTTCAGTTATGTTAATATTCGGATCAAAAGGAGATTGTGTGTCTGAATGAGCTTTGACACGACCAGTTACTGAAATTTGAACTCCTTCGCTTCGTAAAACGTGATGGTAAGTAACTTACTGCTTCGTAGCTATCTTAATGAGTAGCCAGTGTAGTGATGCACTTGTTGCGGTAGAGTGTAACTAAGTTAATGTCTCCATCACACCCAACAGAACACTCTTCCCCTAGGAAAATTAAACGTTACTACGTTGGAGTAACTGTTAAACAACAACAATAAAAAACAAGTTTTTATTATGAGCGTTTAAACGCCTGTTTACAAATTATAAACCTGCTGTTTTACTTCTGTTTTGAGGTGGCTCACTAGTTAATATGTGTCAGTTAACAAACAGGCTACACCGAAACTTTGACAGAACTAGCGGCTAACTTGCTAGCTTAACCTCAGAGCGTTGTGTTGCGTTATCGTCCCAATATTGTTAATGATGACTCAGGAAGGAGAATATATGCATTAGGAGTATCTGTCGTAGCTTGCAGCTTTTCTGTACTCCAGTGCCAAAGTAATTATTCTCTAAATGAGTCACTGAACCCTGATATAAATTTGCTTGTCAGGGCTCAGAGTTAAATTTAAATAATGCACCAACGTTATTCCCGCAAATCTGAAAAGTTGCTTCACCCTATCGTTTGTAATTGCTTGCAAATTCAGCTGCCCCCTCTTATTTTCTTCATTTGTGGTTTTAGCGGGCTGTAAGGATCCCTGACACTGCAGAGGGGATGTTGTTTTTCCAGCAGCCAGCAGTGTGCTCAGAAGTAGGGATTATGACAGTCTTGCGAGGGAATTAAGACGTACAGATGGCTGCTCTCATGTGATGCCAGGTTTCTCCCTGGTCAGCAACAAGGGGGATGTCTGTGGACGTCAGCCAACACTCTTTGGGCTGATAGTAAACTTGTTTTGAAGGTGTGATGCAGTGTAGATCATATACCTGTCTGTACTCTGCATTTGTGGCTGAGTAAGGTTGGTATGGGTTTCCCTCCATTATTAGTTACTCAGAACTTGACCAGCTGTCTTTTATTTATTCAGGCATGTTTTGATGTAATATGACAGCACTGATAACCACCACAGCTTATTATTTTAAGTATTTGTGTGTTTGCTCTCTGTTATTGATAACTGGCCATGTGTTGGTACTGAAGTGCATTTGATAAGGTGGACTGAATTTGAATGTCAGGGTGCACTGAAACTTATTGGATCTGTTTGGTATGGTAGCTCTTAAGTAGATTTATATTGCATTTCAGTAAAGTATGGTAAACATAAATAAGCATTGCATTGCAAGTATAATTCTGATGTCTAGCAAGGCTTATATTTATTTCTTTACCAGTGAAGTTTTAGTTATTGATATTTAGAGTATGAAATGGTTTTCAGAGTGAGAGCAATGGAAAAACAAGCAAAAAACACCCACAAGACCTTCCAAATTCCTGTACAAAATAGTTTGTCTCCATAGAAATCTGTCTCTATTTTTTAGTCTCATTGCTTCACACATGGTTTGCTCATATATTGCTTGCAGATGTGTGCAACCTCTTCTTCCAATAGCTCAGTAATCCAAAAAAATCCATCATAGTGTGTTATCTTTCAGTTGTCATCATGCATTCTGTTGCCTCAGTGTGCAATTTTATGAATACTGAATAAAAAATAGATCTGTCATTAAGCCTGTTATATCAATGCAGAAGTATTATTGTAAGCAGCATAGCTGGCATTACAGTACAGTATATTGACAAACCAGAGTATAGACTTAAATTATATATAGAAACTTCAAGCAACAAAAACTATTGTAAAATTGAAAAGAAGGATTTAAAACTTATTTACACATTGGCGGCATGAAAATACATTTTTGTCTGTTGAGTTTTTATACCATTTACTACATTGTCAGTGTAAATGTAGAATACAGATAGTATCTGTAATTGAGAGTCACATGTTGAAGCTACTGGAATTTCAGGTTTTTGCACTGACTGTTGGGCTGACACACAGATGTGAGTGAGGCCGTGTTTGAACATGTCCATAAATCATATTTGGTATGACAAATGGTTTGCCCTCTGAGCCAAGAACATTCACTTTTGTGGTTCCCACGGCTTGTGTTGTACGCTGGCAACACCTATATAATGTTTTATTTAGTGATGTGCTGCGTCCAATGCTTTTTAACATATGTAACTCCTTTTTTCCATAATGTGAGTGCTGAACTCCTTAAGAGTTAGGTGTAAAAAGACACGAGTATGGTGCAAAGAAACAGAAGTTTGTTTGTAAAAGATATTATCAGCTTTTTTCTTTGTTTCTTTGTTTCTGTCCCATGTTTTTTTTTTTTTCTTTCTTTTTTTTAGTGGTTATTGTCCCAAGCAGGATTTAAGGGGATCGGAGTCGGTGTGCGGCAGTAATTAACCTGATTAATTGATTCTGAGACCTTAATCAGATGAGCCTTGTACCAGTTGGGGCTCCAGGTCAACATAGTGGGGCAGCCTTCAGGTGAGCCTAGTTGCCAGTAGACTGTCCGCATCTGCCATGGCTATTTGTTTTGGTATTTTAATCATCTGCATTAATACATCTCCGTTATAATTTTGTGTTGCTGTAGTTGCAGGTGGAGTACAAAAGGTATGCACTGGGATTATCTGATTGATTGTTTCCAGTTAATGACTGTTATTAGGATTATTTACCTGTTTTCCAGTTATACGCTGTTGTAGTGTTTGCTGTTTGTTTGTTAGGATGCTTTTTAAGGTTGTATCTTTTTTTGGATGATCCCTTCAGAAGATTATTGTGATGGCAAAAAATTTGGCCTGTAAACCCTCTGAGGGGGCAAACCATGTTGCATTAAGCTTTTTTTTGGGATAATGAGAGACATCCATGTCTGAGTCTGGCAGTGTTTTGACTGATTAGCACTATGCTAATATCGGTGCAAAGGGTTACATGTCTCACAGCAGAACCTAGAACATTTAGTTGGTCTTCTTTTTTGCATTTCTTGCAGTTTGGTATCTGACCTTAAGCATGAGTTGATAATCTGTTTTAAATTCCACCTTGCTGCCCTCACATTAAATTGTTGGATCATGTTTTCAATTTCTTATCCCTTATCTCACTCTGTCATCTATCTTTTTAGATGCAATATGGACGAGCTGCCCTGGAACACGTAAAAAGTGAAGGATAGCAGAAGCAAGAGAAGACTGAAGCATTTTGACAGAAAGTACTTATCAGAGACATACACAAGACATCATGTCCGCCTCGATAAAGCAGGAGAGAACCATTTGTGTTCTCCTCCCCAACAAAGACCAGCTGGACATCACTGTCGGGGTGGGTGTTAAGTATGTCTCTAGCAGTCCTCCGGTGACTATCACCAAGAGGTATTTGCAGATAACAAACTTCTGTTTATCTTGGTAATGTTTTGGCTGCACCACATAGTTTTGCATGCTGTGAGTGTGTATTGAATACAGTCTTCTTTGTCTTTTCACCTGCTCCAGCCAAAGTCCACAGGGCAGGATGTTTTCAATCGCGTCACAGAGCTTCTTGGAATGAAAGAGCTGCACTTCTTTGGCCTCACAGTGGTGAAGGGTAAGCTCACTCCTCACTGGTCCCTGAGCATTTCAGCAGTCTATCAGTTAGTTTGTGGATGGAAGCATCATATTTGGATTATGACAAAGATTTCCTGCAGGGCTTTGCCGTGCCACTCTTTCGGTGGCACTTGTTTATGTGATATTGTAGAAAATGTTTTCTGCCAAAAAAACTAAAAAAAAGCCCTGCCAGTCTGCATATCTGAATGGTGTACATGTAATCCACTTTAGCTGCTGAGCAAAGTTCTGAACTTTGTGTTTCCTTGTGTTCCTGTCCTCTTTCTTTGTACAAATACGTTGAAATGCCTCAGTAATCTTGTGTGGCTCACCACTTGAACAAGCAGCCTTTTGTTTTTGTGGTGTTGGTTCAGCGATCACTTAGGCCTGGATTCCTGCAATATTAACTTCATTAAGCCTGGAATGCACCCTTGCATTCCTCCTCTTCACCAAGGGGTGGGATGGATTGATGATGGGAAGAGGGGGGTGGGAGTGGAGGGAAAAGAGGTAGGGGGACTCGTCATGATGACACAGGCCGCCTTACTCAACTCTTCCTCAAAGGCCTCAATGAAGGATGAGAGGTGAAGGGGTTGGAATGAGTCAGAGTTGGAATGAGAGGGGCTGAAAGAAGGGATGGATGGTTAAAGGAACGAGTTGTGAAACAGGTTTGCAAGATTCGGCTGCACAAAGTTGAACCAGAGATAAGGTGGATCAAATAGAAAATGCCCATGTCATGACTCATCGGACCAGGCTGGGAGTGATACAACATCCTCATTCTCAGCATAGATTGCAAACAGCTCTGAAAAAGATTTCAAATGTGCTTTTGATGAAACAGGATTGATGTTGTACTGAAATTGACGTCAAATTTGCTTTGGATCAAACAGCATTAATTTTGTTAAAGGGTTGCATGCAGCATACATAAATGACAAACCATTAAGATACAAGCGATGCTGTGTTAAATGCATCAACCCGTCTCTTCACACGTTTGCAGAATTTTAAAACCAAGAAAGCCCCTACAAGCAGTGTCTGTGCTGCCAGTGGAATTAGAAAACGGATCCATTAACATTAGCATTGTTGTCATTGGCTTCTGAGTAGCCTCATTCACAAATGGAAGAACAAGAGCTTTTTTTCTTTGACCCTAATGAATCCCATTGTTGGTCAAATTTTACGCTTGGTTGCATTATTGTTTGTTTGCTGCTAACTGTCTGCTTGTTTCCTGATTGTCTTTCTCCATCCCAGACAATGAGCACATATTTTTAGACATGGAGGAGAAACTGACCAAGTACTTTCCTAAGGAATGGAGGCAAGATTCAGGAAAGGTAAGGGCAGCCTGTTTGTTAAGCGTAGCAAATTCTGATGAGGTGAATGAGGAACATTTTGCTGTGAGCCACTCCAAACTATTGTATGTGTCAGTTAATTGGGAAGCACAGGCCAGTGGCCTACATGCCACTTTTCATTTAGCATGACAAAAAGATGCTAACACACAGGCCTTTAGTAACATGCCTGTTCTGTTCATGCATGTTTCTGCACACAGGGATTACAGAAGAGGCCGTTGCTTCCAATACTCTGCCTCAAAGTGCAGTACTACATCGAAAATGGTCGACTCATTTGGTATGTCCTTCTTTATACAGTAAGCATCTATAAGCATCTGCTTCAGTACAGGACAGGTTTACAGTACATCCATCTTCGCACTCCTTTCTGACATCTTTTTGTGTCCTTCCCTCCCACCCCCTTCTTTTTTCTTCCCTTTTCTGTGGTGCCAGTGAACGAAGGGCACGGCATCTCTACTATTCTGACTTGCGGGAGCGGGTGCTTCGCTCTGAATGTCGTCAGCAGGAGGAGGTGTACTTCCAGCTGGCAGGTTACGCCTTGCAGGCTGACCTCGGTGACCACCCGCTGCCCAGGGAGGATGAGGAGATCACGCCTTACTTTGAACCCAAGCAGTACTTTCCCCCTTGGGTAGGTGTAACAGTGTGGCAGCAGCATTTAAGACTTTGAATCTAACATGATGTTGAGTTTAAAAGTTTAATGCATTTGATTTTAATGTTTTGTATTTTGAGGTAATGTTGTGTTTTTATACATGTCTGTCCGGTCATCCCTCTGTAGATTGTAGCTAAGCGTGGAGTAAACTATCTCCTCTGCCATGGGCCCAAGGTGCATCAGGAGCTGTGGGGCATGTCTTCTCGTGACGCCACCCTGCTCTTCATCAGGGAGTCGTGTCGACTGGAGGATGTGCCAGTCACATTTTACAGACTGCAAAAGGTCGAAATCAATTTGTTATTTTGCTGTTATTAATTGAAACCAGTTGCTTGAATTAAGATTTGTAGCACACATCATACTGCAGGGTGTGTTTATTTGAATGATTGGTTCATGTCATTAAAATAAGAAATGATGGTTATTTAAGCAGATGAGTAATGTAATTTGTTTTCAGCAAATTTTTAATCTAAAGCCTCCCCTTTGGCTGAAATACTGTCCCAAAATAAATACAATCAGCGTGGCTTCATTTCAGCTGTGCTGGACAAATGACTATGGAGCAGTTATGTAACCCATCCATCTATTCCAGTTTATTGTCCTCCCCAATACAAAATCACTCATCTACTGAGTGACATTTTGAGGGCTAGCCCATCCATTGCGTAATGTGCTCCCATGTTTAATTTGTTGTTAGCAGCAGTGTTTCCAAGTGAACTAGGAGAGGGGCTCAACTGTGGAGTCGCTATCTTATCTGAACAACTCAGATGCCTCTCTGACATCTCATCATTCATTTGTCCAGGACAAAAAGGAAGAAAGAGGAACGGCATTGCTTGGTCTGACCCTGCGAGGAATGCAGGTTTATCAGGTGCGTGCATGTGTGAGTGTGTTATTAATGCACAGTATGTACGTCAACACGTACGTGCATGAGCATGAATCTGCATTTGCTCAAAGACTGAGTCTTGTAGTGCTGTAAAACCTCTGAATAGACGTGTGAGGAATGTGTGGGATTGTGACCAACAGCAGTGCATCAGGAGATAGGAGCTGTCTGCCATGCCCGTCAGTTGTTTGATCTGTCCATCAGGGGCCATCTGGGGGGGATTAGGGCTCCAGGCCTGGCTGATTAAAGAGCCAACAGACCGTGAGATATCTCGAGAAGCCCTTGGCCTCTTCACCAAGTCCAGATGGCCCGTGCAAACAAAAGACAATTGATTATTGATTGCTAATTTAGAAATATAACCAAGTAGATTACTCATCCTGAAATCTGTGATGCTTTTTGGAAACACAAAAACTCACAAACATTTGAGCTGTTTTTATGTGGGGTTTTTTTTTTTTTTTTTTAGGAGGTGAACAACATGCGACAGCTGCTGTACGACTTCCCCTGGTCAAATGTGGGACGTCTCACCTTCCTGGTATGCACACTGCTCATTTCCATTCTGTTAAGATTATGTGGAATCATTGTAATTATTTGACAGGTGTTAGCTACGTATACTACATTTAATATGCTGTTCTACTCAGGGTAAGAAATTTGAGATCCAGCCAGATGGTTTGCCATCAGCCAGGAAGCTGGTATACTACACTGGGTCGTCGTTCCGCTCTCGCCACCTCCTGCTGCACCTGAGCAGCAGCCATCGCATCTACCTCAGCCTCCTGCCTGCCCTCAAACACCTACGCCAGCTGGAGGAGAGCGAAGGTAGGGAAGGGAGAAGTTAAGATTAGGATCAGTGATAATTACAGTTTGGCTGAGGGCCACTTGTACTCAGCAAAACACTTCAGTGAATGCATAACTTAAGACAAGTTTCTTTTTCCTGCACATAAAATCAATAAACCCATCTGTAGCACAGTAGCTGTTTAAATATGTGAAATTTTGCACTTCTGGGCTACATTTGGGAAAAAATGGAAATTGATCTCTATGAGACACACTTAATACAATGCACCATCCAAGATACAAACAAAAGTATTGCTGCTCAATTGAAAATCAGCTAATATAGTAGTGAATAAACTGTGAGACTCAAGAGTTTTTCATTGATCAGCTTAATGAGTTCCTAATTTTATGTCCAGCTCTTTAAGAGGAAGAGCGGACAGCAGCTCTGTAAAATGACCATCAGTCCTCTGGCACTTTCCAGTTTACACAACTAGTATCCTAGTAACTTCTTAACAAACACAACTGACCTCAGTTTCCTTAAATGGCTTTTGTGCTTTTCTTCATTTTAGAGAAAAAGCGTTACCGCGAGTCATACATCAGTGATGACCTGGACTTGGACCCCCCAGGCAGCGAGAGCAGCCCTGGTCTGTCCCGACACTCCACCAGCAGCTCTGGAATTGAAGCAGACGCCCGCCAGCACAGTATCTCCACAGAGATGGCCTCCATGGAGGAGGAAGGTCAACGGCGAGCGGAGAAGTGTTTCAGCTCAGCAGCCAGCCGTGGCAGCTCCTGTACCTCTGGGTTTGATGCAGGCAGCAAGGCTCGAATGGAAGATGAGGGGTGGCAAGAGGAAGGTGAGAGGATTTTTATTCTGAAATGTTTGGACATTTGCATGTTTTATCTGTCCCTCTGCACATTTTGTGACGTAAACGGATGCTCAGCTCCACATCGGTGAGATAAGGGCACAGTTTCACTTAGTGCTTCCTCAGGCTCTATGCAAAACATGTTGCTCAGTAAAGCTGGTGTCGTTATTCTACATTTTGTATGCCTCACCGTCTTTGTGTCTGTGTGAAAAGTGATTTTGTTTTTTGTTCCATTGTGTTCTTAAATGTGCATATGGCCTCGGAAAATGAGATTGATTTTTCCTTCAGATGATAATGATCAGACTTGTAATTTTTTTTTCAGAGATCAAGACCAATGTTGGAAGTCCAAAGGAGGTTCTTGTGGATGATCCTGATGAGATGTTCCAGCTGGCTGATCTTCTTGAAGGAGTGTCAGTGGATTGTGCAGATCTCTCTTCAGAGACTCACTCACCAGGTATGAATCATTTGAGTGTGACATACAGTACAAGATACTGTGTAAACATAATTTTATTTGTTCTCATCCCCCCCAGTGAAAACAAAATTGTTCACATTCTCAAACTTTTTTTTTTTTCCCCCTCGCTACAGAAAACCAACCCGGTCCCCCGGACACTGATGAAGATCTTGACAAATTGCGTAACAAGGATATGTTAAAACAGGTTGGTCATCTATCTTCTGCCTAATTTGTCTTTGCTGTCTTTGGAGTTCCCTGTTGCATTTTCTTACCTTTTATGTTTCCTACTGTCTATTCTAGATGCTGAAATCTAGGGCACAAGTTTGCGTGGATCGGCACAGCCACAGTTTAGATGATGTACGACTGTTGCCACCTCTGGCACCGCTGGGGACGACACTACCACCCGATTCCTCCCACAGCTATACCTTTGGGCTTCCAGATGCCTCAACAAACACAAAGACCCCTGCTGATCACAGTCATTACCCCCTTTTGCCCCACCAAGACAAACCTTCTTTCTATGGCCGCAGGTCTACCAACTGCCTCTCCCTGGACATGTTAGGTGATGAACAGTTCCTGGAATTCATTCTTTGAGTGTGCTGATGTCCACAAGCACGTCTGTTCTCTTCATTCATTTACAGCGTAACTTAACTCTTAGGTTGCCAACACATGAATGTCTCAGTGTTCTCTATGCGGTGATGATGACGAGGGATGTGTGTGCTTCATATTGCAGAGACGCATTATTGAAAATGGCAGGACCCTTTATTCCTGTTAGAAAAGCAGTGGATTAGATAACAGAAATCTAATTCTGCAAGATTTCAATCAGTAAACAGAGCATATTTATTAATGTTGTACATTGTGTACATACTACTTGCACTATTTTATTACATTTCAGCCTCTCTGAGCAAAACCATTTCTTATCAATTTTATAGTCCTTTGTAAAGTTCACACTGTTAAACATTTTCTGAATGTCGATAAAATTTGACACTAACAGATATTTTTAACTTTTAAGGCCATGTGCTGCATTCATAAGATGGGACTTTCCTTGCCATTAGCTTGTTGGCTAATGTAAATACTTAAATTGTTTTATTCAGGAGAATCTCTAGAAGCCATGGTACTAATGTAATGTTTGTTCTCCTGTATTCCATTGTCCTCTTTTTTAAAAAAATCAGATTTTATACTACACTCTATTTTTATATAGTCTTCTCTGTTATGTTTTTTCTGTTAGTCCGCCATAGCAACGTAGCTGCCGACATGGAAAATTGAACCTCTTTACAGCTGGTAATTCATTCATCCAAAGCTTCCCCAGTCTATACTCTCCTCCTGCTGTCATAATTACAACATAAAAGTATTATTTGTAAAGCACTATTTCTGTAACCGCAAGTGTATAATGAACCTGCAGTATTTTTGTATTATGTAACCCCCAAACAAAGAGCCTTTCTGTTGGGTTTGTCCCAGACATTATTTTCACTGATTTGTAAACGATAATTGGTTTGCAAAAGATGTCTTTAGCCAGTATGAACTCACTTTGAAAGGTTGTCAGTCATTAAACACAGAACAACTTTCTGTCAATGCCAATAATGAATTACAAACTCTATTAATTCACACCATTGAACAATTATTTTTTATCTAAAGCAATGGTTTTTTTTATGCTGGTGAAAATAAATTCTTATTTCTACGAAATGTAACCAGGTCTTCTCACTTTTTGCTTTGTTGCACTGATGTAATATCATGTCTCTGTAAATTTCCACAAAATATATCCACTTAATGGATATATTTTTATGTATATAATTTGCGCAAAGCACGGGTACTGTTTCTCGTCCTGACACCGCCACCTCTCGCGAGAGTTGGAGGTTACGTTTACGGAAGTTTACATTCCGTTTGTGAAAACGTGTTGCTCATGGCAGCCGTGAGTAAAGCCGGTTGCGGGTCATCTTTAGCTAGCTTTTTCAGGGCAGTGTAGCAGCTCTCTGCAATGTATTCTGTTTTAGTAAACGCCGTATTGTCCAGCTCTCCTGACTATGGCCTTTTGTTCGAGTTTCTGTCCTGGCCGGGTGACTCATGGCCAGAGACGGAGCGGGTGGACGCGCTGACAGCTTTTATCGAAGGACTCGGACCACTCATGGCCGAGTCGAACACGACTCCGTTTTCACCTGCGACTAGAAGATCTATTAAAGATAAAGTCGAGTCGGTGATCTGGACCCAGTGTCTGCCTCTCCTCTCCAGAGTATCAGCAGAGGCCGGTGAAGGCATGCGGTGCAGGGAGAGTACCGCTGCTCTCTGCCGGCTTGTGAGCGTTTGTGTCCCGCTGTGTGACGAGGCTGTACCGGGGCGGGTAGCTCTGTCTGTCTTGCCGTCGCTCCAGCTGTCGGAGGAGGAGGAGGTCCCCGGTCCGGGACGCCTCAGCGTGGAGGTTGCCAGTGAAGTCGTGGCTGCTCTCATACCTTCTCTATCAGCGGATGAACAGCTCACACTCACCACCCTGGCATCTGCCTTGACCTGCATCAAAACACTCCCAGATCCACTAGTCTCCAAAATCACAGTCAGGCTCCTCTTGACCCTCCTGAACTGCTGCAGCGGTGCGAGGTTAGGGAGCCGCCTCAAACTGATCCTGGATGATCTGTGCAGCTGGCACTCCACTGACCGCGCACCTGTGGTTACGGAGCGGGCACTGCTGTGTTTGACCGCCCTGTCAGACCACCTGCTGAACCCTCACAGTCTCTCCTTCTCCTCTTCCTCCTGTGAGCCTCGTCTGTCTCTCCAGTTCTGGAGGATGGTTCAGGATGGACTGACGCACAGAGACAGCGTGTCACGTAAGAGGGCGTTGTACCTGCTGAAAAAGTGCGTGGCCCTGTCAGAGGAGGAGGGGGTGGACTGTCCTCTCAGTCCATCAGTGGAAGGTAAAAAGGCTCAGGCTTGCTGACGCTGTACAAACTCTGTATCCACTGCTGTTGCATGGTCTGTTTTCTTACTGTTCTTGAAACTGTTGCAGATCAGATCTTGTTCAGATGGGCCCCTCACAGGAGCCAGTTGCTTAGAGAGTTCTGGGAGGATTATGCCCTGGTGATGGAGACCCTGGAGGAGAACCAGGTAGAAAATCCGGCATGGCGACTGTTGGTTCACAGCAGGCTGTCATGATGCACAGCTGTGTAACGCTGCCTGTCTCTCTTTCCTTCGTAGGTCCACGTCGTCCGGCCAGTTCTAAACAGAATAGACACGTTGATCCAAACAACAGTGAACGACAGTCAAGGTAACACTCGAACTGGGCAAACTAAGGAGTCACTTTTGTTTCTTTCTGTGTCTTTGAATCAAAAGGACTCAACTGATCATATTAACTTATCAAATATTCACAAGTTCATCACCACACTTTTGCTTGTCTTATTGAAGCCACTTGTAAGGAGAGTTTTCCAAAATAGCTTTTTTTTTTTCAATTACAAACTTGAAAATATAATAGAAGATAGTAGAAAAAATGTTGTGGTAGTTTGTGGCTGTTCTCTTTGTCAGTCCGGTCTGTGTCGCAGCTTCAGGTCAAGGCCTCTTCCACCCCTCCTGGCTGCTGTGTGTGTACCAGCGGATGTTCCACAGTGAGAATAAGTCCTTGATGAGAGAAGGAGTGTGTCATCTGCTCGAGCTGCAGGTCCTGCAGCAGTCAGACTTTGCTGTGGCCTTTTCTCAGGTGCACGCTCAGATGCAGTGTGTTCAATGGGATTTATGTGTATTTGTGGATAATTTGTGCCTGAAGGTTTCCTCCTCTTTGCTCCTCAGTTCATCATTGGCCCCTTTATGGATGTTCTGTCGGAAACGTCGCTCTTCCACAGGTGATGGTTTAAAACCAATACACCAAGCAAAAATACTTCAGGAGTTACTATGTTATGAAGGTTTTACTTTGTACCGGTCCTCATTAACCCACGTTCTGTCCACATATAGGTCAGTTGGACAGAGTGTAGGAGATTGTCCTGAGCTCGGAGCCAAACTCCAAGTTTTCATGGCCACCTTCTTCAGCAGCCTACCATACGAGCATAGAGGTACAGAAGCCACGGCGCACACATTTTAACAAAGCTCTGACTCAGTTCCCATAAATAACCGACTGCTGTGTTTTCTCTGTAGGCCTTACGTTGCTGAAGATGATCCAGCAGCTGTGCTATAAACACTGGTGTGCTGTACCCCTCCTCTTCCTCTCCCAGGCTCTGTCCAAACTTCCCCCAAGTCCATTGCTGGGAATTGAAGGGCTCACTGCTCTCAGGTACGTCATCACGCTCACAGTTCGACAGAATGTGTCAAAGCTGGTTATACTGTATGGAAGCTCATTTGAATCTGTGGGGTTTCACAGGGAGGTGCTGCGCTGCACCATGATCACCCATCAAGTCCTGCTGAGAGGTGCTGCTCAGTGCTTCCTGCTGAACAGTGCCCTCCGTCTCACAGACGTGGTAAGACACAAATAATGCACATCATGCTGAAATATCACCTTACAGTATACAGCAGCTGTGTTGTAAACAGCATTGGATCAAAGCTCATAATGTTTGGCTTTTTTCTTGAGTGAGATGTACCCAGTATGTTATTGTTTTAAGTTAATATTCAAGTTTATTTCAGCCAATGGTGGTGAGGGTCAAGTTATGAAGTTAAGAATGTAAGGATTTTCTGCTCGCGTATGCCAAACGAAGGAAAAGTGCTTTGACAACGAGCATCAGTGGTTACACATTAACCTCCACCAGAAATGAGCAAATGGGATATTTGCCCACAAGCTACAGCATCAGTAATAGATTTTCAGTTCAGTGATTTTCTCCAGCTTTTCTCTGAACTCGTTGTAGGGCTGTTGTACTGCAGTGTCAGGTGTTTCTGGTATTTTGCCCAGCCCCTGTGTTTTCATTCACAGCTTTGAAGTCAGTGAGCTGCATAATTGAAACATCTCATTTCAGAGTGCAGTGACCCTGGATGATGTTTTTAGTTTCTTGATGGATTTCCGTGCAGACGAGTCTCTGTGCAGAGGCACACAGATCTGGAATCAGGTACGTTCTATTGAAGACACTGGAAGAAACCTTCTGTAAGCTGTTACATTAAAGTGACACATTCGGGACTAATTGCTACCCTGTGTACTGGTGACATTGCTGCAGTTGTGTGCCTGGCTATTGGACAATGAAGGCAGTTTCAAGCCAAGGATTCTGGTTGGAGATGGTTCTGGTGCTGCCACGATGAAAGAAACTGTAAGAGGCTACGTTCAAAGCGAGATATACGCCTATCTCCAAGTCCCAGCTAGCATAGGTAAGTTTGAAGTGAGACAGTTACAGATAAATCTGTGGACACAATCGTTGAGGTTACACTAAGAATTGGTTTAAGTTTGTCTCCTTGCTCCTCAGGTCACGCTGAGAGGTTGCCTGACCTTAGAGAGGCTGATAAGTTGGCCAGGGCCATTCTGCTGTGTGTGGACATGGAGAGGGGTGAACTCGGGGCAGAGATCAGTAACACTCTGGAGTCATTACTGTCTCCGCTGCTGGACACCCTGAGCAGAGTCAGCACCAATATCTACTTGCCCGTGCGTAAGAGTGACAAGAGCCTGCAGCTTGTGCTCCGACTGTTCCAGCTTGGAAGAACACCAAGCTGTCAGCATGCTGGAGAGGAGCAAGGTTTGTAAGAACAACACTGATTCATTGTTACGTCAAGTCCGCCCTTGTGCATTTGCAGTCGGTACAGTGGGTGGATACGTGCATTTGTGCAATGAACAAATCGTTCTTTGATCCATAGATAGCCAAAATACCGTCGTAACATTGTTTGGATTTGGTCCAGTTAGCTTTCAGAAATCCACAAACTGTCATGTGATTTGATATTGAACACATCTGGGCTCAGCAGAACTTCATTTTCCTGTGTGTGACTCTGCTTTTCACAGATAACGTGATGATGGCCATGAAGAGGCTCATTTTTAAATTTGTGGATCCGGTCCAGGAGTTTATCCTGAGGCGGCTGTTTGGGGAGCTGCAGGAGGTAAGCAGCAAGTCAAGCCCATCCCCCCAGTGAACAAACAGTAGATGCCCCTCGTGGCTAGCTTTGTGCTGTGTCTTTCCAGCTGTTTGATGTGGAGCGGGCAGAGCTGTATCTGTGCGTCCTGAGGCAGCTGGTGGCCATGTACAGTTCTGCACCACAGCACCACAATAAAATTCAGCAGACCTGTTTCCCTAAACTCATCCAGCACAGCCTTAAGGTCCTGCAAGAGCCAAGCCTGCAGGTACAAAGCGAAATATTCGAACCCCAATCATCAGGCAGGAGTCAGTTTATTCAACACTGATTGGGTTTTTTTTTTCAATGCCAGGTCCACTCTGTGGCAAACCAGGTGGCTGCAGCGGTTGCAATGGCATCCCTGGCTACAGCATGTGGTCTTGTGGAGCAGGATGTGATTGACATGCGTTCAGGCGCGGTTTCCATCCTGAGATCACTGAATAACTACTTCTACAATCCAGTGTCATCCTCCCGAAGTCCGTCCTCTCTGGGAAACTTCAATAAACGCCTGCAAAGACCACAGACAGGAGATGATTCAAGGTTTGTGAAAGTCTGTTTAGAGTACTCAGTGAGCCTTTGAATGTAGGTTAAATGGAAAAACTGCATTGATTTAGGAGACGTCTGGCTTGAAAGATGGCCTGAGAAGGTGTATTTTTTTTATTCTTTAGTGACGTAGGTGTGCAGGGTCCTCTGCTGCAGGACTGGGGACGCATTGCTGCCAATTTCATGCGGGACCAGTGGATTTGTCTGAGCTTCCTGATTAAGGCTGTTGGGATTCCCGAGTCTCCAGAGATTTCCAGAGCGTCCGAGACTCTCAAGGCTGCTCTGAGCTGCAGTGTGGAGGCCCTGGCTCTGCTGCCCAGTGACCTGGTGCTGCCTGTGCTCACCTTTATGGAGACAGTGCTGCCACAAGTGAGCTCAAATTTAAGCAATTGAAATGAGATGTTCTTCGCAGTTCTAAAATACAGAATTTCTCACAAAACCAATGTAGTGTGTGACAAAGTGCGTTTCTGATGGAGTGTCTGGTTTGGTCATGTTTTGCTCTCAGTTGCTGCTTTCTGAGGAGGCCCTCTGCGTGGAGGCTCTGACTCTGAGCTGGCAGCTGGTGCAGGGGCTGAGCACTAACGCTCACGACTTCTGGCTCGCCCTGAAAGGCTTCATCTCCATGGCCTTCCATCAGAAGCTGCTCCAGCTGACAGACTCCCAGGCTCCGACACTTGTCTCCACACTGAAGCAGGTGATTAAAATCATGCCGGGTGACTTGGAAAGGAAGGGTGATTTAAACGTTCAGCACACATTTTCTGTGAGATAATCATGTATATATGTGGTGGTGGTGGTGTTGTGCGATTGTTTTCAGATTGCCTCTGAGCTGATGGAGCTGTCTCAGTCGAAGAGCGGAGTGTTCGGCGTGCTGCTTCAGCACTGCTGTCAGACGTGGCTGCCCACAGACCGAGGCAGCGGCGACGCGGTCGACGCAGTATTTTCTAGTGTTTTCAGCCACATCAACATACTCTCTGAGGCTTGTGTCTATGGGCCAGTGTTCAGGAG
Source organism: Chaetodon trifascialis (assembly GCF_039877785.1). Lineage (NCBI taxonomy): Eukaryota > Metazoa > Chordata > Actinopteri > Chaetodontiformes > Chaetodontidae > Chaetodon > Chaetodon trifascialis. The sequence continues at coordinate 12,557,936 of NC_092068.1, read as the reverse complement.
AGATCAGCGGTAACTCTCAGCAGCTCAGGTTCGTTCAGTTGATTCTCAGGCCTTTTTCAACTGTTTTATGTTGTTCTTTCACAGGCTCATCCAGGACGTCCAAACATATGTGGAGCAACTTGGTGAAGAGTGCGCCGCCAACGTCACCGTTACAAGGTGAGCTGCAGCTCTGGGTTGCGGTAACTTTCTCCTTCGTGGCTGTGGTTTAGAATAATGCCACTAGGGGTCTCTCTCGCTGTGCAGATGTTTTCACAGTTGAATTACTGCTTTTGTTTTCCAGCGATAACAGAGACGATCAGTTTCCCCGAACATGTGCACTGACCTTTCTCAGCCGCCTGGATTCCTCTAATCTGCAGCATCAAAGACTGATGGAGGAACTAGTCATGGATTTGTTGAAAAAGGTAGGCTGCACATTAGTGTGAGCTGTATGATACAGCTCACACACAGCGCCACACACAACCCGTGAACCAAAACAAAACCTCAACACTGTAAAAAGTTCTTTTTTAAAATCACATTCAGCTTTAAGTCATTAATTTGAGCATAATTTTGCATAATAAAATCCCAGTATGACCATATTATCATGACTGAAAGCCAAAGAAGTAAATCCCAAAGATCACTTTTAAAGATTTGTGTCTCGTTGGTTTTTGTTCTCGTCTGAGAAACATTCACAGATATGCTGGTCGTGACATTTCATACAGCAACCTAAAAAAACATCTTCATGCCTTCTCTAATGTTCTGATCCCCGGCTGAAAAGAGCAGACGAGGCGAGCCGGGCAAACATTATGTAATGTGTTTGTTCTTTGCTTACATGTGGAAACAAATACTTGTTTTGCTTTATGATATTCTCCATTGCATTTGGCATATAGGACATTTTTTTCATTAACATAATAAGTTCAGCATCAGTTGCAGCTTAACAATACTTGACACCATTTCCCATTATCTTCTCTCCAGGATAACGACATATCGAAGTCAAAAGTGCGTTACTATAGCAACTCCCTGCAACATCGTGTCAAAAACCGAGTGTGGCAAACACTGCTGCTTCTGCTGCCCAAGCTCAGAGAGGTAAGATTGCACCCACTGAACGAGCACACAGGAAAGAGCCTCTCAGAAAGTAACAGTGTTTGTGTGTGCGCAGGAGTTTGTCGCCGCGTCGCTGAACCGCGTGTTTGAGGCTGGATTCTGCAGTAACCAGGCCTCAGTCAAGTACCTGATCGAGTGGATGATGATTCTGATCCTCGTTCACTACCCGCAACACATGGACAGCTTTTTGGCCTGCTTCAGCATGGTGGGCTCCCACTCTGGTGTTAGAAAACACAGCGGTATGAGTGAAATAGTTAATTAATAGACCAGCGTCTGTTTTCTGCACAGGATCATGAAAAGACCAAGACGAGCAGCTGCACCTTCCTGTCAGTCCTGGTGCATTTCAGCGTCATCCTTCCTAATCTTAAGGATGAGGTAAAGCCTTTGATGTTTTTCCTCCACTCAAACACCGTCCTTCTTGCAGCGCCTGTCAGCATCTACAAGACCTCCCTCCCCCTGTGTGTTTTAAAGGCTGTGCACTTGCGTAAAGCACTGGACGTCATCCTGCAGTGGTGTTTCAATCATAACTTCAGCGTGCGCCTGTACGCTTTGCTGGCCCTGAAGAGGGTGTGGAGCCTGGCTGAGGTCCGGGCAGAGGACGGGGCTGATGGTTTGGGAGGGCTGTCCACAGTGATCAAGGCCTGTCTGAACCAGGCGGAGGCCATGCAGAGCACCGGGTGAGAGCAAAACTGCTGCAACATCTGCAAAAAGTTAGTTCAAGTATGTTTAATGTATTTATGTGTGTTTTTATTTGTTGTCTCGCCACTTAGAAATGCCAACAAGAATTGGACGAAGATCCAGGAGCACTTCTTCTTTGGTGCCTTTCATCCTATCAGGGATTACAGTGTTGAGGTGCGTTAGCATGTTTCTTCTGAACAGATGAAACCTGCTAAAATACACTCACCCTGTGTAATAACATATGTCTTTCTTATGTTTTTCTTTTCCAGACCGTATTCTATACTTTTCCCAGTCTGTCAGAGTTGGCTGATGATGAGTGGATTCCACCCTGGAAGTTTGAGAAACTGTCATGTTTCTGCGAGAGTCCATCTTTTCCTTTGAGGAATCCTGCTCCTGACCTGAGCCAGCTCCAGCCTGGAGACTGGATCCAGCAAGACAAAGGTACAGCAGCACCTCCCACAAGCAGCGGGGCCGTTTCATACCCCACGCCACAATCTTACCTCATCTCCGGCTGTATCTCCCAGGTGAGCAGTGTAAGGAGGACCGCTGGGCCGAGGTGCAGAAGAAGATCACTCCCTGGAGGTTGGGGATCCAGGAGCAGGAGCCTGAACTTCAGCTGGTCCCACAGCAGAGGGCGGCTCGACTGGGCAAACTGCACGGCTCCCTGCTGGTGGTGGCCTCGCTTATCGACAAGCCCACCAATTTAGGAGGTTGGGAGCAGCACAACAAATTATGTTACTTCACTTCTTAGTCAGGACATAACATTAAAATGTCAGTGGATTTCTCCTTGATTTATGTAACATAATAGGCTTTTGTTTGGCTTCACAATGATGATCTGGGCAAAGAGGTCAAACACAGCTGCCACTGAAACCAATCGCTTATCAGAGTTTAGGCAGGGAATGTTCTTCCTTCGCCGCAGATACTCCTGTTTTCTGTTCTGTGTTAGTGTACTATGATGCATTTGTCTCAGATGATAAGCGGCTGAATCAATCAGAATTTGTTTAGAGAGGAAAAGACCCATTTTCAAAACTAATATTGATACTGGATGGTGTAAGCAAGAGGACTGGGCGTTCTGTAAATGTTTCACTTGAAATCACCCACTGAATGGTCTGCTCCCATGATGATAGACTGATAACCGTTTTATGCTGAGTCATGGCAGCCACAGATTATGTAAAAAATAAATAAAGATGATATCCTTTTAGATATCATGGGGCTTTTAAAAAAAAACAAAAACTCACAAGCTGATATTGCAATACAATATCGTATGTAGAAGATGTCACTTTTAAGGCTTTCTCCTCACTTCTTCTAGGTCTGTGCAGGACCTGTGAGATCTTCGGTGCCAGCGCTCTGGTTCTGGACAGCCTCCGCCACGTCAGCGACAAACACTTTCAGTCCCTGAGCGTCTCGTCTGAGCTGTGGCTTCCTCTGTTAGAGGTGAAATGCACCGAGCGATCGCACATTTAACTCCGTGATCTGGAGGTTCAGATGGCCTTTCCCAGTGGGCTGGTGACCTGAGAAATGTGTGACATGGTTAGCTTAAGGTTAAAACGACCTCAGTCAAGATCAACATCAAGAGCACGTAGCAGCTGACACAGCAGGAAACTGGAGTTCTCCTAATGAAATGTACACTGTCTGTTGTCTCATCTTGATTGTATGAAATGTTCATCTACATCACCTCTATGAACTGTCCATCAGGTGAAGCCTGCTGAGCTCACTGACTTCCTGCAGGTGAAGAAGAGTGAAGGCTACTGTATTGTTGGAGTGGAGCAGACAGCCAACAGTCAGAGCCTCCAGGACTACCAGTTCCCCGAGAAGACCCTGCTCCTTCTGGGGTATGACTGCATTAAAAATTCTTATCTTCCAGTCAAGTGAAGTCAAGTCCTCCCCTGTGACTCTCACACAGATAAAGGCGTGAGCTGACGGCGCTGTTCAGTGTTATCTCACCAGTTTAGCGTGTTTCCCTGCGGTGTTGCGCCTCTCCTCTCCGTGGTGTACGTGTCGGGGCATGCTGGCCTGTAATTGGCTCTCCCAGAGGAGGAGCGCACAGGAAATCAATTACACAAACCAGTACGAGCAGTGTGGTGACAGCAGCAGAAAAACCTCGACCTTCGTCTGGTGTAGTTTGAGTCGTGATGCTGTCCTAGTTTGGCTCGATGGGACTCAAATAGTCATTTTATTAAACCATTTGCAGCTGCTCAGAAGTGTAATTACACACGTGCAGTTTGCGACCGGTTGCATGATTCACTCTCCTCACTAAACTGCAGTTGTGCGGCTGGCCTGGCAGCGAGGGAGAGGTGATATTTATCACGACGCCCGCGTGGGTGTCGGGCTTTGTTTTACCCCGCTCAGTCACAGAGGTGTGAACAGCGCCCATAGCTCAAACACCTGGCGTGTGAGCTGACTCCCAAGTGCCTCCCCAGCTGCGCTCTCCGCAGCACAGCACAGCCCGGCTCTAATCCCTCATCAGGTCGCCATTATCTCAGCCAGTTGCACTCATGATAAGTGTAGCTCATCAAATCACGCTTTTCTTACTGCGCGGCACCCTCTGCAGACTCATTGAAGGCCAAACTCATTACCTCTTTATGTTTGCTTTGCATGGCCCATATTGCTGGAGTTCAGTATATACTTGATTACAGTTTAAATTGCTCTTGGACTTGAGTTTATGAGTCATCTGTGTAAAAAGCGCATTCCTCATAAACGTAGGGACTTGAGAAAATGAAGGATTAACTTCAAAGGTGCGTAAATTGAATCATATGAGTCGCATCATTAAACCAAATGAAAGTGAAAATTGATAAAACATCCAGTTACAAAAAAAAATAGACCGTGGTGTGTGTGATACACATCAGGATTAGACTGAAACAAAGCAAACAGCTGTTGCCTTATTGCAGACAAGATGTCCATTCCAGTGCAAATACTACAGTGAGATTTATTTCCCTGACCTTTTGGATACAGTTCAGTTATTGTTTTGTGTAAATCAATTCACCAAGCAGAAGAAAAAACCCTCTGTTGAGTTCAGTCTGGGCTTTGGATGCTCCTGCGAGCTCTGCTTCGTCCCTGACCACGGTAGGCATGAAAAGGGTCAAGCTTAAGGATTTCATTTAATATTCTGGAAAATGCACACAGAGGCTGCAAACAGCTCGCTCTGTCCAAAGTACGCCTACCAGCACCTCCAAAGCTCTCTGATTAACATGTTATATCTTGTTTATTTAAGCCGTACAAACACCAAAGTGTAAAAACAAAGGTTTTACTGCCAAGCTAAGGCGAGCTAACCAGCTGCTGGCTCCAGCTCCATTTTATTATACAGACAGGAGAGTGGCATCAGTCTTCTCATCTAAATCTCAGCTGGAAAGCGAATAAGCTTGTTCTATGAAAGATATCTGTCAGCGCCAAATAGCTCCCACTCATCTGGTTTTTGTTTGCTCTCTTTTCCTTCTTCTAGGAATGAACGAGAAGGTATTCCCGCCAATTTGCTCCAAATGTTCGACGTGTGCGTGGAGATACCTCAACAAGGGGTCATCCGTTCACTCAACGTGCACGTGAGCGCCGCCCTGCTGATTTGGGAATATACCCGGCAACATCTCACCTCTGGCTCAGCTGAAGTCAACTCAAAATGCAGCTGATGAAGAAACCGTCCTGCTGGATGTGACCTCTGACCTCTGCGTGCTGACCTTTCTTGCTCCTCTTTGGGAGCAAGTGTTAAATGTATTCAGCTGCTGAACATGATGGTGCTTCATACAGTTAATGTCAGGACCTTGCTCTGTCTGTCCATCCTGGCAGGTTTTAATGTGGTCAGCAGTCATCAGGACAGTGCTTGTGCCTTAATGAGAGTCATGAATAGAGATGGGCTCTTGTTATTACACCTAAATATTCCACCGGGCATGCCCATATATATTAATGGAGGCAATCTCTGTGTCGGTGGGGCAGAATCATAAATGGAAATTTTCCCCCTTTGGGTAGGAAGTGTCTTGTTTACGTGAGCAATTAGTTTTTGCCACAGAGCACCAGGACTGGACCATACCAGCAAAGTATTACACAGTGGTGTGAAGAAGCTTGGGGCAAATCTGTGAATAGCTAAGCTAAAGATGACTGATTCCCAAACAGCATCATGTAAAGATGACCCTTTTCTTTAATGCTTCTTTTACAGTTTGAAACTGCATAAAAAAGAAAAGGCCTGAGGTGAAAGTTTGGGCCCCCTGCATGGTCAGTACCTTGTATCACCTCCTTTGCCAAGTGTCACAGCTGGTAAAGGCTTTTTGTAGCCAGCTGAGAGTCTTTCAGTCCAGTATTTATAAAGTTTTGAAGTTTTCATCACCTCGCCTCTCCTCACGACAGCTGTGAGAGCTCAAATCTCTTGAGGTGCTCAAACGTTTGTATGGTGCTTCTTTCCTTTTTTCCCTCTGAGATTGTACAAATCCGAAATAATACGCTAATATTGCTTAAAATGTCGAAGAGGATGTTTCATCTTTATGGCTTTTGGAGATCAGTCCATCTTCTACTTAACTCCTCACAGTTACACTTTTTAAAGCCACTGTGACCATACCATGTGACGTATAACTGCTGCTTTTGTTGGTCATTTTCCTCATTCACAATGTTTTTATTGCAATTTGTGATTTTAAATTGTAAACTTTTTTTAAACATACAATTGAATAAATATATAAATAAAACTTTGACATTACTATCCACTTTATGTACATGTGTTTTTTTATTTCTTGTGGTTGGAGGTTGCATCATAACAGGGAGCACTGAAGGGGTTAAACAAGGTACAGCAGGTGTTCATGCATCCTCCTCCTCCTCCTCCTCCTCCTCCTCCTCCTGCCCCCCTTTAAAGACTAAAGGAGTTGGTTCACCTGGAGACCGTCCCACCACAGGGGGAGCAGATGGAGTACATTTGATCACACTCATTTTTTTTTCCGCACTGTGCATGTCTCATCATGTGAGGACAGCGGTTAGCTGCGTGGGACATGGGTGACCCAGGTGGCTCCCGGTCGTCCCTGCAGACAGCTGCAGCAGTCAACGCGAGCTGGACGGAGGGCACCGGGCTCGGTGTGTCCGGACGGGCCCAGCTGATCCTGGAGATCCTCATGGTGCTGATGTGTTTGGGTGCTGTGACAGGTACACCATTACCTGTTTTGTTTTTTTGTTTTTTTATTTTTCAGTAAACTAATTCCTACTGATTTTAATTATTTTAATTACTGGTTTAGTGGAAAATTCTTTATTTGTTCTAATAAGGCAAACTTTATACATGATTTCATCAGAAAGCTCGCTCTAATCCTCCATTTGACCTCTGACCTTCAGGAAAAGAGCTTCAGAGCATCTGGACCTAAATGAATTCATTAAAAACAAGTTAAAATATAACAGCAAACTTGATGAAATGTTGTAAAACCATTGTTATTAGAGGTTTATTCAACATTTCAAACAGCATAGTTTATTTGAAGCTTAGAGCAATTTAACTTTATGAGTGACTGTAACATTTATGACTGCAGATTTATTAAAAAGTCTAAAACTCATGACCTTTTATTATTGGCCTCCTTAACATTTACATCTGCCAAACTGATGGCTAATTAAAACCAGCCACAAACCTTTATTGATTAATATAAAAAAAAGTTAAAAAAAAACAAAAAAAAAAAAACAGGCTGAAGAGTAGAGGCAGTACTGGAGACACTGTTTGTGGAGGTAAGTAAAGAAAGAAATGTCATTTTTCAGTGTTTTATGTGCACCAACAAAATTCAATTCGCTTGTTTTATTCTGTTTGTGGCCAAAATACTAGATATACCAAAGATAGATAGATGGATACTTTACTTTGCCTCTATTGCTGGGCTACAGATGGAAAAGATGCTTGTGTAGTCTGAAATCCAGCCAGTCTGACCTGTGTGTTATTCTCTGTAGGTAATATTCTCGTCATTGCTATTGTGGCTGCAACCAAGACTTTCCACTCGGTGACATCAGTGCTGATCATGAACCTGGCTATCAGTGACCTCCTGGTGGGCATCGGTGTGATGCCTTTTGTTGCTTTGTCCATCATGAACCGTGGATGGGTGGACTGCACTGTACGTCACCTCTGTCCACTATAAAATGCTTTACAGTCATGTAACCTCACAGCATTCCTGTCTGATATGGCCTAAAGCTGACCTCTTGTGATTTCCTTTGATCCAGTGAGTGTGCATGTGATGAGATTCTCTCTTCTGTCTGACAGGACCTCTGCTCATACGTGGGTTACACCTCCTCTGTGTACTGTACAGCTTCTGTGCTGACATTAGCAGCTATTGCCCTGGACCGCTACCACTCCATCATAGACTGCCTGCGCTACAGCTCCCGCTGCACCCTGTGGCGGACCTGTACTGTGGTCCTGTGGATCTGGCTGCAGGCTCTGGCCACCAGTTGCCCTCCACTGCTGGGCTGGAGCTCCGTCAGCTATGTTGTTCCCATGTATAGCTGTGCAGTCAACTGGGCCAGCAGTCCCAGCTACACAGCGTTCATGGCTGCTCTTTCCTACCTCATACCAGCGATAGTCATCCTCTTCTGCTATGTGAACATCGTCAAGGTGGCCCGCAGCCATGCCAGGAGGATCCATACATTGGAGGACTCTGTCCAGCGCAGCAGGAGTCCAAACTCTGCCTTTGCTCCCGGTGGATCATCTCATCAGCACTGTGGGAGCCTCCACAGCCCCTCGAGGCTGATCTATCATGTAAGTGGACAGTTTGTGTCTGATGTCAGCGGAGAAGAGGGGAGTTATATCAGCCGTGCTTTCCCTGATTCCACCTCAGAGCAGAATAACCCTCCACCCAGACGTTTGTTCTCCTTCCTGGCTCAGAGTGCCTCGCAGACACCCCTGCAGAACTCCCAGCAGCACCTGAACCACCATGGAGTGGTGCGTCTCTTCCTGGTCATCTCAGCCTTCTTCCTTTGCTGGACACCTTACATAGGTGTGGCCCTGGTTCAGGCCACAGAAACTGCAATCTCAGGCAAATCCAGGCTGGTGCCACCCTCTGCTGTTACCTTTTCATACTGGCTGGTGTTGCTGAACTCTGACATCAATCCGCTGCTGTACGCTTTGCTTAGCAAGCGTTTCCAGGGCGCTCTTCAGGGACTGAGGCAAAAAATAAGAGCACGGCTAGGGAGTGTGGTGGGCAGGGGAGGAGAGGTCAGGACAGAGGGGGAAGACGGCAGGAGCAGTGACCCCTGCACCCTGACCTCCACCCATCCTGGTCCTCCCTCCAGCACTGACACTTCAACCTGTGATGACTCCAAGTATTCCTCCTCCATTTTTACTGTTAGCACTGACTTCAAACATAATTCAGACGATCTATGCAAAGTGTGTCACCATGAAAACACCCCTCCCTCCTGCACTGTGTGGCAAGAAACTGCTGGAGGGGACTGCCTCCATGTTCCCTCTCGACCACAAGAGGGCAGCAGACTACCTTTCTCTGCTCTGACCAAGGAGCGTCAGGCCACCTTCTTCTACGGCCAGATCACAGTGAGAGTAGAGCACGATGTTTGTTAGTCGGATTTCTGCAAGAATAACCCGTCGATTATTTTCTCAATTAATGGATTAATCATTTTTGTCCATGAAATCTCAGAAATATATTTTTGAAATGTCCACAACAACTTCCCAAAGCTCAAGTTGGCCTATTCATTCTGCTTGTTTTGCCAGACCGGTATTCTCAAACCTAAATATATTTGCTTTAATATCATAAAAGACTTGACTTAAACAAGCAGTTGATTACGAATCATGAAAATGCTGATTCATTTTCTTTCGATCAACTAATTGTTGAATCAGTCATTTCAGCTGTGAAAACATGTTCAAATGTCTAACAAGCATTCCAAAATATTTATTTTTCTCTCATATAAGACAAATAAAAGCTGTAAATCCTCACATGTGAGTAGCCGGAACCAGCAAATGTTTGCATTTTTGCTTGAAATATGACAAAAACAATTCAAAGTTTATCAAAATAGCTGTATTTTGTATTGATCGATTAATCAACTAATTATTTCAGCTCTTGCTGCACTCTTGTCATGTTGCCATTTCAGCACTGAAGAAAAAACAAACTTGGACAAGGAAATGTATTGAAAAGAAGTCTTTTATATAGTACATGTGATTACACTTGAAGACACCCAACAGTAGCAGATCTAATAAACCATCATTTATTCACGCTCTAAATATTTCTTCCTCAAATGTGATAATCATATGTTGCATCTTAGTGTAAAAATCATCATTCCTTACAAAGGTTTACATTTATGTCTAGCAATAATTCCAGAGGAATACAATATTATTATTTATTGTCATAGAGAATGACAATGGGAAACAGTGCTATGTACTCTATTGCAAAATAAAGAAAAGGCAGTGAAGTGGACTTGTCAGCTGTATCTGCTCATACAGTATGTGCATGCTCGCCCTGCAGAAGTCACTCACTCCCCTCAAAGGTTAGTAAGCAACCAAAATGCAAAAATATAAAAAAGTCCTGTACGATGCGTCAAGAGTTTGTTCCAAAAAAATGCAACTCGGTCAGATGAGTACAAGACGGACAGTATTAAAGAGTCTCTCTGCAGCAGTCTGTGGTGGCACTGTAAAAAACAGATAGCACATATAGCGAGCATGTGTGGTCGAGTGATGTTCATACATTCACAACAAGGCAGAGTTTCCACCTGTCGCTTTACAAGGCGCGTGCCTCATTCGCTCTCGGGTTCATCTCGTTGTTAACTTGCCTCAGAAATGTGATTCATGAAAACAGACACTTTTTTTTTCTTTTTGACAAAGAGCAGAGGTGGACAAATGTCAGCCATTCTCGTGTCTCCTCAAGCCACAGTGAGACAGTTTTCATCTACTGTCTGTTGTTTTCTCCAGGAACAAAAAAACACCCCAGCAATTTAGCTGATAATTGGCGCAGGTTAGTGTGTGTGCGTATGAGTGGAGAGTGAAATGTGACAGGATTTCAAAGGGAGGCTCAGTGATAGCTATGGTCGTTGTTTAAAGTTATTAAAGGGGTAGTTCCAAGTTTTCATGAAGCCTGTCTGCTTTATTATAAGATGTCAGTGCTTTTAGTCCATCCAAAGACTGAGATACCTGAAACACTGACTGTGAAAGTCGGCTTCGTAATAATTTGAACAGCTAATGGACAGTGAATCACATTTAATATCTTTTGAATGACAATGCATGTATTACCTGTATTGCTTGGTTAATAAAAATGTTAATATTGTTTGCTGCCAGGCAACAGAAAATGTGAAGCAATTGCTTTTTCGATGGACTGAAAGCACTCACACTTCTTGACAAACAAATCTGAATCATCTCATGCATTGAAAACTTATGCAACAGAGATACTGGTTTTAGATCTCTCGTGACTTAAGTGTGGGCCTGAGCAACGGGTGTCAGCATGGACAGAGAGGGTGTTTAGCCCCAGGAAAGCACATCACCACAGGGAGCCAATCAGTGTGGTCAGAAAGGACCTGACCTCCTCTCTCAGGATGAACAGAGTGAGGTGTTGTGAAAGCTTCAGATTGATCCTCAGATGTCTGGACAGGTCCCCTCTCACCAGATGAGCCAATCGCGTCCACAGCTCCAGGATATCCGAGGTGTGAAACACAGCTATGTACAGCGCATGAAAGGCAGGTATTTGTCATTAAGTTTACACCTGAGGGATGCTGCTGCAGGCCTCCCCTTTTGTTTTCAGGCATTCAGCATTTTAGGCATTCTTCTTTGGATCTTAAAGATGTGAAAGTGTGTACATGTTGAAGACAGCAAGTCCTCAAGGTGTTAGGCCCGCCTCGAAAAGTGTCGTGTTTCTCAGAGCTGAAAAATATCAGGCAAGTTGGCAAGTCTTCTCAGGCGCAAGGATGTCGTGAATGGAATGATTAAGAGGTACAGCAAAAAGTAATACATGACTCAATCAGTTATACCTGATCATTTTTTCGGGTAAGGAGGATTACAATTGATATGAGTCCATGCACCAACTCGGAGAGCTTCTGAGTGGAATGGACGCCAAACGATGCACAGTCTGTGCCTCCTGCATCTCCCTGATTGGTTGAGATGTTAGTAATCAGAGGTCAGCCTAAAATACCTTTTTCACTCAGGGAGCTGTGTGAAAGACAGGGCAGGTCACCAGGTGGGTCAAATGTCCTTACATCGACACTAAGCTGTGTCTCCCTCCCTGTGTCTGTGTGAGTGTGTTTGTAAGGTAATATGGAGTCAATGTGCAAATGTTGACATGGAGGTCCTGGCTCTCCCTCTCCAGTTGAGCCCTGTGGTGGCGCCCGCCTCTCCGCTGCTCTCTGCTGGCTCATCGCGTTTGCGCAGCTTCGTGCTGAGCTGGATGATGCATTGGTCCCAGTCCTCCGGTAACAGCAGCATGAGGAAACCCAGGCAGATGATGAATACAGCGATGAGGCGCACTGTGTTGAAATGAATTTCGCATGTGTAGAGGTCCACCACTGTAAAATGACGAGGATGCATTAGGAGGAATTTCAAAGTAATTAACAAAAATTTATAGGATTAATGTAAACAATCAATATGCAAAGTGATATGGAAATCACCATGAATAATAATGTCACATAAAATCACAAATTACACAATAAGAAAGAACTTTATTTGAAAATTAAATGATATTCTTCATCAAATATAAATGAGAGGGATTTCAATGATATCAAATATTTATTGGTAACAGGAACTAGAAATTTAGGTCTGGGGGCAAAGCCAAAAAACTTACTGGCATTTACAGGAACACTTAGGACGATGCCAAGGGAGATTAATGTTGGGTATGTTATCGCAATGCCAAAGTTCACCAGGATGTTGAAAGCTGTGGGGAGAAGAAAAAAGTAAGCACACACTGAGGGTGTCGAACCCCAAAAACTTGCTAGATGATATTCATGGGTTGCATAATCAGTACAGTATCAGGGTTGTGCACACCAATGCTTCATGCTTTCCATACCAAAAAGCAGGCCTGCAACCCCGCAGAGGTAGGCCCAGGGGATGTCCTCAGGTGAGCCAATGTACTCCACATGAGTAAAATACAGGATGACTGGCACAAAGCTGATGAAAACAAAGTTGGCGCTTCCAACAATGCTCAGAAAGAGTGCAGCCTCTCCGAATTTGGCACTGCCCAGGACCATCTTGAAGAGCACCTGAGGATAAACAGCGAGTCGGGTTGTGAGTGCACAAAATCTGCCCCCTAAAGGAGCAGAGGGAGATTGCAGAGCGTGCACCTGCCAAGCACCTGTCATGTCTCTGGCACAGGGCCGCTACTGTCTGTTTATCACATTAGGCAGCACAGACAGCAGGGCAGAGGAGACCAGAGCGCCGTCAAAATATAGCTATCTGTCCCGTAACCTCCTTGATCGGGGCATCACAGCCTGGGGCCAGCAACCAAGCGCTCACATATCACACGCTTCTGTCAGCTAAGTCTCACATTTCATAATCTCCTCCTGTCTTCTGCCACCTGGTTACATAAGCAAAAGGGAGCTACTCCAGGATTTCTTATATAAGACAAAACTATTCATACATATGTTTTAGCTATTTTTACATTTATGCCGCTAATGTAGGCATCGCTACAAAGGAGGTTTATGGAAGTAATAATTTTAGCTCAAACGCAAACAAATACCTTGTAGAGTGCTGACATCGAAGCAGAGGCCACTACAAAAGTAATGCCGATCACTGAGTGGCTGTGGAATCCATCAGCGTAGGTCATCATTACAATGCCTGCTATGGCCAAGATAGCAGCTACGATCTGTGGAGAGAGAAAGAGAAGGAGGACCATCAGTGAGTGACGGATGGAGGACAGGCGGCTCGCAGCGCGGTGATAAAGATGCCTGAGCCTTCACTGCTGTGCGGGGACACAGCAGGCACACATGGCCTCCACTTAGTTATGCACTGCAGAAATCACAAGCCTCGCAGGACAAGGCTTGTAATGGTATAATTAGTAAGTTGGTTTTATTGTATCGTCAGCAGACTGCTCATTTGGTAGCCATGTTTCCTCACATGCAGGCAGCAAACCAAAACAGTGCTTCCAACACGGGACAGGCAGCTTCTACAGTGTTAGCTTGATTGTCTGACATTGATTTTCATTACACAGCCTTCATATTTACACACCAAACGCCCCCCCTCCGACTCCATCCAGCAACCCCCACCTCTGACGCCCACTCCCACTCCATGCCTCTGCGATTATCACAGCTTCAAGAACGGCACCAGACCATCTGTTTCATCCTGCTCGCAACTTAAGAAGCACAACCCAAATCTTTCATCTGAGACTGTTCTTTATTACACTTAGGACATTTGTCTTTGCCGTGCATATGTTTGAGTGCATGTGACATATCCGTGCGTGCTGGTGCTTTGGGTTGAAGAATAGTGATAGGGACAGGGCGCAGTCCAGCTGAGTGGATTAGCGCTGCATTAAGGAGGTGTCAGGAAGATAAATGAGCCGTGTGTTTTTGCTTGGCCAAAGCCCTTGAGCACCTTTGGCCAAATGGCTCTCTCTGCACTGCAGGCTGCCTGTCAGTCACAGACACACCTTACATTTCGCACGATGGGCTGTTTGCTTACAAGGTCAGCGACCCTGCTGGTTGGTGTTTTTACTTTCTTGAGCAGCACAATGTGAGGGTGAGAGGAGGGAAAGGATCACGACACCCGCGCAGCTGATGTGATTACAGTGTGATTACCACAGTATGTGGACTGAGCTGTATCTAACCCTTTTTACAACCTTTACATCAACCAAAAGGCTATTCACATTTATAAGGGGCCGTCTTTTTATGCACACGAGCAGCGCACATCCCTGTTTAACACGGATGATTTATCAACGTCCACCCCCTTCACTTTCACGACAAACTCGTCCAAGATCCCCTGCATTGCTGCAGACATCCTAAGACTGCAATCCCCACCACTGAGAGAAGGAGAGAGAGAGAGAGAGAGGGAGAGAGAGAGAGGGAGGCAGTGGGTGTAAGAGAGAGAGGAGCTGGATTATTACAGTATTTGTCTCTTACTGAGGCCTTTCATCGCAGATAATGGGGGTGGGGAGCAGGGGCATGCATGAGGGAGAGATGGGCTGGTGGTGAGTGTGTGAGAGGGAAAAAAAGGGGGGAAATCCATTCTGCAGGAGTGCAGGACGGCTGCAGATATGAAAGCATCTGAGGAGGTGCAGTGGGAGGAGAGCATAATGCTCTTCCACTCTGCTCGTCTTTCCTCGCACGGACAAAATCAGTGACAAACATACAAGCGCGCACACGCAGACGCACACCAGGTGGCACATTCGAATGAAGCGGTGATCACGCGTGGGAAACATCACTGTCACGCTACTCAAGCATGCTGTGTGTGTAGCACACGCGTCAACTGTGCGTTCGGTCAAAGCAACCCAGTACGTGTTATTTGCAGTCCTTTGGGTGTTACATGCACTGGCTTCATTTGACATCAAAAGTGAACTCCTGCACAAAAGAGAAAATAGTGGAGTTCTTTCTCTCCACCAAAGCAAAGAGAGACACAATAAGAAACCTAAGAGTAAGTGGACGTCATGAACACGATCAAATTGAATCAATCTGAGCAGAAACAAAATCACTCCTTGACGGAACTACTCATGAATCAGATAAACCAATATGTAACAAGACTTTCATGATCTTTTTTTCTCCCCTCTTAAATATTGGAATTGGCCTCAAAAGTCGAGTACTGGTCAAGCTCTGATCTAAAGTGGATGTACAGTATTTATTCAATTAAAAGATAAAATCGCCTCATTTTTTAGCTTCCAATAACCAAAGGCTACACTGATAAAATGCAAGCAGACGTACGAAGAACATTTACTTAAGATGTACTTAAGTAGAATTTTGAGGTACTTGTACTCTACTTTTAAATGTTCGGACAAATGTACTAAAGGAGCTGAGAGTTTCTGCTGAGTAATGGTAATGTCTCATTATTGTTTCAGTTTTCAGCATTTCAATGCAATAATCTCTCTCAGTGTTTTTGTAAGACTTATGATAGTCCTTTTCTTTCACCACTCTCGTGTGCTTTTTTGTTACGGTGCCTACCAGCCACGTCCAGCGTTTGTCCTCCCTCAACCCACCTTGTGGTGTTCTTTTGTTCGTTATCTCCACTCCTCGAGCGCGCTTTTTCTTCACCATTATTGTTAATAAATTGTTTTCCTTCCTACTCTTGTGTCCTGTCTGCATTTTGAGTCCAACTATTGTATTTAAAGGCATAGCCTAACAGAGGGGAAATCATAATTTTACTATCCACTCTGCTTTTTGTGGACTGTGCTTAACTGTTATCCAAAAAAATAAGCTGCAACATTTTCTCTCAGGACGTGAAAAACTGCAAACAAAAATAATTCCCACACACACATGCAGGCACGTGTACTCACCCTGACCCCCATGAAGCGGTCTCTGAGTACAATCCAAGACAGCAGGAAGACGAAGGCCTTGTTACAACAGAAGAGCGCTGACACGTCTGTTGTGTTGATCTTCCTGAGGGCCTGCAGGTACAGGTAGTTGGTGAGGATCCACAGCAGGCCAAACGGAGCTACCTTGGTGAAAAACACCTTAGGTGTCAGCCCGTCGTCCCCGAAAAACCTACAGCACTCCCTGTGCAGAGGCACAATGCAGAGCACAGTGTTGGTATATTAATAAATGTGGGATGATTAATTCAAGGTTGAGAAATATTATCATGGTCTGGTACTTTAATCAATATTTATGAACATAAACAGCTCAATCTGAACACATAATACCAGAGAGACCAGGCAGAGCAGTGAGTGTGCAAAGCAATTCCCATTTTAACTTAAATGAACATTGCATCATAGCGCATGTGGGACCAATGCCAGGCTACTGGAGAAATAACTAAATATTTACTAATGCAATCAGATCTACCACAATGTGTTCAGTTAATTATGTCTGAGCGGTCTTCATTAAGGAAACTAAAACATTTATCTCCTCCTCGGATGTTTTGCATGATTTCTGGTTACGCTTAAGAGTTCAGGTCAGTGAAATGTCAAAGCAGATGCAACGCAGAAGAAACGAAAATGAAATAATATATTAAACACTGTAAAATACACTACCTGGCCAAAAAAAAAGTCACCACCTGGATTTAACTAAGCAAATAGGTAAGAGCCTCCTATTGAATAATTACTGCAGGGGCGACTATCTTTCAGCTGGCAACAAGTTATTTTACCACAACTGATGCATTGAGTAGCTTCTGATTTCTTAAACAACCATGTCGAAAGACGCATCCCGTGGTCGTGAAAAGATGTTAGTCTGAGAAGGGTCAAATCATTGGCATGCATCAAGCAGAGAAAACATCTAAGGAGATTGCAGAAACTACAAAAATTGGGTTAAGAACTGCCCAATGCATTATTAAAAACTGGATGGAGAGTGGGGAAAGAAATATGGTCGGAAAAAACATCCTGATTGATGGTGATTGGCAATCACTTAAACGTTTGGTGAAATCAAATCGTACAAAAACAACAGTAGAACTCAGGGCTATGTTTAATAGTGGAAGTAATAGCATTTCCACATGCACAATGTGAAGGGAACTCAAGGGATTGGGACTGAACAGCTGTGTAGCCTTAAGGAAACCACTAATCGGTGAGGCTAATCGGAAAAAAAAGCTAGGATGCTAGGGAGCATAAAGGAAGGAAGAAGGTCATGTGGTCTGATGAGTCCAGATTTACCCTGTTCCAGAGTGATGGGCACATCAGGGTAAGAAGGGAGGCAGATGAAGTGAGGCACCCATCATGCCAAGTGCCTACTGTACAAGCCTGTGGGGGCAGTGCTATGATCTGGGGTTGCTGCAGTTGCTCAGGTCAGGTTCAGCAACATCATGTGCCCAAAGAATGAGGTCAGCTGACAACCTGAATATCCTGAATGACCAGGTTATTCCATCGATGGATTTTTCTTCCCTGATGGCACGGGCATATTCCAAGATGACAATGCCAGGATTCATCGGGCTCACATTGTGAAAGAGTGGTTCAGGGAGCATGAGACATCGTTTTCACACATGGATTGGCCACCACAGAGTCCAGACTTTAACCCCATCGAAAATCTTTGGGATGTGCAGGAGAAGGCTTTGCGCAGTGGTCCGACTCTCCCATCCTCAATACAAGATCTTGGTGAAAAATGAATGCAGCACTGGATGGAAATAAATCTTGTGACATTGCAGAAGTTTATCGAAACAATGCCACAGTGAATGCGTGCCGTAATCAAAGCTAAAGCTGGTCCAACAGAATATTAGAGTGTGTGACCTTTATTTTGGTGGTGACTTTATTTTAGGCCAGGCAGTGTAGTTTATAGTCTTAAGACACAGAAGCTTCTTACGTCGAAAGAAAAGTCTTTTGTCCTCCTCAGTTTCTGAATATGGTTCCATCTGCGTGCAATGCTGGAGGCTCCAACGTGTCAATATTTTATAAACACACCAGGGAAATACACAAATAACTGTTTTTGCTACTTGTGCATATGCTGAATATCTCTAGTTGTGATGACTCAGTATATGAGGAATTATAGTCTGCTCGGTCTCACTTAACATACACCTGAAACAAAACTGACACATTTTGACATTTTGTGAAGTGATTCATCTTCAAGGACTGTATTCCTGATTAAGCATCAGGTCATATATTGTGGATGTTTTTCATCTTTACTCAATTCTGGCTGAAGTCTGGCTTTGATCCTTGTCCAGAAGAGCTTTTAACTGCACATCACAAGTCAATGAGACGCAATCCGTGACATTATGTATCAAGTATCAAAGCACTTGATTGTGAGGACGTGATGTAGCGTCACTCTGCAGTGGTGCCATGAAATATCCATTTTATTCCCAAACTACACAATTCCACCCTTCGCCATGAGTCAAAATATAACATTATTGCATTTTCCGAGACGCTGGCATTTTAACTGCTACTGTTTACATTGCTCTTGTGTTACACAGTTTATCCAGAAAGCATCTGGCTCTGTGAAAGTGATGAAGCAGCAATAAATGTAGAGTGGCAGGTAGCATTTGTCCTGCCGGATACTGAGGAGCAGCATTGTTCTGAATTAGCTCCAGAGAGCTGAGTCAGCACTAAAAATACACTGCCAACACCAATTCACTGACAATCACATTAAAGCTGGTCATCATTTCATTACAGATTGTGGAAACACCACCTTGAGAAATGCCTCGGACTTAAGAGTTGCAGCTCTAGAAATGTGCTGAGGAAGGTGTTATGGAAGCAGATTTGAAAGCATCAAGCAGCTCGTGAAGTTGACAGTTACACTTTAAAGCAGTCAGAGCATTTTACATTTATTTTTTTTATTACATTTTAGTACAATGTATTTCCAAAAAGGGCAATATTTCACTGTTGTGTTTTGATGGCCCTTTTGTGTTGTGTGGTATTCTGTGTTAATCTGTAATCTGTGACACTCCTGAAGGTTTGTAGCTCTACAGAGCTTTTAAACACATCTGGGGGTCTTCCTCAGCAGACGGAGTTTACTCAGTAAAGAAGCCTAACTCTTGTCAGTGGAAAAGTAAAATCTAGCAAGTGGACCTTGCGTTCAGGAACTCTCAAATTAATACAGCATAATACAAAGGTGATTAACAGACAATAAAGAGTATCCGCCTCTTACGGCGTATCTCCTCTCCTGTCATAGATATGAGAGAAGACAGCTGATACTAATGTCAGCTCTTTGGCTCCTTCCTTACCCACTGTTTCATATAAAGAGACAGGACAGCTATTACAAATGTCAACTCTTAGTCTCCTTTCTGTGCATTGTTTGAGCTTCACCAGCAGGTGCAATTTAAATAAACACAAAGGAAACACTGCATTTAGCATTCAGAGCACGACGGCTCTGAGGCCGAGGAGTGGGAGCCCCAGATCCTCGTGTAAGCCCTCAAAAAGGAAGAATTACCTCACAGAGATGCAGCAGAACTACGGAGCCGATCCCTCCACTCTTTGTCTGTCTGTATTAAAGTAGCACAGCAGGTAGAAGAGATAAGACTATGATTCTAAAGACCATGATTGATGGACTTTCAACTGTGAAAGCACTTCTGAGACAGTTGGGATTACCTTCTCTCTGTTTGCTGCTGCAGCAGCATAACTAAAGATAATGGGAACCTGATATTCCAAATTAAGCAAGTTGTGGGCTTTTTCTGGATATCATGAACAGAGAGTGACTGTGCATAACCAACCAGCAAACATGGAAGGTAAACAACTCTCGCTCCCTCAGTGAAATCAGCAACAGGCTTACATTACGAGAGTGCTGCTGTTCTAATTGTAAGCAGTTGGCCGGACAGATTAAACACGAGTGTTTCCTCAGACAGAAAGATTGTGGTTATGAAATGTATTAGCTATTTAAAGCGAAATACCCCCATGGACACACTACTCCAGTGCTAAATATCACACACTGTATCTTTGATGTTTAATGTTGCTTTGTGATTAAACTGACTTGTTTTATGTACCTGGAATTAACGGATTTATTCATATCATCTTTGCCTTGCAGAGAAAAATGTTAAATGACCCTCCAGCTGTCACACCGCGGTGAGGTATTTTCTTGTTTTGGGTTTTTTGTCTCGTCTTTTCCTGTTTTATTTTGAAAAGTAACTCTTCTCTCATTTCAGGTCACTTGCCTTTCCTCATGTCTCCAGTCTGATTGTCTTCCCGATTACCTGATTGTTTCCACCTGTTTCCCATTACCCTCATGTGTTCAAGTAGTCTGCGTTTCCCTTGTCTTGTGCCAGTGTGTTTTGTCTCTGTATGATCACGTCAGCATTCTTCGCCACAGCCATAGATCCACGTTTGAAGCCTTGTTGTCTTCCTCTGTTAAGAGTGATTTTTCGTTGTACTTTTTATAGATCAGTATAGTTTTCTTGTAGATATAGACTTAGGGTATTTTCCTCTGTTAAGAGTGATTTTTCGTTGTTTCCTTTATAGACCAGTAAAGTTTTCTTGTAGACATAGACTTAGGTTTTTCCTCGTTAAGAGTGATTTTGGTTGTAGTTTAAATTGTTTTGTTGGATCTGTTTTTTCCTCCTTTGGAGTGATTTTATGTTCTTTATTTTATTACTCTAGTTAGTATAGATATTCCTCCCTTTAGAGCGATTTCAGTTTGTAATATTTTCATAGCCTGTTTCTGTTTTCTTGTTTCTTTGTATATGTTTCATAGCCGGGTGATTTCCTGTAAGGAAGATCACTCATCAGGAAAGTTTCATAGCCTTTTCGTTTCACACTCTGCCAAGAGGATTTTCAGACTTCTTTAATAAAGGCTGAAATTGTGAACACGAGTCTCTGCATGTGAGTCCTGCTTCGAGCCATAGTTTGACACCAGCCTTGTCTCACCACCCTTTCTGGGGATCTCGACCTCAGATGGGGAAGCACTGCATGAATATATCTCCCACAATGCTTTTCAGTGGTCTCCGCAGAGCGTGCCAGAGTATTTTTGCTGTATGTTTTATCTGTATGGAGAAGAACACTGAGACTCCTTGTCATCAGCGGAGAAAACAGCTTTCCACAAAATGATTTCTAATGACTGCATTGCATTGTGGCTTACTGAGGCTGCAGCTGATGGGGAAATTGCTTTCTATAAAGTGAAATTGTATGATTGTTGAAGTTTGTGCATCGTCTGTGACTGCAGAGAAAACCGCTCTCGATGACTGTAGCTGACTTGACATTTTCTATTTTTCTCTTGGTCATTTCTGTTGTAGAAGTATTTTGACTTCACATCGTGGTGTGTGGATTTGGCTTGTTAGCCACGACATTAAGAAGAAACAAACACACTTTTAGTAATTGCAGGAAGAAACATCGCCAATGTATTCTTTTTAACAGCATGTACATATCCTAGGGTGGACAGTGTGCACTGTTAAGTTGACTTCTATGCACTGAAATTCATGTTACTCTCCCCCTAATTATGGTTCAGGTCACTGGCATTCAGTTGTGTTTGCCTTTGAGCTACATCTTGAGCTCCATATGAAATCTCTGCTTCAGTTCAGCTTTTTCCAACTAAGGCTAAGGCTGCTGAACAAAAACTAAACTTACACTGCACATTACCCCAGTGTTAGCTTCTCTCCATTGTTCCCCTGTGACTCTGAGGATTGATTTAGAGGGGATTACATGGTCTGGAGTTGTTGTGACCGCTGAGCACTGACAGGATCTCCAGACCTTCAAAACAGATCTCCTTCACTCTTGAACTTCTGTTTCAAAAAGTGCTTTGTAACTCATGTTTACTGCTTGCTTGCAGTGTTGCAATGCAGCAACAGTCCCCTCACCTGAATCTCTGTCTGGGCGTCTGCCTCTCTGGACTCTTGCACAGGTGGCCGATGTAATAGAGAGGGAAGAAGAGGCAGTTCCAGGAGGTGGCGAACCAGGTGAGGGTGAAGGGGGCGTCAAAGTGCTTAAAGGTCAACTTGGCCAGCTGGGTGGAGCCTGCCCAGGACGAACACACGCACATGACCATGGCGACTCCCCACAGGGCCTTTTGCACCTGTACGGTAGTTACTCTGATGCAGCAGTGGAGCCTCCGTCTGTTGGAGCCGGCCTCTGGTCCTGCAGCACCGCCTGCTGACTGTGCGTCCGTGGTGCCCACCACATTCTCCCTGGTGCGGTCTTCTCCTACAGGCGGACACACATCATTAACAGCTTATCACACCAACAATGCAAACTTGCTCTGTGATCGGGAATTTTATTTTTCAATATTGCTTCTGCTGAGGGAATTGTGCTGTCTTTATCTAGTTTATCATTGTACATCTGCATTGCTAAGCGATTTTTCTTTTGCAGTAAATCTGAACTGAAAGCTTCGACAGGACACTCTTCGATCTGTGTGAGCGACTTCAGGTCAGCCACGTCTTGACATCCGTTTCCGGATAAAAATAGCTGCTTTCTCAGTTTAATTGAACTTGAAGGTAATCAATCAGACATCTGAGTTCAAAATGTGGTGATCAAGTGTGACAGGCTGCAGCCGAACAGAGGACAAAAGAGGGCAGATCTGATATCCAATCCAAGATGACCTCTTCTCCACCTCATGAGTTACAATGACATGTGTGTGTGTGTGTGTGTGTGTGTGTGTGTGTGTGTGTGTGTGTGTGTGCGTGTGTGTGTTTATGCCCTTGATTTTCTGTATTTGTGGGATCCAGGATCCCACTCACAGTGTGGGGTCCAATGACTTTGTGGGGACAAAAATGCTTGAACCTACGATGCAAAACATTAAATTTTAGGGTGAAGACCTGGGTTAAGGGTAAAGTAAGGGTTTGGGGTAGGTAAGTTGTGGTTAAGGTTGGATTAAGTCTCCTGGAAATGGATGTCGAGTCCATGCAAAATACTCACAAGCGAAGCTTTGTGTGTGTGTGCATTTGTGTGTGTGCGATTGCCTGAGCTCCCTGCGGCACACACTGCAACACTTAACTTTTCTATTGCTCCTGTCAAACCCTGATAGCCACCATACTTCTTCAATAATGTGCGAATTGAAGCAAAGTGTTGACACGCTGCTTTCTGTCCCACTCACACCCACTCTGCTTCAAACATGATTCATTTGCCAAGGTCATTTTGTTCCCTTGAGCCATTAAACTTACTTATGGATACCTTCTCTATCGTCTTGTTGAAACAAGCCAGTTAAAGCTGAATAATCGGCTGTGAAAGTATAAAAGTTAATAAAAGCTCAAACACAACATTCAAGATGATCATCCACCTGCTCATGTCCTCTATGTGGACATTCATTCTGCATATAATAACATGTACAGAATCCCTCAAACAGGTTTTCTGCCATCCTTTGTCTCTCGGTCACATTGAATGTCGATGATACGTTAACATCAGCACTATCGTCATCAGTAAAGCCCGAATAAATCAGACCTATAGCTATACCTTCACTACAGAGAGCAAAACTACATCACTACAACAGATCCAGATCATCTCTCTTACATAACAGCAGTATAATATGCAGCATGTATCGTCTGTAGTTTCCTGCCTTCCAACAAGTTAAAAATGAGGGACCTCCCTAATGGGGTCTCCAGAGGCGATGATGTGCCGCAGGGAGCCTTTTGCCGATTCATCTGCACTGTACACTGCTGACTAGAATACAGAACGCACTTCAAAAAGGCCTCCGTGAGACGAGGAGAAATCTTAAGCTGAATTTACACTGTAAAAATCATCATTATACCGCATCAACAGGACCTTGAACTATCTCCTTTTTTCCGTTGTCCTGTGTCATTTTATTGCTACATACCTAGCTCTGATTAAGCACCGTCTGCCCTCATTTTAATGTGATATAAGTTATCAAAGGGACATCAATCCCCTGATGTGAGCAGCTTGCTAGGTATTTTACAAAAGAGCTGTATAAGAGACATCCATCATAACCAATGAGGCGATTCGTTCTTCCTGGGAGAGCTGCCTCTGACCTTGCCAGGTGGTCTCATCATATCACAGATTAACTTCCCTGATGACTATCGCCTCCCATTGCTAATGCTCCTGGCTTCCCCAGGCGCTCTGAATGCACGAGAGATTCTTATTTCTGTTTATCAACGACTGGGAAAAAATGAATGCATGATGCAATTAAGATGAAATTATGCAGCATTATTTGGGCATCCTGAACAATGCTCTCTGCTGCTGCACAAGCACTTGACAGCTCTGGGCAAATTTGGCACCAATGAAAGATGATTCAAGATCATTGTCTGTTACTGCAATGAAATGATGAATCAGCAAAGCCCAGAAAAAGAAACAGACACATGTGGATGTCTGTCAAAGTCTTGCACACAAGGGTGAGAATTAAGTTTCTCTATTCTGAGCTCCCAAGCCTCTTTGTCTTGTTCTGAAGGTCATCTCTTGTTTACGCTGCTCAGCTTTTGTCCTTCCTGGGCCTCCGTCCCACATCCCGTGGCCCTGGCCGCTGCTCCGTACTGCAGCACAGTTTAATCTTCCAAATGCAGTGATGGGCCAAGCCAATCAGCCCCCAGAGAGGCACTGGGACCCAGCTTGTCATTTCCAGCTCTGGCACATGTGAACACACACTTAGTGAAGTGTCATGACAACATTCAGGGGCGATATTCCTGTCACACAGCCGGCATTCGTCAATGAAGCTGTTACCAGACTCAGAACATAATATATTCTCTCTCTGATTAAAGGAAACACATTTATATGAATTATTAATCAAAGCTTCAATGATTAAATGCTGGGACTCAATGAATTAAAGGTAATGCACTTCTTTTTCACATTCAGCCTGATGATGACTGATGATACTGTACCAACCTTTCCTGCTGGTGATGAACAACATGGAGCACCGCTGAACTCATCAGAGTGAAAGAGCTGGGTCAGTAGAGTGGCTGAGTGAGGTAGAAAGGCTCCTCTGCTAATGACATTTGAAGCCATTCTTATCATGACTCAAACACTGAGAAGGAGTCTCCTAAATGAATTGCTAAATGATTAACTGGAAGCTTTTCAGCTTATCGGTTTATCTTCAAATGTCAGCTGTCAAGGTCAGCCCCTGACTCAAAGAAGACTGTAGCGAAAATCCCAAAAAGCAATCACGGTTTGATTTAATACAATATTTTAAACAATATTTCATAATTAGCCTCAGCCTTTTTCATGCTAAAACAGACGTAGATGAAAATATCTCCTTTCATTCAACATTGTTCAAACATACTGAAATGAGTCTAACAGGAATCGGTGAATCATTAGCGGCAGTGAAGAAACTGTTTGGCATCCTCGTACGACCTGCTTTGGATCCACTCTGACAGCTGTGCGCCTCTTCTCCTTGTTGCCTGCTCTTATGGATCTAACCCATCCAGTCGGCTGATAAAAGGCATGGGATAACGCCATGGGGCTCAATATGCACAGGTAAAGGGGGGAGACATTATAATATTTTAGCTGTGCTGGGTCTTTAGCACAGTGAACCATAAGAACACTTGTCTCCTTCACTAACATTTCAGGACTAAATCCACTTGTTTGGGGTGACACCGCTCCTCCTGTGTGAAAATCTATAAATGAATCAGTCTCTTAACCACTAAAGGCAGTGAATCAATCTTTATCGTATATGCTCATTTGTCTGCCTCTAGTGTTTTAGTACACTGAGCACCTCGCAGGCTGGGTATTGAATACACCTCCTACTCCCAGCAGGGTCGAAGCACCCCGACTGTGTGTTGAGATTTATCTGGCCACTAACCATCCACTTTTCCAGCTTTTCCTCCTTCTCTGTCCGTGCTTCCCTGCTTCCCGACCAGCCTCCTTCCCACTCCCGCTCTCCTCCCTCCCCTGCAGACTCTGCAGTGCAGATCTCTCCTGCTGATAGCTGCAAATCCCAAACGTGCCAGCAGAGCCCTGCCTTGACTGCCTGTTCTCACACTTCACAGAACCTGGCCATGACAGGCCAAGAACGCCACAGCTACGTCCCTCTGTAACTCCCTGAGCAGGCTGCCGCCCACGCCATCCACCGCTCTGTCTGCCACATCCCCGAGCAACAACAAAGATCCTTGCAGGCAGCAGTGACGATAGCATCAGGCTAGGGTTGGTTTGCCAGGGTGGACATACAAGCGTCGGGAGTGTTTCACTGGATCCCCGACACAGTTGGACACACTGAGGTAAGGGAGGCTTGTCTGTTTGGCGACACCTCTGTGGGAGTGAGAGTGCACTGCAGCGCTCTGCCTCAGTGATTCAAGTGGGTAAACAGATCAATCACCAATATACACTTCAGAGGAACTCTTCTCCTTGTCTTACTGTCTGCTGGGTCTCTGCTTGATGATGAATATGAATTGATTGGTACAACTTACTCATTCTGTCATGCACATAATCAAACACTATAGTGTGACATCCTTGATGCACACTTTATATCAAACACCTTTCATACCTTAAGTTGACCTTTTCGGGGAAATAATCTACATTTTAAAACATGAAAGAGCTTGTTTGCAAAAAATGTAAGATAAAGTCATCTTCACTGTCACATAACATCAATCACTAGATCAGTACTCTCAATAAAAATAAATCCTTCAGTCCCATGTTGGCTAATGCAGTTTGTCATTTCTGACACGTAAGTCAAAGTCTGAGCCTTACAGTCTGTATTTGTTTAAAAAATAATGCAGTTTCTAGGAATTTGCTCTGAACTACAAACTACGAATGTCACATGGCAGCGGGGTGGTAGTTCCATCATGGCACCCAGGCAGGCAGCAGTCACTGTCTTTGTAATGTGTATCTCTGACAGACACTGGGAGTCTGTGATACTTGGCTGTGACAGCTTGGTAAGGCCAAGCTGTCAGTCAGAGGCCTTTCAACACACCAGAGCAGGCTCATCTGACAAGCCTGTCTTGCTCAATAACGCAACAGAGAGACGAGCGGAAAACACACCCTGCTGCGTCAACCAGCTGATAGGTGGGACCACATGGGCTGAAGGGACAAAGGCCCAGGAGGGCAGACAAGGGCGGGACAACTGTTACTGATCCTGCTCTACTTAATTCCCAACCGGTTTCTCCTTGAACCTCAAAGGACAAGGGAGCGGCTTCCTCGGCGAGTGGCAAACGTGTTGTTTGTCAGCGCCCTGACCTGCCCAGCTGGTTCAACAGATGCTCACGATACAGGTCTGTGCTGCAGTCCCCTGACGCTTCATTGGTTAGAGACATGAAAAAACACTGTTGCAAACCAGTGTTTTTTTGGTGTGTCCGTGCACTGTGTGTTACAGCAGGGCAATAGCAATTACAGGTATTTGGCACCGGGTGCGCTGCCCCAGTCTAGAGGCATCCTTGCCTCTCTCGTGCAGTCCCTTACAACAGCGAATATAGCGTGATGGACCTGCAGTTTAACAGACTGGCAAGAGTCCCAGCACTTTCCGCGACAAATCAATATTTAAAAGATTGGCCACAGTGTCCCTGTTAAAGTAATGGATAGGCAACCACTGCAGGTGTACATTCTTGAGTGTCGACCCAAACAGCAGTTTTACTCCCTCCCTGCACCCCGTGGCCACTAATAACCCAGGGGCTCTATCAGACTTACATGAACCTGACGTATGGCTTCACCTTTTTCAGATACATCTTAATCTTCCTGTTACATCACAAGAATAAAATGACTCTTACAGTCTAACAGCTGATTAGTTCTTTAATGCATTAAGAAGAAAAAAAGGAGTTTTTCAAGTGAGATTCAGATGGACTGAACTGCCAACTAAGTCATTTTCACAGATGAAATGCACACAGCACACATTTTTGCTGACACTATTCCTGAGCTGGTCACAATTACTACAACTGCTGTCAGGATGGCACAAATATTTTGTTATTTCAGCTTTGTAATGATTAGCCCTGTAGGCACACCACAAATGTACATCTAGTCTGCTGGCTGCGTTAGACATTCGGAGAGGACAGGCAGCCTTCCCGCACCCTGAAGGAAGCTTTCGGATCAGCTCTCTCAATTTAGGATTAGAGTTTAGAGCTTTGCTCTTTACACACTTTTGCAGATGATTTTGCTCAAAGATGAAATGCTACTATACTGTTACTGGGGGCATTTACTAACTTGAAAAACAAATGAAATATGCAGCAAGGAAGCCATGGCAGCAAAACCTAATGAACTTACATAATGAATCAATTCAGAACTAACATCAATCCATCCATTCAAATCTCATTCATTACAGTGGAATTGATAGCCTTCTCTGCACACGGACTCGGCCTCTTACTACAATAAAAGCTCCGTCATTGTGTATTCACTGCACATTTATTAAGCAAGAAAGGCCTGTTTCACTCGCTTTTAACATGAATTTAGACTGCAGGAGGAGCCTCATTTTCACTCCTCTGACTGTCTTCAAAGTCAGTTACAGTCAAAGGATGAAAGTAAGACGGAACATTTTTAAGGAGCTCAGACATGAGAACTCCTTTGTCAGATGTAACCTCATGTCTGAAGTTGCTGCTTCACGGACCTGAATAAATATTTTCATACAAATAAGACAGACAAACAAGCACAAGACGTAAGATTACTTTTATGTGCTTTCCAAGTGTGCTTGAAGTAAACAAGTGGTGTTATTTTCGTATTTAACATTGATGATGGTTCAGGTTTTCGTGTTCTGATCCTCAACGATTCATGTTTTAAAGTTGTAATCTCACTACTTTTTGGCTTGTTTCTTGCTCAGAGGTAAATACTGCTGAAGACGACACTCACGCACCTTGCACAAAGAGCGGGACAGGTGGGCCAAATTTACCAACTTTCATCCATCACTTCAAGCAATATCCACACAAAGCATTAATCTTCTACTTTCACTTGCTCCATTCCTAAAACCATCTTTGAAATCTCAAAGCAGACAGAATAAATGCAAACTGCTCAACTGTCCACAATAAAATGAATCTTCCTGATAATCCACCTCACTGGGAAGTTCTTTTTCAAGTGTTCATCATCTGTATGCCTTGACCTACACCTGCACCTCTGCGTGAACAGTTATAAGTTGCCATCATTCGCTTGATATACAGCCCTCTGTGGTCAAGGTGCAGCTGGTGAAATATGACCGGCATCCCGGGGGACGAACGTATGCTAAATCACTTTTAAAAGACTCCTGTTTCAAAGCATGAAATGAAATTTTAGAGATTAAATGGACTTTTGTGAACTTCTTACCCCCTGATAACACAGAAACGATGCAGACAATCCCCAAAAGACATCATCACTAGAAAAGCATTTGAAGACAAATCAATAATTATCCGCTGTGGGCCGCTGGTTGGCTGAATTTGTCACAATGACATATAGAGGAAGAGGTAAATGCTTCAGATGAAGACGGTGAATCAAACTTATGGCTGCAGGCAGAGGATACCTTTGGCTTTGTTACAAAACAAAATCAAGAAACGTTAAAGGAACATAAGATGATTCTGGGATGTGCGGCCTGATTATAGATTGTGGTGTTACAAGCCTCAAGGTGATGATTTTATAGCAAAGCCTGATGTCAAAATTGATTGGTGACAGCTCCACCTTTGCCTCAAAGCACAAATTATGTGTCTGACTAGGGATCTAGTGACAGTACCAAATGTAAGAAAACCAGAATTTCATGTTCAAATCAGAGAACAGTCAATTAAGACTCCTGAATTGTTTTGCAGAGCTTGAATATGTCACAACATGTCCTCAGTCTTGCTGTTTAAAGACTGCATTGCCACTGTGTGGAACAGCATATGTTCACTGGACACAACAAAAGGAGAAAAAGAAAACCAACTTCAGATGTCAAAACCAAAAACACAACAAAAACATCTCTTTGACAGTCTGGTGCAGGTTGTTAGTGAGGAGAACAGAGGTTTAGGAGCTGGTGTTACATAAGCAGCAGAGTCTCTGTAAAGCTGTGTGTTGATCCTCTGTGGACCCCTGTGATTCCCTCCTCCTTCAAAGCAGCTGCTGAAATGGGGAGCTGAACATCATAAACTCTACAGCTTTGACTCGATTCAACAATTTACAATACTGTATCACCACCGACGAACACACACAAGGACGTTCACAATCCTCCTCCATCGCCTTGTGTCACAGCATCGCTTTTGTTAATGCCGCATACAGAAGCTTGTCAAATAACAGCCCGCCACCTCAGTTATTCTGAAAATAAAATATTTCGAGGCGACGATCGCGCTAATGAGCTTAAAATCTTTGGTAATCCAGCAGCAGTGGTTATTCGGAGGTTTTCCAGAATGCCTTACAGTGCCTGAATATATGCAACACAGTTTCAACAGCTTCAGCATCTCAATTTGATAGTTTAGTGCAGTGTCTGTACAAAGCTGCATGAAAACTCCTCATTGACATGCAAGCAGCTGGTCCAGTCATTAATTATGAATAATTTCAGACGTTTTCATATTAATATCCCAGACTGTTGTGAACTCCCAAACAACAGGAGCGTCGATAGAGTTAAGCTTCACTGACAGGTCCTTGTCAGCAAGCTCTGTAGCTCCAGTTTGGACTCCCAAAACTACTTACACAGATTTTCACATGTATTTATGTCATTGTCTTTAAAACTAACGTTTGCTTGTAAAACAGGAGGCTGTTTTACAACATTTTGGTAAATTATCTCCACTTGCTGTGGTATCAGCTCATCAGTGGCCAGGATTATTTTAGCACTTCCTTACTGCACCACAGAAAGCAGCCAGCAGACACCATCTAACATAACACTGATTTGATCTGTTAGTCATTATCATCTCTTTTCATGTACCATGACATGTGTTTTAATCATGTAACAATGAATAATATAATAAGATTATAGAGTCAAGTGCATGCTGGAATGAAACTTTATATGCTCAAATCAATTATTAATTCAACTTAATCCTTTTTTTTTTTCTTTAGGATGCCTGAGAGATGCAAAGCGCTGAAGAAGAAACGCTCTGAAAACAGCAGCCAATTCAGTGCTGCTTCTGACAAACACTGAGGCGTTCGGCATAGTCCTGTGTGCTGAGGGGTGGATTAAAAAATGCATAACATCGCTCCTTTGCACAAGCATGAGGCTGAGGGGAACATCAGAGGAGGCGTACTGTACAGTCAGGAGGAGAGCTATGACTCTGTACTTGGTGAAGACATCAGGACAGATGTGTTGGGAGTGATGCTGCAACACACACGCATGCACAGAGAGAGAGAGAGAGAGGGAGAGAGGGAGTCAGGGAGGAGTTTTCCCTTCGTGATGAGAGCAGGAAATGTCAGAATCCTCCTGCAGATCAGTGGGACCCTCAGACAAGGCAGGGAGACCCAATATGAGACTGATCCATCATGAACTGTACCACCACAGCAGCACACTAGCAGCCTGACAGAGCATTCACAGGGACCACTAACATGTTTACTGCTGAGGCTCACGTCCCAGCTGCCGTGAAGTGATGCTCTGGTATTTTAGCTGAGACTCTGGTGCCCGGTGATGGGTGGAGGATGGAGAGTGAGAGGGGAATCCCTGCTGCAATAACAACTTAAGATCCTCCCAATGGACCAGTAAAACAGTGTTCAGTCGCACCGATTCCAAGATTAAACATACCAATGCGTCAATATCACAGAAATTGGACGGCACACGTCTTTTGGGGGGCTTCATTTCAGCGACATCACATGATGAAAGAAAATAATAAATAAAAAAAATGCTTTTAAATTCCGAATGCATTTGGTGGCACTTCCATGCAGACAACTGAGCAGGGTGCTGTCTGATGTCAAATTATTTGCATGGATGTTGCATCATTGATTTAACGGCAAGTTGCGCGCTTCATTGATTCCCGTTTTGTTTTACATTCCTCGCGGTAGGATTTCCTAAAGTTGATCCGCGGCTTGAGGGAAATATGTGAGTAGCCTTTAGAGGAATATTTCAGCTGAAACCCTCCATCAGGTCAAAAGAGGGAAGCTTCTAAATTTAGAGTATTCTGTGACAAACCCTAACGGGCTGCCCGGCAGACAGCCCCAGTTTACGCGGACGCAGGCGGTCAGGATGGATGCGAACTCTCCCTACCTTCCACTTTGGTGAGGGTGAGCACCGGACTGTTGCAGGCGGACAGCGGGGCGACCCTTGCGGAGTGTTTCTTCATGATGATGAGCTCGGATGGGCTGAGCTCTAAACCGCTTCGACTACATCCCTGAAGCTGATTTGGTGCAGACACCAGACCTCTTAATGGGACCCTTAACGTTTCTAGAGCCGGTCTCCTGCTCTCTGTGCCCGCACATCCATCCAACTCCCTGTGGGTGTTTTTTTTATTTTTTTTTTTATAACTCTGTCGTATCCCCCCACCCCCTCCCTCCACTTGCCTTCCCTCCTCAAATCTGCTGTATCCAGTGCGTCCTGGCTGGTCTCTCCTCACGTACAGTTTGGCAATTGCTGCAATTCGCCAACGTCACACATCCATCAGTCCACCCACCCCGAACCCCCCCCCCCCCCGCCCCACTACAGCATCTCAACCACCCGGCGTGCCCGGCTGTCCTCCACGACGCCCCATGGCCGTGGTCCCCGGGGTTCAGGGTGTCAGGCAGATGAACTCTGGGCTCTAAGTGACAGACATGATGGGAACAGTGCAGCTTAGGGTGGGAGGGCGGACTGTGCAGTCAATAGACACTCTAATTGGAGTTGTTTCTAGTGAATTGAATGATAATGAAATTAACTAATCCTTATTTTTATCTGGAGACCACGTGGAATAACCCTAATTAAAGCTCACTTAAGGTCCCCAGACTCCAAATTGTATTACAGCCTATTGATTGGCTTTTGAAGATTTTTCTCTCCTGTTTATGCTCCTGGATTTCGGTTTATGGCTTCAGTGACAAACTCTGTTGTCTGCCTTTAAGGTTTTTCTGTCAGGTCAAAATTAACACAGACATGGTGAAGAATAGCCAAAGCGTTGGTTGTGGAATTGAAGACAAGATGTTTCTTGAACATGTCTTCAGTACAGTTGATACAGTTCTTCACACTTGGCTTAGTTTGGTGTTAATAGTGTGCTCAGGAGTGGGCGTGCAGAATTATTTGCAGTGCAAACTTAATGTAATGCAGCTAATTTAATTGCAGGTGATTTTTGAAAACCTAATTTAACATAGGCCTAATAAAAGAATCTTTTTAATTCCTGGTTTTCTGCTTCTGATGAGAATCTATGCAATCTGCGATACTCTTCATAATTACATTATGTAGCAAATGACTCACTCTATATGAGCAATAAAACTTAAATGTGCCTCATGCTTCCTTCTCATCTTTTGTCTTTTCTTTTCTTTTCTTTTCTTTTCTTTTCTTTTCTTTTCTTTTCTTTTCTTTTCTTTTCTTTTCTTTTCTTTTCTTTTCTTTTGAATTAATGCAAATTACAGCAGAAAAAGAAACGACTAATCTGTGCTAAATGTCTGTTTTATAAGTTTACATGTACCCATACTTATCTGGTGTATTGGATTCATGCATCCCAAACAAAATGCTACACAGCCTCATCATAACTTGGCAAATCTCCAACTATTTTGATTCAATATAGGAGAAATATCTGAATCCATTACCATGAAAAGACACTAGTGCCTTGTTGTTTGATCTCCAGAGCATCCTGTCAGCTATGTTTTATTGAGTGAATGCACGGCAAATTCCAGCTGACTGACTGACCTGGGTTACAGTCTAGATAGCTTTCAGTTTCATACCACCCCTTACATGTCCTCTCTCTGACTTAGCCAAAGCGATCACAGTTGAAATTGTTCTGATAGCAGCCTTAAAATGGGTCACGTTTTCAGGTTCATCCATGAGGAGAGCGAGACCTGACAAAAACATTGCAGAGTGTCTCGTGACTCTTGTCTATTAGGTCTTTCTGCCAACGGCAGAAATGGGTTTTGAAGTGACAATCCAGAGAGCCACATCACACTTTTAAAAAGGAGAGCTATCCCGCTCCTTCTGTGGTAGCAGCTGGCCACCAGAAATTGTGCCTGACACCCTTTCTGCGTATCTTTATCATGCCATTCGACATGTGTTTCCTGAAAAGCCATTGCACGCAAACAGATAATACATCAGAGGGAAGCAGATTGCTGTCAGTGGTACAAGTTGACCTGCTCAGTATTGATCTGAGAATACGTCTGCTGTCCCTTCTGTCCCCTCTGTTAATGTCTTTAAAGACATACACATGTATGTGTGTGCAGTGGCTCTGCATGTGTGTGTGAAAGCTGCTGAGTGTGAGCATACCAAAAGGAAGCTGCAATGAATAATTCACTGCTTATACTCCACCTCACTCAAGCAAGAATCCCCTGCCCTGCCTAACTAGGACAGGGAGCTCTAAAAACAGTCTGTCCAGACCCATTCTGATGTTCCTCAGCAACAAAATCCACTGGATCCTTTTGCTTCCTCTGCTTCCCGCACCTGTGTTTGGGTTTGAAAATGGGAAATGTCAGGAACAGTGGATGGGAGCTAATGGATGAAGTGCAAGAGCTCAGAGTGAACAAACTGAAAAGGCAGCACAGGATGTCTCACGGATAAACACTATAAACATGTCACCTATGAATTACATTGTTGTGTGTCATAGAGAAAGAGTCCCATTTGGGCTCTGCAGCTGCCAGCTGTCTTTGGGAGCTAATGTTGTCAATTTTCAGCAGCTCATATGGTAGGAACAAGAAGATTCAGCCATAGAGCGCATGCTATTATTGATAGAAAAGACAGGGAGGTGAAAATAGGTGGAGCGGGTGAAATCATTAAAAGATCCCAGTCAGTGACTCATAGACTTTTATCTGCGAACACGGAGGAGGATCAAACCAGTCCATGCTCTGAGATGCCACATGACAACTCCCTCTCTCTCTTGCACACATTCACATACAGTATATGAATAGGGACAAGTGTGTGTGAGTAATAAAGAAGCGTAAAAGGTTTCCTGCATCAGCTCAGAGACTGATGGGAGCAGATCCGGGATGAGAGGCGATTATTCTTCCATATACAGTGGAATGTACTTGTGCGCTCCAAAGAGGTGCCTGTTCTTCAATGTTTATTCATGCTGAATAATGAGGGAAGCTGTAATAGCCATTTTCCAGGTCAAACAATCTTTAACTGCACCAATCAGTGCTGCAATAATGTTCCTACTAATGGTCAAAACAACCAACATGGAAATTAAAAGCTTCATATAAAGCCTGTGCAGCTATTACATACATTATTCCATATAGGCCAGGGATGGCTAAGAGGGAAAACTAGGTTGGCTATACAAGACAGACAGAGATACCTCTCAAAAATTTTCCCTGTAGCTGGCAAAAAAAAAGCTATAACTGGAAATTACTGTGAAGCCTATCTTCCAGGGAAAGAGTAATAACTTCATATTGCTCTAGGAATGTATTTGATAGAAAACTTGACCTATCTTTTCAGAGTTAAAGGAAATATTTTTGCTAGAAATTGGGGTTATGGATCGTATATGTGAAACGAGAAGCAAAATGAACACAACTGTTTAAATGTGCAATAACAAGAAATGAGAACATGTAAGTTTGAGTATTCCAAGTATTTGTTATGTTGCCTTTGTGCTACTGTCACGTGCTGTTTCCAAAATAAATAAATAAAATGTTAAAATATAATTGCTTCATAGAAAAAGATACAATAAATCACAATCTGCCCAATAGTTGTTGTGACTTCTCACTCAAAACCATATGTCAACCTCCTGATGGTGCAAGAGGAAAAGTCAAAGGGTCTCCAAAGTCATTAGGATCGATCTTCTGGGGAAGATTAACATCTGTACAAAATTTTGTGGCAATCCATCTGATAGTTGTGGTGATATTTCAGTCTGGACCATAGTGGTGGGCTGGCAGGCAGACTGACAGATAATGCAGTTCATCGGGCCATAACCCATAAGCAAAGGGAAAAAAACAAACATGGGATCATAGTGTTGGACAATGTTCAGTGGATAACCACGTAAAAAACAAACAAACAAACAAACAAACAAACACATAAAACAGAGTTTAAGAGGAAGAATTTACACTATAATCCATTCATAAAGAAGTTCAACTAAGGTAACACAATCTGTATCTACTTAATCCATCATTTATTCCCAACCTTCACAATTACAAATCAGCTGTTTACTGTAATCCCACAGAGCAGGATGGGAAGGAGCAAAACGAGGTGCTCTGAAATCTCTTCTATTGATTATGCATAAAAAGCTGCAAATCAGACTGCACAGAGCACTTGATAGTGGAAGATGATTGACTCGGAGTGCTAAAAGGTGTGCATAAGAGTAAATGATTTCTCGCCGTACGATATAAATTAACCAATAGTGCAAACGTGAGTAAATGTGCCTGTCTTAATTTGTGTGGTCTGCAGCAGCTGTTTGGTGCGGACTGTCGGAGCTGTTGTAGCTGCCTCTTTGCCAAAACATTAACAGACTTGTTATTGGCATTTCCTATTCAATTACACAGTGAATCCTGATTTAAGATAAATCAATTCCTTGTCCAACACAAACAACAACGACTTAATGTGGGTCTTATTCAGCTGAAATTAAGAAAGCTTGGAGACACTTGAGCTCCTGGACATAATGTGAGAGCAGAGCATGTAAGCCCGTACAGCAGGTGGTGCAATTTCCCAGGGAGTTCCACCGTAAGTCAGACTTATTTACCTAAAATTTGTGTTTAGAGCCAGTAGAAACAAAAAATGAGTGACAAAAGCCAACAAGAGGGACACACTATGTTGGATAAATAACAATGAGCACAAACATAAGTGTGAAGCAGCTTGTTTGCAGTTGGATATGTCGAATTTCCCTGACCAGTCAGACTGAGGGAATGCTCACATGCTGATATGCTATGCTAGCAGAGTTGCTTCCAAAGTGAAATATTTCAACAACTATTGGGTGGGTTGCAATGAAATTAGGTGCAGACATTCATGGTCACCAGAGGATGAAATTCACTGAGATTAGTGATCCCCAAACTTGTGGCTGTGGTTAAGGTCAGGTTATGTTTAGGCACAAAAACCAAACAGTTAAGAAAAGATGATATTCTGGCTTGAAATAGCATTCAGTTGCTCCAACACAGCTGAAAAATATCCTGACATCTCATTAAAAAACACCCTGTTTAGTCGCTACAGACATGGCTGGAAAATGTCCCAATGTCATGTTAAAATGATCTGCTGCTTGGCAGTTGTCCTGCTGGTTGTCCTGCCACCATCATTCACTCCAGCCTCCTGATAAGAAAAAGTCATAATCTGAACTACGTCACTTTGATACCTGTTGTAGAAACATTGATATGACACATACAAAAAAAATGCAAATTTAATGTAACAAAATGTAAAATGCCAACATTTTATTGAATGAATTGTACTAATCTCTAATTTTTTCATTGAGTGCCATCATAAAGTTGTCATAAAGCCAATTAGCAAATGGTAGCATCCTAAGATGTTAAGCACAGATGGTGAACAGGGTAAACCGCTCACAGAGATGCTAGCTGTGGGCTCCTAATCCTGGTGCACACTGACACTTTCAGTAATGAACTAGCTTGATTTTTTTGATTAGCCTACTTTTTGCAAACTTTTCCCTGCTTTAAAATGGTCAGACATAATCAAGTTTTGCAGTCTGAGCAAAGCAGTTGATTATGTGCACAAAATAAAATAGGTCAATTCATTTTAATTTTACTATGAATATTAATGCTGCAGTGATTAATATTAATATCAAATATTGGCAGTGTTCTCTTATAAGCAAACTAAAGAGAGGACCTCAGTGTTTTCCTCTCTGTGGAGGAATTAGGAGATTTTCTTATCTTCTCTGAACCATCTTTCCTTCCTCTGCTGCTGTCCAGGTCACTTCTGGCTCCTGCTTAACATGGAGAGCAGGTAGAGGAGCAGTAAACATGAGAGCTGAGGGTTCATTACAAAACTGAAGAGGACTCTGAATAACATGAAGTCCTAAATAACAGCTTGTTTCAAGTACCAGAAAGGTCAAGTCAAATTAACTTTCCCTCTTCTTGGGGCCAATACATCTTCAGAGCAGACACAGCTCATCTGCGGAGGCAAGCGGCTGTCAAGGTACTGCAACCAACAGCAGTTTATTGGATTAATGGCCTCGGCGGGCTCCCCTGGGCTGCGGTGTAGGAGGGAGAAAATACTTGCCAAAACACTTTGTCCATTTTAGTTACATTACAGAGAGACATGGTGGCCCACACCTGCATTGACCTGACTGTATATAAATAAGTGTGAAACCTTACCCTTCAGAATGCTGTGTCACGTACTGTCGGCGATGTTTTTATGAGAGAAATTCAGCAGGAAATATACTCCTCGACATGACTTTTAATTAGTCTTTTGCAAAACAACCCCCAGGGTTGATTATCTGGGGGTAAATTAATACCTTCGTGCATTATTGTAATAAAACTTCACTCCATGTCAAGAGCAGAATGAAATGTGATGGTGTAAACATTGAGTTCACTCGATGGGCTACACTTTCTGTCGATGTTGCTATCAGATCCACAACGCATAACTTTATTTTATTACTACTCTCAGTGGGTTTTATTCGCCATCTTATGTTACGCATTCTCTTTATTCTACTTTCATCCTTATCTTTTTCTTATTTTAACTGTTATTATCACGTGCTTTTTACTCTCCATCTTAT
This sequence comes from Chaetodon trifascialis, assembly GCF_039877785.1. Lineage (NCBI taxonomy): Eukaryota > Metazoa > Chordata > Actinopteri > Chaetodontiformes > Chaetodontidae > Chaetodon > Chaetodon trifascialis. The sequence continues at coordinate 12,519,328 of NC_092068.1, read as the reverse complement.
TTTACACTAATTTTCTTTTTTTTTATGGGAAGCACTTGCATGTGATTTCTTTGCTCTAAATCACTTTGAGCTGCATGTTTGAATGGTTTGACTAGAGGTCAGATTCTAATAACATAACATCCAATGAGCTGGGCTGCTCTTAATGTTCAGCATGCATTCATACTGCAGGAGGACATAGAAAAAGTAATGCATGAGTTTGCTGACTTCTGATTCATTTGAACTAATTGGATATTTTTCTAAAAGTGAAACAACACCTGCTGCCCTGAACACTAACATTAGTGCACATTATTGTGATTATTAAAATCACTATGATTTGTTTATTGTTGGTCAATTAATCAACCAATTGCTTCAGTCTAGATTACATACATGCAACCTTCCACATATGCTGGCTAAGACAAACACAAAAATATAGTCTGACTGGGATCTAATTTAAGAGTCCGTGGTTCAGAGAGCTTACAACCTCCCATTCAAAACACAGAGCAGTCCAGGAGGGAGTCAGACAGAGCCAGACTGGCTGCCTCTTTAAAATAAAGTAATGTAGGACTTCCTCTTAATTACAACCACAGCTAATAAAGTCCAGCACCATCTATTAAATGCCGTCAAGTTGTAATACCAAGTGATAGCCCTTATAATCACACTCTACCCCAGTGGCCCATGTTTAATCAGGAAGAGTGAGTCTCCATTAAATTTACATCCCACCAGAGGACTCAGCCCCCGACAGCACATTTCTCCTTTCCAATTAAGGGTGTTTCAGAGCTACAACATGTGATGTGTAACAGTGTGACTTGTGATGCAGATGTGCATCAGGTCCAGCGGCTGTGGTCCAGTGTCGGGTCCTGTATGCTGCAGGACAAATGGGCAGAGACGCTTTAGCTCATGATTCTGACCAGTGCATGACACAATGATACCAAACAAGAGGGCTATAAAATTGGACTTGACACCTAGGGGGCAAATTGGAGACAGCTGGTGAACCTTATCTGTAGAAAGTATCCTAGAAGCCCTCCTTAATAGGAAGCAGATCGCCTACCATTTGCATAAACTGTAGATTACAGTAAATGCAGTAGAAAATAATGCAGCCAAAATGAACACGTACTCATTTTATACAATTTCCTTATTGAAGTTCCTTTGTGTGTCTCTGTTTATGGCAGCTAAGCCACACGGAAATTGTTTGATCTGAGATCAAGGAAAGGTTGGAGGAGACACAGCGCATGCTTCGCCAGGTGTATGTCTTCTGTGAGCATACAAGTAGATGTGCATTTTTAAATTTTAAATTTGTTCAGGGAAGTTTTAATGGGAGCTAGGCTCTCATTTTCAGAAACACCTTGATTACTCACACAGCTGCCAGGTACAACCGCTTTCCCCAGTCAGAAACATGGTTTTGAGGTGGCTCCATGAATAAAAGTGGTCGTTCCATTTTCAGCATGGTAATACTTGCCAAATTATCTTTGAGGAGGGTGCTTAACTCAGACACCATCAACACAGAAACTGACCCTTGAACCCCAGCTGTTGGTTAAAGAGAGAAGTTTCTCTTTGGAGAGGGCACTGGCTCCCTCTGTTGTCAAGCTACAGTATTACTATTTTAATTTTTGTTTTTTAACTGGGCAGGCAGCGTGGCCAGAATTCCAGATATATGTAATACACTGCCTAGTAAACTTTGATTTTGTGCCTGTCCAATGTTTAAGTTAAATTTCCTTTTTGACATTCAGAGTTGCCCGTGGAGCTGAAACAGAAAAAAAACTCCTGACTGTTTTTGCTGAAATGACTCCTCTTTAAACCACACTTATCTGGCTGTGTTGAAAATTATTCAAATTGTTCTTAATTGCTGTAATTATTGGGCGCCATTTCCAAAAGCTTCTCTCCGCCACTTGCTTTTAGACCAGGCTATCATCTGAGCCTAAAAAGGGTGGGCATGACGTTCCAACACTGTATTATGTTCTGTAATCTTTTCCATTCCACCATAAAACAGTTTTTATGAAAAGAAAATATGCAGCTTGTTCCAGTGATGGCAAGCACACATGGCGGATCAACAAGTAATATATACAAGCAGCCCCAAAACATGTATTATTTTGAGTATGAAAGAAAAGAAAGAAAGAAAATGAACACATACAGAGGGCAGTCATATATCCTGTCTTTAGTGGCCACCTGTACGTACAACATCCTGACACTGCAGAGCCTCCACTGAGCCTGTAGGGGGCACTCTGACCACATGGATGCAATGATGAAAATTTCATATAGAGACACCTGCTCAGGGTTTCGATGAAAAATGACCAAGAAATCAAAGGCAGCCCAGCAGTGGAGCAAGAAGTGGAACGGCAGAAATGGAAAGCGATGAGGTGACCCACATACACACCTGTACAGTACACTTAAATGAAAGCAGACAGGATACACTTTCACAACCACACACACACACACACACACACACACACACACACACACACACACACACACACACACACACATACAGGCAGCTCTCTGTGACCATTTTTCACTTTCTCCTCTCCTCTCTGTCCTTTCTAAGGACATTGTTAGAGCTCTGTCACACTGTGAGGAACTCTCTCCCAATTTTGCCTTTTTTATTTTTTGAGGGACATCCTTGATAGTGAGGTGACAAAAGGCTACAGCGAGTCCCAAGTGACATGAAAGAGCACTGAGAACTCTATTAGCAGCCATTTCTATTGGGTTTCCAGAAAAGGAACAAATTCACGGAAAATAATTTTAGTTTAAAGTAGCTAACGAAAAACACTGTGACAAAGGTGGACCATATTACGTTGAATGCATTAACAGGATTTGTTTCAAAGGGCTTTTCAGTATAAGCACTTTGAAATTTGACAGGTTTCCAAAGACACCAAATCATGTGCAAAACTGCAGGTGGCAAAAAAAAAAAGTATTTTAAAGATAGGTCTGGGGTTATTGTAGAATTTTCCTATTGTCAAAAAATCCCACGAAAAGCCTAAAATCAACAATGTGTTAGTCCATATCCTAGTGCGTTTGCTGGGGACTGTGACAGTCACAGTTTAATACACATTTGGTTATTTGTGTCTGAGACACACACATACACATAAGTGTTTGAATATCACAGTATGAGGCAGCTGTCTTGTACTGGTGCATTGCAGGTTATTTTACAAGGTTAATTAACATTAGCAACTGGCAACATGAACAACACAACACAGAATTTCTCTTTCCCTGAATTTTTGATATACTTTTATTGATCCCTCGAGCGGGAAATCTTTTTTTTCCCTCTCTAGTTGGGATGCGGCACTAAAAACCCAGTATGTTACTGTTAATTAAAAGGGTTGCAGAAGGTGTGAGGAGCTATTTATGCTGCTGAAGGATGCTTCAACACGTGTGTCCACACGGGATCAAACCTCTAACATTGGGTTTGGAGACACCCTCGCTAAATGCCAAGGAAGTTCATTAAATCACCTAAACAAGAAATGGAAAGAATATTATCTGAGTCTGAGCGGTGACCAGAATCCTACTGTGGATGCTGGAACCAGAGGACCTGTTGCCACCTTTCATTAGACCCCCTCCTGCAGAAACAGTCTACCTGTCCCCTGCCAGCAACAGGAGACCTTAAATGAGGGATTCGACTCATCTCCATCACTGTTACAGGCGGCCCCATAGAGACAGAACTGTGAACATCCTGCCCATAAATGAGACCGGTGAATAACAGTTTAATATTACACCTGAGACTCTACACCTCAATTACGCAGAGATTTGGTGATATGAATCAATTTGCTTGAACATAATTGTGGCTGGCAGACTGACAAAAATTGGGCGTGGGACTCTGCCTTTAGTGGTGAATAATTCATAGCTAGGGAATAGATTCAAACACCAGGACAGAGACTAGTGGTTAAATACAGTTGGCAGCTCCAGCAGTAACAATGCAACAACAATTTCTCATGAGGGGGGGTGATGTTTATTGATTGCCAAGTGGAGAGAAGAGGTTAATTCAGCCCTGTATAAATCACGTTATCATTAAGCTTCAGATCCATCAGTTTTTGTTTTTGAAGCGTTCAGATTGGAAGTGGAGTAACGCCAGGTCGCTTTCAACACTGATCAAACTGGTTTCTGATCACTTGCGGACCGATCTTTGCATCCACAACAGCAGCAGGTGTTTGGAGGCCCTTCAAAAGACCTGGGGCAGGTGTTTGTGATCTGTCAGTAGTGCAGAATTCACACTCGTACATCTCCACTTCTCAGTCCAGCCTCAAACAGTGAGAGCAACCAGGCAAAGAGTGAGCAGTCCACGCTGGACAAAAATAAATCTTGATGCCTTTGCGTTCCTAAAGCAGTGAATGCACCGCTTTGTGCGCTTGTTATAGGGTTTATGGAAAAGCTGTTTTCCTTATGAGCTGGTGATAGAATTGCCAAAAATGAGGCAATTTTTCATAGCAATGAGACTGGTTCTCATTAGAGGGATGTCTCCTCATTGCAAGTGTGCTGTAAGCAACATGGGTGACAAATGTCACCTGAAATAATGCTCCATTCTCCACTGTAATTACCTTGAATTCACGCCGAGAAAGGGAGAGGTGCTCTACATCTGATGAGTTGTATTGTCTGTGCTTCAGACCATTTACATTATTTGGACAGCATATAAAATTAACCTTTAAAAGCTGTGTGCACGAAGAAACAGTATAATGATCTCAATAAGCTGTTATAAACACTAAGCTCTTCCCTAATTTATTATGCTAATATATTAAATGTAATATATTCTGACTGTGGCCATATTTATTTTTGCTCAAAAGTACTTTCAAATCTGCATATTTTTGGCATCCACTAAAGATAAAACACAGTAATCAAAGCTTTTAAATGCTTGATACATTTTTCAGTCATTCTGTCAGAGTTCTGCAAAGCATGTAGAGACTGTGCATAGTAAGTACTTGGACAAATGGAGGCCTGTGCATTGGTTTGATTTGAATAAGCATTGTGATTAAGTGGTTGTTCTGTACATGTAGTGGGCTGAGGGATGTGAACCAGCCAGCTCCCTGAGGGGGAGAGGAGGTTCAAGCCTTCCTGGCTCCTTCTGCACTCCCCCATTGGCTGTCGGCTCTCATCCATGTCTACAGTTCCCATAATTGCCTGATTTCCTGACCCCACATTGAATACTTTGTAGGCTGGGGGCTGGGGGCTGGGGGTTATAATAATGACTTATACTGACATGCATGGGGAAGAGTCGCTCCCTTGGCTATCACAACTCTCACCGACTGACTGCAGCCCCATCACAGACCTCTTGATTTAACACTTAAATCAAATTCTCATATTAGGCCGAGCCAGAGCGTCTCTCTCAGAGACCACAACTTTCAGATGAAACCAATGAAGAGGGACTTTATTACTCTCCCTCTGTTCAGATAATCACAACCAACCAACCAACATGTGAACACACTAAACATCACCATGGTAGCATTATTAAGGATTTTAGCACGCTGATGTGAGCATGTAGCTCAAGTGCAGCCTCACAGAGCCGCTAGCATGGCTGGAGACTCTTCAGTCTTGGTGGACTATTCGACATTTGAAGATGTCACTTTAGGAAACTATAACAGGCATTTTTTTTCTTATATTCTCTGACAATAAATCAGTCAATCAGGAAACTAATTGTAACTGTAAATAAGAGGCAGTTGTGTAACGTAACTGGTGAATCTGACTTTTATTTCTGATATCGCTCCACGTCACAGAGAATTGTTAAGAATGTAACAAAGTAAGAAAGTGTGAAGATGTTGCTATGCCTAATTAAATGTTTTTGGCTATTTTCTTAAAGGAGTATTTAAATTGATAGTGAAAATAGTGCCAAACATTTTGCTGGTTTCAGCTTGTCAAATGTGAGTGTTTGCTGCTTTAACCTTTTATATTCTTAACTGTAAATTGAACATCTTTGAGCTTTGGACTGACTGTTTGATGAGACTTCGATCAGACAAAGCAAGTCGATGGAAGATGTCACCTCAGTCTCTGGTGTGAAAATGTGATTTCCATTGACTGTACATATGAATTGCTTATTACCACTTCTGTGGGTGACAATATCATCTGACTGGGATGTGACTTCACTGTGAGATGATAAAATACTGAGTTACTGTCCAGCTCTTCTTTGAAGTAGAATCTTTAAAACCATAAAAACCTAGAATGCACTTTGACTTTTGTGTTGGCAAAGTAGGCGACATCTTGCTCAAAAATGTATTCCTGACATTTGCCTAGCTTTGGAAGAGTCCATGAGAGGCGGAACATGAAATATCTTTTAAGCCGTGTCCTGCTCATCGTGTTGAACAATTTGTAAAATACTTCATAGATACTTTAAAGCACTTTAGATCTACGACAGTCAGGACGCATGAAAACTCATCGTCTGGGGAGTTCTCTGCACTCACACTGTGCTATTGTTCACTATTTATGAAATCTCCATGCAGGGAGGAACCAGAGAGATGGTCGGATGCGCTTGCTCACGGCTTTTGCATTTCAAAGGAAATCAACTGCTTACACTCACACAGTCATTAGTGATACTCCTGCAAGCACACCAATAATCTATGAGATGGAATGAGAGATTGAGAGACTCGATGAGAGAGCAGTGTACGAATGTGATTCTGATGTGAAATTACAAGTAAACAAGTCAACTTTCAGTCTGTCTGCATGACCTGATATACAGTATTTCAATTTATGACCTCCTGCCTTATGATCTGAACTAGAGACACCCATTAGCTAGTTGTAGTAAGAAATTACGTCCATGTTAATTAAATCTCAGCCCAACCAGCCCATTGAAACACAAGATAACTTTCTAAAAAGATTAAAGCTGGAGTCTTCAAAAGGGATTATTCCTCTTTGAACAATTTCAGACAAAAGGGATCAACTGTCAAACATTCACCAGTGATCATATTTCTCATGCAGAGACGCCAAGTAGCTGGTCTATCACAGCCTATGCACACCACAGAGGCCGTATGAGCGGCTCTATAATCTAGAAATAGATTCATCCAGTTGATATTTTGTTGTTGTTCTGTTCAGGCTTTTGTGACTTGCTCTTGCACGTTGACAGCAGGTTTTGTGTAGGGAGTCTGCATGTTGCACCACCATGCTTCGACAGTAGCCCTGAACAGACAAACACTGGCTATATAGAGGACCTCTCATACAAGCTCCTACTTGCTCGGAAAGGGAGGTGTGAGGCGAGGACTATTCAGTTGGTTGCAACCTGCAACCTCACCACTTGATGCCACTAAATCCTGCACATTGGATCTTTAATGGAATAGGTCAACGTTTTGGGAAATATGCTTGTTTGCATTCTTGCTGAGAGTCAGATAAGAAGCTACTGTCAGCAGCTGGTTAGCAAATCTTAGCATAATGACTGGAAACGGGAAATCTCCTCATCCTTTTTAAAGCATGAAAGCTTGGTAAGAGATATATCTGATCCTTCAATGGTAACACCAAGCACGGCATCCTGGAGGCTTAACTGTACTGTTTCCCCCCTGCTGGTTTGCCCCAGGCTGCACCATCACAACCCCCACCCCTCCTCCACCACAGACTCTTTTCTATCTGTAAACCAAGATATGAAAAACAGTGCTGCTTCTATATGATTGCCAGGACCATCTAAGGGTGATCCATTTGTGAAAAATGCTGCCCGCAGGGTCGTGTGAATCAACATGCCTAAAGCACCATATTACACAATGGGCTGAAGACAAGCTCAGGGTTGCAATGCCTTCCAAATAAATTCACATAATTAATGGCTGATCAACAAACTCCTTTTTGTTTATTTTCCCTCCATAAATCATGTTCATTCGACTTTGTTTCACTCCATATTTTTCCCCTAATCATCCAGTGGCAGTGGCTCTATGCCCAATCTGCCCCCATTCCCCACTCCCACCCCCCAAATTTGAGAACCACTGCCTTAGACAACAGAAACCGTCTCCAAACAAATCTCAAGCGTCACATGCTGAGCTTGTTTGATTGTTGCTGCAGTAGTGGCAGAACTGGCTACAACACGCTTCTTTCTTAGATGTCTCTGGCTGCCTTTTACCCTGAAAAGGAAAGTTACTTAGACAAAGAGTAGGGGTAAACAAGGACAGGGAGGATGAGACTGGAGAATTAAGAGATGGTGAAGGTTCAGGAGGAAGTGGTTTGATCGATGAGAGTGTAGCTCTCACTCTGTTGCCAACATCCACACATACATTATACAAGAAATGCCTGTCAGAGAAATTAAAACAGACAAAGAGTGAACAAAATAAGAAGGTGGCATGAACAGATGTTGTATGACTGTGCAGGGAAGAAAGAGGACAAGAATAGAGCATCATCAAGAAGGATCCTCAGAGAGAATCAAACTTAAATAATTTTCATGTTCATCTATATTTTCCTTTATATAACAGATCTGTGGAAATTGTGCACATAGGACACCTGAAAAAAGTCATCAGTTGCGAAACAAAGAGAGCTGCTGAAGGGTAAAATATGAGTGACTGTGGCTTTGTGCATCTTTGCGACCAGCAAAATCTTGTATCTAGACCGTGTGTAATCCCGGCATGTACTGTAATGCCTGCTTGTACAGTAAAGTGATGATGTGTGGTGCAACACAGCAGTCAATGTCAGTGGGTCAGTGCTTACATTGTTTGTTATTTCTAAGTGATTTTGTATTTAAAACAGCCACTGTATAAAAACACACTGCAATCAAAGTATAAGAGCCAGAAATGAAAACAGCTTTGATGCAAATAAGACCATCAAATCTCTCAATCTCTGCAATCAAAATGCCCAACCAAATTATATTTACCATGCATGCATGGAAGAGAAATCACTTTGTGCAACAGTCTTGATTGCTATTAATCTTTTTTTTTGTTTGTTTTTTTAACTACTTTGAAAAGGGCTTTGTCTTTTAGCTAATCATAGATAAAGTTTCAGGGCATTTAATCATTCGCAACTGGACTTTGTCAGTTTGTGACAAAGTCCAGTTGCGAATGATTAAATGCCCTGAAGCTTACAATGACCTGGATGAATGAGAATATTCACAGGCATAGATAAAGTTGGAAACATCAATCAAGAAACATTGAATCTGCAGCAACACAGTTTATTGACAATACAACTGATGCTGCGATAGAGTAGAAGCTCAGTGACAGTGGCAAAGAGGTGGAGCAAGGGGTGGAGCTGAAGCCTGGTTGAAGGAAATTAGCTACAAAAATAAGTTTTTTGTACCAAGCTATAAACATATTCATTTCTGCTGTAAATTTGGGTATTTTGATATGGGGGTCTATGGGGATTAAATGACTTTTGGAGCCAGCCTGCAGTTTATGACACTTGAGTATTGGCTTCATTTTTCAGCCCTGAAGGTTGCTGCCTGGGACCAAGTATCAGGCTCAAAACAAACATGAATTAACACTTAAAGGATTAGTCATCATCTCGTCGTTGTGAGCCTCTGGACAACGTGAGTCACTAATGTTGATGATAAGAGCGTTAACCCTGGAGAAAGACAGAAAGTGCACCATGTATTTACTCACAGTTAACAATATGCTTAGTGCCCTGTCTTCTGATTTGTTGGTGGAAAGGTCACTAGTAAGTAATGAATATTTGACCTTTTTTTTCTGATTATGCAACGCACTGTATGATGATTTATATACTGTACAATGAATGTGGTAGAATATTTTAATTTATCTACTGCCTATATGCCTCTATCACATCTATTTGAGTGATTTGGAACATCAAGGAGAGTCCATAAAGAGTGTGCAGTTGCAATCTTGCAGTACAGTGGAAAACAATGTATGAAAAACAAGTTGTGCAACCATCTGCTGCCTTGTGTTTTCTTGCTGCTGCTATACTTGTCTAATTAAAATGCTTCCTAATCAGCTGGTAAGGAAGCATCGTGACTACCGCTAGGCTAGTGTTGCGTTCTATATCATCTCAGGGGTGGACACCAATCCTGAATGTTGCCGTGGGAATACAGATTATGAAAGGCAATATCAGTACAGGAGCTTTGTGTGGTCCTGATGGGATATGCTAAACCGGCAGAGAAGGTTGAGGAAGCTTATATTTTCCTCAGAATTTAATATAATTGAAAATTTTAAATGGAGGGTAAGATTGCTGTAAAAAGCAACAGAGGCACACGGATATGACGACGGTGCCCAACTTTTTAGAACTAGGTCAGTTGATACAAAACTTTTCTCCCAAACCATTGCTAAAACTACAGGACTGAGCTATAGATAGAGCTGACTTCTGTTTCTTTTTTTTACTCTTCCACACAATAACTCTCGACAAGTGTCAAGAATGCAGTCATCTCTTTTTTGGACCATTTCCTTCTGTTATATTAATGAGGTCTGCATTTGCTGTTCTGCTGCTATGAGTAAAACAAGTGGACACAAGAATTGCATTTGAAGATTTAACTACTGTAGGTAATAGCAGTTATCGAAGGCTTATGTTTGGGTGTTTCAGTGCCACAAGCTGCCATCAATACTCATCCTCTCCTAGATGCCCATCTAAGCCTCCTACAGTAATTACTTGCACAAGCCCATTTACACTCTGCTCTCCCTGTTCCCGAGCACTGCTCTTCTGTGGCCATACACAGACAATGATGTGCTGTGTATGGCCACAGCAGACCCTGGATTAATTACGCAGAGGTAGGAGTCATCACTTCACAACTTCTAATTAACAGCAGATAAAAGGAGTGAGGAGGAGAAAGGGATGACAGCAGGACAGGTTTTGGCATTAAACTGGCAGGATTTCTATTACAAGGGCGAGTGAGCACTGAGAACGGAGAATTAAAGCTATAATTCAGTTAACTCTATTGTGTTCAGGATTAATCCTGAGAAACACGAGAAGTAACAATACCGAGGGGAGGAAAGCAGTTGTCACAGATATTACATAAGGTATACAGATGCTGCACAAATTCTTGCATGCAAAATAGGCTCAATTAAAGTGTCTCTGTGCAAGAAATGCCAAAGAGGTCTTCTAAGAAATATGAAGCTCTGAAATTAGACTGAATCTTTTCCACAATACTGTTGCAAGCCCACTGAACTCCTGTACCCCTGGCCCTCCCTCCATGGTAATCTCCACCGCTTTGGATGACACTGAGAGCAAAGACGAGCAGCTGACAGAGACAAGGCTGGAGGTTTTCCTCTTCAAAGCGGTATAGCAGATTTGCAGCTCCTCCAGTCCGCCGGGCACAAGCGGGACTTCAGGAGCAGGTGTGTGATGATCTATGCATCCTTCTCAATTATAGATGTGATGTTATGCAACAGAAGCTGTTTCTACTCTGCTGGAGATGGTAAAAAAGCCTAAAATACACTTGTTCAGAGAAGCCTTGCTTGCACCACTTGGACAGAACACAAAACTTGAATTGTTCATCTTGAAGAGTGTTTTTTTAAACTCAGTGGGGAAATGATTTCAGGACCGGGCAGATTTAGAAAGTCCTAATGATTTTGGTGCCACTGCAGGAAAACCTTTCCGACATGGCAGCACAAACCTGTAACAACGCACTCAAAAACATCAGTGATTCTAATTCTTTTTCAAACATGTTGAACCAAATGAAAATATTTTCCTGTTCAGTTCCTGCTGATACTTGACTGAATCTACATATACTTTAAGCTCATAAGAATGCACTGAATTGTGTACTTGTTCCATCATTGCTGACTTTCCGGTCCCTTCGGTCGACTGAGAGTGTGAGCTGAAGCAGGATAATTTGCTGTTCAGTGCTCATACTCCTGCAGAGGCAACACCTCAGCTCCTCTGGTGACGGGAAAGACTAAAGTTATTGATACATAAATACTCACAAGTGGAAAAATGGATCGTATGTCTGAATAATGCTGTTCAGACAGCATGTCACATCTTGTCAGCAGCCCCATATGGATTTGGTATCTACCCAGAAACTCATAAATATGTGTCCCACTGTCATATAACCCACTTACATTAAATATTAAATATATCATGAATATCAAGTCCTCTGGGAATAAGATTTATTCAGGATGTTGTATGTTATGCTTATCACTAAAACATGTAGCAGTGTTTTAAAAATGTATGCATAAAGAAAGAAGAACATTATAGAGATGAAACTCTGCAGGGCAATGAACTGTTTACCTAAATGCTGTACTGTTATTGTCTCCATTTGCTCCGTCTCTTTGTGGATGACCGTGCATGCGAGCATGTGCAAATCTGAGTGCAATGTTGACTCTGTTTGCATACGTATGTGATCTTGCCACCTGACTGAACATCGGCCGTGGTAAGACTTATGCGCCTGGTCTGTGCATGCGTGCAGGCGCCCGGCTTGAATAAGGGCTAGAGATGTGGAGAAAGTTGATCGAGGTAAGGGAGATCACATAGTTCCAAATCAAACAGAGAATAAAAGGATAAAGCAAATGAATAAATGAATTTATGTTTGTGTGACTGTGACAAATGAAAAACTGAAATGCCAGCACTGTTGTCGTATGCACCATTTACACAACATTTGGTAAATAATGGCAAGGCTACAGATTTTAAAGAAAATTTCACCCACTTACACTCTTATAGATCACCAGTCTGAGAGTTACTTAGTGGACACTCACTTTCTCCGAGCTCTCTCATTGACTTCTATTTGAGGTAGTTGTTGTCTACATTTCCCAGACTGCCTTTCCTGACAACATGCTGGAGCTTGTCGCACTCGACTGTAGATTATACTTTAAAGAGAGTGAACAACACCTCTTCTGTGTGAGAACAAGTGCGAGCTGTGCCTGTCAGTCACAGAGCAACACCTTGTGGCCAAACTGCATTCTGGTCCAACAGGAGGGTCAAATGTCTTAAGAAGAGATAACAAGATGGCTTGAGTCGCAAAAAGATTTTTATTTCTTGTCACCTGTCTGGTTTACAGCCACCCTCCTCCTGCACTTAGGTGGCAAGGGTATTCCCCCAAGACCAATCAACCACCGATCAAATAAACTGATCATCTTTGCACAGTATATACCTTCTAGGCATCACCACATCCCAGCTAAATACCTCAAATAAACCTCTAAACTTTCACACATTTTCTTCAACAAGGTCAACATCACCTGATCCAATTAAACACAGTATCTTCCACCATCAGCACACCTGTGCATGATCACTGAAGCCACTTTATAACCATTTTCTATGCCGCTTATCCCTTTCGGGGTTGCGGGGGGGCCGGAGCATATCTCATCTGTCAACCGGCGGGAGGCTTGGTACACCCTGGACCGGTCGCCAGCTGATTGCAGGGCACATGCACACAACCATTCACACTCACACTCACACCTAGGGGCAATTTAGAGTTACCAATCAACCTAATGAGCATGTTTCTGGTCTGTGGGAGGAAGCCGGAGTGCCCGGAGAGAACCCACGCATGCACGGGAAGAACATGCAAACTTCACACAGAAAGGCCCGACCCGGGAATCAAACCGGCGACCTTCTTGCTGTGAGGCACGCGCACTACTTGCTTGCACCACCGTGCAGCAATCGCTATATAATCAAGCAATTCTCATTGGCTCTGTTTCATGCCCTGGGAGCACATCAGACATGTCAACACCTCGACAAAATAATTCTTTGTAAAATGAGTATGAACTAACCCTGAATCTGAGTTCATTAAACAGTCTTTTTTCCAACATGCTATGTTACTGCAGTGAATATGTCTAAAGTTGTGACTATGGATCAATTGTGAGGTGTGGACTCTCAAATGTTCATCTGAATGTCTGGTTGTGAGTGTCTTCATTACTATGCGGTGTCTGCAGTCAGTGACAGTCTTCCTCACAGTGTAAAATGCAGATTCTAGGAAATCACTCTTGTTCTTTGACTTTGAGGCGTTTGTAGCCTGAATGCAAGCTGGACTTATCTGCACAGAGCTGAGCAAGCAAGTGTGTGTTTCTGCATAACTATTCCCGCCTTTCTGCTCAGCTCCAGCTGAGTTGAAAGTAGTCGTTCTCGTCATGAGTCACAGTCGGCCCACACCTCGCCCATCCCTTCCAGCTGTCCTGTTACTGCTAGTAGTGAATGTGTACATAGGGTCTCTACAACCTGCTCCACTGTTGCGTCTCACCATGTCCAAACCCTGAGCTTAAAATAGAACCCAGCCTCATTTCATGCCTCGTGAAGCTCTAAATTTGCACCAGAGGGGATGTTACATTTGTGATGGAATAGTGCGAGTAAATTAGGAAAAGAACAAAGTCTGTTTGTCTGACAAATGTTTCAGTTCTCAGTGGAACTTGACAAACCTAAAGGGACGATTTTACAGGCAGAGAAAAAGCCTAATCTTAGAAAGCACAGTTTTTTACTATGAGGATCTGAAGTAAAACAAACTTTTCAGCTTGAACTAATTTAACTCTGGACATGCCTCTAACGTAAAACAACCTCTTCTGGCTTTCATGAATACATTTAAAAACAATTCTGAAGCCAGCAGTTGGCAAGCAGCTCTCCTTAAGGGCCCCATCTTCAGTAGGGCCTGCTATAGGCACACACTCTGCCTCACTTTTAGATCCCTAGAATTTAAAGTCTGAAGTGTTTTTTCTTGTTGCTACAATGTGAGAAAAGCCTCTTCTGAATATATTCTGTTTGATGAACTCAAAAGGCCAACATAAGCAATCTAAAACATTGTGCAGTAAGATAACCAAAGAGAAAATGAACTAAACTAACAAGATCAAAGATGATATTAAGTGGTATCGCTTTGGCTAAAAGCGCTTTTTTGTCTTGTGTCCTGAGGACTCCTCAGACAACTGGGGAAGTGATGTCACCCTCAATTTAAGAGGAGGTCTTTACTTCCATTTTTCATGCATGCGAAAGTGATTCCCTTGCATATTGAAGACTTAACCTGCAGCAGCAATATCAAATTCAATTTCTGTTCAGACATAATTCTAATGAGCCTGCGAAACGGACATTCAGTCATGTTTTATTAATCATGACGTGGGCAGGTCTGATAAGATAACATTTTGTTCAAATTCAGCAAAAGCAATCCCCCATGGTGGATGGACATAAATGAGATGTCAGACTTGCCGCAGCATTGATGCTACCATTGCTCTGCTGCTTTACATCAAAGTTGACCAGTGGATATCTGTGTTTAAGCGGACAATCAATTGTTTCTTTGATTTGAAAGTGCAAATCATTGGCCATGAGTTTCAGATATCCCATACAGAAAGAAAAGGACAACTGTTAATAGTTTTTTTTATACGATTATATAGAGATACTGCAGCTCAATATATTCTCTTCAGTAACCTTTCTCCAGTCCCCACTGACCTTTTCTTTGATAGACACATCAATCCTCTCATCTACAGCCATTTTTCACAGTGCTTCTCTCTCAGGTACAGCTTGTGTGATAATTTGTTGATCTGCACTGAGAAGAGAATTGATTGCTGGAATTTTTGGCTACATCTATGTGTTTATCAATCTAATGTAGCCACATAAGTCTGAGATTAAAATATATATATATATACATAGCTGGGTCCAAACAGGCTAGACACAGCCTGAATGCAGCACTGTGGCATCCTGGGATAAAGGGGACAAACCTGCCATGTTATTCACTTATATGTACTCCATCAAAAGCAGACCTCTTGCTTAACTCTGCTTTGAGCTTGCATGTGCACCGCTCAAGGGAAAGTGACTAACATGCAAGTTTGATAAATGAGCAAGGATTTCATGTTCTATTTGGATGTGTTAGACAGGCGGACAGTTACGCTCAGGGGGCTATTACAGCCTCCTGCGTGCTTGTGATCCCTGTAGGCTCACATTCAGGATATTTAGATGATCCATTAATTCACACAGAAAAGCTGAGTCACACAGCCACCTTTCATCCTCAGCCCGAGTCATGGCTTACGACCAGCTCCACTTTGCCTCTCACTCTGCTCACTCCTGTGTGAAAAAGCACATGTGCTGGTTTGGAAAGGTTGGTGGTAAATGAAACAAACAGGCATCTCTTTGCACTCAACTGACAACTATTCAGCCTCCCACCTCTCCTGAAATTGGCTGCCTTCAGCATCAGCCCTCCACTCTCCAGCCATTAGCCACTGCTTTCTAGTTGCCAGTGAGTAGTCAGGTCGTGTGAGCTGGAGGGAGCCGTGGGCTAATTCTGTTCAACACATGGCATGCGATTGTGTGCAATGTGTGACAAGTAGGACTTCTGTCCCCATGAAGCACAGCTGCAACTACTGCAGGTGGTCCAGAAGGGACTGAAAACTGCATGGATATGGAAAACGAACTATTTTTCTTGATTATTTTACATTAGTTTTGGTTTGTTACAAACAAAATGCAACATCAATTAATTGAGAAGGGACATTTCCCCTGATTGCCATGAATGCAAAAAATGTCTGATGCAACAATGCAACTCATCATGAAATATTTCATTTGCAATGTGACTGTAGTCCACAAAGTACTATTGTGTTACGGAATGCAATTTAAAGTGGCACGCAAACATCTGGTCAAAATCTGTCCATAGTCAAGTGAGTAGAAGATGGACTGATCTCCAAAAGTTAAAGATGAAACATCCTCTTCAACATTTTAAGCAAGATAAGAGCATTATTTTTGTTTTGTACAATTTTAGACAGAAAAATAGGAAAGGAACACTATGCAAAGGTTTGTGCACCTCAAGAGATGTCAGCTCTTAGATAACTTTTACCAAGAACTCTGACATAAATTAGCTTGATAGGGCTATGGCATGGTCACAGTGATCACTAGGAAAGGTGACGTGATGCACATTTCAAAGCCTTATAAAAACTCTGCCTTCTCAAACCTTGTCCCAACAATCAGCAGCTGAAGATGAAAAAGAATGGCTTCTACAACAGGATAATGATCCTCAAAACCTCAAAATCCACAATGGACCGCCTGAAGAGGCACAAGCTGAAGGTTTCGCAGTGGCCCTCACAAAATCTGTGGCTGGGCCTCAAAAGAGCAGTGCATGCAAGATAATTTAAGAATTTCACAGAACTGGAGGCCTTTGGCAGGACAAATGGGCGAAAATTCCCCAAACAAGGACGAAAAGACTCAGCTGGCTACAAAAGGCCTTCACATGCTCTGTTACTTGTCAAAGGGGGTGACCATGCAGTGAGGGTCTTTCTGGCCCTTCTCCCTTTTTGTTAATTGAAAATCTAAGAGACGGAAATAAAAAGTTATCTCATCTGGCTATTCACGGTCACAGAAATTTTGGTCCCCAAACGTTTGCAGTGTATAACTCAAGTAGCGGCTGTTACTTTCAGGGGGACGTCTCTTTTCTCAACATGGACACCATGTTTGGACTCGTACTCACCATTTATCTCATTTAACATGAGCGTCTGAGTGCTTTTGGGAGAATGGACCCTTGTGTCATAACTCTCCTTCAGCTCCATAAAAACACAAACACTCTCACAAGCAATACTTCCACAACAGCTGTTAGAATTAGGGGACAGCATGGAAAATTAACTGTTTGAATGCTTGAATCAGTTTGAAACACAGTTTTTAAAGTTCTTCAGGAAGTGTGTGAATAACCTGCACATAAAAAAGATGATTTCAGACCGGGGTTTATATAAATGATGCCAATAAAACAACTCCTTTTATTACTGTTTACATCTATAAATATCAGCAGTATTTGTTGATCCATTTGGTGTTTTGGCAGTAATGGTACCCAACTTGCTTTTACTGCTGTATGAAAATATGAAGCACTGTCTGTCAAAGAACATGGAACAATTGTGCTTTGGCAGCCAGGGGGCCCCGCTTATGACACTCTAAAGTATTATGTTTTCTAAGAATTTAAATTCTCTCTTCAAAAAATGTCTTTATTTCAACCGTGATAAATGGTCACATCGGCCCCTATTCAGTGAGGCTGTGGTGGAATATTCCTCTTTACTTCACTTTGCCTTCCCTTGTCACAGCAGCCGCAGCAAAGACAAATTCAGATCTGAGCAGCAGTTGTTCTGTGAAGTCTGAAGTGTTCACATGTTATGTATAGGCTTATGAATTTTGAAATAGCCTCGCAGCTGTTTAATATTGCAGTCTCTCTTATGAAATTTACAAAAATTTTCCACTAGCTACCAGCTAAAGGCCAGCAAACTCCTACTGAACATATCCACACCAGAGTAACAAAAACCAACAAATGAACAAAGGCTTGACAGTTATGACTGATGATAAGTGATTGACAGGTAGGCCGCAGTTTGTCCTGACACCACACAGCAAGACAGAGCTCATTCGATGAAGCCGCAGACCAAGTGAGGCAAGACCATAATCCATCATCCAGCCAGGATCACTTGCAGTTACACAGCTCAGACATTTAATGCTGTGCAAATGTGCACAGCATTAAAGTGATGGAGAGAAAGAAAGTGAAAGGAGGGAAATTAAAGCTGCGTTGTCAACTTTTTGCTTCAAAGAGCCGCCTGCTCCGAGCACTGTCTGACGCCAAGCTCAATAAGCTCCAGTGAAGCAAACATTAGCTCCACTGTCTGCTGCAACCAACAGCAACACTGACGCTTCAGCAACTAATTGTCAGAGTGAAGAGGGGAGCTAATTTAGATTCAGTGAAAATCATAATGAGTGACTGACACCATCTGAATCATTATTTACCAACTCAGTTGAACAGCAGCTCTTGTGCTTTTGCTTTCAAATCCTATCCCAGCTGTCAACGGGCGAGAGGCGGGGTGCACCCTGAACCGGTCGCCAGTCGATTGCAGGGCAACATATACAGACGAACAACCATTCACGCTCACACTCATACCTAAGAGTTAATGATTAATTATTATTAATGAGCATGTTTTTGGTCTGTGGGAGGAAGCCGGAGTGCCCGGAGAGAACCCACACATGCACGGGAAGAACATGCAAACTTCACACACCTTGCCCGACCCAGGGATCGAACCGGCAACCTTCTTGCTGTGAGGCACAGGCACTACCTGCTGTGCCACCGTGCTGCCCCTAAATGTGTCTCTGGTTATGAAAAGTGCAACAGAGTGCTTTCCATCATCCTGTGAACTCTCACAGTAACAACAAGAAACCTGCAAATGCTTGCACAAAAGCAGCAGTGAGACGTAAGTACATTTACTCAAATAATGTACTTAAGTGTCATTTTGAGGTACTTTTACTTTACCTGAATATTTCCATTGTATGCTGCTCTATACTTCTACTCCAATCCACTTTTTGCTCCAACTACATTAGTTGTGAGTTACCTTGCACATTCAGAATATGAAGTATTATTATGAATGACGACAAGACTTTATTGGCCTCTTGGTGCAATTCACTAGCTGGCCGTATATATAGTGAAAAATGTACCCTGCCTTTACCTCCTGCAACATTCATGTAATGTGCATATTGATGCATCAATAATTATAATTCAATAATATAATATTTATGACTCTAAAATGGGCTATCCTGCATAATGAGAACTTTCAGTTTTAGTACATAAGGTATATTTTGATGTGAACTAAAATTTTGTATGCAGCACTTTTACTTAATTTTACACTGTGGTATTACCACTTTATTGAAGTAAATGATCTGAATACTTCTGCTGCCCATAGGTTAGTGCTCATTAATACACATTATACTCTCACATACAGTTATTTTAGCCCCTGCTCCCGGTCCTCTTGCTCCATCCACCCACATGCAGCATGTTAACCATTGTCAGTCAGAGCACAGCATCAAGCTGCAGCTGCATGTATGTAAACTCACTATTGTAGCTGGCACTCCAAGGCTGATACCCATAATAGCCGGTGATTCTCAATATCCGCTCCTCTATGGACGCGCTGTTGATGTCCTCAACTGAGCGGGAGGACTTGAGGTCCTCTTTGATGGCCTCGTCCACCACCAGGTATTTGAGCTGTCTGAGCTGAGGGCTGATGTCCGAAAGCCTTCTGGGGCTCACGTCGGGCGACTTGCGCATCCCGCTGGGAAGAGAGAACAAGGGGTGGCTGTTTTATAAGACAAAGACAGAGCGCTTGGCAAAGAAAAAGGAAAGCCAGTAGACCTTGTATACGCCCGGACAAGACAAGAGTCCTTCGTGGCTAAACCAGGGAAGTCAGTGCTGTATGTTCCGTAGAGACCGGCGTGAGGGGCCCCTGCAGCTCCTCTCTTGTACAGTACAGAAATCATCATCCTTCACTGGCCCTGCGTCCGCACCACAGCAGCGCAGAAGACACTAAGCGAAAGTGACTGGTCCTGCAACTGTTGTATACTATGCACTGTGCAACTCCTATTATAGCCTTATAGGAATTTGAAACTAATGAATCGATCATGAGCGGTTTGTGGAGACGGAGAGGGAGCACTTGTGACAGCTCTGGGCTCCATGTATAGGCAGTGGAGCATACAGCCTTTCACACAGCATCAAAGAGCCTATCAGAAATATCTCTGTAGCATGCAGAGGAGATAAATGCTGGTTACTTTGAGTCCAGCAGGTGAGATCAAACGAATATAGCTTTTAATATTGCACCAATTAAGCTCTGTAGAAGGCTATATACCTGACAAAGTGGCACAGTGGTGACCTGACAGCCTCTGAGCTGTTATGAAACCGTCAACATAC
This sequence comes from Chaetodon trifascialis, assembly GCF_039877785.1. NCBI lineage: Eukaryota > Metazoa > Chordata > Actinopteri > Chaetodontiformes > Chaetodontidae > Chaetodon > Chaetodon trifascialis. Next base: position 12,498,945 of record NC_092068.1, on the reverse strand, counting down.
GAAGGCAAACCATGATTTACTGACCCAATCAGAGCACATCGGCGCGTAATGTTTTGCAATCTGTCTCACAACAGTTACTGCTGTGCAATAACCCTCAGTTAAATTTAAAACAGAAAACACATTCACGGACAATCATACTTGGACCTCCCAGCTTGACTGAATATGTTAACACTTCTCCTCAATAAAGTCAATTTACTTTATCATCACCTGTGAAACCAAGTGCGCAACAGGTGCGGCCTGTCGCTTGTCGGCATTTGTAAAAGTTTAAATGTCTTACATCATCGGCATCAAAGTAGTAGGAGGTCCAAGGTAGCACATGCAGTCCCGGTGGGGCCGTCCGACCCGGTCCCACACGGTGCCCTCTCCATCACCGTACATCCTCAAGGCCACTAAGCAGGGCAGCTGCTGGAAATGCTCTAAATCCTCATCCAAGCTGACGGGGAGACAAGTACCATGGTCCGACTCCTTCTCACCACTACTAACATATGCCTATCCACTACAGTGCACGCTGTTTCAACGTTAAAAGGATGCGTGCTGCTCTGGATGCTGCTGGGTCCTGCAGGCACTGCAACAGCGCTATCTAGCGGACTCAGTGGGATTATCCACACCTTTGGAGTACAGAGGATGAATTGTAGCAGCTGCAGTCCTTTTAAACGTGGAGGAGCTGCAGCGCCTCAGAACATTGGCCCCAAACATTGTACGCAAAGTCATGCAAATATATATACACAATAATTCCAATAGTTAATCTCTTTTCTTTGGTGACGTTTAATATAAAACTGAATTTGCTGTCGCTCTCAGGGCCCAAAGGGACCCATGGTGGCTCTTTACTGTCAAAATGCACATTTCTGTGCCTCTATTGACTCAACTCTCCATTGTAACTGGTCTAAAATGTCAGAAAACGTATTTTCAGTGGCTCTTTGCCTCAAAACGTCAGATTTGTCATTTGTAAAGCTCATGCCAATCAGCAGCAGTCATACTTTACAAATGAGCTCTTTTTGGTGCTTTTTTCTCAAACTGTCATAATCAGACAGGCGTAGCAAGTCTGCTTAGCTCAGAATGAGAAATAAAAAAACACATAACCCTACACTGAAGTGTGAAGTAGTTGTTTTATTTTTAATTTGACAGTGCCAATTACCTGTGGCTCTGAACAGTATTGGGTGTTCTGGATGGTATTCAAAAGACAATCAAGCAAAAAAAAAGCGGATGGGAACGTAAGCCAGAGGAACAAGTGTTCAGTTAACTTGATGATATTAGCATCTGTCAAACAATAAAGCCCCTGCACATGTCTTGTGAAATCATTACATTTTAGGACATTTTATGTCAATGCAGCAATCATAATAAAGGGAAAGACAAAAAAGCTGTTTTCCTGGTAGCTTTATTCTTGATACTTTTCATTTATCTGTGCTGCGTGGGTGTGAAAGAATGATTCTCTGCTTTTATCCTGCAGAATATCACAGGAATACCAACAGTCCAGGCTGTTCGCAGACAACTTTTTGCAGCAATTATCACTATAGATTTTCAACAATTCACAGGCTACAGGGGTCTCCTTTGGTCTATTTTTCATATCTACTTCATCACCAGCATTTCAAGTTTGTATTTCACATGTCTGGGTGAGCAAAGGTAGAAATAAAACAGTAGAAATTGTTGTTTCTGTTCAATACCACAGAATCAAAGACAATTACAGGGATTTGATTGCATCCAATCAGAGTTATGCCTCCAGTAATGGTGTAATTATGTTCACTGGTGGTGATTATATCGACTTGGAAATCAAGTGACTGTCTTTGTCTCTTGTGTTCAGAAGTGTGAGATGTGCAACAATAAAAGTACAAGTAGTAGATTTTCCATGCTCTCGTAGCTAAAAAGTGAATCCTGACTGTCAATAATTCAAACGTGTGAATTTTGTTGCGTGGGAAAATTCCCCCTAATATTTGAGTCTGAAGGAGATACATTTCATGCTCATTTTCTATTAAGTTTGGCAAAGTTTAGATGAAATCTTGTCTTCTGTGCATAGACAAACCTGAGCAGTGCATGCAGTTCCAACTATGAGGATGACTGGAGATCTACCTTGTATGAATGGGGTAATGTTGCCCATAGGTCCCGGGTCTGTGGTCCACTCGCTGCATTGCGTCGGCATTCTGTGAGCTCCTGACTGCGGAGAGCAGCACAAATACACTGACTGTTTTTTGAAGACAGGTTTTTGCATCGATCAATGACCAGCCACAGCTCACAGTCCACACAATCAAGGGGCTGGGGGGGGGGTGAGTAGGGACCTGTGCTTACTCGAGCAAAAAAGTGGAGTCTAGTCATCAATAAGGGGGTCAACACCTCCCATCGACAGGCTCAGGGAGGAGAGGATCAGGTTCATCTTGCATAATGCACCTCTCAACTTCACAGCTCAGCCAAAGCTAAATCAATTCTCACTGTTCAACCTTCTGCTTTGCCAAAACCGAAAGAATGTGGACATTTTTCCCGTGAGACACAGCCCATAAGTGTCAAAACAGCTGCTCTAAAAAGGAGTACTGATATATTCAAGTCATCTGCTGCCATCCAGTTCACCATCTTCCACTTCAGTAGTCGTCTAATAGCGATTTAATTGGCGCCCTCATCTACAGGGCACTGCACTCCTTTCTAAATATGGATCAGTGATGAAGTGGGAGCCAAAGCTCAAGGCCAAGATAAAACGAACACAGTGAGAATGATCCAAATTTTGCTTCACACGCAAGAAGCTGACAAGGATAATACTGGCCAGTTATTAAAGTATTCTAATGATCAATTCATTTCTATAAAACAAGGTTTATTGGAGCCTTACAGCAGGCATTTTCAATTATAGTAACACAAAAAGGTTAACAATGACTTCCAGCACACACCATATCTGGGTCCTGGAACTGATTCGCCTCAATACAATGCAGCCATCATTAAATTGCATCTGTGCTTTTACTGTGAAAACTGCTTTTGTGAAAAAGGTTTATCGACTTTTCTCACAGCAGATATGTTGGCCTGTGAAACCCAGGTGTACAGTTAAGGCTCTGGTATTGTGCATGCTGGCTCACTGACATTGCTAACAGTGAAATGGTACGGAGACATCATTAATGCTGTCAGTTACACCTGCGCTTTCCCGCTCATGAGAAAAATGCGAAGAGAAAGGTGGCAGATATATGTCACGTTATGTGGCAAGTTTAGAATTTCTCCAAATGCCCGTGCTTTGACAAACATTTGTTATTTTTCTTAAGTTTATCTTATTTGACACGGGCATAGCAATAGCAACACACAAACACCACATGTACTGTATTTAGTGTTTGGAGTGAAATGCTAATTTACACCTGTCTACAGGAGGCTTTGTTAACTATATCATTATTACTAATATTAATTCAAAGCACTCTCATATTCCCCACTTAAATGCTTTAAGCTTCTGTTTGTTACTTTTACAATAATTCCACTATATGTGTGTGTTTTGGATATTCAATTAACAATATACTACAAAAACACATTTCAGTTACACAATATCTTAAATAAGATACATTATTTATATTATGTAGGAATTGTATAACTTTGGAGCAGGTAGTTTTCTTTTTTGACAAAAAGAGCACGGCACACAGTTGTCATGGCGGGCGAATGATTACTGATAACATTAACGATGGAGTCAGCCAGCATGCATAATATCAGGACCAGGAAACTGAAGCTCCTGAAACGAATTCAGCTGTTGTTCATTTTAGTATCTGCACATGCTTTTTCTATTGTGGCATGACTTCTGTGAAAAAGGGCCTATTCACATAAGGCAAATTTCTCAAGTGAGGATGACTTTTAATATTGTGAAACACAAAAAATCTAATCAAAATCTGCACAGTTTTTCCCTGAACATGACGGCGCACATATAGCAAGGTGGTGTTTTAAAGGGAGAGCGCTTCAGGTAGTCATGATGAAACGCTGGGTTGAGGATTTCACTTTCCTTCGTCATTGCCACCCCTTTAGCTATTCTCTGTGCACCTCAGTGCTTAGTCAGGAACAAAAGCCAGAATATTTCTCATATCCTCTTGTGTCCAGTTTCATACAATTTAAAAAAAAAAAAAAAGATGTAAATCCTCTCGCTTCTCCCCGTCAATATTTAATGCACCTCTCAGCCTGGAAACAGTGTGACAGACCTCTGCTGATTGGCCAGAGCAGGAAGAGAGGTGAAACTCTGAGCCAGTAAAAAAGGTCACACCCATCACTGTGCATTTAAGTACTCAGGGGTTTTGCAAACATTTAATTTCTCATTACTCGGCATTTGATTAGAGCCTTTTCACATTTGAATATGCCAGCTTGAAGAGCAATTTATCATTAAAACCCATAGAGACGCACATCTATTATCCTGTTGCAGACGAAGGCGTTATCTGTTGAAATGTTATTTCAGCCAGGAGGAAACGTAACCTTTATGGAATCGGCACCCTGCAGTCCCAAGAGCCTCTATGATTTCTTAAGGGTATATTTGTTATTCAGCTGCCATTATTGGTAAGGTTGACACACAGCTGGAGAGTGGCCAGAATCTCTGTGGATGAGTGGGCCTGCTGATGCTATTATGTGTCAACATCATGAACCAGTTAGCTGCTGAGGCGAGCAGCTCCAGTGGGGAGCAAAGATTGGCATCTTCTGTCTTCTTTCCTGGCCGGCCGTAACTGCCCTGATTTCCATTCTTAGATAATCACTTTTTAGTTTTGCTGACAAATGAAAACAAGGCAAAAATGTATGATGAAAGCACCGGAAGTCTGCTGTGCTGCTATTAATATGAAAAGACACCTCTGAAATACTAGATAAATGACAATTCACAGGTGGTTTTCAGCTGAAGTCGTCAGCTCACACAGAAGCAGTTATGGAAAATGTTTTTCATTAACACGTCGATGATAAACTCTGCTGTGCTTACAGCCATCAAATAAATGAAATCAGTGATTGAACTGGGGTCCCTCCCACCACTTTTGACACAGTCATATTGTTATTATAAATAGAACGTGCTTTTCTGCATTGTGCAGCTCTTTACTTCTTTCCCCACACACGTTTGCATGCCATATTAAAGCATTAGTCCTTAACTAGATTTAAAGGTCAATCCACTGCTCTTTGCATGTAAATCGTCCTTAGACAATGTGCACCTCTACGGCCAATAAATGTCTGTTTTGCATTTTAGTTGCTCCTTTTGCCAAAAGGGACTTTTGGTAATTGGTCACCCTGTGTTGGCTGTCCAGTTCTTGAAGGTTGCTTGACATTCACAGCTTGAAACAAGCAATTGTTTCTTTTGAATATTTATAACCAATTATTTTCCTTTAGTCCTGGGGTGGAAGACTTGTTGAGGACCAGATCTCGCCAGGCCATTTTGAGGTTACTGTAATGGCAGCCTGATAACAGGCATGGCCATTAAACTAGCCAGTATTTCTCCTTTGTGTGTTTATGATGTGGCTATTTCCCTTTTGTCATCCAATTAGTGGCCACAACATTTTTCTCAGCATTTTCACACGCTTGCTGAGCTGGTTATCAAACTCAGATCTGACTAACCCGGCTGTCAGCTTTAGTAGGATAACAGAGCGGCAGAGACAGAAAACTGTGCACCGTGCTCTTGCATTCCCAGGAGCTGCTTCATATATATCAGCCTGATGATGTTCAACCTGTGATGGCTTTCGTCAGAAGTCTGAACTCTTGGGAAAACAACAGCACAATGCAGTTTTTTTTTTTCTGTTGCTCTTTTCGTGCATTCATGTTTGTGATCCAAGCATCAAGTAAATGTGCGGCATGTGCATTCACTGTATGAAACATGACAGCTGTGAGTCTTGATGTTCTCAAAACATCACACGCTGCAGAAAATGGAGGTTTCGCTGCAGAGTGTTTGCAAGAGAGAGAATGCTCATGGCTGTGGCATCCATCCACCCCTCCTTCCCTTCTCTCCTCTTTTCTTCTTGCCCTGTCAGTTTGTCTCACCACTTATACATTTATGACAGAGTTAACTAGGGCACAGTGTATGTCCTGCTAAGTGTTTGCTATGTGCATGTCTGTAGATGGTGTATATGCCAAGACAGTAAGACCGCCATGCACAACCACAGTCCCAGTGGGCAATCCCATATCGCATTTCAGTTATTTCTTGGGTGCATTAATAATAAAAGTAAATCAGCGTTATCATTTTGAAAATATAATCAACAGTCCGTTTAGTCCAGCAAAATAAAAGCCTCGTGTTTGTAGCAGCGAATGAGAGCAGTTAGACAGTTGGCAGTGGGGAATGTTTGTGCTTGAGGCCTCATGCTTCCCATAGTCCCAGTGTGTGTGTCAGGATATAAATAGAGCTGCACCACCACCAGAAAGCGGTGCTATAGGGTAGATGTCAGTCGTCGCCTCAGTTCAGCCCAACCCACCCCCTGCCCTGGATGACCCCGGAGTCCTTGGACCACTGGTGCACGAGGAGCCAAAGTTGCAACAATGGACTTGTTGTAAAACCTGACTGATGAAATGTCAAGCATTGCACAATATTCTCCTGGGAGTCTCTGCAGCGTGTGGTACTCTTGGGCTTTGCTGAAGTGAGTGTCTTGCATTATTTTCACACTAATCCAAGATGCATCTGGCTTCCTTAAGAAAAGCTTTACATTCAGTGTAATGATGCTTTTCTCACTTCCAGCATAGAGATAAGAATAACTCCGGATGCAGGATTAAAAATAAAGCTGAATGTTTTTTTTGTTTTTTTTATCTTCACAGCTCACGCTCAGGTAGTTTCCTGTGTGCATATGAATGAAGCAAAAAGATCAAATAGCAATATTAATGACGGGAAGCAGTGAGTACATTTCAGTCCGATGTGTAGCGACGGGCCTGCAGGGGATAGTCCTGTTCAGCCCTGGTACACTCCTGACTGACAGCTGGGCTGCGTCTACTGACAGCTGGACTGCATGTACGTGAGTGTGTGTGTGTTTGTACAAATTAAAAGTAACTAAAGCAGAGAAAGCGTGGGGCAGTGGAAGATGCGATGTCCCAAAGTGTGTGCTTTGGCTGGCTATGTGCCAAAGATATTTTGGTGGAGTCTCTTGAGTCAGCAGATACAATCTCACTCTGCTTGTAAGCACAGACCTTGTTTGTGCATGCAGAGCGTTTAATGTCCAGTCAAAGGATGACATCTACTCTTTTCATTCAATTTTTTTTTTAAATATTTGTGAACAGGCATGTAACACACAAAACCAGAACTCCCAAACTCATTCATTGTTTAAAATTTAGCAAGCTGCAGATTTGCTACAAGGGCTCACTGACCAGTTCCACACATGCCAACCTGCGCCACCTGCTGCAAAGCAAAGTAAGCAGCAGCAGCAGTGAACACGTGCAAATTCTGAAGCGTCAATGCCACCTCCTCCAGGGAAATTAAATAATTACTTAGCTAATTTTACACTGCCACCTGCAGGCAATGAATGATGCAACTGTACTTTTTTTTAACTACTGTTTATGTGTTTGGTTACATTCATATTTTATAGCTTTAACCCATTAAAGGCCCAGTGTGTAGGATTTAACGGAATCTATTGCAGAGATGGAAAATAATATTCAAAAGTATGTTTTCATTAGTCCATCATCACCTGAAAATAAGAATTGTGATTTTGTTACCTCAGAATTAGCCCATTATATCTACAGAGTGCAGCTCCTCTTCGCCATGTTGCATCACAATGTTTTTACAGTAGCCCGAAACTGACAAACCAAACGACTTGACTCTTTCCAAACAATAACGCATCATGTCATTTTGATGTATTGCATGCACTTTAATGAGATGATATTTGCTGTTTGCATTAACTGTGCATATGGTGGTTGCCTATAGCTTTAATGGGATGAGGGCCATCTGATTAGATTATACTTATATTATGTTTTTGATGAAACTTAGTTTCTTCTCTACTGAAGTAAGGCTGTGATCTGTGAATATTTATATTTTTAGAAATGAAGGTGCAGTTTTATGGTGACCGAAGGTACGTAATGTACACACTTTAAAGCAAATCTTATTACAATGACTTGTTATTATGTAAATGAACAGACAGTGCTGATGCTGAATATGGCGGATTTGTGCTGTATTAAAGTGGCTGACATCTCCAGCAGTTATTTTCGATTACTGTGCACCCCACAGGTAATTGTGTGGGCACAATGTGCATCCAATAAATACATTGCCAGGAGCTGCTTTCCCCTCATCTTTATTCACGTAGTTAAACTTGATAACATGGATGGCAGCTCAGCGGCTCTGCAGTGAGAGGTGCCTGCATGTCAGAGGTAATTACACTTCTGTTCAATGAGAAATAACAGCTGCTGAATAAAATAAAAGTGCACCAGAAACATATCCAATTAAATTCACCTTCTTCAGAGACACGTGTAGTATTCAGCCTGTGGCCATTAAATACAATATATTCTGTAGTACTGGGATGAACACTGAGAAGAATCAGATAATCACACTACACACTTTCATACAGATTTCTTTGTGCCAGATATTGCACGCTGACACCAATGTCACTGATAAATACTGCAAATTTCAATTTCAAGTTCTCATCATAATTCAGCATCTTTCAACAGCGAACAATGTCCCCTCTTTTATGAAGCCCCACATCTAATGAGTCTGATGTGCAAATCATTGCTTCTTATGCTCAAATAAGAAAGCATGTGCTGTTAATCACTGGCTGGGATCTCTGTGACCCTGTTGTTCACCTCCAACTTCAATTACTGCTCCTCCATGATGAAGACAAAGATGTGCTAAACATCAGAGTCCACACCCACGTTTCATATTCAAAGCTGAGATGAACGACTAAAATAAAGAATTCAGGCACCAACAATTGACGTGTTTCTTTAAAAATGACATGAATCAATGACATCAATCACATTTATTTGTTCTGCTCTGCTTTCTAGTTTGATCTAGTGGTTCTGTGTGTTCAAAAGCCTGGCTGAGTGTGTTCATTTGAAGTACACTTTTATGGTAAATACACGTTATATAACCACACGTGTCGGTGCAGGGTGACAGCTGAAACAGCTGCCCGTGCACAATACCCATGACCTTCCACTGAATCAGCTGGTTTCAGTAGCTGTTAAAATAATTAACGAGAGTCAGATTAAGTAATAACAAACCAACAACTTTATTTAAGATGCACTGATATCTTACAGTTCATGGATTCACTTGTTATGTTGAGACTGACTTTTACATGAAACCTTGATGCTCCATGGCAATCCTGTAGGACACTATTGGTACTGTAACGCTAAAATACTCAACGGTGCATATGAATCACAGTACGCACCACGACAACTGAAGAAATATGTACAGAAATTAACTGTTCCAAATACTCCAAATGTGTTACTTTTATCAGCAGAAATAAATAATGTCAGTGTGCTTCCATTTGTAATCCTTGACACAATGTTTGCTCCCTGAACAGAACTAGCACTACTTCACCTGACAGCTCTCACCTTTGAGACAAGCTGCACGTGCATGAAAAGCACAGCCGGAAACGGTAATGCCGAAGGGTCAAAGCCTTGACATCAGTCTTTTTTATGTATCTACAAAACAGTGGAATATCTTACAGTAAAACCCAAGCTTGGCAAAATTCAAGTTCTCCATTTTTCTCGCCGGACAATATGAAAAGTATCAATGCGTCACAGTTTACATGAAGGCTTACAGTGGTGGAAAATAAACAAACATGAAATACAATCCCGCTGATCTATTAAATACAATATTTAAGATCAGTGAGTATCTCTGATGAGGACACAGTCAAAGCTAATTTTGCATACGGTCATGACACTTTGCTGCAGCTCACTTGCGCACAAGCAGACTTGTCGCGACTAATAGAGCCAGCAGAGCAGCAAGGCAGCACTCTGTTCAGGCCTTGAATCTCACTGCAGCAAACAGCATAAAAAACAGCACATTCAAGACTTCATACAAGGCTGTCTTGATGTGGCGATGTAGCAGAGAACGATGAGGTCAGAACTTGGGCTGCGTACAGAGACTGAGACAATGCTGAAATTCGTAAAAAGTATATATGACAAATAAGTCTGCATGACAGCAGTACGCTACACCCTATGTGTGGGTGTCTATTAGTGCCAGATAACAACAGGAAATGAGTAAGTCCATCAACATTTTCCCTCCAGATACAAGAACTTTTAAAAAAGACACAGAGGAGTGCTGTCATACAAACTGTGTATATCCACTGGTTTACATTCCATTCATGGAAGGTTATCATTGGTTGACGAGCAGATTAAAAACGGATGTGCTGGATAGTCAGAACTGGCATGTTTTAGCTGCACTCTTGCTGCTTTTGAGGTTTCCCGAATGTGTCGTTTTTAGTACAGAATTAAGTTAATTAATTACAAGATTTTGTAAACCTTCATTTCATATTCAAAAATAGACATTTCTACATTCAACTTATGTAAATACAGTGATGTAGCTTCTGTTCAACGTCTTGCTCTTCTCTTGCTCGGAGCAATAATCAAGCCTTTACAGATCATCCACAATAAAAGTACAGTATTATTTCTCCATTAAAAATATCTCCTGTTTTGAAATCTTTGATGAAATGTTTTCCTTTCAGATAAAAAAAACTGTTATTCTTTCTGCACTACTGCCTGGCGCCAGGACATGTGCAAACTGAGCTCTCTTTATTGACAGTAAAATGCAACAGGCCGGCCGGCCCTCTGGGGTTCCCTTTTTAAACTGGGCTAACCTCACTTCCCTTTTCACACAGTCCAGCACACATTAAGCCATTCAGACAAATCAATAAGTTATAGTGCTTCTCATCACAGATGGACAACTTTGAAATACCACTGCAACATGTTAAGAAAATACACACATCTGCACACAACTATGTTCCCTTACAATGAAACATGAAGATGTGGAGCGCAACCAGAATAGTTCACACCTTTCTAAAGATGAGCCAACAGTGCGACAAAACACAGACTGTGACATTGCGCTCTTACATGCAGAGTAAATTGTGTCTCTTCGGGAGTTTCTTGAACAATGCCGGTTATTTTGCAAACTTTCATAGTCAAATATGTCACACTCTCAGCCCACCTGTTGTTCATGGAATGTATTTTCTACTCTTTCCGATGCTTTGATCAGGATCTGAAAACTGAAACCTCTCTTTCAGTCAACCCACATGACCCATATTAGAAATGGAAAAACAGGCCCCTGAAACTTTCAAAAAGTTCCCAAAGAAAAATGAATAGGAGCCAGTCACCATGAAAAGGATCCAATGAAACTTTGATCCGTCTGCAACAAGCACTGCCAGAAAACATGCCATGGTGCATTACAGAATTTCCTGTCAAAGCTCCATCTGAAAAAAAAAAAACATGGAAGCCAGTTCTGAACTCAATGATGATGATAATTACTTGAGTTGTTTTGAAGTTTTGGCCTCACTTGGCTCATCTTTAATAGGTGTGTTAATTCTGGATGGCACTGTACTGTACATCTTAAAACATTTACCTGATTATGTACATTCCACGTACCTGTCAAGCATCTCTATTTAGAAGATACACACACGTACTCTATATGTACTATTTTGTGACAGACTATGGAAAATTGTCCTACATTTCAGCTAGATCAGCAAGAGGCCAATTCCTTTCTAAAATGTTCCTAAATATACAATAAATAATCCAGCTCATAAAGGAGCTTAGCTCCTGTGAGTCATAAATACAGCAGAAGGCTTTTCTTTTATCACTGAGTTTGTCTTTATAGTTGCTGTTAAAACATGAATTTTCTCTCTTGTTCATGCACATAAATTGAATCTCTGCTGCATAGCACTATAATATTAGGATTGTGGTTTGGTAAACTAGATTGTTTGCTTGATCTCAATAGTTCCAACTAGTTTTACTACTAAAATTTGCAGGGTTGAGCTTTGCAGAATGCCTACAGCTGAGACTTAA